>NC_090939.1:512495930-513174566 GCF_040938575.1 Ambystoma mexicanum
GCAGGTATCCTACACTTTTAATGGAACATTTACCAGCACCTTTCAGAAGGGTCACTAATGGCATAGTGACAGTATTTCTCTGCGAGAGTGACATACTTCTAAACGTGGCAGTGTTTTGACTTCGTGGAGAGCTAGTATGATTTAAATGAGACATTGCTAGTGAATGGTCCCTGTGTTCCGGCGCAGCAGGCCCTAAATTGTCAACACTCAGAACACAGGAGTTCAATAACATGAAAACAAATTACTAAGTGGGTCAAACGCTAAAGTTAATTTGGTGGTGAAGGAGGCCGCGATGGAAATGCAGCCTAGAGGCTAAATGCACAAATTGGTTGTGGAACAGGGAGAGAAGAGATGATATGCAGTTGAGCGTGGAGTAGATGCCAATGAACATTAGATCCAGTCGTGCAAAATAATAGATTGCTGGAGCACAGAAATCCACATGGGGGAGATGAAAGTAGTGACCTTTGTGCTGAAGAAGGCTGTGAGAGCAAGAGCAGTTTCCATTAGCTCATGAGGCAGAAACACATCTTTGTCGACATGCTTTGAATATAACAGTGTAATATATATATACACACTGTTCATTAAGTTGAGTGAGTCGGCAGATAAGATTAAGAGAGCCCCAAGTTTAGAAGAACAGGCTGAATAATGATGTGTAGGATGAATAATGATGAAAAGATGTATAACAAGAAATACATGCAATTTTGTCACTTTAATCCTGTGTTTATGTGAATACTAAAATATTGTACTGTATATTGTCTTGTATGTCTTTTTAATGATTTTCTGATGCATACATTTGATAAGTTTGATTAAATAAAAAGAAGACATTTTACCGAAAGAAGTTAAAATCATCGCCCTGACCATTGTGTTGTTGGACTAGTGAATGGCTGCTACACTACTATTAGTGACACAATGTCAGTATTTCCTAGCAGGATTTACACACCTTTCAGCTGCACAAAGTCTGCACTTCTCAGATGAAGTACTGTCCCATTAATGGCCAGAAGAGCTCGAATAGTTTTCATGGGACAGTGACCGCACTTTCAAGGAGACCTGCTATCCATGAATGGCCACAATGCACCGCATGCTATAGGTGCTAGCAGTGAATCACATCATTGAGAGCACATTGTGGCTGCACTCTCTACTTGCACTCCAGAGCAAAGATGGTGCACACTGGTGGCCACTGCCACACGTTTACATTGCCCTGGAAGACTTCATGCACATTTGCTCTCAATCAGGTCCGTTTAAAGACATCTGCCTACAAGTGATTGACACTGGCATAACCCAATCAGACTTTTCGAGGTACCTTCCTGTGTATTCATCAATCGATTTCCAAGTAGGCGCCTGATAAGTATATAATGGAGCTTGTCAAAAACAGGTATGCAATATGCCCCAGCCTGCCACAGTCCTCCCAGAGGCACTGACCTATTGAAATGTATGCATCAGTCACGTGATGCAGCTGCAGGAGAGATCGATGTTTATTCGGCAGGTACAAGGATCTCATCCTGCTGGAAAATGCCGTCGTGCTTCTGTGCATATGGAACTTGACGCTTAGTGACTGCAGTCCTAATTTAGATGTCCCACGTTTTCTCTTTGTCGAGAGGGCTGGCAAATTTTAAATTAAGCAGAAAACATAATCGGCAGAAGGGCTAGAATACTTTCTTTAGGAATGTACTCAGGGGCAAACTGGCAAGGGAGGCAAATGGGCGATTGCCCCCAGGGGTGGACTGGGAACTAAAAGAGGCCCTGGAAATAATTACTGGGGACCAAAAGAGGCCCTGGAAATAATGTTCAAAGCAGCCCGATATGACACATTTTTAGCAAGCCCAATGCTTTTCTTATGAGGAAATTTGGAAATCCCACACACAAGAGGCCCAGGATGCAGAGGCCCACCGGGAAATCTCCAGAGTTCCCTATAGGCCAGTCCGCCCCTGATTGCCCCCAGGCTGGCTGAGTGGTTGTCCATGGGCCAGAGCTCCAAAATGGAACAATAAAATAATCAAAAAAGACGAAATCCTTCGGGATCTAGAGCCTTCCACAAAGGAACTAGGTGTTGCAAAGCCTGCTTGGATTGCATGTAAATGAGGCATGGTATTCATCTTGATTTCTTGTTTTAGATGTCCCTGCGTGGCCTCCACAGTGAGTGAGAGGTAGAGGAGTCTAGGCTGCAGGGGTGTGTTCATATAACCCACTGGCAATGTATGCATTTAAAAAGATTCTGTGACACTGGATGGTAATGTTGCACCACTGCTCCCTATACACCATTGGTCTTTTACAATCCACATCAGCCTATCACAACGCTTACTTGCCAGGGAAGTAAGGTTACTTGTCAGGGAAGTAAGGGCCCATATCTTATTAGAGTTTGTCCTTGGTTTGATTCCCCCATGTTCGGGTGAATTTCTTGATCATCAGTGTGTTCATAGAAAAAGAGTTTAATAGCACCCTGAAGAGTACCCATGGATTTTACTTATATGTTGGTTAAAGAAATTGCTGTTACAACCGTTTGTGATAATTACTTTTGGACACAGTTGAAAAACACACATAGAAAGATTTAATATTCAGGTATTAATGATTAGAAAACTACAAACTAAGAGGGCAATTTAGAGTTGGCCACATTTTTTAATAATGCTGAAAGAAGTAACCAGCTCTGACCATGGTATTTCTGGAAAGTTTACCACCGGCAGAGGTGGAATTTCTGAAATACCTCCAATGCTTTTTCAGAAATACCACCTCCGATGGTGGTAATGTAAAAAGTTCTATTAACATGTTTTCTCAGCCATGTTATGTTATGTTATGTTATTTTGCACTTATATAGCGCCTTATATACCATTGGTATGGTCTGAAGGCGCTTGTAGGTTGAACGCCCTTGGGAACCGAAGTTCAGATCAGTAGAGAGAGTAGGGAGAGTCAAAAGGTGCGTGTGAGCACCGGGTATGTGTGCAGCTCGTGCGGTACTCGTGTAATAGCTGCTTCTTAGCGGTAGGTGTGGTGGTTGAGAGATCAGGAGAATGTGTTTGTTCTGGCAGGATTTATCCGGAACGGATGTGGCTGCGTTAGGCCTGAGGAAAACGCCTGGCTGGGGGTGTGGAACCAGCAGTGATTACATAGAATGATGTGGAGTAAGCGGCGGAATGTTGGTATGAGAACAGTTATACCGAATGGTGTCATAGTATCTCTGTGTTCTAGTTGAGTGGTGATGTAAGGAGAGAGTAAGCATGGAGGTGTGGTATGATCGGTTATATGCTCTTTCACTGAGCACACTTCTAATTGCAACTTTCCCAGAGAGGGTACTGGGCGCACTTCTAAATACAGTTTTCCACAGAGAGGCTATTGGGCACACTTCTAGAATTCAGTTTACTAGAGGCTATTGGGCACACTTATAAATGAAACTTTCCAGAGTGTCTATAGGATACAATTCTATAGTCAACTTTCACAGATGCTATTGGGAACACTTCTAAATTCAACTTCACAGAGCGACTATTGGGAGCACTTCTAAATTCAACTTCACAGAGCGACTATTGGGAACACTTCTAAATTCAACTTTACAGAGCGTCTATTGGATACACTTCTATAATCAACTTTCACAGAGGGTATTGGTTACACTTCTAAATGCAACCTTCACAGCGATGCTATTGGGCGCAATTCTAAATTCCATTTTCTACGTAGTGGATTCTGGGCGCACTATTAAGTCAATTTTCAGAGAGGCTTTTCCAGAGAGGGTGTTGGGAACACTTCTAAATTCAATTTACTAGAGAGACTATTGGGCACACTTCTAAATGCAACTTTCCAGAGTGTCTATAGGATACATTTCTATAGTCAACTTTCACAGATGCAATTGGTAACACTTCTAAATTCAACTTTACAGAGCGTCTATTGGATACGCTTCTATAATCAACTTTCACAGAGGGTATTGGTTACACTTCTAAAATGCAACCTTCACAGCGATGCTATTGGGCGCATTTCTAAATTCCATTTTCTACGGAGAGGCTACTGGGCGCACTATTAAGTCAATTTTTCAGAGAGGCTTTTCCGGAGAGGGTGTTGGGCACACTTCTAAATTCAATTTACTAGAGAGACTATTGGGCACACTTCTAAATGCAACTCTCAGGGAGGCTATGGGTACACTTCTAAATTTCACTGAGGGGATAATGGACATACTTCTAAATGCAACTTTCATAGAGTGTCTATTGGGAACCCTACTAAATTCACAGCGAGGTTATTGGGCACACTTCTAGATGCAACTTTCCAGAGTGTCTATTGGGCACACTTCTAAATGCAACTGTCACAGGGGATCTTGGGTACACTTCTAAATTCAGTTTACCAGACAGGCTATTGGGCACATTCTAAATTCATGGAGAGGCTATAGGGCACGCTTTCTTAATGCATCTTTCACATGTTAACATTTACAATTCCATCTAGATGCGACGCAGGCCGATATTCACAATTCCATCTAAGTGTGGATATGCTAACATTCACAATTCTATCCAAGTGTGGACATGCTAACATTCACAATTCTATCCAAGTGTGGACATGCTAACATTCACAATTCTATCCAAATGTGGACATGCTAACATTCACAACTCCATCTAAGAGTGGACATGCCAACTTTCACAATTCTGTCTAAGTGTGGACATGCTAACATTCATAATTCTGTCTAAGTGTGGACATGCTAACATTCACAATTCTATCCAAGTGTGGACATGCTAACATTCACAATTCTATCCAAGTGTGGACATGCTAACATTCACAATTCTATCCAAGTGTGGACATGCTGACATTCACAATTCTATCCAAGTGTGGACATGCTAACATTCACAATTCTATCCAAATGTGGACATGCTAACATTCACAACTCCATCTAAGAGTGGGCATGCCAACATTCACAATTCTGTCTAAGTGTGGACATGCTAACATTCACAATTCTATCCAAGTGTGGACATGCTAACTTTCACAATTCTATCCAAATGTGGACATGCTAACATTCACAACTCCATCCAAGAGTGGACATGCCAACATTCACAATTCTGTCTAAGTGTGGACATGCTAACATTCACAATTCTATCCAAGTGTGGACATGCTAACATTCACAATTCTATCCAAATGTGGACATGCTAACATTCACAATTCTATCCAAATGTGGACATGCTAACATTCACAATTCTATCTAGGTGTGGACATGCCAGTATTCACAATTCCATCTGAGAGTGGGCATGCTAACAATCACAATTCTATCCAAATGTGGACATGCTAGGATTCATAAAACTTGAGAATCCATGCTAACAATCATATTTCTGTCTAGATTTGGTGCAGGCTAGTCTTTGTGGTTCACTCGTGGTATGGTTAGCATTATACTGCAGGCAGTGTTTGATGTCCCGCCATTAATAGGTTTGGGCTGGTGGTCACATCTTTCTAATAATGCATGGTGCGGGTCTGTAGTGGTCTAGGCCATTGATAGGTAAGTTAGAGTGGCAGGAACTTTCTGGAGTAGAGTGATTGCTCTACTCCCCACCCATGCCACACTCACGGTTTTTGTTGGTGTCTGTTGGTTTCTGGCTTCCTTGGCGTCCCCTGCGGACACCTGCAGACACTTCCTGGAGCCCCCTCTGTTGGAGCCGCCCAGGGCTGCCCTGGGAGGACCAGTGATGAAGGTAGGGGATGGGCGGGTCGGGAGGCGGGAGCGGGACCTTGATGGGCGTGGGGCGAGCGAGGGAGAAACCAGGAAGGGGAGGCCGGGACAACGCGGGGCCCGGGGGAGCAAATCAACCCCAAAATCACTCAAATGGGGTCGCTCATGGGGGGGGGGACACTCACCTGCTCCTCAGAAGTGAAAGAGGAGTGGGTGCACTGAACGGGTCGCTAGACCCAGGCGGCCCCGCTGGGGCTGCCGGGCAGAGGGCTGCCCTGGGAGGACAAGTGATGAAGGGCTCACGGCCCAATCAGAGCGGGGATGGGCGGGTTGGGAGGCTGGAGGGGAGCGGGAATCAGGAAGAGGGTGCGGGGTGGGAGAGGGACGCTCGGAGGGCCTGGGGGCCCAGTTGGCTCCCGAGAAATAGGCGGCGTGCCCGGATGGGCTTCCTCACCTCGCGCCGGCTGCCTGCAGTGAATGCAGGGGCCGGGGCGAGGAAGGTCGCTAGACCCTTTCAACCTGGGCTCACGGCCCAATCAGAGCGGGGATGGGCGGGTTGGGAGGTGGGAGGGGAGCGGGAATCAGGAAGAGGGTGCGGGGTGGGAGAGGGACGCTCGGAGGGCCTGGGGGCTCAGTTGGCTCCCGAGAAGTAGGCGGCGTGCCCGGATGGGCTTCCTCACCTCGCGCCGGCTGCCTGCAGTGAATGCAGGGGCCGGTGCGAGGAGGGTCGCTAGACCCTTTCAACCTGGGCTCACGGCCCAATCAGAGCGGGGATGGGCGGGTTGGGAGGCGGGAGGGGAGCGGGAATCAGGAAGAGGGTGTGGGGTGGGAGAGGGACGCTCGGAGGGCCTGGGGGCCCAGTTGGCTCCCGAGAAATAGGCGGCATGCCCGGATGGGCTTCCTCACCTCGCACCGGCTGCCAGTGAAATGTTCAGCAGCAATAACATTGATTATGTACAGTAGAGGCTCATATTACTACTGTTGATTTTCTCTATGCACAAAAGGGCCAATTATGTCCCTTTAATGCATTATATGGGTATGGTGTTGAGAAGAGGCAATCTAAGATGTCCACCTTTTGACCCCCTCAAAATGGCCATTTGTAAAAACATTTCTCA
Source organism: Ambystoma mexicanum (assembly GCF_040938575.1). NCBI lineage: Eukaryota > Metazoa > Chordata > Amphibia > Caudata > Ambystomatidae > Ambystoma > Ambystoma mexicanum. Next base: position 512,502,666 of record NC_090939.1, read on the forward strand.
CTTTATTGAAGGGAAGAACCCGTGCTTCGTTCTGTACAGTAAAAAGAAAGATTTTAAAAATGTGGGACCAGTTTGGATTTTGTACCTCCCTTCTTACCTCCACCTTCAAGGTGGAGGTAAAAATATGTGGATTTTTGGCAAAGAATCTGGTATTTTGTCAAACCCTGAATTGGTTGGATGGTAAAATCAACTGTATGTGCCAAATATTGATGATTGTACTGTTAACACCCAACTCTGAATGACTCCCTGAGTATGGAATCATTGTCCATTGTCTTTTTTAGAACACCTTTCTCTTATGTGACCAAAAGACACACATGCACATCAACACCAGATTCAGATATTTAGATAAAAAGTCATATGAACACAGATGCATCCTTCCACCTACACTTTAAGCACATTAACCCAGTCACAGGCATTGAAACACACACACACCACATAAGCGCGTGCGCACACACACATACGCACACACACACATGCACACACACACACACCCCCACTGTCGGGCAGAGGGTGCCTGGCAGATCCAGGGGGTCTGCTGTCTAACTGTAAGCCAAGAAAATGGAAGGTGGTGAGGGGCAAAGAATGGCCTTGGTGTAATGGGCAGTTAAAGGGCATGAGTGGCAAGCCATTGGTGGCAGAGCAATATGGGCATGGGAAGGAGGTGTGTGCAAGGAAAGGGAAATGGTTTGAATTCATAATAAAAGGAAGGAGCAAAAGGGGAAAGGAGGTCTGAGAGTTAATTTCAAGAAACAAGAGGGCATTCAAAATGTGTTTCAAGGGAAGGACACCAAAGGATGATGTGTAAAGAAAATAGAGTAAAAGAAACAAAGGTAGACATCTGGAACGGTAGGTCAGCAGGTTGACTGTTGCTGAGATCTATGTCTAGCCTGCTTGCTACTGCACCCAATTGTGGGACTGCCTTGACCTCCTTTCTTTTTCTGACTAAGTGATGCATACTTGCTTTATGAGAAATGTTCTGATTACCGCTCTTATATGTTTTTAAGGTTGCTTTATCATTTCACTTGGTGCTTTACAAGTATACACAATTGTAAAGAGTGATATTATAATTACAGTACGTTTTCATTAAAATAAATTTTAGTCTTTTCTCACATGTAGTTGCCTCAGGATATAAATGATTAATAGGCTTCCATATTGGCTCTTTGAAAACCATATTTATCAAACAGATACTAGTTTAGACCTTCAATGACAACTTTGCAGAAAACATTTTTTTTTCTAATATTGAAGATAGAATAGGAGAAGATGAAGTCTCTCCTGCATTTTGAATTGGGAGCTGTGGGACTAGGAAGACAGGGGTCAAATTCCAACTGTCCAAACTTCATACATTATGTGATCCTGAACAAATTGTTTTTCATCACTGTTCTTAATTTTCTCAATCTGTGGAGAAAGCCTCACTCATATGGGTTTATACACTGTAGTGTTACTCTATACATAATTTAACAATTGTAACAATGTATGTTAAGCATATTATTGAAGAGGAAGGATGACAAGTGAAGGTCTTAGGTTGTGGGGAGGCAGGAAGCCAGGTATGGGTCTTTTGCCATGTCAGCTCATGTTTGATTCTGAAAGCAAAGAACTCCGGGCTCAGAAATGCCCCTGCTCTACCAATAAATGTTCTAGCTTCACCACCTCTTTACCTTGTTCTAAAACTGAAGCTGAGATGGGATGAGAGGAGATGTAGGCTGCTGCCAAATTGAAAACTGTAACACATTGAAAAATGGGCTCAAATCATAACTTTCCTATTTCACCAATTATATTATCCTGGCAAAATAAGTTAATACTTATAATTTAATATGTTGTGTAAATGGGAGAAATTCCAGGTGTCTCGGTCTCTAAGAAACTACAAACATGACATAAAAATATGTTGCATAAAAGGAAAGTAATGTCAATAATATTCTACTATATATACTTGAGAATGTGTGGGGGTTGGTATTGAGATTACTTGTTCTTGAAGTTGGGGCAGCTGCCCTGTGAGCTTGGGCCATTGCACTGTGGGCCAGAAGAGTAAACTTGCCCCCACACCAACTGTTGCCAGTCCTACCCTGAATGTACTTTCTTTTTAGGTGGTGGTCAGTGCCTCCATATTGCCCCTACAGAGCATTGTACAGTCAACAGTCACAAGCAATGCAATACATGTAATGCAGCAATGTGAGCACCTCTCAGCAGATTGCTCTACATTAATGGCACATCTGTGCAAGGCTTCTGCACTTTAAAGGGTACACTACTGCACTTTTAAGCATGGAACAGTTAAACATTGTTAAGTAAGGCTGTTCTTCTATTATTGGGACAGCATCAGGGATGTTGAGATGAGTGGTGCTACTTTTTATGGACAGTACCAGGACTTCACAGTCAGACTGCTTTACACACAGTAGTACTAGACTGGAATTCAGTCTGAGCAAAGCAGTCCATGATTCAATGGGCATGGAGTTTGAACTTTACCCTGCTCAACAGGTATGATAGACACTGGCATGGTGGACACATCTATAACTAGTCTTAATATGCTTTTTTTTTGCATAACTTAGTAAAGCCTCAGTGTTATCAGGAGTGGAGTTTTGAGTAAGTCTAGGCATGATCAAGAAAAAAAGTATTAATGATTGTGGATATTATCAAGTGCACAATCAGAATCTGAGTTTTATTGCAGCAGTGAGACTTTTCAGAAATGAAAAGCTGGCTTTTTGCTGTTGTTGCTTGAAGCAAGTGACCCCAGTAGTAATCCTGAGGAAAGTGGAAAACGGAAAGTGGACTGTATATTCGGAGAAGGGAAGGGGTGGTTTCATATAAGGCTAGAGGTGGGGTGATGGAGAGAGGATCACATATGTACTGGGAGCGATAGCGGAACATACCAGCTTAATCCCATAAGAATCCCTCAGAATGCATATAGAAAATGCATCACATGAATTGGAGAGTCAAAAAGGGTAATGGGAGAAGATCTCAGAGGAATTACACATGGAGAAAGAGGGGCTGGATGGACATAGAAAAGGGGAGGGTGAAACATGGTGAGTGGCAGTGGGGATGCAGAAGACTTTTACATTTCAAGTGTGTTTCTGTTACCCATGCAATTCGACATATGTTGCGTTACCATGGAAATCGGAACACCCTATATTACATTGGGAATGATAACCAGGAAAAATTGCTATGGGAACAGAGTACCGCATCAATTTACCCAGGATAGAGGGGCTGGGACGGGGTAGCAAGGAAAAGCGATCACCAAACTTTAAAGCTCACAGTAATTTCCCTACATTTGCAGGATGCATCTCAATTTTAACCAAATACCTTCATATCACATACACAGATTTCTCATTTGCGCTCTCAAATGACCTCCATAGCTATAATATTGTGTTATTGTTTTTTTTTTGCTCACTTAATATATGAGAGATTAACCATAACTCAAAACTGATGTGGTAATGAGGGACCATATTATTCAACAGATTAAGCCATGTATAAGCGGCACACTAGGCATACATAACTATCACTTCAAGGAAATAACAATGTTGTCAGGTGAGGTAACTAAAGCATGGTAATGTAAAGTGATTTAGCCAGGATCACTTACTTTGGTCAAGTGGAGAAGTTGAGATGTTAGGCCAGCTTTCACGGTTGTATAATTGTAATTGAGATGTAGAATGTGGGGTAGTTAAGGTGTGAAGTCACAGTAAACAGTGGTGGTAATGGAATTACAGCCACTTTTACTGCAAGTCCATGTTAATAGTTTGGAGATAAAGTGTCGGAAATACGTCCAGCACTTGGCTTCAAGTATTTTCTCCACTAGACTTTCAAAAACTGGAGGATTTACTGCAGGTAAAATTGCCCCCTAAAGAAATGTTTCAAAGTCCCCAAAGAGTTGTGGGGCACTCCATGAATGGGTCCTAACTCCACATTATCACTCATAATCAGACAAATGTATTGCTGATACCAGTGACAGTACCTGAAAAGGAGTATGGCAGTATTTCGGTATATCTTCTCCCATCCCATCTTTACTAAAAATAAAAACATATGATTTCCTCTGAAAATGCAAAAGGGCATAACTCAGAATGTGTATCTGCAGAATGATTGCAAGGCAATCCCTCAAATATGCTGTATTAGTACCCGGGCGAGGGTGCAATCAGAATGAAACAAGCATTCTGATTGGCTCTCGCCAGGGCTTTACCCTTGATTCTACGCAGGGATTCCAGCTGCCTTTTCCACAGTGGGGGGGCGTGGCAGCCCCTCAGCCAATGAGGAGGCTCAAAGCGGGACCATCCCCACTCCGAGCCTCCCCACGGCTGAGAAGCTGCCTTCGCCCCCCGCCGGGGATTCAGGTATGTTTTTTTTTATATTCCCTTCCCTTCCACCTCCCCACCCTCCCCCCCCCACTTACATTCAGCCTGCTTTGTCCCCGGTGGGGGACGATGGCAGCCTCCAGCCATGTGGAGACTCGGAGCAGGGCCATCCCCGCTCCAAGTCTCCACACGGCTGGAGGCTTCCATCGTCCCCCGCCGGGGACTCAGGTATGTTGGGTTTTTTTTCTCCCTCCCTTCCGCCCTCCCAACCCCACTCACCTTCTTCTTTTTTATTTCGGGAGCGGATGCGCTGCAAACACTTTTGTTCCCAGTGCGGCCGCCATGGAAAGGGAAAATTGACTCCGTTTTCCCTTTCCCGGGAGCCATTTTCTTGGTCGTTTTTTTTCTTTTTCCTGTCCCAAAACGCTGCAGCGTTTCAGGACAAAAATAATGCTTTTAGTGCCCCGGTCGCGCAGATCTTGCACGCTTTGCTCGGGCCTATAACAATGGGCCCTGGGGCATTACCCGAGTCAGTAATGCCCCCGCCGCTCAGTGCATATTGCTTAATTAAAAATGTATTTGTCCGCCTCTGCACTACAATTCAAGGATGGGGCATACGTGTTTATGTATTACAATTAGCTATATACACTTAGCTACCTGCACTGATTTACTCTGAGTAACAATTTGAGAAGATGGCAAATTTGGAAAACCCCACACGTCTACATATCATTTTAGAGAGCGATTAGTGTGGCAGATACCGATAAATACAACAGCATATACCTTAACTTGTAAGACTATGATGGTAACAAAGCACAGTGGGTTGTGGCAGTACAGAGATATGTGTGTGTGTATGATCTATAAGTCACAGATATGAATATTGGTAGGAAGGACATGTATATTGCTTCTGTGGTCAATAAAACAATTATCATAACATCTATTAGTGACATATAGAGAACATTACACCTGGGGCCTGTTTATAATGTGTACAAATACTGTCAAACTGGATATTAAATAATGCCTCCTTTTGTAACGATTGTACGTATATTGGCCTACGCCAAGTTTCTTGAAATTGTACGCAAATAACTCTCTACGGCAAGGTCTTGACCTTAAAAATTGATGTAAGCCGCCATCTTGAATCAAGCCTCCATTTTAGGTTAGAACCGCCATTTTGGGGTTTTGTACAAAGTCACCCTGTAATCTAAAATGGATGTGTCGTGTGCTCTTGTTCTTGCCTTAACCTCTTCAACCTTTGTAGGAAAGTTAATGTCCAACCTGCCTTCAGGCTACATGTTAGGGTCATGTAGACCTTGTCCTCTGATGACCTCGGGAGCAGGGGATTACTTGAATCAGCAATGTTAAACTACAAGTATACAAGAACAGTAATGCTATCCAAAATACGATATGCAAAATATTTGTTTGATCTGTATTAAAACCATATGAAAAGAGTGTAACGTTAAATTAAAGAATAATGGAGCATGTTAGTAAATGTATTCAAAAGTAAACCGCATGCACGAGATATGTAAATTAGGAAAGTGACTCTGGCGCGACCCTAGCCCAATGTATTATTAACTTGTAAGAGGCTGGACATCATTTTTTCAAATTGTATAAATATGTTGATGTCCAGCTAGGAAATTCTGTGCACTGCTCACATTGAACCCTGCTGGTGGTCTCTGTGATGTACTGACGGCCAAATAGCTATTTGTGTACTTTGTTGAATACTGTTCAGTTTTGTAATAAAGATTCTGGGAATCTTTACAAGCCCGTGTTGGTGTATTTTCCTTTGCTTGGTGTAACAGCCGAAATATTGTATTTTTTCTGATTCCACAATACTGCCACTATACTCCAAGGTTTGCTTACCACAAATTGTCATCTATTAGACCCATTCTCCTTTGCTCCTGGTAAAACAAAGCAAGGACAGATCTCCCCTCCTAGATTGATAGATTGTTGACAAATTACATGAGGTAGGTCCAAACTGCAATTTCCCAATTGATTCAAGGATATATACCATTATATTTTGTTTCGCAAGATATTGTTCATCAGATGATGGAGAGGATCACAAAAAGGTAAATAGAAATAATCCAGGGGAAAGTTGCAAATGAAATGGGAAGTGCAATGCCACTATATGTGAATTTAGAAAGAATGGAAATCGGGTTTTTGCTGTGCATCCCATATATAGCCCCTGAACTTGTTTACCAAACGAAGTGGGTACATAACGTGGGATTTTGGCAAGAAGGGAAATACATAAAAATTAAAACTCCAGAGGTGGTGGCATTTCAGTCATGGGAGCCTGAGATTTACCTGATTCCAAACCTGGAAACATGTATAAGGTTTAAAGAACACAATTACATGTGCCCAGGTAAACCATTTATTCCTGATGCTACAGATGCTATCTGTGGTTTAAAATCTGACCCAGTTGTATCAGGAGGATGTGAATTGGTCATTAGCAATGTGGGTGGTGAGGGGTTAGCACAAGCCAAAAAGGTTAAAAATAGATGGTTGGTCAGCACCTATATGAAAAACTATACGGTTACACACTTAAATCATGGAACATTTGTTGACAAGCAATTGAAATATAATGTATTGTACTTGCAAGTTCCAAAAGATACTATCGTCTCGGTTGGCGGTATAACATTATTCCATATTGCAAATGATATTTGGGAAAGCCAAGTGGAAAATATTGAGTTTTTTCAAAGGGAAACATTTCCGATAGACCCGGATGTAGAATTTTTATTGAGTCATAACGAAAAGCACACTATTAAGATGAATCTGAGGAAGAACAACATTACAGTCACTATTCTGGGTGTAATGGAGGTGGATGTGTTTAACTGGAGAACCTGGGTGGAACGCACTATGGTGGGTTTAGCAGTAGTGGTGATAGTGATGGGAGGATGGTTAATTATTTTATCTATAAAGATGAAGATGTTACTTATGATATTATTGCCAACAATGGGAAATGAAAGATATCCCAATGCGCATATATTCCAAAGTGATGGGAAAAGAAAGAAGAACAATTTGGGTTTCCTCAAATTGTGGATTTGGGTAGCCAAAATTGTCGGGAAAAGAGGGTATATGTAAGGCAAAATATAATAAGGTTTTTTTTTTACCAGCATGTAGTGGCATTTTGCCAATATATAATATGGCATATTTTCTTTTTTTTTGCCAATGTGATATGTAGTGTTGTTGGTGGCATGCAAAGCACAGGATGTACAACACAGCCAAGCCCAATTTAAAACTGCAAACATTCAGAGCATGCATAGAAACTTAGTGTGGTGCCAGGTCAAATAATGAAGTGTAACATTTTCTTTTGGATGCCTCATGCATGGAGACAACATTAAATTATAAAACTGACTAACATTTTAACATTGCTAAAATACTAATTCTAACTTCTCTAAAATTAAAATGCAGTCTCATATGCAAAATGAGGTGAAATACTTCTTGTATTTATATTTGATGGCACTACTAAAATTCATTTTTAAATGCACACTGGCATTTTCTTCAGCTTGTGGAAAACAGAAAAAAAGGAAAACTGCAGGAAACAGTGAAACAGTAACTCTGAGACTGAAGCTTTCATTGTTCTGAAAATGAGGAATGATACAGAGCACATTCTTTTACTATGATTGGTGGAAAAGGTATGCAGACAAACCACTTCAATAAGGGGATGGATCAGAATTCTCTTGGTAGCAAGGAATGAGGAAGAAAGTTCGTTTTGGCTGGGCTGAGGAGACCGAAGGAGGTTCCAGGGGTCAGAGCACTAGCTTTGAGATATTCAGCTGGCGTTCTCCACACAAGATTACAGAAGCATTTCGCGTTGACACTGGGTCTGAATCTGAGAACACAATGATGTTGTGCGGGGGACTTCAAAGAAAAACCAACCTTGGTAAGATAGTACTAAGTGAGGCCAGATAAAATACTGTGTGTGTGTGGCAAAGGTTTATTGCAGTGTAGAGAAGTTAGGGAATCATTGCATGTTTATTTTACATTATTCTCAGAACGTGGGAACATTAATACATGTGTAAAAAGAAATATCTGTGTGTTTTGTTTTGTTCTCTTGTATTACAGATGGTGCTGTAATTTAACTCATGGTAAGACTTGGTGACTTGTAAATAAGATAAAATACTTTTTGTATTTATAAAAACCAATGGGGTTTTGTGTCATTCATGCATCTGTTTATTTACATAAGTGATATATAAAGGGGAGGCTCATATGAGTGCAGTAATGCATTTGCCAGTTTACCAATGCAAGTAAAATAGCAGTAGTTTGTGTGCGGTTTGATGAATGTTTCCTTCCTTGCATGCTGATGGGAAGGTATCTGATCTGATAGATAGATTACTGGATGTAAATAAACCAGTAGTGTCTTATGGCACATAGATTACTGGATGTACATAAACCAGTAATACCAGTCACAAACTGTAGGTGGCGCCCTGAATAAAATCATTGGGTTCTGACAGTGCATAAGTATGGGGCTCTCTACAGACAACTGGGAGGTATTCTAATAGAAAGGAAATGTTTGTTTTATGATGGGGTTATAGTATAAAAAAAGAAAACCATGCTCACCGCTATACCACAGGAATAAATACTGCAAAACAAAATACCACTAAAATTACAACCAATATAAGATAACAAAGTATAGTCACTAAAATAATGTGATGCCAAACCCAATCTAAATGCAAGACTAATTTACTGCCAAATTACAGCCAATATTTTTACGGTAAGAAAATACCACTGCATCCCGAATTTACCCCAGTAGATCAAAATAGCGTACAAATAATGGTGCGTTGGCCGGGAAAGTGACTGTAGAGCACCTACTTGGTGTGACAAGTGTGTATAACAGTACCATACATGCATTAAAGGGAACCCATTTTATGAGAGCAGTGTGACACTGGAAGTGAATCTCAATATGGCTCAAATGGAGGCCACATTCCCAGAGTTAGTACAATATCTGGAGGCAAAATTATATGCACATGGAACATGGTCATCAACTAATGCCACAGAGTGGCATGACTGTATCTATGGGGAAGTGCAGAAAGAAACATTGGGCAACATTTTTGCAGAATGTAGCATAATTCAGGTCTGCCTTTTGAGATTATTGCTGATAAACATGCAGAGAAAAATTGTCTGATACGGCTATATGCCAAGACATGGTTAATTTTAAATAGGTCTCTGCGAATGCAAGAAAATGATGCCAAGTTGATTAGCAGATCAAAAATTGAATTAGATGGAGCTAGTGAACAGGAGGAAAAGTTGAGAGCAGAACTGGAAGTATGTCAAAAGGATGTGCAGTCAAAGTGTAAAGATCTTGACACTCAATTGTCCCAAAGCAAAGAAAGAAAATGCTTGAAGATAGTGAGCAAGAATTAAAACACTTGAAGGGATTGGTAGATCATATTAGACAAGATAAAGATTAAGTTATTTTGGAAATGCAAATTTTACAAAAAGAACATTTCGCGAAAGAAAGTGATCTTCAAAATGCTGAACAAGAGATAGTTAAAATGTTTCAAGAAAGAGACAAGAGAGACAAAGAATTCAATGAATGGCAAATGTAAATGAGTGATATGCAAAATGTGATTAATGAGATGGGTATTGCAAATAATTATTTGCGTAAGGAGGCAGATTGACTCCTTAAAAAGTGCAAGGATTTGGAACAGCAAATATGCACTTCCAGGTCCCAGGACAAACGACAGGGCACCACATTCAATGGAATTGAGGTGAATTCTATTTCTACATGGAGAGATAGTGCCCCAGTGGCTGTGCCGGTGTCTGAACTTGGTTGTAGTGCCCTTGGGGGGGTTGACACACCCACTGGGGCCGCCACCAATCCCATACGCCTGAAACAAGGGTTGAATCACAAAGTAGTGCAATCCCATGCATAGCAACAAGTAGCTCTACCAAAATATTGAAATCAATCAAGGCTCTGATCAAACCATTTAAATAGGGAGGGGAGTGCTGTATAGAGGACCACTTAGAAGCAGTGAACAATATATTTAAAGCCCTACAGATACCTAAAGAACAATTTAGACAATACTTTCACTTAACTGTGGACGCTTCCACAGCCAGTATCATTAGAGGATCAAATGAACAGCAGAACATGACATGGGCAGAGTTTGAAAAAGAAATTAGATCTCATTTTTCTCCATTCCAGTCATTACATGAGGCAAAGAAAGTTGCATACACGATTATGGCTGGGCCAAATACGTCCCCTTGCCAGTTTTTGCAAGACTTAAAAAGAGGTTTTTCTCACTTTGAATTATCTTTTGATCCCAATTCCAATGAATTTAAAACTGCCTATTTCTATGGGTTGCAGAAAGACATTATATCACAGTTAGTCTGCAAATTTGATCGTGACAAGTCCCTTGAGTGGATTGTGCACCAAAGTGCAAAGCTTTATCAAGTGCTATACTGTGAGGGTAGAGAGATTGTTAAAATGAAAGATACTAGACCAAAATCTAAAGAATCCTCGGCAACAGTAATGGAGATCAGGTCAGCTAAAATGTCACTTGAGTAGTCTCAAAGTCCAGGAAAAAATAATGTAACACCCGAACAAAGGGGTAATCAACAGAGGTTGCCGCTCTCTGCACCGATGTTTCAGTCACGTGATCCTAGTAATAGGGAGAGCTACATTAGCCCAAGGTACTTAGGAGACAGACCCCAGGCAGGAAATCGGCCTCATATGTCAGGTATGAACAATAATCAGAGACAAATCAAAGAAGTAATGGTCCCTACCAGACATTGCAGACACAGAGCAGATTTGATCCCAACACCATGATATATGGCAACCAGTATAGATCCCGGTATGTGGATCAAGTTACTGAAAATGGGAATCAGCATAGGGGACAATACTCACAAAATGAGAGACAGGACATGAGGCAGAGTATGAATTATGCCCAATGTCAATACAATCAATCACCTCCACTGGGGGACTACAACCAAAGGATAGGTGCACCCTGCTCCGCGCCCCACATGAATCAAGAGTTCAGAAACAACCCCATTACGAATCACTCTCCTGAGAGATATCAGAATAGATTCAACCAGGGGGAAAACAACCAATATCAGCATAGGCCGCAGAGAGAAGATTCTAGAGAGATGGAAAAATTCCAGTGTCTAGAGGCCCAAGTGAAAATGTTGGCTGAACAAATAGCAAAGCTCTGTACGGCCCAAATGAAAATGTTGGCTGAACAAATAGGAAAGCTCTTTATGGCCCAAAAACAGTAATCAAAAGGGGGGGAAGAAGGCCATAATAGTGACCTGGTGGCTTCCGATAATAAGTGACTAAATCTTTATGATACCTGCAATGCTAAAAAGACAGATTGCCCTGATCTGGTTTTGCATAATGACTCTGAGATGCTTAATGATTTAAAAATGAAAATACCGGTAAATGAACATGTGACAGAAATTGCAAATACATCTAAAAAGAAGTTTGGTTTAACCTGGAGTTAAATAAAACGTTGGAAATGTGCACGAGTGAAAAAGGAAAACATGAAATTCCAAAAGAACAAAGAGACAGATTTGAAAGACAACTCCTGCACGGGTAATACAATTGATCAGGGAGTAAGTGGGGATGTAAGAACAATCTCCCAAGACAATCAAGACGCTAACAAAATACAGGTCGGAAGAATGAGTACACAAAAGGAGGGTAGAGATCAGTCACCTGAAGAGTTCTTTGAGCCACACATTTTTGAGGAAGTTAAAAAGATTGGTACCATGCCAAATACCCACAAATGACCAGAATTAGAAAATGACAAATTATCAGGTGATGTTTCTACGCATATTCAGCTGGAGGATTGTAGTGTGAACTCTAATGATCCCAGGATGGAAGGGCGAACAGTGGCCACACTCCAAAGGACTTCTGAATATGGGGAAATTAGTAAGGTTTCTCAAACGGAAATTAACAGAAAGGAGGGAAAAATGTCCTTTCATTTACCAATGTGCTTAGCCAAAAGTAAGAAGGGCCTGAGAAAAGTGAATCCTGAAATCAGTAAGAATTCACACTTTTTGTGTGTGTTAGAGGAATTTGAAGACAGATATTATGCTCCCATTACTGTGGAAGAGAAATGCAATACATTTGCAATGATTGACACAGGCGCACTGGCCACAATTATGTCCAAAGAATTGGTAAAAAGTACAAATGAAGGGAGATCTGCACAGAATCAAATCACAGTGAGGCAGAGTGAAGGCCCAGTGCATAATTTTAATGGTGAGGAGGTGCCTATCGTGGGTGTTACCGAGGTTGACATAAAGATAGGAAAACACAGAATGAAACAGGAGGTATTGATCACATCTATTTGTGAAATTCCATTCCTAATGGGAACAGATTGCCTGAAAAGATTATATCCTCTCATTGATGGGGTAAATGGGGTACTGTGGTCCTTAACCAAAAAACCACTAAGACCTAAGAAAATAAAATCCCAAAACTGCAGTGTAAATGAATGCCATACTGTAGCCAAAACAAATGATACAGTGGAGGTGTACCTACAGACAGCTGTGTGCCTAGTGTCACTGTCATTTTGATGTGTCAGGATAAAATGCAAAGTGAAAAAGAAAAACAATCTGTGCAGATTTATTTGGATCCTAGGAAGAAATGGCAAACTGAAATAGATGAACACACATTGTGCTTCTATTTAAAAGAGAAGAAATGCAAACAGAACACTATTCCTAAAGCAGACACAGAAAAACACATCACCACCCTTGCTGAAATACACATGGCAGATGAGCAGCCATTGGTATAAATGACCTATCTAAAGTGATAAAAGCCACTTTGGCGCTTGAACAGGAAAGGAGTTTTATTAATGAGAAACTACTGCAGAGAATAATGGAGAGGGAGGAGATCCCAAAATTTAGAATTAAAAAACAATATCTCTCTGGTTTGGACAATCCAGATTTTGAAAATCGAATTGCAGGAAGATGCATGCTAAAGATAAACATTGGACAAAAAATCATCTACCACAATGTGTGGATAGTGAGTGGAGCACAAAACGATTTTTATCTGGGCAATGATATCATGCATAGAATGTGCATGGTGTTAGATTTCCTTAACCAAAAAATATGGTCCCGACAAGGTGGGCCTGCGCCCGAATTTGAAGACAAGAGAAAGGCTTGTCATTGTGCAGAATTGGTACCATATGCAATTGAATTACAGGTGAAGAAGGATCTTACTATTCCTGCATTCACCAAGCAGGTTGCACTAAAGTGCAAGAATGGACAGCAAATGAAAGATTCTGATGCATTTGTGTGCTTGAATGAATCCATGAAACAACAAGGTCTGGATTATGAATACACGCCTTTGATAGATGTTGGGGAGGGGTCTGTCAAAATTACGGTGAATAATAAATGGTGTCAGGATATTCATTTAGAAGGGAATTCTTTATTAGGAAGGGCCATACAAAAATCACATTATACTGCAGATTTCAATAACATGGTGATTGGAAATATCCCTGAGAGATATGTAGATGCACAGGGTGTGTTGCCAAAATATCTGGATTCTCAACCCAAAGGGATCTTTAAAATTCAATCTGTGTACCTTTCCGATTCAAATGAGACAGTGTGCTGTCACCAAGAAAATTACATAGTACTTGATTTACATGAAAATGAAACAGAAAATCAGCACATTGAAGTGGAAGCTGATCTGCCAAAATATTTCAAAGTGGCAGCTTTGCAAAGAGATACAGCCACACAGTTAGAAGAGAGCACAGAGGTTTGTCCACTGGAGGAGTTCCCAGAATTTTCAAAAATAGTAGAGGAACAGATTCTGTTAGCAGATGCATGTGATAGCGAGGAGGATAAAAATGAATTGAGAAAAATATTTATGGAGTTTAAAGACGTTTTTGCCAAAGATGCATATAATTGCAGCCTAACTAATTTACATGTTGCCACATTACCAGAGGGGTGTGGTAGAAATCCAGTATTTGTGCACCAATATCAATTGCCACTCGTATGCTTAGAGTCATTGGCAGATATAATCAAAAACTTGGAGTCTAGGGGAATTATCAGGCCCATTCATAGTACCTCCAACACTCCTATTTTGGGTGTGTTAAAGCCAAATGGCCAATGGCGTCTGTGTGCAGACCTGAGGGAATTAAATAAAAGAGTGCCAGTGTCTAGATGGCCGCTGCCATACATTGATCAAGGCCTTGCTGAGGTGCATGGGTCAAAGGTGTTTACCACATTAGATCTTACATCTGGATACTGGTGTGTGCCATTGGCAGAGGACATTCAGAATTTATTTTCATTTTCATTTGATAAAACGCAATACGCTTGGGCTAGAACACCATTCGGGTATGTCAATAGTGGGAGTGAATTTGGCATATTTTTGAGAAAGGCTATGCCAGATACAGCGGAAAGAGGAACTATAGTTTATGTGGATGGTGTACTGATAAAAAATGAAAACCTGAAAAGTCATTTTGATGAAATTAGACATGTACTTGACCAATTGCAAAAGGAAGGTGCCAAAGTATCTTTACAGAAAGCCCAATGGTGCAAGAAAAAGGTGAACTTCCTAAGCCATGAGGTAACTGAACATGGGCTAAATCCACAAAAAAAAGGTGGAGGCTATACAGAAATTGAAAGATCTAAGAAATGTGAAAGGTTTAAAAAGTTTATTAGGAATGCAGGATATAATAGAAATGTATTGAAAATGATGCTAAAATTACTCAACCATTGACTAAACTATTGAAGCTGAATGCACCCTGGAAATGTGAAAAGGAGCAATCTGAGGCAGTTGCTATATTGAAGGAATGTCTCATAAAGGCACTATGCTTAGCATATCACATAAAAAACTGAAATTTCTTTTTAGAAATAGGTTTCACTAAACATTTTATGTCAGCAGTGTTATCTCAAAAACATGATTTGAATCACAAAACTATTGCTTATGCAAGTAAGGCATTTTCCCAGGTTGAGATTAAATTCAGTGAATGTGAAAAGGCCCTTCTGACCACTGTGTGGGCGTTGCAACATTTGCGCCCCATTGTTCAAGGGGAAAAGGTAATCATTGAGACAAATCATCAACCATTGCAGTTTTTACAGAGCAAAAGGATGTCAAGGGTTTTGACCCATGTTGAATTATAAGACGGGGAAGATGTGGGGATGAGCTGTCACCGCCCATCATTCTATCCCGGAACGAAACTGAATCAATAGACTGGGTAGATGTGGGGATGAGCTGTCGCCACCCACATTCACGCCAGAATCCAGGAGAACCGCGCACTTTGCGCACACCAAAATGGTCACCTAATCTGCCACCCACCAGTGCAAAGAAAGGTGGTTCTGTTCAAAATCCGTTTTTATTGATGTCAAAAAGTTGATAAAATCATGGGCACAAGACCACTCTAAAGATACAACCTTCTTATGGGGGGTTCCACATCACCACTCTACTGTAAGGATGCCATCAAAACAATGTTAAGCAAGGGTCCTATACTATCAAGCAAAAGACCACTCTATTGAAATCCCTTAATTCAAGACAATTCCCAAAAATGGGTGCAGTACCAGCTTTGTCCACAAACCGGCGCTAGCGGTCTAAACTCTGACAGTAGAACCGTACCTCAGGAATGCAAGAGGATCCTGAGCTAACTGGGACTTCAAAGGTTTGTTCCCAGGAGGCAGGCTGATTCAATTAAAACACATCAAAGGGCCTCTGTCCATGGGAAGCATTCACACCAGCCCTTACCAGCAACATCCCCGGAGATCACATGGACCTGCTAACCAAATGCAGGGTGGCCCCCTGGTTTGCTGACCCCAGCCCACACAATAGACTCTTTCCTTTGAATAGGATATGCTAATTTTGAGTGTGGACTGTAAACAGAGCTGCCTGGGAGGGGAGACATGTGATCCCTGACCAACCCAAGCTACTGGGGGGGTGGGCTCAGACACTTTTGTGGAATCATATTGCAGCAAATATATGTTTAAGTTAAATGCTTCTAAAATAGTGTATTAAAGGATAGTTCCGGGACTTTTTTTTTATTGTCCCTACGGTTCGGCCATGTGTTTTTAAGCATAAATTGGTAGATCGTAGAAAACTTTCCTATGGACCATACCCGACTTTTCGTCCATTAACGCACTCGAAATCAGCCGCCATTTTCTGATAATCCTATCACTTGCCGCATCGCCCTGGCTCACCTGCTTTTGCGGCACTAAATCAAATCCCCCGCCCCTGAGCCTGACATCAGCAGACGCGTACCGCCCATTTCCCAACGCCAAAGCACGTTTCGTGTCAACAATCGCTGCGCCTCAGCTAATGAAGTGTCGCCATGGAAATGGCAGGATGCCTCTTTCCTCAATAAGTATAAACACACCGTTTCACAACACACAGCAGCAGATTTTCGATTCCATTACTCTCGCTGTGTTACTGTCACAACCTAGGTATGGTATCCCAGTTGCCGCAGATACTACTCTCCCAGTTCCGGAAAAGTAACCTTCTGTCTTCGAACACGAAGTCTCTAACGTGATATGCAAAAGACTTCCTTCCCAAGAGCTCAGCCTACAATGAATCTATTCCACCTGTCAGGCTGAGGGCTTGAGTGAAAAGGCAGGAGCAGACTCAGCAGAGCTAAAGGAGGGAAGAACAGAGCAGACGTTCAGAATGCAGCCAGGTATTGCCGAATCAACAGCAAACAACACCCCCCAAGTACCCACTCTTACCTGTTCCGTAGCAAAATGTACCAGTAACCTACTAGTAATGGACACAAAGGGGGATTCTTATATCAAAGGTGAAGGAGGAGTACACCAGTGTCTCAGGACTTCAGTGCTGCAAAGCGTCCCAAGAAGATAGCCACAGGGTTCCAAAGTAGAGTCAGCAAAGCGTTCCAAATCAAAATCCACAGTGTTCCGAAATAGACTCAGCAAAGCGTCCCAAAGAATATCCTAAAGTGATCCAAATCAAATTCAGCAAAGCGTCCCAAAATGTCCAAAGCAATCCAATTGTAGATTCAGCAAAGCGTCCAAATTAAACAGTGCCAAAAAAGAATGAATTGAAGTAAACAAAATGAAGGGCAAGAAAATAAGCGTTACTTCACGCTAGTTCCTTTCTTTTCGTGTTCGAGTATATTAAGCGTCACAGCCAAAGGACTTTAGCAAGTGGAGGTCGAGATGCAAGCCGAGTTCAAGGATTCCGGGGAAATCAGTCGAAGAGGGGCGGGCGTTGGAAAACGGAAGAGAAGGCAGGGGCGAAGGTTTGGAGTTAGCACAGGATTCAGGATTAAACAGGAGTCAGGAAACAACGCTCGAAACTAACACAGTTTAGGAGCGCTGGGCACTCGAACAGACAGTACTAAATACGGTCTTCAGAAGACACGGCAACGTGGTGCGTGCGTGTCAGGTGACCAACGTAGCAGGAAGATGGGAATTGTAGTTTTTTAACGGGTTCTGTGTGTTGAAGAGCGCTCATATAAATGCCATGGCAATTTCCAACAAGAACGGGATGTGACAGTACCCCTCCACAAAGGGCGATTACTCCTGTGCCCACGCAAGCAATGTAACCAGAAAGCACGCAACAAATGGGGTGCACTCAGATTAGAGGCTGGCTCCCAGGACCTGTCCTCTGGGCCATACCCCACCCAGTCAACCAAATAGGACCGAACCCCACGACAGAGGCGGGTGTCCAGAATGGCACGCACCTCGTATTCCTCCTCACCACGGACGGTAAGTGGGGCCGGGATGGGAGGCAATCGGGTGCCAGGTACAAATGGCCGAAGCAAGGAAACATGAAAGATCGGGTGCACTCTCCAATGTGCTGGGATGTCCAGACGAACAGCAACGGGGTTGAGACACCGCAGGATCGTGTAAGGACCCACAAAACATGGTAAAAGCTTCCGTTTACCCCGAATGGCCAGGTGCTTTGTTGAGAGCCATACACGGTCCCCACAGGAATAAGGAGGAGCCGGAGCACGCCGCTTGTCCGCCTGTATCTTGGTGCGATGTTGTGCAGCTTGTAGATGTGCCAATACAGATTTACGGATGGCAACCAATGAATCCCTAACTGCATTGACTGCAGGAACTTGCCGTAGGGAAGGCAAAACAGGTGGAAGGGTCCTTGGATGCAACCCATATAATGCATAGAACGGAGAACAGCCAACCGATGAGTGCAGGGAGTTGTTATAGGCAAATTCCGCGGCACCTAAAACCGACAGCCAATTTGATTGATGCTGTAGACACAGACATCGAAGAAACTGTTCCATGGTGCCATTGGTACGTTCAGTCTGGCCGTCCGTTTGGGGGTGGTAGGCCGAGGACAAGCGGGCATCAACACCCAATGAGGAAGTGAGAACGCGCCAAAAGCGCGAGGTAAACTGAGACCCCCGGTCGGAAATTAGAATCGTAGGTAGACCAAAAAAGCGTACCACATGGTCAAAGAATAAGTTAGCTAATGTGGGAGCAGTTGGTATTCCCGAACATGGTATGAACCGAGCCATCTTGGTAAAGACGTCCACTACCACAAGAATTGTGGACATACCCCCGATACAGGGGAGTTCTACCACAAAATCCAGGGTCACCGTGTGCCAGGGGTGCGGTGGTAAAGGCATACACATTAGAAGACCAACAGGTTTACCAGGTGGTCTTTTGCATTGTGTACAAACGGCACACCTACGGACGTATTGTTCGGTATCTTTCTTCATTCCAGGCCACCAGCACCAACGGTGCAAAAGATCGTAGGTTTTTGCCTGGCCAGGATGGGCTGCTAACGGGAGGTCATGGGACCATTCAAGGGCCTTCTGTCTGGTTTGGTTGTCAGGTAGGTATAGCAGACCTTTAACGTAAGGAAGTCCGGAGATCAGTTCAGCGTCCATTTCCTTCAGGACAGAAACATGATCCTTGGCCCATCTCCGTAAACTGACTACAATTGAGGGAGAGACCGAACAAACACATATAACAGCCCCTGATGGTAATACCGGGGTGGAATGTTTGACAGTTTCCGTGTCAGTACCAATGCGGGATATGGCATCTGCCTTTCCATGTAATGGACCAGGGCGATATGTCACCGTGAAATCAAACATGGTAAAAAACAAATGCCAACGTATCTGTCTGGCGTTGGTGCATTTCACGTGCGACAAGGCCTGAAGGTTTCGATGATCTGTATACACAGTTGTCGGGTGTCTTGCGCCTAAGAGATGATGCCTCCACTCCTTGAACGCCACCTTGATTGCAAGGAGTTCTCTTTCCATGATCGTATAATTACATTCAGCTGGGGTAAGTTTTTGAGAGTGGAAAGCTACTGGGTGTAGGCGTTGAGTAGCGAGGCAAACCTGCGAAAGGATGGCCCCTACTGCAATGGCTGAAGCATCCGCTTCCACGATGAATGGGAGAGCTGGATTGGGGTGCTGTAATACAGGAGCGGTGGTAAATGCGTCCTTCAGGTTCCGGAATGCCGTTTGCGCTTCTTCATCCCAAAAAAAAGGAACATTAGGACTAGTCAATCGAGTTAATGGGGCTACTATTTCAGAAAATGAGGCAATGAAACGCCTATAAAAATTGGCAAAACCCAAGAAGGATTGAAGAGCTTTTACTGAGCTCGGAACGGGCCAATCCAAAACTGCCCGAACCTTGGAGGTACACATGAGTACTCCTTTTTGGGAAATCTGAAACCCCAAAAACTCTACAGATGATGCATGGAACACACACTTCTCCAGTTTTGCAAAGAGAGAGTATTCCCTTAGACGAAGTAAAACAGAGCGCACATGCTGTAAATGTTGGGGCAAAGTGTCTGAAAAGATTAGAATGTCATCCAAATAGACAACAACATAGCAATCCAGCATATCCCTGAGGATGTCATTTACAAAATGCTGGAATGTCGCCGGGGCATTACAAAGCCCAAAGGGCATCACACAATATTCATAAAGCCCATATTTTGACTTAAAGGCAGTCTTCCACTCATCTCCCTTTCGCATCCTCACCAAATTGTATGCTCCCCGCAAGTCCAACTTGGTGAAGATAGTGGAGGAGGTCATTTTATCGAGGAGCTCAGTAATAAGTGGCAACGGATACTGGTTCTTCACCGTGACTTAATTAAGGGCGCGGTAGTCAACACAGGGGCGCAGATCCCCTTCTTTCTTTGGCACAAAAAATATTGGGGAGGCCGCTGGTGAACGGGACGGACGTATGTGTCCAAAACGTAAGGCGTTGTCAATATAGCTCCGTAGATGTTCTTCCTCCTTCTGAGTAAGGGAGTAGATTCGACCATGAGGAATTGCTGCTCCAGGTATCAGGTCGATGGGGCAGTCATAGCATCTGTGTGGGGGCAGTTTTTCCGAAAGACCTTTGTTAAACACATCAGAAAATTCCTGGTATTCCAAAGGGAGGACCGAAATGGGGTTAGATGACGTGGCATTGATAGAAGGGAGGCAATCTACCATCACCAAACAAGGGGACAATACCGCTACATTACGGGACGTAAAGCACCTCTGTATACAAAAAGAGGAAGAGAACCGTACGGTTTGTTCAACCCAGTCAATTACAGGATTGTGACTTTGCAACCAAGAAAGCCCCAGAATGATGCCGAATTGAGGGGCCGTGATAAGGTCGAAAGTGATGGATTCCGAATGTCCTTGTAATGTAGACATTTGTAGTGGTCCTGTTTGATCCGTCACATGTCCGGATATTAAACGTGAACCATCTACCACATGTATTTCCTCAGGTCTTTCTTTAGGTAATATAGGTAGCCCGTAACGTTTGGCCAACTTAAGATCCATATAATTCCCGCTAGCCCCTGAGTCTATCATTACCGGATTGGAAAAGGTAATGACGCCGGGAGCCGCAAAGGACATGGCAAGGTAAACATGCGAAGACGGAAAACACTCACCCGGGCCTGTGATCATTTGACTCGTCCGGAAGGCCCGGTTCAAGGGCGAGTCCTGGCGTTTCCCGACGACTTAGCGGGTCTTTTAGGACACAGACGGATGTAATGGCCTGACTGTCCACAATAGAAACATAGATTATTCACCACCCGCCTTTCTCGTTCAGTTTTGGACAATGGACCCCTAATCGCCCCGATTTGCATAGGTTCAACTTCCCCCTGGGAAACAGGGGTACTTCCATCTGATCGAGGGGTGTTGCGAATATCGGGATAGCGACGTTCGCCTCGTCTTTGCCGGAGTCGAGCATCGACTTGTAAGACTAAGTCTAGCAATTCAGGGAAGCCAGAAGGAAGAGCAGGTACCACTGATAGGGCATCTTTCAGGTCATCTGACAGACCTTTATAAAACACAGCCGATTTCTTCTGTTCTGGCCATGTGGTTTCAGCCGCCAATTGATTAAAACGGGCAAGATATGTCAAGAGATCCGATTTGCCTTGACTGATAGCCAAGAATTCCAGATCCGAGGACTGTGCTTTATATCTCATATCAAACACACTGTTCATGGCTTGGATCAATCTATCGAAATCATACAGAGCCGGGTCATCTGCTTCTAGCAATGGATTAGCCCATGCTGCAGCAGTGCCACCCAGATGGGAAAGAACAAATGCCGCCTTTGTAGTAGCATCTGGAAATGCCAAGGGACGACAAAGAAAATGAAGGCGACATTGGTTCACAAAGGTCCGGTACATTTTGGGATCACCCAAAAAGCGTTCTGGCGGGGCCAAAGGGAATGGCCCAGGGAGGACTACAGGAACTGGAGCCGGAGGTGGTACAGGAGGAGGCGCCGCAGCCGCGGCGTCACCGAATTCCTCGTCATGGGGTAAGGGCTGCACAAGGCTCTGTAAAACATCCATGCGTTGATGTAATGTCGCATGTGCTGATGCCATATCGGTACGAAGAGCAGAAAAAGCCTGCATGAGGGCTGCCAATGGGTCTGAGGCAGCCTCCATAACCGAGAGACGGTTTACAATTGAGGCTCCTAAATCTGTCACAACCTAGGTATGGTATCCCAGTTGCCGCAGATACTACTCTCCCAGTTCCGGAAAAGTAACCTTCTGTCTTCGAACACGAAGTCTCTAACGTGATATGCCAAAGACTTCCCTCCCAAGAGCTCAGCCTACAATGAATCTATTCCACCTGTCAGGCTGAGGGCTTGAGTGAAAAGGCAGGAGCAGACTCAGCAGAGCTAAAGGAGGGAAGAACAGAGCAGACGTTCAGAATGCAGCCAGGTATTGCCGAATCAACAGCAAACAACACCCCCCAAGTACCCACTCTTACCTGTTCCGTAGCAAAATGTACCAGTAACCTACTAGTAATGGACACAAAGGGGGATTCTTATATCAAAGGTGAAGGAGGAGTACACCAGTGTCTCAGGACTTCAGTGCTGCAAAGCGTCCCAAGAAGATAGCCACAGGGTTCCAAAGTAGAGTCAGCAAAGTGTTCCAAATCAAACAGTGCCAAAAAAGAATGAATTGAAGTAAACAAAATGAAGGGCAAGAAAATAAGCGTTACTTCATGCTAGTTCCTTTCTTTTCGTGTTCGAGTATATTAAGCGTCACAGCCAAAGGACTTTAGCAAGTGGAGGTCGAGATGCAAGCCGAGTTCAAGGATTCCGGGGAAATCAGTCGAAGAGGGGCGGGCGTTGGAAAACGGAAGAGAAGGCAGGGGCGAAGGTTTGGAGTTAGCACAGGATTCAGGATTAAACAGGAGTCAGGAAACAACGCTCGAAACTAACACAGTTTAGGAGCGCTGGGCACTCGAACAGACAGTACTAAATACGGTCTTCAGAAGACACGGCAACGTGGTGCATGCGTGTCAGGTGACCAACGTAGCAGGAAGATGGGAATTGTAGTTTTTTAACGGGTTCTGTGTGTTGAAGAGCGCTCATATAAATGCCATGGCAATTTCCAACAAGAACGGGATGTGACAGTTACTTTGAGTATTCTGTGACTCGTTTCTGTGCTCTGGTCAGCTACCTTCGCCGCTTCTAGGCCTTGTGAACACCTGTACCATCTCTGTAAATTATTTTACTTTCTTTACCACACAATGGCTACAATAATGCCGTATATGTACGAGCCCGAGTACACCGAGGAAGAACTACTGGAAAGGCAAGCACGCGAAAACGCGGATTCGGACGGCAGTTGGGAGGACCAGTCAACGGATGACGAGCCTGGACCATGTCGCATGGACGGCGTCTCCACCTGGTGCACATGCAATCGGTGCGAGCTAATGCCAACTGAGGAGGAGAACTGCTGCTGCCGTGAAAAAACCGGGTGCTTGGCCTACATTTCGGAAGGCGAGCCAAGTCCGCAATGCATCACCGAGCTGCCAGAGTTCAGGGAAGCCTGCCTCTCACGGACCGTGTTGAGGATGATGATGGTGCTTATGCACGAACTTCGCGGCACTGTTCGTCCGCGTAATCCGAGTAACGAGTAAGTATACTCTAGTTGTGATGTCAGTGATGCCACTACTATTTCATGGTCGTCTCCCACATATAAAATTACATCTACATATCATTCGAACGCATGTAAATTGGTTCCATATTGTGCATTTTCTAGATAGAATTTTTTTCAAAGCAGAATGACATTTTTTACCTGAATCGACAGTGATAAGAAAGTTTTGTCATTTTAATACAGTTTGCATCTTTCATTTTCACAGGTGGTACAGGCTGGTGGCCTATCGTTGCTTCACTTGGTGGCTTCACGGGAGGCTCGGACACCGCGTTCGGAGAGTAATACCTGCCTGTGCGGTACTTGCCATTAGACAACATTTCCCCAGCGACAGTGGACAATACCGCGGATTTTCCCTGGATGTGCTGCAACCAGAACTTTACAATGTGTAATGTTTATTATTTATGTTCTATTGAAATTAAGATCTAAAATAAAACCCAACATATATTTTAACAATGGTTGTTTTGATTTTTTAAATGAATCTAGTGTGTCTCCATTGAATAGTCTTCCTGTGCCTTGTCTTGTCACACCACATGTCTCCGGCCATCATCCTCCCTCACGCTGGCCGCCCACCTTCAATCCACATAACCGTTGAACCCATATGCAGCAGACATACATATGTTATTTTGCGGGTTGGCATCAAGCCTCCCGGCCTTGACTCCTCCCCCAAAAATACTTACCACACCACTTTGTTCAAGCGTTGGCAATAAAAGGCCGTTGGATTGTATTGATACAAAACATGGTTATAGGTAAATAATCAATATGGTTGATCATAATAAATCATCCTTTTGGGCACCGGGTACAGAGATGACCCCCCTGGCCCGTGCTGCCTTGCCACCACAGGCCAGCCTGCTGCTGACTAACTGCCTAGGCATCCAGGGTCTCCAGGGTGAACTGCACCCATATATTCTCCTGGGAGGGTGAGGTATTTATAAACTCACCCCCCTGCCTTCCATGTACTAGATCCTGCAGCCTGCCTCTTACATGCAGTTAGATGGCCTCTCCTTGGTGAGGCCCTGCGGCAAACGAGTCTTGTCTGCACGACCACCGCCCCAATCCACCCCCCCGCCCTATCAAAGGCAGTTCGCACCGGGGTACTTGTGCTGGCAAGTGGAGCTGTCAGGGAGCGATAAAGGCCAAGAGGTGCCAAAGACCATGTACACTTCAAAGTGGTCTATAGAGCATGGGTTGTTGTTCCCATGTCTACCTCCAGACCCCGTGTCTCCTGCCAAGCATCCCCCCTCACGCTGGACGCCCCCCTGCAATCCACATAAGTGTGTCTCCATTCACGAGTCTTCCTGTGTCTTGTCTGCACGACCACCGCCCCAATCCACCCCCCGCCCTATCAAAGGCAGTTCGCACCGGGGTACTTGTGCTGGCAAGTGGAGCTGTCAGGGAGCGATAAAGGCCAAGAGGTGCCAAAGACCATGTACACTTCAAAGTGGTCTATAGAGCATGGGTTGTTGTTCCCATGTCTACCTCCAGCCCCCGTGTCTCCTGCCAAGCATCCCCCCTCACGCTGGACGCCCCCCTGCAAACCGCATAATGCCACGACATATACACGTCATTCATTCACAAACACACCCCTGTTTCGAATTCTTTATAACCCACTTCATATTTCTAATGAGAACTTCTTTGCGCTTTGCTAGTCAACCCGTGAAGGTGCTGGTTATCTGCTCTTCGTCTCTGTGAACTTCCGTGACCACTTCGAGGAAACTCGTCAGTTTGCAACCTGTGAACTGCTCCCTGTTCTACGACAAGAAACTACTCTGATCCCTGCATCTAACTGTTTGTTCGTCAAGGTAAGGCCATGTACCATAATCATTTTGCGTCCAATTTCTTTTCGTTCAAGACAGTACATGCAATGAACTAGTCACATGTTCTGAGTTTACATTGGTATTCATAGAGAATTGTTGATCTTTACTTTTCAGAACTTTCCACAATGCCTGCCTGTTCCATTGGCGGTTGCCCTTCGAAGACCCATAATAAATCTGAAGGTACTATAATGCATGTTTTCCCTAAGACAATAGATCAGATAAGAGAATGGGTCTGATATTGCGGATATCCACCGTCTGAGCTTGAAAGTAGAAGTCTTTGCGGACAAGAGGGGTGATCGATACCGCATCTGCAGCAGGCACTTTAGCTCAGACATGTACTCCACATCATTGCTAATAAAGAAGAACACACCGCGAGCGAGGCGAAAATTGCTCTCAACCGCTATTCCCACTCTATTCGTCCACATCCCTCCACTGGTGAGTCAAGTTTATGTATTTATCTCTCGGCCTTGCGGTAGTGTGTAGCATTAGCTAACAATAATTTCCCCATTTATGTATCCACTCAATATGAAGGCGGAAGATTCTCCATCCGTGTCGTTATTGCAGTCATCAGCCACTTCAAGCGCCTATCGGGTAATCTTACTTGGCTATTCTGCCACTGACTTGTTTTAGGCATGTAAATCAATAGTTTTAATTTATCGTGTAATTATTTTACCTAATGGTACACCCTTGTACTCGTCCTCTAGTCTTTGTTTTCAGTTATAATTATTGTTATCCAAAATAATGCAAGTACTGTCTTTCAGGGAGATGCTGAGGAGTCCAACGTATTGACGACAACCGTTGATGTCACTCAGATGCTCGAGGTACGTTTCCGGACAGTTCCATCGATGGAGATCATCAGATCTTGCATTCTTGTAACGTGATTGTTACACACAATGTTTCTTTCGTTTTTAGCCAATGATATGTCCTTCTGTCGTCGCCCTCCTATGTGTCTTCTTTTTTCAATATTGTGTTCATTACTAATGAAAGTCCTATGTTTCAGGGAGTCGATGGAGCATTAGTCCAAGAAGAAGGGGGAGCATGCAGTTACGGGTCGGCGCAACAGCTTGCAGAAGTGTGCACCGCAGTTACATCGTCCCTTGATGTTCTTATGCATTTTGAGGTATGGATACTGACAGTTCGATCAAGCGAAATCATATGACGTGATTACATCCGCTATACTTCCTTCTTTATTAACGCAAGTACTATGTTTCAGGGAGATGAAGGAGCTTCTTCTACAAGAACATCACCCCTAGTAGTTGATGCAGATCTCTGGGTGGTGACACTTCCAACGATCGAGCAAATCGAATCATATTTACATATCCATTATTTATTTTAGACAACTGATCATTTGTGCAGGTCTATTTAGATGAGCTGTTGACGCCTGCACAAAGTTTATGTTCTTTTTAACAAAATAGAAAGCCATACTAATGCAATTAATCTGTTTCAGGGAGTTACTGAAGCATCATCTTCAATAATATCATCAATGGAAGTCTATGAGGAGCCCGAGGTATGGATCTTGACAGTTCCATCTAACTAGATCAACTATGCGTGAATAATTGTCGTTTGAATGTTCTACACAAAGCGTTCATTCGTGTTTTGCTATTGAGATGTACGTGGGTATTGGTCCCCAAGTACATTTTGTGTTTTCAATATTATTATACATACTAATGAAAGTTCTATGTTTCAGGGAGTCGATGGAGCGTCAGTGCGTGATGGATGTGCTTATCATGAAAATATAGTCGTTGCAGCGCAAGAGGAAGTGGAGACATGCACACACGAGTCGGAGCAACAGCGTCCGGATGTTGAAGTTCGAGGCAAGAAAGTTTCAAAGAAAAGAAAGCAAAAGAAGGTTAGTTTCCTGGTCACTATAATATGTTGTTTTTCACTGTTATTAGTTCAATACTGTAAGTTGTGTTTAAACTGAACATCCCTTTTCCAACCTGTCCTCTAGTTGCGAGTGGGTGTACGAACTAGATCTACACAGACAGTGAAGCGAACGAGAGATGTTGCTTGTCAAACCTTTTGGCAGGGACTTGAGACTGGAGATGCATCGTGCCAATGGGAAGAATATGAAGTGATTGACAACGGAGCTATACCACCACCAGCCATTGATAGTGAATGTCCTCCTGGTAGTTCGGATGCAGTCGGAGATCAATTCACAGAATCCACACCCGCAAAAACTAAGACCGCGAGAAAGTTGAAGAAATTGTTTTATTCACCCATCGCCGGAGAAGGAACAGATGTTGCAATGGAAGAGAATGAAATGGACGACAATGAAACACCATCAATATCACTGAACATAGCGGAAGACGATATCAGAGATTCTACCTTTCATGTGAGTGACATGTCCTCAACGTTACAGGCCGAACCAGCTGGGATGCAGAGTGACAGTTTAAGGAAAGAGGCCAAATTCATTGTATTCGATAGTTGTTTGATTGATATTATTATTCGGATGAAATGTGGGCATTCGGTTGGTGGGGAAGTATGTGGGGAGCCATTGATTAATGTGACTCGTGCAATTCGAGGCACTAACCTTAAAATACATGCCACCTGTACAAAATATCATCCTTTCTCATGGTCTGCACAACCCATGCTGGGGCAACTGCCAGCAGGCAATCTACTTTGTGCAGCGGCTGCACTTTTTAGTGGTTCAAGTTTTAAAAAGTTAGAGTCTTTCTTTCAGTTTGTGGGAATCCATTTCATTGCGAAAACTCAGTTCTACAAATACCAAACCGATTATCTATTTCCAGCCATTAGCGAAGCTTGGAGAATGGAAAAAATGTCTATTGATAGTACATTCGCGGGCAAACGGTTCAGGCTAGCCGGTGATGGACAGTGCGACAGCCCAGGATTTTCAGCCAAGTACTGCACCTACCACTTTCAGGACATGGAAAGTAAGAAAATTGTGAGTTTGGTGGTCGTGCAGGTGTCACAAAGTACATCCTCAGTGGCCATGGAGAAAGTTGGCTTTGTAGCATCATTGCAAGAACTACAATCGCGGGGAATGGTGATCGACCTGATAGCCACGGACAGACACATTTCAATTGGCAAGACAATGAGAGAAGAGTACAAAAATATAAATCACCAATTTGACGTTTGGCATCTTGCAAAAACAATCAATAAAAAAATGTCTGCTGCAGGTAAAAAAAAAGAAACGCAAGGTATTTCACAGTGGTCCAAGTCAATCAGCAACCATCTTTGGTGGAGCTCAAAAACATGTGGAGGGTCGTTGGAAATTCTACTGGAAAAATGGCGGTCAGTAATGCTACACTGCACAAACGTTCACCGTTGGAACACAAACCAACATTTCCACAATTGTGAACATGGCCATTTGTCCACAGAGGAGGCACGGAAGAAGAAGTGGTTGATTCCTTCATCACCCACTCACAAAGCCATTGAAAAGATTGTATTTGATAAAACTATAACAAGAGATTTGAGGGGACTCACGGAATTCTGCCACACAGGAGATTTGGAGGTGTTCCACAATATGTGCCTAAAGTACAGGCCAAAACGATTGCATTTTGGCATGGAGGGCATGATAAATCGGACTCTTCTAGCGGTCTTGGCACATAACCATAATGTTGGACGTCAACAAAGTAGGACGACCGGAACTTTAGGGACGCTTCGCTACAATAAGGCCTTCACTAAAAGAAGTAAACAATGGGTGATCAAACCAGTGTTTGAGGATATGCAATATGAGTTTATTGTGAGACTTATTGTTGACGTCCTAGATAGGCACATAAATGGAGTTGTGAACGAACCTGTGCAGGGGAGAACTGCATTGCCACCCAACATTGCCTCTGTTCCATGTCCACCTAAAGAAGAGCTCATTGAGAAATACACATCACGGTTTAAATGATTGTAATTTGATTGTCTGTTCTCTCGAGTCTCCTCATGTCGCAGGCCCATTGAATATGTGTATCTATGTAATGTGTAAATTAAAGTGATTGCTCAGTGTACATGCAATGTGTCTATCCAACCTTGTTCATCTGCGTATAAAATTAAACCAAACAGTATTATAAATCATTTTTCAAAAAATATAGAATGTCTCCATATTTATGGTTCTCTGGGGCTGCAAAGCACGCAGACAAAATGCAAAAATGGAGTGTAAATTTCAAGTCCTGTGAGATGGCCTTACACTGAATGTTGCTAAATAGGAATGTGCGCTCGTTCAAAGTGAAGGTCAGCTGCTTTGATTTTTTGCTCGGGTGCCGGAATGGCCCACGACTCAGTATAAGGTTGTATTGTTATTTGACCTTGACAGGCCGGGACTATCCCGAAAGACTTCTTTTTGGGGGTGTGGGGCAATAACGTAAGAAACGATAATGAAGCCATTTCATGTTCGTTCATTAGAAGAAATAACATCGGCATAGAAGGAGTGGTATTTCGGGGCTGCCCTACGCACAGACACAATGGAACATGCAAATATAATGTAAGTAACTCTTTAGATGAGTTCATACCGCAATTTAATTACTATACAGTAGCTTTAAAGACGGGTTAAGTTGTACTTGTTCGTTCTATGTGGCATATTGTTTTGTACCGCCACTATCTTGAGGAGAACCATCTCCTTTTACGGAAGCACCTCAAAACCTTCCTCTTTGCTTCTGCTTTCTCTCTCCCTCTCCCCTGCTACAACTGGTCCACTGTCTGCAACCTCGGTCCTGGGCCCTTCCACTCTCCACCTGCACTGCCTACCTGTCAACCCCTGCACTGGGGGACTGTCTCAGTATCCTACAGCCACCCCTTGATGTATAATACCCAGTTGCACTGTCCTAGCTATGAAATAATTTCCCGACCTAATAAATAAAATTAATAATTTTAATAAAGATCTGATGGTGAGACTAATTTCATTTGTTATGTTTTTCAAACAGGTACATCATGCATTACTGCATGTGTCACGAGTACCAGACACCGGCGGATGGCTTTTTCAACCGCCAGTTGCTTCTCCGCGTGAACAACGTTAGCACCCTGACCATTTTATGGGACGATCGCCAAGTACAAGTATGCCCTTACGCGGTACTAACGGCTAGATGCAACATACAGACCGTTGTGGTGGCCTAGTGCCTCGTTGTTGGAACAGCCATGCGATTATCAGTGCGACCGAAGAGCTTATTTTATCGTAAACCAACACCCTGTGTACTGCACACGAACATCGCTTGCCTCAAGACGAACTATTTTGGATCGAGAGCAAAGAAAAATGCAAATCGCAGAATATTCTCTAAACATTTGATGTCAAATAAATGTACTTTACCAAATTTACAATCTTGAAGTTTAATTTAAAAGTACAGTTTCATATTCCCGATTGTGGCGCGCTGTGTTGTGTGAGCTCATCTGTGTTGATTTCCGGGTTCTGTGTGGAGTCGCGTAGAAGACGCCTGGGCGCGTTTGCCTACGCAGCTCAGTCACGTCACGGATAGAGGCGGGGAATATGAATGTTTTGATAAAGTCTGTTTCAGGGGCGGGGGATTTGATTTAGTGCCGCAAAAGCAGGTGAGCCTGGGCGATGCGGCAAGTGATAGGATTATCAGAAAATGGCGGCTGATTTCGAGTGCGTTAATGGACGAAAAGTCGGGTATGGTCCATAGGAAAGTTTTCTACGATCTACCGATTTATGCTTAAAAACACATGGCCGAACCATAGGGACAATAAAAAAAAAGTCCCGGAACTATCCTTTAAGCTTACAAAAATGTGCAATTTGGAGAACCTCAATCTAAGAAATGTACCCACGATTCAAGACTTGATTCAACTTTGTACCATGTTCTGAGGCAAAACCCCGCTATTTATTGATATTACAGACACCGGGTTTATGCTAGAAACCTAGTAAATAGCTGGAATGTGTGTAGAAGGAGGGTGTACATTTGTGTAATTTTTGATGAAAAACCAATGTTGCAAAACCCACTTAAAACAAAATTAAGTTGCCATTTGTTAATGCAAGCCCCCAGGAAGATCAGAGTCAGACAAGCATGGACCATAAGGAATCTGTAATATGTACATGTAATTTCAACAAATTGTGTATCTAGGAAATATGTATTTGGGTCAGAAATAGATTTGTGTGCACATTGACAAGGGGAGTGTCTTTCTGTAAGCCATAAAGACGGCACACAAGCCAGCTCCCCAACCAAGGGAGAGGGGAGAACTGGGCCAATGACAAGTTGAGAAGGGCAGGCTCAGTTATGCTACGCACACACACACTTTCTACACACTTAAAATGAGACAGTGCAGGACGGGTGGGGACATTCAATTCCATTTCCTTGCGGAGCACGCTGACCGACGACTTCACATCCAGAGATCCAGCACTTAGACTTCCAAGCAAGACAGAGACCAGAACTTAGAACTCTGGTTTCAGAACTTAAAGCAAAGGCCTAAACCACAAGCTGAGTTCTCTTCAGCAGGCCTCAAAACCAACCAAACTATTCAACAGCCGGGCGAGCTGTTTGAATTCTTTGCCAAGAACTTTTGCCAGAACCAGAGATCCAACAGCTGTGCAGTGCCGCTAGCAGACCCAGACCAGATCGCTGTGAAGTGCTGTGCGCAGAACCAGTCCAAGTGGTGAGAGGACCGCAGTCAATCCTGACCCGATCCGTGACGAAGTCGCATTCCTGTCCAAAATATAGTGTGAGTACCCAGCTAGGACTGTGCCAGAACTAATCTCTTAGTTTAAAATAATCTAATTCAAACTATTTTGACCTAATTAGAACTGCCTCCTAGAAATCGTGTCATTCTGTTATTCTAAAGCTTCCAAAACTGTCATCTGTCATTCTGAGCTTGACTTTTCTTTTGAGAATCTACCTTCACGAAATCATCCGTATCTCTTGAACCGTTTGTGATAGAAGCTTTCCAACGAACCTAGAACCGACTTCCTACTCCTTATACTTTTTCCGCAATCGCAATTTACGCACTCGCAAAACTTACCGCGATTTGCAATTTGGCCTGATTTCTTCACCTGTAAAAAGATAGCCGCTTTTGCTTGAACTGCTAAAATTTGTTTGCAACCTAATAACCATCCCTGAATCATTGTTAGGGCTGACCTGAACTGATTTAAAGTGTCTACCACTCATCCTGAACCTCCTACAGGGAATTAAAATCAATGTTAGCATCATTTCACTTCATTGCCACCACATTCAAAGCATTTTGGGCCTGTGTTTTAAAATCATACCTGTTTTTCTCTAAGCTTGCTAGGGGGGAACTGCATTTGGTATTGCATTTTGTTGGGATTCTTGAAGACTGTGTGCTCTCCATCCATTTCTACATTGCATAGGGGGGGGGGGGTGAATTGCCAGAGAAAAAGTGATTATATTATCTTTTGCTAAAATCAGATCAAGTTATTTCTGTACTGCATTTTATTCCTCATTGCTTTTCCCTTGAAACCATAAAAGTATTTTCGCTGCCTTATCCATCCTATAACAACTCCTCATTAATTGTAAAGAAGTGTGCTAGTGTCAGATTACCCATTGTTGATCAACATTATATTCATAAGTGTGATATCAATTATTAATTTATTATAAAAGTGTGATATATATATATAAACACTGTTTAATTTTTCAAATAAAACCTTTTAATTTGCGAAACAGACCTACTTCTTGGCTCAGCGGTGTCAGGGGGATTCTAAGAGAGGGGTGTGATATAAGGGTTGTCATCCAGAGTACATGAACTTGACATAAAAATATATCAATAAGGGTTTCCATCGGCATCCCAGACTAGGCATTGACTTAGCTGTAGTGTTGAATTGAATCCGCTTACAAAGTGGGGGCACGTAGCCGGGGATTCTGGATTAGAGTTACCACTTGTGCAGCTTAATACAGTGTGCCAACTGACCGGATACACATATCCGGTTAGATCACTACGCTGTTTTACACTGTGAAAGCACTCCTCAAAGGAACGCTCTAAGGAAACGGTCTGTTTTGCAAAATAAAATACAAACTTCTGTAAATCAGGAAGGAACTCAAATTCCAGAATGACGACACTGGTAGACATCAAAGTAGCCAGAGAGCACTTCTTACATAAGCTATTTGTGAGAGGTGAATGGAGGGGGCAGGGCCAGGATGCGTGGTTGCAGGCAATCACAAAACAGGCCACGGCAACTGGGTTAGATATCTGGAGAGATCAGGGTCCCTTACATGTGGCCCTGAGCGAACTATACATGATCCTAAAGCTACAGATGAACACGACAAGATGGTTAGGATAGCGGCACATTTGTATCTATATATGGGAGCCATGCAGGACAAATGTGCTGAAGGCCAAGATCTGGAAAATAGGCAACAGATTGCGTTAGAGAAGGCCCAATCTGATCTGGTCTCTTCTGAGCAGAGGATGCACAGAAGCCAGGAGTCAGAAAATGAGAGCAGACAGTATCTCATTAAAATCAAAGAGGACATGTGTATCCTGCAACAGGAAAAGTCTGACCAGGATACCAGATTTCTGGCCTTGCAGAAGGAGTACCAAGAAGGTTTGGACTCCCTACTGCAGAGCCAGAAAAAGCTGGAGCAACAATTAGATTTCAATAGGACATGTGCTGAGCAGGTAGTCACCCTGCAAAGCCACCTAGATAGGGAAAAGTCACTGAGCAATAAACTGATCCTGAAAGACCTGGATACACAGGCAGAGTTTGATCAGGAGCGCCAGAAAGCTGGTGCCCTTCAAAGGCAAAGGGGCGACCTGGCGGCACAGATGCAGACTCTTAGTCAGGAAAGGGACACCTTAGGCCAGGAAGTCTGCCATTTAAAAAGAACAACTGAAGAAAATCACTTGTCCCTCCAGGGGCTGGGTGACCTCCAAAAAGGGGCTGGGTGACCTCCAAAAAGAGCATCAGAACCTGTTAGAGCACACCAGGAGGGTGGAAAAGGCTCTGGCAAGAAAGGAGCAGGCCAGTAGGGATGGGACTCAGGAGGTAACCCTCCTGCAGCAAAGACTGGCCAAGTACTCCAGGACCAATCAGGAGGCACAGTTTAAGAATGAGGCTCTCTGCCAGCACAATGATAGGCTCCAGAAACAGGTAGCCATGCAGGAGAGACTGATAGAGTCTAGTAAGACCTTAACTGAGGAACTGAAAGCGCAGGCTCTTGCATTGCAACAGGGAGCAGGGGCTGATAGAGATGAGGTTCGCTGGGAAAGGCAAACGCCTGAGCATAACCTCAGGAGTCCTAGTACCAGAGGCCTTCACCTCTCCCAGACCCTGGACTCTGCCACCCCCATGTCCCCTGGTGCACATGAGCACAGGGCCATAGGGATGGCAGATTACTATCCAGCCAAAAGGATGGGGCTCATAGGCCAATACCACCCAGGAATAGATGGGCGGGCATCTGGGTATGGGCACCTAAGTACAGTGCAATTTAGTGGGGAACCCCAGGAGAGTAGGCCCACTAAGGGCATCCTGAAAACCTCTGCCCAGTTAGGTCAGTGGGGGGGGTACATATTAAATCCTGGTAGCAAGGAGGGATCTGAAGACTCCTCTGAGCATCACAGGACACAGGAGACCAGGTCCCCACATTCTGCCAGCTATTCCCAGGCTCACAGAATCCGGGAAAACCTGGAAGATCAGACGGACACCTCTGGGAGCAGTGCTTCTGAATCAGAGGATGAATGGACCCGGGTTACCCGAACCAAAAAGGCCAATAAGGTGAAAAGGGCCTTGCTTATGGAACCCTTAAAACAGATTAAGGCAATCAGGAGTGTTATCACGCCTTATCATAAGAACACCAAGT
This sequence comes from Ambystoma mexicanum, assembly GCF_040938575.1. Taxonomy (NCBI): domain Eukaryota; kingdom Metazoa; phylum Chordata; class Amphibia; order Caudata; family Ambystomatidae; genus Ambystoma; species Ambystoma mexicanum. The sequence continues at coordinate 512,537,740 of NC_090939.1, forward strand.
ATTCTGTTTGGGAACACTATGAGCTCTATGAGCAAATGATGGAGACTTTCCATTTGAAGGACAGCAGTAGCTGCATCCAGTACGTCAAATGGACATTCTCCCCTGAATACTCCAGTTTCTTTGCGGGGCTGGAGGACCAAAACCATTCAAGATGGTCCACATATAGGGCGACCATCTTGAAACATTTTTCTGTACATAGAAATCCCCAAGAGGCTCGCAAGGCAGCCTACAATTTGCAATGTGGGGAGGATCAGGCCCCACAAGAATTCGTGCAAGAATTGAAGCGTGCCTTTGCGCAGACCACCAGAAGGGTGCGCACGGACAGCAGAGAATTCATCAACACATTTTTCCATGCTCTTCCCAAGTACATAATGACCCAGCTCGTGAGAGATTTTCACGAGAAAAGATCTTTAGACTGGGTCATTGAGCAAGCCACCCGGATCTTTGAGGTGCAGAAGCCCATAGAAAATAAAAGTAATGCGCAGAAAAACCCCAAAACCAACAGCACCCCTGCTGCTGCCAAGGTGGCAGAGGTAAAGGTTGCCCCCGTTTTAGATTTGGAGATGGGGGGGCCTAAAAACCTGCCTGCACCAAATAATTCACAGCCCAGAAGGCCCTCGGGCCAGTCACAGACAGGGAGTCGAGGAGGTAGTCCCACAAATGGGGTCCCCCGGTCCTCTGACTATGTAAGTCACCGCTACAAGGGAAACCAACCAATCCTGGGTTATGTGTGGACTCCTCCAGCCCAAGGGAGGGGATCCAGCCAAGCACCTGACCCAGGGAACTTCCCTCCTAACTTCCCCCAGGAGGGCAGAAATTCACCAAATCCTGGGCAGAACTTTTCCCCCAGGTATCCGCCCAATTTCCAACCCCAAAACCATCCATCCTTCTTTCCCCAATTCCCTGAGCCCAGACAACCTAATCCGGGGGGAGGCCAAGGGTGGAGGGGTACCCAAATCTTCCCAACCCGGGGTATTACCAGAGAAGGGATAGCTACCCTTCCCGGGATCAGCCCAGGGGAGAAAATAGAGCCCCGTATCAGCCTGAGCGGGTTTCACAATTAGAGCGCCAGGTTCAAAATATGGCACGGGATCTGGATCACATACAGAGGGCTCAACAGAACCCTCAGATGAGCATGCCACTGCAGAATGCCACAAACTCTGGACCTGGTGCTCCAGAACAATGATGGGGGCAGCACCCCAATAACTCACCGGTTCCCAGGGAGGAGGCACAAGGGGAAAAAGGGTGTAAAGCCTTGCAGGAAGCTTCCTTCCCAACTTGTAAACAGCCCCTGGAAAACCAGGAACCGGAAACAAAATCTCCTAACACTGAAAGTCTGCCACCCAAGGAGCAGAGAGGAGGTAGGAGAAACAAAGGACCCAAACAGACCCACTTTGTGGAGGAGGTACAGGTCTTCCAATTTGAGGGAGAGGGATCCTCAGAGGATCCTGGGAAAAGGATCTTCTCCTTCAGAGATGGGGGAACTCCTCCCAAGGAAAAATGGGTCCCAAGAGATTCCAATCCAGACTGGGTGAATGTGGGGATTGAGCTGTCGCCGCCCATCATCCTATCCCAGAACCAACAAAACCAAACTTCCCTGGTTCAAACCCATCCTGGTGACAGCCTCAAAAAAGGGGGGGCGGCCCAGAACCCGAAACCAGGGGAACCTAAAACCGAATCAACAGACTGGGTAGATGTGGGGATTGAGCTGTCGCCGCCCATCATTCTATCCCAGAACCAACAATACCAAAATCCCATGGGTCAAACCCATCCTGATGACTGCCTCCAAAAAGGGGGGGCGGCCCAGAACCCGAAACCATTTCCAGTTGTCAACCTTTTCTTTCAGATTCCCCAGGCTCTTTACAGAATTCTGCCCAAATCTCTTCTCTCTCAATGTCCAAAACCAGAAAGTTAGCCCACCAGTTGTCCAAAAATGTGCATTATCTGTGCCCCCTTGAGGATAAGGAGGGAAGATACTATGCCCCGGTACAAGTACAGGGGCAGGGTACAATTTTGGCACTGGTGGACACTGGATCCCAAGCTACCCTTCCGTCCAAAAGGGCCTTTGATGAACTAAATGCAGGAAGGGGGAGAATTACCGTATTCCTCTCACCTCTCTTCCTGGACAACTGCAGAACTTTGACTGCAGAACTTTGACGAGAAGGAAATTCCTGTTGAGGGGACTGCATATTTGGACATCAAAATTGGGCAACACAAGGTGAAACACCCGGTCATAGTAGTAACTCCAGAGGACACCCCTTGTTTACTATGGAATGACATCCTGAGAAGGTTGTCACCCCTAATAGATTGTGTAAACAAGGTCCTCTGGACCCAGACTAGCCGACCAATAAAATTAAAACAGAGTGTCAACCATGTTAGTTTAAACGGCACCTGCCACATGGTTGAACAAAAATCTGACCAAGTAGAATCTCACTTCCAGAACAACCAATTCCAGATCTGACAGTAATAGCAGTAGGACAACAGACTGGTGGTGGGGGTCCTCTCTATTTCTGAAAATCAACCTTCCTTCCAGTTTAAGGTGGTATTCCACACTGGAAGGAAATACTCTGAAATTCTTTACCAATCCACAATCAGACACTCCCACTCCTATAGTCCAGAAAGATATGAAATCAGCTCAGAGCCTGGCCGATATTCAGCAAATTGGAGAGCAGTTGTTCATCCCTGTTCAGTTAAATGATGGGAAGGCCTCTTTTCTCGCTCGAGCTTCATCAGCGAAGCCATGTTCCGCCATCTCCCAAAAAATCCAGCCATTCCCACATTCAAACTGATAGACAAATGGGAAATGGACCTGGAAGCACCCAATTCCAAATATCTCCTGCCAAGCAGGTTTATGCTCAAAATCTCCATTGGCAACAAGAGCATAGTCCATAATTGTTGGGTCGTGCGAGACGTCACTGCCGCCTTTTACTTAGGCAGTGACATTCTCAATCGCTTTGCCATTAGTTTGGCCTAATAAACTTCAAAGCGTGGTCCTGATTAGCGGATAATCCCATGGGCTTTGATGATCCAGAAAAAGCATTTAGGTCAGCTCAATTGCTACCTTATGCAGTTGAAATTCAGATTAAAGTGGAAGTCACCATCCCGGAAAGGACCTGACAATTCTCCCTGGAAGTGAAAGTTAAAAGAGGACAAAAATTGAAAAACCCTGATGCTTATATTCATCTAAATGTTTCTCTCCAACAGCAAGGGTTAGGGGTAAACCCAACACCATTAGTCAACATAGAACATGACACCATTCCAATAGAGGTGGAGAACAGTGACTTAAAGAGTATTACTCTAGCCGCAGGCACCATTATTGGAATGGTGGTTGATGACCAACATTTCTCCATTGATTTAGGAAATGAACTGTTAGGACCAATCCCCAAGGACTGTTTTGACAGTGACTGTGATGACAATACAACACCAGACAGGATTTTCACCCGGCATGGGGGGAACTTCCTGGTGTACACTTCTTGCCCTTATGGTAAGGAAGATGTGACTTGTGACTTCAGGAGGGATGAGGTGATTTTCCAGGTCCATGAGGGCTGCCTTTCCCACCTGAAGCCTCCAGTCCAAATCAGCACTCTGACCAGGAACTTCTCCACCCAGCTGGAGGAGGCCGCTGAGATAGCCAAACCAGAAGTCTTTCCAGGCTTCAGGCAGATGGTGGAAGAGAGAGTCAACCTAGCTGATGCCTGTGTGACTTTGGACAGAAGCAAAAGTTGAAACAATTTTTCTTGGATTTCCATGATCTCTTTGCGGTAGACTCATATGACTGTGGTCGCACCGACAGCCACACCACAACAATTCCCATGGACCCTGGAATGACTCCAGTGTTTGTGAAGCAATATCGTTTGCCTCTCGCATCCATGGAGTCCCTTACTGAAATAATTAAGAACCTTGAGTCCTGGGGAATAATCCGTCCAGTACACAGCACCTTCAATAATCCGGTGCTGGGAATATTGAAGCCAAACGGCCAGTGGAGACTCTGCGCCGACCTTAGGGAGCTCAATAAACGGGTCCATACTTCCCGATGGCCTCTGCCCTACATTGACCAAGGGCTGGCCCAGATTAAGGGGTCATAGATATTCACAGCAATAGACCTGACCAATGGATACTGGACCGTGCCTGTCAGTAGGGAGGACCAATACAAACTGGCTTTTACCTTTGGGGGCCAGCAATACACATGGACCCGGACTCCCTTCGGATACCTCAACTCCGGCAATTAATTCAACATTTTCCTACATAAGGCCATGCCCGACCTGGTTGCGAGGGGTAACTTGGCTTATGTAGATGATGTCCTCATCAAAAGTTCATCTGTGGAGGAACACATAGCGGAGATCCGTTATGTCCTGACACAGTTGAGGGCCGCCGGAGCAAAACTTTCCTTTCAGAAAGCACAGTGGTGTAGAACCCGCGTTAATTTCTTGGGGCATGAGATTACTCCTAAGGGTCTCTGTCCCCAAGAAAAGAAAGTGGAAGCACTCCAGAAACTGAAGGATCCCACAACTCTGCGGGAACTAAGGAGCCTCCTTGGACTGACTAATTACAGCAGAAAGTTCAGTGAGGGCTACGCAGAGATCACCAGACCCCTGATTCATCTTTTGAAGGGGGGGGTTAAGTGGGAATGGGGTCCAGAACAATCCGAGGCAGTAAGACAACTCAAAAGAAGCCTCTCACAAGCGCCTTGCCTAGCTTACCCTGTCAGAAACAAGGAGTTCTTCCTGGAGACAAGGTTCTCTAATACGTGCAGTATTATACCAAAAGTATGACAAGGTCAATAAAGTAATCTCCTATACGAGCAAAACTTTATCCTCTGTGGAGGAAAAATTCAACGATTGTGAGAAGGCACTCCTGGCAACGGTGTGGGCATTGAAGAATTACTGCCCGTTCATCCAGGGGGAACACATCATAGTGGAGACTCCACACCAGCCTATGCAATATCTCCAAAGTGACAGAATCCGGGCCGGAAATGTGAGTAATTCCCGAATTACTTCCTGGATTCTGTCAATGCAAGGCTTTCCTGTCGAGGTCAGATATGGCCAAAACAAGACGAGTCCCCTAGCGCAAGGTCTGGCTGACTTGCATGATTGTGCCAGAGAAAAATGTCTCGAGGACGAAAGTCTAAAAATCAAGGACAACATGGAGGCATACCTTAATTCCCCACACAAAGTCTTTGAAGAAGACAAGTGTGAGGGAATGCCCACTGTCTATGTGGATGGATGCTCTTACCATGTTGACAACAACGGGGAGAAAGAACTGGTGGCCGCCGTAGGGAATGCATGGGTGAAGGAGTTTCCAGAACCCTCAGCTGGATACAAAATTGGTCCCCGAAGTAGTCAGGTGGCAGAGTTGATGGCTGTGCATCAGGCCATCCTCACTGCTGTCCAACATCAACTCCACGAACTGGTCATAATCACAGATTCGGATTATGTATGGAACGGGTTCGTGGAGCACCTGGTTAATTGGAAAACCAGAGGCTTGTTATGTGCTAATAACAAACCCTTGAAACATGGGAAGTTAATCCAAAACATTGATGATCTGGACACCTCGAATGGGATGACCATCTACTGGAAAAAGATCAAGGGTCATTCCAAAGTAGAGCGACCAGACAAAACTGGAAATGACTTAGCTGATCAGCTGGCCAAAACCGGGGCCATCCAAGGGGATCTAATAGAAATAGAGTCCCTGTTGGGGGAAATCCAGGTCACTGCTATCACTAGGTCCCAGACAAATGCTCACAATGATCTTTCAAGTGCACAATGGAGTAAGGAGACCCCTGATGCTGATTTGATTACAGCTCAGAAGGGGGATCCAATAATTGGTAAGTTTTACCAACACATTGAGGACCCTGAGAACTTTCCCCTAACAGATACCGATTACATTGGGAAAGAGGACCTAAGAGTGTTGATGAAATGTCCAAAAAGGTTCCGAATCCAAGACCGTTTGTTGGTAAGGAAATCCCAAGCTGGCCATGATCAGTGGGTGGTTCCTACCTCATTCCGAAGCCTGATGTTAAATCACGCCCATGATGCGGCCACCGCCGGTCATAGGGGGTTTCATACAACACTTGAGATCTTAAGAGAGGTTGAAAACTGGCCACACATGGGGCAGGACCTCGACCAATACTTGAAGGGGTGTCTGGTGTGTGCACAATTTCAGCAAACATCCCTCACACACCGGGCGCCTCTCCAAAAGAGGGGAATGACACTGACATGGTCAGATTTACAAATCGACTTTGTAGGCCCTGTAATTCGCTCGTCTAGAGGAAACAAGTACATGTTGACCGTCACATGCTTGTTTACCAAGTGGGTGGAATGTCTCCCGGCCCCAAACTGCAAGGCAGAAACAGCAGCTGCCCTGATGATTAACCACATCTTTTCCCGTTTTGGTCTACCTCAAAGGATTGAGTCAGACAGAGGTAGCCATTTCTCCAGCGAGGTAATGACAAAGATGTGGGAGATACTAGGGGTCAAAAGGAACTTACATTTTGCTTAACGGCCAGCTTCTTCTGGAGCAGTAGAGAGATACAACCGAACCATTGTGAGCATATTAAAAAAGTTTGTGGCAGATTCTGGGCCAAGTTGGGATATCCGATTACCTCTGGTCCTAATGGCAATCAGATCTACCCCTTCATCTGCAACTAAAATATCACCATTTGAGTTGATGACCGGACGCAAGATGGTGGTTCCCCAGCATTTGCTCTACAGGACCCAAGAGCAGACTTTGATAAATGCCTCCACAACTCATGAGTATGTGGAGAATGTAAGGAAACACCTTCAAAATGCTTTTGCCTATGCTCAGCGGAATCTAGAAAGATCAGCTGATAGCATGAAGACCCACTACGACCTGAAAACCACCAGGAAAGTATACGAGGTGGGGGACCGGGTCTATCTATACAATTTCCAAAGGAACCAGGCCAAACAGCGAAAATGTTTGCCTACGTGGAGGGGACCGTTTGAAATTATAGACAAAATCTCCCCTGTAGCCTATAAGATCCGCATCCCCAAAGATAGTCTGGCGGAAGGGGAAGACAAGTGGGTCCATATAAATCAGCTAAAGTGTTGCCATCCCAGGCACACGCTGCAGCAACTGGAGGAGTCCTCTGCAATACCAGAGGGGACCGCTCCAGATTAATTCAGTTCCCATCCTAAAATATCCCACATATAGTCTCTAAAATATTATGATGGAAAAAAAATGTTTCATATTATATCTGGTTTTTCAAAATAAGAATGCTATGTCTCTTGAGTTATAAAATGTACATGCCACCCCACTAGATCAATAGTGGTGGAAAAATGTCGATGAATAAGTATTGCCGCTTTTGCTTTATCATCCTAGGAGAGATGAAACCATGGAGACTGACCAAGGAGGATGACCGGGGACTGGGAGCAGAGATCCGAGGGGCCCGGAGTACCGCCCAATATTTCCATCAGGACCGGCAAGGAGAACCGATCGATCCAACCGGATGGAGGATAAGATGCTGAACTGTGCCATCTATGGAATTAGAAGAAGATGATGCGGACATACCAGCGCGTGGATCAAAACATCCTTTGCACCTGACTCCCTTCTACTCGAAAGTGCAGTCGGGCGGGGGGGCTTGTCAAGGGTTTTGACCCATGTTGAATTATAAGACGGGGTAGATGTGGGGATGAGCTGTCGCCGCCCATCATTCTATCCCGGAACGAAACTGAATCAATAGACTGGGTAGATGTGGGGATGAGCTGTTACCGCCCACATTCACGCCAGAATCCAGGAGAACCGCACACTTTGCGCACACCAAAATGGTCACCTAATCTGCCACCTACCAGTGCAAAGAAAGGTGGTTCTGTTCAAAATCAATTTTTATTGATGTCAAAAAGTTGCTAAAATCATGGGCACAAGACCACTCTAAAGATACAACCTTCTTGTGGGGGGTTCCACATCACCACACTACTGTAAGGATGCCATCAAAACAATGTTAAGCAAGGGTCCTATACTATCAAGCAAAAGACCACTCTATTGAAATGCATTAATTCAAGACAGATCCCAAAAATGGGTGCAGTACCAGCTTTGTCCACAAACCGGCACTAGCGGTCTAAACTCTGACAGTAGAACCGTACCTCAGGAATGCAAGAGGATCCTGAGCTAACTGGGACTTCAAAGGTTTGTTCCCAGGAGGCAGGCTGATTCAATTAAAAGACATCAAAGGGCCTCTTTCCATGGGAAGCATTCACACCAGCCCTTACCAGCAACAGCCCCAGAGATCACATGGACCTGCTAACCAAATGCAGGGTGGCCCCCTGGTTTGTTGACCCCAGCCCACACAATAGACTCTTTCCTTTGAATAGGATATGCTAATTTTGAGTGTGGACTGTAAACAGAGCTGCCTGGGAGGGGAGACATGTGATCCCTGACCCACCCAAGCTTCTGGGGGGGGTGGGCTCAGACACTTTTGTGGAATCATATTGCAGCAAATATATGTTTAAGTTAAATGCTTCTAAAATAGTGTATTAAGCTTACAAAAAATGTGCAATTTGGAGAACCTCAATCTAAGAAATGTACCCACAATTCAAGACTTGATTCAACTTTGTACCATGTTCTGAGGCGAAATCCCGCTATTTATTGATATTACAGACACCGGGTTTATGCTAGAAACCTAGTAAATAGCTGGAATGTGTGTAGAAGGAGGGTGTACATTTGTGTAATTTTTGATGAAAAACCAATGTTGCAAAACCCACTAAAAACGAAATTAAGTTGCCATTTGTTAATGCAAGCCCCCAGGAAGATCAGAGTCGGACAAGCATGGACCATAAGGAATCTGTAATATGTACATGTAATTTCAACAAATTGTGTATCTAGGAAATATGTATTTGGGTCAGAAATAGATTTGTGTGCACATTGACAAGGGGAGTGTCTTTCTGTAAGCCATAAAGATGAAACACAAGCCAGCTCCCCAATAAAGGGAGAGGGGAGAACTGGGCCAATGACAAGTTGAGAGGGGCAGGCTCAGTTATGCTACGCACACACCCACTTTCTAAACACATAAAAGGAGACAGTGCAGGACGGGTGGGGACATTCAATTCCATTTCCTTGCGGAGCACGCTGACCGACGACTTCACATCCAGAGATCCAACACTTAGACTTCCAAGCAAGACAGAGACCAGAACTTAGAACTCTGGTTTCAGAACTTAAAGCAAAGGCCTAAACCACAAGCTGAGTTCTCTTCAGCAGGCCTCAAAACCAACCAAACTATTCAACAGCCGGGCGAGCTGTTTGAATTCTTTGCCAAGAACTTTTGCCAGAACCAGAGATCCAGACCGCTGTGCAGTGCTGCTAGCAGACCCAGACCAGATCGCTGTGAAGTGCTGTGCGCAGAACCAGTCCAAGTGGTGAGAGGACCGCAGCCAATCCTGACCCGATCCGTGACGAAGTTGCATTCCTGTCCAAAATATAGTGTGAGTACCCAGCTAGGACTGTGCCAGAACTAATCTCTTAGTTTAAAATAATCTAATTCAAACTATTTTGACCTAATTAGAACTGCCTCCTAGAAATCGTGTCATTCTGTTATTCTAAAGCTTCCAAAACTGTCATCTGTCATTCTGAGCTTGACTTTTCTTTTGAGAATCTACATTCACGAAATCATCCGTATCTCTTGAACCGTTTGTGATATAAGCGAAATTTAACTTTCATCTTAAAGCTGAGATTCTAGGCTTTCCAACGAACCCAGAACTGACTTCCTTATACTTTTTCCGCAATCGCAATTTACGCACTCGCAAAAATTACTGCGACTTGCAATTTGGCCTGATTTCTTCACCTGTAAAAAGATAGCCGCTTTTGCATGAACTGCTAAAATTCGTTTGCAACCTAATAACCATCCCTGAATCATTGTTAGGGCTGACCTGAACTGATTTAACGTGTCTACCACTCACCCTGAACCTCCTACAGGGAATTAAAATCAATTTTAGCATCATTTCACTTATTTGCCACCACATTCAAAGCATTTTGGGCCTGTGTTTTAAAATCATACCTGTTTTTCTCTAAGCTTGCTAGGGGGGAACTGCATTTCGTATTGCATTTTGTTGGGATTCTTGAAGACTGTGTGCTCTCCTTCCATTTCTGCATTGCATAGGGTGGGGGGTGAATTGCCAGAGAAAAAGTGATTATATTATATTTTGCTAAAATCAGATCAAGTTATTTCTGTACTGCATTTTATTCCTCATTGCTTTTCCCTTGAAACCATAAAAGTATTTTTGCTGCCTTATCCATCCTATACCAACTCCTCATTAATTGTAAAGAAGTGTGCTAGTGTCAGATTACCCATTGTTGATCAACATTATATTCATAAGTGTGATATCAATTATTAATTTATTATAAAAGTGTGATATATATACTGTTTAATTTTTCAAATAACACCTTTTAATTTGTGAAACAGACCTACTTCTTGGCTCAGTGGGGTCAGGGGGATTCTAAGAGAGGGGTGTGATATAAGGGTTGTCATCCAGAGTACATGAACTGGACATAAAAATATATCAATAAGGGTTTCCATCAGCATCCCAGACTAGGCATTGAGTTAGCTGTAGTGTTGAATTGAATCCGCTTACTAGGATTAGGTCAGGCAATCTAGCACAGTCCAGAATTACTTCATGGACATTGGCATTGCAAAGCTTTCCTGTAGAAGTGAGGTATGGCCAGAATAAAAAGAGCCCAGTTGCTCAAGGATTAGCAGATTTACATGACTGTGCAGTTGAATGTGTATCAGACGAAGTAGAAGTGGAATCTAGCTTGCAGGAGTTTGAACAATCACCACACAAAGCTTTTGATGAAAATACATATAAGAATATACCAACTGTATATGTTGACGGATGTGCCTTTCATATTGAAAATGACAGCAATAAACATTGGTATCAGGGATAGGAAATGTCTGGTTAAAATGTGAGGAGATTCCTAGTATAGGGATGGAAATTGGGGCTAGGAGTAGCCAGGTAGCAGAGTTGGCAGCTATTTATAAAGCAATTACTACTGCAGTCGATAACAAATTCAGTGAAATTGTTCTGGTGACTGATTCTGATTATGCACAAAATAGCTTTGTAGAATATTTGCCGGACTGGGAAGCAAGAGGCATGCTTACATATAATAAAAAGCCACTCAAGCATGGGAAAATGATACAGGCTATAGACAAATTAGTGTCAGAGAATGATTTAACAGTATACTGGAGGAAAATGTGTGGGCATTTGAAAACTCCAGGAGAAGATAAGGAAGGAAATGATAAAGCAGATCAATGAGCCAAGATTGGGTCTGTCATGGGAGAGTTGTTACCCATTGAACAAGTAATTGGTGAAATACAAATAGATGCAATTACACGCTCTAAGACTCCAAAAGAGGTAGAACAACCAGTAGTGCAATGGAGTTATGCTACTCCAGATCAAGATCTGATTAAGACGTAAAAAGATGATCCAATATTGGGGATCTATTATAATCATTTGATGGACCCTGAACAAAATCCTTTAAATGAAAATGATTGTACAGGGAAGAAGAGTTGAGGGTATCATTAAAGCATAAGAAACGAATTACATACAGGATGGACTTATGATCAGGGAATCCACAACAGGACAGATACAGTGGGTGGTACCCCTTTCATTCAGAGGGCTAATATTATACCATGCACATGATGCAATAACTACAGGACACAGAGGTTCACAAAAGACTTTACAGATACTGAAGGATTATGCATACTGGCCACATATGTCCCAAGATGTGGAATTATACACTAGGGGGTGACTGGTATGTGCGCAATTTAAACCCGCTTCACCAATGCATAGAGCTCCATTGATGAAAAGATGCTTGACTCTTCCATGGCCAGATTTGCAAATTGACTATGTAGGGCCTGTTGAAAGATCGGGTAGGGGGAACCGTTATCTTTTGAGAGTGGTTTGTTTGATGTCGAAATGGGTCGAGTGTATCCCTGCATCAGATTGTAGTGCGCAAACAGCAACTACATTACTGGTAAATCATATGTTTTCAAGATTTGGATTACCACAAAGAATAAAGTCAGACAGAGGGAGTCATTTCACAAGCACCTTAATGAGTAAGGTGTGGCAGATATTGGGGGTGAAAAGGAAACTGCATATTGCATACCGGCCCACCTCTTCTGGGAATATTGAACGCTGCAAAAGGTCTGTTGTGGAGATATTAAAGAAGTTTGTAGCGGAAGCAGGTTCCAGTTGGGATTTACTATTACCTCTGGTATTGATGGCAATCAGATCGACTCATGCTAAAGCAACAGGTATCAGTCCTCATGAGATGTTAACAGGATGGACGATGGTACTGCCACAACAGTTATTATACAGGACACATGAGCAAACACTTGTAAGTGCATCTTCAGTTCACGAATATGTGGAAGAACTGAGGAAGCATTTACGACATGCATTTGCGTTTGTGCATCGAAATTTGGAGAGAGCTGCTGACAGTGCAAAGTCATATTATGATAAAAAGATGTCTGTGAAAGAGTATAATGTAGGGGATCAGGTATATAAATTTCATTTTGGAAAAGGTAAACATAAAAACTCTAAATTTCTTGGTGCCTGCCAAGGGCCATTTCGTATAGTGGATAAGGTGTCCCCAGTAGTTTACAAAATATTAAGGACAGAGGGTGAAATGGTAACTGAACAATTTGTTCATGTTAATCAAATTAAACCCTCTCATCCCAAACATGCAATCAGGAGTCTTGAGCAAGTAGACACAGCTTAAGTGCCCTGAATACATGGAGAGAGAGAGACACAGTGGTTGTCTTCATAGTGCCCCATGCCATAAAATAAAAATGGATGCTATGTTCTTTGTAGAGACAAAGGGGGTAATTCATAGAATTCAGCGCACAAGTGGCGCACGTGGCTGGTGCACAGTCTGCGCGTGCGGCAGTCTGCACCAGCCGCGTGCGCCAAAACCCATTTCAGCACACAGCGTATTCATGGATTTCAGCATCCATAACCAGCCGTGGCGCAGAGTGGTGCAGCGACCCTGCAGCAGCGCCAGTAACACCCCCAATCCCGCCCCGTGCACCAAAAACATCGCACAAATCTCCTACATGGTGCAAAAGGCCAGGGGACCAGCATACAGCCCCCCTAAGCATGAAAATGCATGTAAAAGTCCACACGCACCCCTCGGAATAAACATACTGCTCTCTGGCTATTGAAAACGTGTGTAAAAGTCCACGCGCACCCCTCGGAATACACATACCCCGCTCGCATCAGGTAAATGCATGTAGAAATCCACACGCACCCCTCGGAATACACGCAGGCAGGCCATCCTCCCTCCCCATGCCCCACAGGCAGCCCATCCACCATCCTCATGCCCTACAGGCAGCCCAAACCACAGGGGAGACTTTTTCCACGCATTTTCCCTAATGCGAGTGGGGTACACGTATTCTGAGGGGTGCGCAGGGAGTTTTACACGTGTTTTTGCTAGCGCGGGTAGGGTACGCATATTCCGAGGGGTGCGTGGGGAGTTTTACATTTGATTTGGCAGTGTGGGCCCTCGGGTGTGCACCTTTCCTCCCTCCCCATGCCCTGCAGGCAGCCCACACCACAAGGGACTACTCTACACCCCTGGGCATGTCCCACGGCCAGCCCACATGGCACCATGCACTCAGGAGCACACACTCATGTCCCCCTAACCAGTCACCCACCCACCAGTGACAGGCACCTGCCAGCAGGCCCGACTCATGTCTAATTGACAGGCACCTGCCAACAGACCACGACTCATGTCCCCCTGCACCCTCATGATGGGCACTTGCCAGCAGGCCCCGACTCATATCCCCCACCCATCCACCCACCCAGCAGTGACGGGCACCTGCCAGCAGGCCTCGACTCATGTCCCCCAAAACCATTGACGCGCACCTGCCAGCAGGGCCCGACTCATGTCCCATACCCACCTGCCCACCCACCATTGACAGGCACCTGCCAGCAGGGCCCGACTCATGTCGCCCACAGACACACCCACCCACCAGTGACGGGCACCTGCCAGCAGGCCCCGACTCATGTCTCGCACCCACCCACCCATCCACCATTGACGGGCACCGGCAAGCAGGCCCCGACTCATGAACCCCAACCACCCGCCCAACCACCAGTGACGGGCACCTGCCAGCAGGGCCCGACTCATGTCGCCCACCCGGAAGTGACAGGCACCTGCCAGCAGGCCCGACTCATGTCTAATTGACAGGCACCTGCCAACAGACCACGACTCATGTCCCCCTGCACCCTCATGATGGGCACTTGCCAGCAGGCCCCGACTCATATCCCCCACCCATCCACCCACCCAGCAGTGACGGGCACCTGCCAGCAGGCCTCGACTCATGTCCCCCAAAACCATTGACGCGCACCTGCCAGCAGGGCCCGACTCATGTCCCATACCCACCTGCCCACCCACCATTGACAGGCACCTGCCAGCAGGGCCCGACTCATGTCGCCCACAGACACACCCACCCACCAGTGACGGGCACCTGCCAGCAGGCCCCGACTCATGTCTCGCACCCACCCACCCATCCACCATTGACGGGCACCGGCAAGCAGGCCCCGACTCATGAACCCCAACCACCCGCCCAACCACCAGTGACGGGCACCTGCCAGCAGGGCCCGACTCATGTCGCCCACCCGGAAGTGACAGGCACCTGCCAGCAGGCCCCGACTCATGTCCTGCACCCACCTGCCCACCTACCATTGACAGGCACCTGCCAGCGGGGCCCGACTCATGTCCCCCAGCCACTCACCTGCCCACCAGTGATGGGCACCTGCCAGCAGGCCCTGACTCATGTCCTCCACACACCCTCCCACCCACCATTGACGGGCACCTGCCAGCAGGCCCCGACTCATGTCCCCCACCCAACCAATCACCCAGCAGTGACAGGCACCTGCCAGCAGGTCCTGACTCATGTCCCCCTGTGCCCCCAACTACCCACCATTGATGGACATCTGCCGGCAAGTGCCGACTGATGTCCCCCTGAACCCCCACCCACCCACCATTGACAGGCACCTGCCAGAAGGGCCCGACTCATGTCGCCCACCCACACACCCACCCACCAGTGACGGGCACCTGCCAGCAGGCCCTGACTCATGTCCCGCACCCACCTGCCCACCCACCATTGACAGACACCTGCCAGCAGGGCCCGACTCATGTCCCCCAGACACCCACCTGCCCACCCGTGACGGGCACCTGCCAGCAGGCCCGGACTCATGTCCTCCACCCACCCTCCCACCCACCATTGACGGACACCTGCCAGCAGGCCCCGACTCATGTCCCCCACCCAACCACCCACTCAGCAGTGACGGGCACCTGCCAGCAGGCCCTGACTCATGTCCCCCTGCGCCCCCAACTACCCACCATTGACGGACACCTGCCAGCAGGTGCCGACTGATGTCCCCCTGCACCTCCACCCACCATTGACGGGCACCTGCCAGCAGGCCCCGACTCATGTCCTCCACCCACCACTGACGGGCACCTGGCAGCAAGCCTCGACTCATGTACCCATGGCCCTTATGGCCACCCAAATCCCACCCCATGCCACCCCAGTCCAAACACCCAACCAAGCATTCCATCCACTCCACATTGAATTCCCAATGTCATGATAGAAAATCAATAACCATCATGGCCATGATTATATGTCCCTCAGACCCACACAATGGTGACACATGACTATTAAAAACCACATTGTGACATGCACAAAACAAATGAGAGATGACCACACAAGTAAAGTATAGAAAAAAATTGTATTGAAGGATAAACCAAATGAATAAAACAAAAACACACAATAATAAAAAACAGGCATTCAGTCTTTTGTTGATGCTACCACTGGTGGCAAGCATTTGTGTATTACTTGGTATGTGTGGGAGGTTGTTGGTCAGTCATTTCATCTGAATCCATGTCAAGCGTGATTGTCTCGGGCCACTTTCCATTTATCACATGTCACTTCTTATGTAATTGGTCATGTGTTGGGATTTTGTTGTTGCATGCCATGTCATGGTGTGGCAGACAAGGGTGATGTGGGTTGGGAGGGTTTGGGTGACATACCAGTGATTGTCATGGCCTGTTTTGCAGGGGGTGGTGTGATACACACCTTGCATGTTTTCCTTTTGGTCACACAGGATTGGTTATGTTTAAGTAGCTAGGGATGCACACAATGTAGCACTTCCATGGTAACATTCTCAGGGTGGTAAGGTAGTGACAGTTGACTGTCTCTTTGTCATCATCGATTGTCACCTGGTATGTGCTAGGCCTGTGTGCACTCCGCAGGGGTGGGAGTTTAGGTGAAAAATGTGGCCAAAAGCTGGGCACGGGCTGCCTCGCCACGTGCCCTTTCCCCTCCCAGGGCCAGCGCCTGTGGTTGGGGATGTGGGGGCACCACCATGTCCACCGGTACGTCCCGCCTTGTTGCAACATTGTGCAGGACACATGCTGCCACAATGATCCTGCACACTACTGGGGGTGCATATAGTAGCTGCCCGCCAGACCGGTCAAGGGAGCGGAAGCGTGACTTGAGCACCCCAAATGTGCGCTCCACTATGCCCCTGGTTGGAATATGGGCAGCATTGTATCTTACCTGGGGTGGTGTGGTGGGGTTCCGGATTGGTGTCACGTGGTTGCTCAGAGGGTAGGCACTGTCCCCTGGGGAGGTGATAATGGTTGTGATTAGTTGGGTTTTTGTATTTGTCTGTGTGTGACATGCATGCATGTGCACAGGCATTTGAACTCACCTTAGAGCCATGTGTTGCCATGCTTCCCAGCTTCCAGGGCCCGGCTCAGGGCGGACATTCTGTATATGAAACTGTATGGGTGGACCCAGGGTAGTTTGCATAGACAGAGGTGATGATTCCCTTGGCATCACATACAACCTGCACGTTGATGGAATGCCAGTACTTGCGGTTTCGATAGATGTGCTCAGTGGCCCTAGGTGGACGTAGGGCCACATGGATGCAATCTATGGCACGGAGCACTTTGGGGAAGTGTGCCACCCTGTAAAAGTCCTGGACCACGGCCTGCTTTTCTGCGGGTGTTCTGGGCATGTATATGTGCCTGCGGACTGAGGGGCGCGCAGTCATGATTGTCAACACCTGGTGTAGGCAGCATGACTGCGTGGCCTATGAGACCCCCCCCACTATGGCAGTTGTCCGCTGAAATGACCCAGTGGTCAAAAAATGCAGGACATTGAGCACCTTCTCCAAGGGCTCAGTGCTTGGGAGCACAGGGTGGGTGATGTAAGGTCATCTTCCCACTCCCTGACCAAGTCTAGGATGATACGAGGTGGAAACCTATACCTGCCATAGACCTGGTCATCAGGCATCCCAAAAGGCTGGTCTGGGGGAAAAGAAATGCAGGGCCCGGCTATTCTCCTCCTCTTTCGGTGTCCAGGCCCGGCTCCAGGAATTTTTATCTGGGTGGGCCAGGTTTGTGCTCAGGGGGGTCAAACATTTCTCAGATTCGTGATCTGGCAAAAAATGTCTTCCTGGATCTGAAAAATCCATTTGCCCTTAATTTGCCCTTAACTTCTTTAGTCTGTTAGACTGCTTTATAAGGTGTACAAGCCTGGATTCAAACCCATGTTCTTAGGACTAGGGTTGACATATTTACCTGCAAGACTACTTGAATGTCTGATAAAGATGCTTGTTGGGCTAGCACTCCCTGGCAGATTTAAGCCAAATGAATTCTTGGGCAAGGCTGACAGATGGTCCCGGGTAGGTGGGGCATGGGTGTGTAGCTTATGGTGAGAGCCGTTAATCGCTGTCAGGAGTGCAACAAATGTTACATGTGTTTTTTTTTGTAATTTTCTTTAAGTTGTCTTTTTCTACTATTGGAGCTGTGGGTTTAGGAGTATGACTCTAGCTGGAAACAGCCTGTTCACCTCACCAGGTTTTGGTGACATGAGGTGATTTGCCCATGAGGTGATTTGCCCAAGTTCACTCAATTTGCCCAAATGGGAATGCTGCTCCCGCCTTCCACCTGCTCATCCCTTCCAAAATCACAGGCTCTCCAGTACCCCTTCCACAGTCTTCTCCTATCTTCTTCCATTTGCTCCTTTGTTTCCTTGCATAAGCTCCCTCACTACTTTGAACTTCCATTGACTACTCACATCATCTTCCATATGTTCCCCCATCTCCATATGGGAAACGTTTGCCATAAATGAAAAATGAAAGCTGTATACTGCCCTTAACAAGATTCTGAGAGATAATCCCAATTATTCATGCCCTAGGAAATATGTTTTTTACCTTTTTTCAACATACTGCTATAATTGAGGTATACAAAAACAGTACAGAGCAAAAGAGAAGCAGGAAACATAGTATGGCAATATCACCCCCTGTCACCATCCATCAGCTCCCCCTGTCTACCATTCCCATTTACAATCACTCCCACCTACCTCACCCTTCCCCCACCATGTCTTCTTGGGCTGGCTGGGGAGAGTCGTGGATGAGGCCACCTCCTCCTCTGCAAGGGCTGAGCAACGAGGGCGCCAGTCCTTATTCCATCTCACATAGTGTGCACTCAGTAATACCTTCCTGAATACTGTGGCTACTCCCAGGAGATCATGTAGGAGGTTCTTGTGGTCCAGCCATTTTGTTGTGAAAGATAGCCCCCTACTCCTCGATAAATATTGAAGCAAGGAATATGATATTAAGGGCCGGATTCATGGAATGTTTTCCTATGGGATTGCGCCATTATAAAACACTGCCATGAATCAGGCCCTTAGTTTCTTACAAATGACATTTTGAAGCACAACATTGTATTTATTTGCAATTTTGCAGCTAATTTTAATTGAGTTGAGGGTTGTGGGAGTGTTAGCATGCAAGTAAGAGTGGGATCAGGAGGTAGACAGTGGAGGTTGAAGGGTTTCCGCCCTCCTGGCATCACTCCCGGTTGGATGTGACAGGGAGAAGGGGCTTCCGCTTCCCTGCCACCCCCTATACATCATTGTCTGGTACATATTGTTTCCATACTGTTTATAATATGCAATTGTCCATGATGACTTCTTTTTTTCCATGTTTACTTTGCTATTTTGAATGTCACAATTTTGATCAATAAATGTGGCCTTATATTTTCCAAATAAAGATGTGTGCATGTCTCCTTAGCTGGCCCTGACCCCTGCGCTGCCCATCTATTAAACCATACTACAAACTGGATCCCTTCTAGGGGCTCCTAATAAAGTGATAAAGTGAGAATGGCATCATAGCCTGAAATGTAGGTACTTGACCACACATCTTCCCAGCTAAAGTTGGTACAAATATGTATTGAAGTTTGGTTTTAAATACCTAAAATATAACAATTCTGGGTATTTGCACACAAGTCACTTTTTGTAGAGATTTTAAAATGGTTCTTATACCGTGCTTATTATAGCCGTTACTCTGTATATAAAATAAACTTTAAGTGATAGGGATGATTTATAGGAAAACGTTTTTATGGTTATGAATTGCTTACTTTTATAACAATGATTGTAAACCATGAAAATAAAAATGTTGTTTAATTTGTAAGTTACTTCGATTTTTCTCTTTACTTTTCTTTTCCATGTATTTAGTTTATTTTTCTTACTTTGCTAACTTTTTTGTAAAGGTTTGCAATAAACCATAAACAATAACAAATAATAATACTCACTTTTATACAGATTGCTTTAAAAAGCACAAGTCACATGATAAACCAACCCGACAATGTGTTAATCATTGTACAATCGGGTTAATGAAAAAGAGTATTGGGGCAATTTTGTTTTGAATCCTAAATTGCATGGAGAAGACTGATACAGTTTGCACTTCTTTGCAAAAGGGCCCCTGCAGGCAATTTTAATTATTTCCACAAAGTACTGGAAAAGTAAATAGCAAAACATAGGCAAAATCGCCTTTTCACTTCACTTTTGCACTATGTGTGGAAAAGTACAACTCTCTCCCACAAATAACGATTTGGAATCTGCTTGCTTTTACCAATAAAGTTACAATCATAGGTGGCAATTTTCCAAGTCCTGTGGAGTGGAAAAAGTGGCGGTAAAATTATTTTTGATTGTAGCTTTATTTTCCCCTTTCTGATTGGAAGCCTACAAGCTCCAGAATGCTAATTAATCAGAACTTACAAAAAATCCCATACAGACACAAAGTTAAATGAAATCCATAACAAAGTCATTGTTTCACACAGCTTTTTCTGTACCCCCATCATTTCTAATCACCCAATAGCCACACTTAAATAGCTTATTAAAAGTATATTTAAAGAAAAAAGTACCTTTTCCTATCACTAATCAATTCCTATTTTAAATAATCTGCATCTGAGACATGTTAAAAAGATAAGGCGTCACTCGGAGGACCTGTGCAGCCCTCACTGACTTTGTATTTGTATTTTGTGTTTTGTTTATTTGTATAGCGCACAAGGCCCGTAGGGATGTTAACGGCCGCTCTAATAGCATTATTTTGGATAATTTGGAGTTTTCTAATATTGCATTGGTTGGTGCCTAGATAGAGGGCATTACAGTAATCAATTTTGGATAGGACCAAGGTCCTGGCTAGGGTAGTACAGTTGGCTGGTGACAGAAAGGGGCGGCAGGCTGTGATGAGCTTGCATGTGTAGGATGCAACTGAGGAGACTGCATTGGTTTGTCTAGTTAAGGAGAGGGTGGAGTCAAGGTACATACGTAGTGTCTTAGTGTCCTTGGCCACTTTGATGAAATTACCATCGATAGTGAAGGACTTGAATGAAGAGTCAAGATTACTGAGTTCATGGGGTGAGCCTAGGATGAGGAGATCAGTTTTCTCGTCATTTAAACATAGTTCGTGCTGCGCCATCCAGGCTTGGATGACTTGATCAATGGTGTTGATAGCTAAGAAATCCATTTTGTAGTTGCCTGTAATGGGAATAAGTATTTGGGTGTTGTCAGCGCAATTAGTGTACTTGACGCTAATGCGGTCCAGTATGTCAAATAGAGGTTTTGTGAAGACACTGTAGAGTGTCGGGGACACACATGATCCTTGGGGGACTCTGCATGTGACCGGTTCTGCAGTGGCGGTAGGGGAGAAAACCCTCATGGATCTGTTATGCAGGAAGGAGGTAATCCAGGCTGTAGCTTTCTCTGAGAAGTTGGCTGCAGTTTTGAGGTGGTGGCAGAGGATTTGATGATTGACTAGGTTGAATGCTGCGGAGAGGTCTAATAAGAGTAAGAGCGCCAATTTTCCCTTGTCTTTTAGATCTTCTACTTGCGTTTTTAGGTCAAACAGGGCAGTTTCAGTACCGTGGCGAGGGCAGAAGCCCGATTGCCTTAGACCCAGGATGTTATTGGTTTCAAGATAATCTTGGATCTGCAGATGTGCAGCTCGATCAAGAATTTTTAAGAGAAATGGCACCTTGGTGATGGGCCTGTAGTTAGTAGGAATGTTAGCGTCCAAGGTAGGTTTTTTCAGAAGAGGAATAACCCAGGCATCATTAAGGTTATCCGGGACGATCCCCGTCCTGAGGGAGGAGTTTATAAGTGTGGTGATGAAGGGCACCAGGTTGTGAGAGGCCTCCTTGATAATGGTGGCGGGGCAAGCGTCTCCCTGACAATTAGAGGGCTTAAGGGTGTAAAGGGTCTCCTTTATAGTTTAGCGTCGCTAATGTCATGCTAACTTTATTGGAGTCAGTCGGGTGGCCTCTCCAGCGAGTTTCAAGGGTCCTTTTTTCCTTACGTAGGGTTCTCAGCTGAGGTGTGAACCAGGAATTAAGGTGAGCCCGGGGTTTGGGTTTACGTAGCTTGGCTGGAGCGATGAGATCTAGTGCTTTTAACATGGTCTGATTGTAGGAGTCTACCAAGACAATAGGATCCGAGCATACTGAAGAAAGATCATTGAGGGTAGAGAGGATAAGTGGGATAAGTTTGGCGCAAGTTATGTTACGCTTGTTCCTGGTGAGTGTGGCAGGTGCAATGTTAGGGGTGGAGTGAGATGTTTTAGTGGGGATGCTAAAGGTGATAAGATGATGGTCCGTCAGGTGCATGGAAGGTTGGAGTTGACCTTCATGTCACAATTAAGGTCAGCAATCCACTCTTGGATTCTGTCCTTGGAGTGAGTAGGTGCTGTGGAACATTATGTGAAGCCTAAATTGAGTAGTAGACTATTGACATCTTGGGAAGATGCATTGTTAGATTCGTGGAGTCCTAAATTGAAATCACCTAATACGATGATTTGAGAAGTGGTTTTAGTCTTTTCAGATAGAGTATGGGCAAGATCCTCTGTAAAGGTGGATATGGGGCCAGGGGGTCTGTATATGTTGTGGACAGTAATAGTCTGGTTAGGGGAGATGGCCAGCTTAGCTGTGAGGGATTCTGCTGATTTGAATTGGCCAGGAGTGGAAAGACAGAGATTTATAGCTGTTTTGTAAATAAGGGCTATACCTCCCCCTTTTGTTTGGGCAGTGTTAAGGTCACTTCTGGTGATGGTGTAGCCTTCAGGGATAGCAAGGGATAGCAGAGGTCCTGAGGCCGCATGGAGCCAAGTTTTAGTGACCGCTATAAAGTCCAAGTCAAGAGTAGTGATAAGGTCAGCCATATCAAGGGCCTGGGCAGTAAGAGACCTAGAATTGATCAGGGCTGCTTTGAAACTTGTTGAAGGTTGTGTAATGGAAGGTGCGGCAACTGTGAGCTTAATGTCAGAGGGTTTGGTAGGCTGGGTGCTGATAGGGCGATGCTAAGTGATGTGTGACAGTCTAGACCCTAGTCTAAGGTTTCTCAATGGTGCAGCGCAAGGTTGGTTAGGTCAAGGTTTCCTGGTGAAGTGTTGTAGCCAAAGCGCTGGATTGTTGAGGTAGGGGTTAGCCAGAAGGGTGTCCATGATTAGGTGGAAAGGGAGTTGTTGGTGTGCGTTGTTGAGGGTACTGCTGGGGCGTTGTGGGTGTGCAGGAAGGTCTGTGTTAGGTATTTGTTGTGATGCACTGAAGGATGCCAAGAAAATGTGTTTGTAGTTCTGTGAAGGTGCGGCAATGGGTGAGTTTAGGCAGGGTAATGCTGAGTCTAGATGTGCTATAAAATTGATTAGCAGGCAAAGTGCAAGTTGGAGGAAGGTGGATACTGCACTTTGGAAATGCATAGTAGTGGGTCAGTAAGAAGCGGGTTATCGGTTACTCAATGTGCTAGCACATGGTAGATAATGCAGTGGTCAACATAGCAATTGTAGGCATTCAGTCAGTACTGGCAAGTAGCCGTGCAGTGCAGTTAAGGATTCACAGGTGATGCCGAGCGAATAATCGTATCCAGCAGTGCAATGTGGAGTTCGCGGGGTGGTGCAAAGCAAATGACCAAACAATGTAATAAAGAGTTCAAGGGGTGGTGCCACAGGGCAAATCAGTACAATGCAATAAGGGGTTCAACTAGGTGGTGCATAGCAAGTGACCAAACAATGTAATAAAGAGTTCACGGGGTGGTGCCACAGGGCAAATCAGTACAATGCAATAAGGGGTTCCCATAGGTGGTGCAAAGCAAATGACCAAACAATGTAATGAAGAGTTCACGGGGTGGTGCCACAGGGCAAATCAGTACAATGCAATAGGGGTTCACATAGGTGGTGCAAAGTAAATGACCAAACAATGTAATGGAGAGTTCACGGGGTGGTGCCACAGGGCATATAAGTACAATGCCCAGTGATTTACAAGGTGCTGCATATGGTCGCAGCCGAGCTAGGAGGAAGTCGAGCCCTCAGTGTGCCAGCCATGAACAGAGCACAGAAAAATGCATTGCGAGTGGTTGCATAGTCGCTCTGGGTGGTGGAGCGGGCGGTCAATATGCGTTAGTTAAGCAGGTCGCGAGGTGCTGCCGTAACAGTGTCGGCGGCAGTAGAGAAGTTAAACGCACCTGTTAAGGTCAGGAGCGCGGGCAGTAATGGATCAAGTAGCAGTAAGGAGACGCCTAATGCTATATATGCATCGGCCAAACTAATAATAAGAGCATACAAGATGACATAAGGGTTGCGGCATGTTTAGCGAATGGGGGGAGTGGAAACATTGTGTAGACTAGCACGGTAAACAACGTGGCATGCAAAGCTTCCAAATTTATAGACAACCTCACATCGCACAATGGTTAAAATGTCAATATAGAAGGTTTGAAGCTGAAAAAGGAAAACGGATGTCAGATAGTCTTACTGTATCAGAATCGGGTCGCCAATCATATGGAGTCCGTATTAAGGCTCGGCTTCGTTCATTCATGCCAAGTAAAGTTAACAGTCGTGGGGCAAAAAGGGCAAAGGGGCCTTGTGAACGGCGAGGAAGGCTGAGAGCAGGCTTGGGACAGCAAGCCTTTGTGGTCCTGCCTTTGTGGGAGTGCTGGCTCTCGCCTCCCGGTTTACTATTGGCTCTTACAAGCAGGGCTGCAGCCAATCAGTGGCCATATGGAGGGGAGAAAGGGGAGAAAGGGGAGAAAGGAGAGAAAGGCAGGGCAAGGGGGCCCCACAGACATTGTACATTGTCCGACTGTTAAATCCACCTCGGATTGCACTCTGCAGGAAATATTTCAATACGCTTTTTTTACATTTAACAAATGTGCACCATTTATACGTTGCCAGAAACCTATTAAGAAATGTTCTTTTCTTGTGTTATTTTCAAGGTTTTATGATCAATCTTCGGAGAGCCAAATGTTTATTGGGGGGAGTGGGAACAATCCTCCAATCCCGCACCCCCTCCCCCTCTGTCACTGGTGGGTTCCCACAGTAAATAACTTCAATTTCTGGCACTGCCTAAACACCTAGCAATTATATCATACTTTTCAAACAAGACCCACAATACACATGATGTATTCGGTTTGCATACAGACATTGTTAATTGTTACTCCAATAGTATGATGTTATTAAGGCAGTACTCATCTGTCCATTTCATGAACATTTCTGGCCAGGCAGCCTAGGCTTCCACACAGACAAATATGCATACTATTTAGGTCAGAACCCCACTGCTAAGTATGCATGAGAAGATGATCTGAAGTTGGTCCATAATTGCAATCCTAGCCTTGATATGTTTAGGTAGGTTCTTGTTGGACCAACTCAGTGAGGTGCAGTTTGAGTCCCTAGGCATTGCAAACAAGGCTTCCACATCAGGGAATATATACTTTCACTTAGGGAGATAAACTGAAACTAACACACATTGGCAAAGCCAACAGTTAGGGCTTTTGAATACACATGGCAAAGGCATTTGTCAGGCACTGCCATGAGGGTACCACCTGGCAACAAGGTGGGAACATCTAGAAAAGGGTGCGAGCACCTAGGCATATGATGTCATTGTCAGGAAAATCCCTGTGTAATACTTATACACATGTCAAAATGGTTGCCTTTGCGATTGCTTGTTTTAGGATTCCAGTGCAAGGAACAGATGTGAGGACACAATGTTGCTTTTAAATCTACTGGCTGAAAACACACCATGTTAAGAGATGTTTTATTACAACAAGAGCTCATTTACAGCGGCAATTAAGTCATTGAACACTCAAAAGAATGCTTGGATATAGCACAAGCAGGCCCAATACAGCACAGAGTTTGATATTACTTTGTGACAGATCTAGCTCAAAGAGTACCCCAGAGGGTATGTTTCAGCAGGGAGGAGGCAGGTAGTTTGTGGTAATACCATAGAGATTAACTTGGCAATGGATGGGTAAACGATCAAACACGTACATTCAATGTGTATCCCTCTAAACATCCTTTCTCCATCCTATCTGTAGTCCAATGCAATTGTTCTGGCTTACACCTAATAGCCTACTTCAATACCTTACATCAAATCACTCTGATTTTACTACACTCTCCCCTCCAGAATGACATTGTTCTTACTACCAACCTTATTGTTTCACTTATACTCAAGTAGTTCATGGAGCAGAATATGTACTTTGAATGGAATTTGTAAGACTCTCAGTCTGATGGATGTAAGTCTCTGAATCAGTCTTAATCACTGCCATTGGTTCGGTCAGGCTTCCATACCGTTATTTACGAATCAGCTTTGGCCTCCTTGCCACTAATGTGAGCAGCCCTGCCCGAACTGCTGGAACACAAGGCCTAGAAATGCTTGCAGTATCTTGTGTTCCAGTCAATGTAACTTGTCAAGGTCCTCAGCCGTTTATGCACCTGGTTTAGAAATCTGTGTCCAAGCATCATCACCTGCCATTTATTGTTTCATACAGTTAACCATCTTATAAGCCATGATTGGAACAACAGTTACATTCCCACACATAAAAACCTACATTCAATTACAGAAATCTACTTGATAGGCTTGAAACAATAGCTACCTTATAAATGAGAGGTTTGAAATGTAAGTAAGATTAAAAGTGCAGTTAAAAAAGCAACGCAGGATCTTGCTAGATAGTTATAGCCTGCCTGCTTGAGCAAGTGTGCTACCTTACTTAGAGGAGTGAATGGCCCTCCATATCCCTGGTCATTTCTGCTTTCATGGCCGTGGGGCATAAATCATTGTCCAGAGCAAGCAAATAAATCCTGACTAGCCTCCTGCAGTGCAGCCCCTCAGAATGCTAACTGCAAAATCCCCCCAGCCTGTTTTACGCCCTTACTCCCCCCCTCCACACCCCACCCCGGGTCCCAGTGGTGGTTAACATTTATTTTTAGTATTTTTCAATTGCATATAGTTCAAATACATTCAACCTTTTGATAACAAAAAAATGAAGCAAAGCTCACACCACGGACAAGGCCTCCTTTCTAGCAGGGCTGGACTGATCCGCCGGGACACCAGGAGTTTCCCCGGTAGGCCTCGGTCCATAGAGCCTCTTTTCTTGGGGAAGGATTGTGGGATGTTTTAACCCACTCATCCAAGCCCTACAACAGAACTGTGCATTACTGGCAGTGGAAACATCATAATGGCCGCCGGAAAGCATGCTGCTGGCCAGAAATCACCAGAAAGTGCGCAGTGGACACCTGACAGATAGGCCACCATCCACTTTTGCCTCTGTCAGTGTTAATACAGGAGACCATTGCCAGACCCCATCCTTTGGCTGCACACAGAGCAAAATCAGTGCAAAGGAATACAGAGCTGTTCAAAAATCTGTTTTATTTGGTGTCAAAATTGCTAAAATCATGGCTCACAAAAACACCAAAAGGATACGACTTCTTGTTGGGTGTTCTACATTACTCTACTGCAATAATCCACATCAGTACCACGTCAGCAAGAATCATATGTTATTAGGACAACATCCCATGTTAAAGACATTTGATTTAAAGACAGCTGTCAAAAATGGGTGCAGTATCGGTGCTCGCCTCTGACAGGTGCAGGCGATTTCGAAATCCTGACAGGAGAGCTGTCTTGCAGAAGTTAAATATGCCAAAGCAGAGAGGTTTATCAAAATTCCATATAGAGTGCCACACATTGATTTAATGTGGAAAAAGACTTGATTAAAGATATGTTACTTATTTTCAGTTTATAATGTTATATTTTTTTCACAAGGAACTAAGTTGCCATTGATTAGAAGGCAGTCTGATTTAATTAAAAGTTCAAGAGGCCTTCTGTCCCTGGGAAGCCTTCACACCTTGTCTTACCACCAACAGCACAGGATATCGCATTGACATGTAAATCAGGAGAGGAGGAGATTTTCTCTGCAGCCCGGAGGAAGGAACAATGGGGGCTTTGGAATGAATAGAATATTCTGATTTGAGGTGTAACTGTCAACACTGCTCTGGGAGAAGCAAGACATGTGACCATCTGACTCACCAAGCTTCTAGGGGCGGACCAGAATGGGTTGTAGATTCAATATTACACCAAATATATGTTTAAGGAAAATGCTTCTAAAATATTGTATCAAGCTGACAGAAATGTACAACTTTGGGATTCTTAATATGACAAATGCCCTCACAGTTTGAGACTAAGCTGAAATCCGTACGATGTTCTGACTCCAAACCCAGGGATTTATTAATATTGTAGACACAGTGTTTATGCTAGGAAAATGAAAACTTACAGTAACATGCTCAGAGAGGGTGTGTACCTCCGTGTAAGATTTGGTGCAAAACCAATATTGCGAAACCTACCAAAATCACGAATAAGTTGTCATTTCTGAACCCAAGCTCTTAGAAAGATCAGGGTTGAACAGAGACCTGTCTTAATTAATCTGTGATATGTACATGTATTCTCAACAACTTGTGTATCTGGGAAGCATGTTTGGTTATGAAAAATTGATTTCTAAGTAAAGCAGAGGGGAGGGATTTCAGCTTCACCCATAAACATGACACCTGATGATGCATTCTGACTCACTACTCCGTTCTCCAGTCAGGTCACAGGGAATCCTCTAACCTATCAAATCCTTAGTGGGTTGGGCATAGAAAGTCAGCCTCTACACCCACTTAGAAAACACATAAAAAGAGACTGCTGAGACCCGGATAGGGACACTCATTTTTCCACTACTCACTGATTCCTGTGCATCACTCTGCCTGACCAGATCCAGACAATATCCAGACAATATCCAGACAGAGATTCCAGACTCCAGATAGATCCAGAGACCAGAATCTAGAACAAAGCTCTAGAACCCATCTCTGGAACCTTAAGCAGGGGCCTAGCCCAAAAGCTGAACTCTTCTCAGCAGGCCTCAGAATCCAGCAACCTAACCAAACTATTCACCAGCCTTGGCGTGCTGTTTGCGACTGGCTAGAACCCTGTGCCAGAACCAGATCCAGACCCAGAAAGCAGAGCTGTATCCAGAACCTATATCCAGACACAGAGAGAGCAGTTATGTCTCCAGACCCGCCAGACCCAGACCAGAGGCCGTGCTGTGAGCAGAACCAGTGCCTGACTGTCCTGTGGCGAGTGAAGTCCAAACCTGACCAGATCGGTGACAAGGCCCATTTCCATTCCATTCCAAAACTAGGAGTGAGTATTAGTCTAGAACTGTGCATAGTCATCTCTTAGTCTAAAGTAATCTTATCCCATCCATTTCAACCTGTCCAGAACTGCATTTAGAATTTTGTGTCCATCATGGTGATTTCAAATCTGTAACATGCATTTCTCATTCTGAAAGATTGACTTTATTTTTGAAAATCTACCTCCACAAAAACATCTGTATCTTTTGAACCGCACGTCCTAGAAGCGAAATGTAACTGTTTTTCTGTAATCGCGATTTACGCATGTGGAAAGAGTGCAGCGAATTGCAATTTAGCTCCATTTCATTTCCTGTCAAAATAGCTGCTCTGGCTTTCCACTGCTGAAATTCGTTTTCAATTTGATAATCACTCATGAATCATTGCTAGTGTTGATCTGAACTAATCCAAAGTAGCTATCACTTATCCTGAATCTCCTTTAGTGAATTAAAAGCATTTTAGCATATTTTCCCATCCATTGCAATCATACCGGTTTTCTCTAAGATTTCTGGGGGAAACTGGAATTGAACTGCATTATTAATTGTATTCTTGAAACCTGTGTGTCCTCATTTCCATCTCTTCCTATTGCATAAGGGGTGAGTGAGTTGTCACAAGGTAAAAAGTGATCATATTATCTCTTGTTGAAATCATATCAAGTTTATTTCTGTGTTGCATTCTTTCCCACCTTGCATTTCCTTGAAACCATTAAAGTATTCTCTGCTACCTTATCCTTTCTATACCAACTCCTCATTGATTAAAGAGAGTGTGCCATTGTAATATTACCCATTGTTGATCACTATTATATCCATAAGTGTGCTATCAAATATTAATTTATTCATAAGTGTGATATATATATATAACCTACTTCTTGGCTCAGTGAGGTCGGGGAGATCCAAAGAGAGGGGCGTTATATAAGGGTTCATCATCCAGATTCAAAGAATTTGACATAAAAATATATTAACAAGGGCTTTCATTGGGCATCCCAGACTAGGCATTGACTTAGTTGGATTGTTGGATTGAAGTCAGTTACAGGATACATGGGGCCTCAACATTAAACTATCTCTCGCCATTCGAAGATATGTATCCATACAGACCAGCCTCGGTGTGGCAGTTCGCTGCATGATTTGTTTGCCTGCCAGGCCCGCCCCTGCCCATGAATTTTGGGGTTTGCGCTCTTGCCGCATTAGGGCACGTGCGCATTGAAACAGTATGTGCCCTAGTATGCTCTGTGCTGTCGAGTCGCATGCGCAGGTCTTGCTGGACCTGTGATTGAACGTGCCATTGCCACCTGAGATACACTGCTGACAGACAGTCCGAGTGCTGTGCTGGCACCGGGCCCATGCCGTGTGCTGGGCCCGTGTTCACAGTGTGCTCTGACAGATTCAAGAAAGACAGCCAACCAACCAGGTGAGGCGGGCCACACTGCCTCCATCAGCAGGTGACCCGAGTGAGGCTGTGGCTGGGGCTGAGAGCAGCTGAGGGCAGTAGCCAGATCTGAAAGGTAAGGGATTAGTTGTACGTGCAAGCCCCTCTCCCATTCTGCCGGGTGATGCTGACCCTCACTTTTACCCTATGCGGTGAACCTTTTCCAATGCGCTGTAATATTTTCTAGCTATCATGCTACAATGTTTTCCTTGTAATGCTATTCTGCATGCAGGTGCTGAACTTTTTTCTTATTGTGATGCCATGGACTGTAATATTGTCCACCTCTTTTGCAATGTGTTCAGCCTGTGCTATAATCATTTACCGGCTGGGGTCGTGTAATATATTCTCTATAAACTCTAACATTCCCCTTCCTGTGCTTTAATGTTCCCTGCCTGAGCTATACTGTTAAATGGCACCCTGTTTACCTAACATCCGCTCCTTCTGCAGTGATCCTCGGCCCAAACTGAATGGGGATGGTTATCAGGGTGTAGTGGGACTACTTGCAACCCGTAGACCTATTAAAATGCACTTGAGCTCTGCTATGCAAGACCAAACTAAACTGCTAATCCAGTACTGCCACTCACACCCACCTCTACAAATGTACCTTACCATGACCTAAATAAGCCCCTACCTATGTCATTGTAGAGGCTGACATACCACTCTGCTAATGCACCTCTTCCCAATCCGGACCTCCCACACTCCCACAATTCCAGTACGTTAGAGCCATACAACGCGCTGTCAGTGTGCCTCAGCACTGACCTCCATTGACGCCTGCTGTTCCATTACAGCAACTAACGCAAAGTTCATCTGACTGTCACTACTACTCCACTCTTACCAGCAGTAACCCCTTTGCTTCTATTACAGCTATTCACTAAACTGTGCTAATGGACGTCAGTCCTAGCCAGCAGCAACCCCTGTTGTTCCATAACAGTGGCTCACATAAAGCTCTACCAATGAACCTCAATCCTGGCTAGCTGCAACCTCTGTTGTTCCATTACAGTGGCTCACACACAGATCTGCCAATGGACACTCCATCCTGGCCTGCAACACCTCCCGTTGTTCCATTACAGACAGTGGCACCTTCAAACGCAGCTCTACCAGTGTAACCCACCCCTGGCTGGAAGCAACCCCCATTCTTCCATCACACTCACTCCCACAAAGCTCTGCCAATGGACCTCAATCCTGGCCAGGCGCTGTCTGATCTTTCATGCTTGTGATAGGTGGTGTGGTCTGCATGCCACCGGAGTTGGCCCTGATAACCAAGTCTAAGGTTATGCTGTTTCTGGACAGGGAGGCGTCGTGTATGTGGGGGCTGGAGGGGGTGTTACAGCACCCCCCTCCGCCAACCCCTTATCTTATCCGTTTGTATTTTGGGTGCCTTACCATTGCATCTCTGCTTCTGGGCCCCTCTGTCTCTGTGAGAATAATTACACATTCCAGCCTTTCTCTGGCTGCGGAGAGGGGCTGCAGGGTGTGTAGATGACAGCTGGGACCTGCAGGTGGCACTTAGCAAGGTGCTTACCCCCTTGTGCTGTAACATTCTCAGTGGGGGTGGTGTGCTCTCCCAGTGCTGCACTCTTCCAGCCATGTGCTGTAATATTCCCACTGTCTGCTGCACCATCCACTTCCCGCTGTAACATTGGCCTCTTCTACTGGTACAGTCGCTCCCTGTGGTGTGCACCTCTCTTCCTGAACTTTAACGCTCCACCCTGTGTGCTGTAATATATCAGTGTGGTGTGATTTCCCAAAAACACCTGCACTATATCTCCCCTTGCTCAGCAATCATCGGCTAGTACATTATGCCCTGCCCACCCCCTTGCTCCACATACTCTCTGTCCTCCCCTCCACCTCCCCAATCCTCCGGAAAACAATGGTAATTTCATATCTGCCCGGCTGATTCATGGGTGCCTGCCTGCGTGTGTCATTGTCTTCTCCCTGCGCTGAGCACCGACCCCACAGCTTGTGCATGCTGTGTAATCCTTCAGCCCACCACTGCTTGATGGTTCCCCTGGTGTGTAAAACCCCAGCCCCATGCTGTAATATTTCTTCCACATAAGAAAAATCCCCTTCCTTATTATGTAATCCCTTAGCCCTGCATAAAGGCAGCCCTGTGCTGTAGCATGACCTACCCATTATTAAACAAACACAAATGGGTGCCCTGATGGACTGGCAGCAGAATTGGCAAAACTAATGTTAGGAACACAAAAAGGGGACTGGTACCGGTGTTGGTATTAGTGTGGTTATTGATTTTTAACGACCCATGACATAATATGTATTTGCGCCAAAATCGTCCAGCCCTGTGTTGTTATATTTCACCCTCTGCTATAACAATCACATTTGCCATCACACCCACATGCTGTGGGATTCCTTTGCTGTAATATTCACTACACGCTCTCTTATCCTCATCTCTGTGCTGTCTTTTTAATCAGTTTGGGCTTCTAGATGGCGCTTGCATCAGCTATAAACCAAAACTATTACATTAAAGTGTAGATGGGGAGAAATCGGCTATGAGGAGGGACACTGAGCGTGTAGGTGTTGTTTGGCTATTTGCCCACCCATTGACTGCACATGATAATCCCTATGGCTATTCCCACCCAGTACCCGTCCCTCCCTACCAAAAATACCTCCTTCAGCGAACTCTTTGGCTTTGCTTTAATCAAGCCTTACCATCAAACGTTGCACTCAAAGTGCCTGCCAGTGTTTTTCTGAAGCAGCCTTCTGAGAGTTAATGACTTAATTGGAGTTGTAAACCTACTACTGCTGTAATAAAAATGCCTTCACCAGATCGGCTTTTAGCCACTCGATTTATAAGCACTATGCATGCCCCTCACTTAAGTCCTGTTAAAAATAAACATTGGTAACGCCAACAATTTTGGCCTGTGTATAAGTATTAGGCATTTGCCAGGCACTGCTAATAGGTGCCCGGGTACTCACACCGTTTTGCACTGGCTACAATTAATGGCCAGTTAATACCAATACGACGGTGCTTGGAAAGTGCTCTTCCCATGCCTACACAAACTGTTGGCATTGCCAATGCTTGTTTTCAATATGATGGAATCGACCAGCCCTATTTTGCAATAGTGTCCCTTGGTGCAGTAATATTTTCCTGTGCACTAATATTGCTCGCTCGTGCTGCAAAATATGGGGCCACTTTGATCAAATTTTCCAGGGCCTCTTTTGCTTCCCAGTCTGTACTTGCTTTCTAGGGGGGCCAGCGGCTGGCCTTGGGGGGGCCTGGCCCCTCCAGTCCCCCTGCTGGAGCCGGGCCTGGCGGTGTCCCACGATCAATGCTGCGACAAATGGGGCATTCATCGTAGCTGTAAATACGTGTTTGTTGTTTGCGCACACTTTTATACTGCGCGTGGGGATGCTCTGCCTGCCTTCGTGTGGCAGATGTGTTGACGCCTGTGTGTGTCTTTTAGCGTGCGCGGGTTTCCCGTATTGGATTCCACAAATACGTGTTGTTCGCGTGCGTGTGGGCGTTCCGTGTATTTCCCTGCATTACTTCCCCAGTTACACCTTCTTTTTCACGCGTTGTTCCCCATTCTGCGTGTTCCGCCCCGTGTTCCGCCCCCTTTTTGGTGTGTGCGCCGACGTTGTCCGTTCGGGATGTTGCTGTGACATGTGCGCCGTGTGCGCCATGCTCGGCCATGAATCGCACGCGTGCGCGTGCGCTTACTTTTTCACGCTTGCGCCAAGATTTTCGGTGCACATTTGTTCCATGAATCGGCCCCAAATGCAGATAAAAATACCACATTTAAGGAAGGTGCAGTAATAAAAATTGATAGAAGGTGCTGAATCAGGTTGACTTATTATGGTACAATGCTGAAATATTTTACATAAAAATTGTTTTTGATGTATAATGATGTATAATGATGTCATAAGTATATTGTTGTTTTCTCTCTAACATGTGCTTAGTTACAGAAGTCATTCGGATGTTTTAGACTACATTTTATTTGGTTGAAAGGGTAAAAATGGTATTGTGCTATGTACTTAATCTGTCTCTTTTCTATTTAATTTAGACAAATTAACTGGTCTTTGATTGGGGTCGGGAGTCGGAGGTCGCAGGACTGGAGGACACGAGAGATGACGGAGTCCTGGAGTCCGCAGGAGGAAATTCCAAAACAGCCCCACCCGGGGTGTCAGAGCACTAGCTTTGAGATATTCAGCTGGCACTCCCCATACAAGATTACAGAAGCATTTTGCGCTGACACTGGGTCTGCATCTGCAAACACAACGAGGTTGTGCGGGGGACTTCAAAGAAAAACCGACCTTGGTAAAATAGTACTAAGTGAGGGCCAGATAAAATACTGTGTGTGTGTGGCTAAGGTTTATTGCAGTGTAGAGAATTTAGGGAATCATTGCATGTTTATTTTACATTATTTTCAGAATGCGGGTAACATTAATCCATGTGTAAAAAAGAAATATCTGCTTGTTTTGTTTGTTCTCTTGTATTACAGATGGTGCTGTAATTTAACTCATGGTAAGACTTGGTGACTTGTAAATAAGATAAAATACTTCTTGTATTTATAAAAACCAATGGGATTTTGTGTCATTCATGCATCTGTTTATTTACATAAGTGATATATAAAGGGGAGGCTAATATCAGTGCAGTAGTGCGTTTCCCAGTTTACCAATGCAAGTAAAATAGCAGAGGTTTGTGTGCGGTGTGATGAATGTTTCCTTCCTTGCATGCTGATGGACAGGTATCTGATCTGCTACATAGATTACTGGATGTAAATAAGCCAGTAGTGTTTTATGGCACATAGATTACTGGATGTACATAAACCAGTAATACCAGCCACAAACGGTAGGTGATGCTCTGAATAAAATCATTGGGTTCTGACAGTGCATAAGTCTGGGGCTCTCTACAGACAACGAGGAGGTATTCTAATAGAAAGGAAAGGTTTGTTTTGTGATGGGGTTATAGTATAAATAAAGAAAACCATGCTCACCACCATACCACAGGAATAAATACTGCAAAACAAAATAAAACTAAAATTACCACCAATATAAGCTAACAAGGTATGGTCAGTAAAATAATGTGATGTCAAACCCAATCTAAATGCAAGACTAATTTACCACCAAATTACTGCCAATATTTTTACGGTAAGAAAATACTGCCAAATCCCAAATTACCCCAATAGAACAAATCATCTTACAGACATCCCTCGCAGTGTTCCGCAAGGCACTGAAAAAAACAACTCTTCCCCTAGCCCACCCACCTTCTCAGTATGCTCCAATTGCAACAGCCTGACCCCTTACCTCCGCAATGCCACACTGCCTAAATGTACCTGTTACCATGTTATTGTTGATGTACTGTTGCCATGACTTAATGTATCTCACCATTGTATGAGTGCCATACCACTGTAACGCACTATGTAAACTGTTGCTCGCCTAAGCAAGTATCCTGTAATAGCGCCACAATGCGCCAGGGCCGCTGTCCGCTATATAAAATTAAATACATAAATAAATAAATTACTGTGCATATAATTGTTGGGTTTTGCATTATTGGAGGTTTCCATAAAAGTTAAATACAGTAGGGCAGGGCAAGAAGCTTGGTCGGCATCTGTTCTTGATCTTGTATTGGGTTAGGCGCTATAACGGCAGGGCTATCAAACCCTGCACATTTCACATCAAAGGGTGAAGCCGGGACTGAATGGAGTGGATCTGAATTTGGAACAACAAATTCTCAATTTTTTTCCTAAATGCGTGCAGGTCTTTCATGTTTCACAACTGCAGCATAAGGGTGTTTCTGATGTTTTTAGCCAAAACAGAGCCATCACCTACCTGATGCTCTGGAGAGTATGAAATGATTCATACAATGTATACATCTGTAAAAACAGCTTGTTTAGCTTTTTATATTATGAGAATGCACATACATGTTATTGATCTGGCCATAGATGTGTGATAATTTGTTAATTTGATCTGGCATATATCACACCATATATTGAATAAGTGTTGATTTAATTGTTACCATAGATCATGACAATATGAACTCAGGAATATCAAGAACTAGGTAGCATGGAATTGTTGTTGGGACCCGCCATGATTTCTTGAGTTCTGCCTCCGTTAACCAGAGTAAACAGCACATAAAAGGTGGAGAGAAAGCCAGGATAAATTCAACTACCAGACATCAGAACCCAGCTCCTGGTACGAGAAAGGGGTGTTTGAAAGAATCCACTCGAGGTACCATCAGCCATTTGCAATCCCAGAAGCAGTGGAAAACACTCTGGTCTCCTGAGATGTATCTTGAAGGTATTCTAGTAGTTACAGCATGGTGATTTCCTGACCAGTACCCTGTATGGAAAAAACTGCTGAAGAACCCTGTGGACCTTCCTTGATGCTCAGCTATATATAAAAACCTAGAAAAGGGAGAACAAATGTAATCTCAAGACCGGATCTGGAATTCACAGGAGCCAGGAGATCCTGTTTAGGACAGGATACATATATGTCACAAGGGTGCCCTATTATAGGAACTGTTGGGCCCTAAAAATCAGTGAAACAAAGACATTCTAAAAATGATGACCCTTAATATGCTTGCTAAATTTGAACACCACCTCCCCGTCAACATAAAACTCATCCCTTCACTTCTAAAGTTAGGTAAGGAGCTCAGGACCGTCCTCTTCAAGGAATGGCTACTTACCACCTAGGTCTACGCACGCTCCACTCCCCACCCTCTGTTTCATCCCCTGATTGCTTGTAGACTCCTTGCTACCACATAGTATTTCCTCCCATTACCCTGTTTGATACCTGCTCCCTTGTTTATCTGCTTCCCTCACCAATTTCTTCCTCCTAGGATTGTAACAAGCTCAGTTGCTTCCCAAAGCTAGGTCCACGCGCAATCAATACACTAATAATAATTGTACTCTGCACACTACTAATTTCTGTGTAGTGATGCTGCAAAACATATGAATATTTATTGTATTGGTTCATAGCTGTTAATGAATTCAAAGAAACAGTACTTAGTGCAAAAATAGTGAAAACATAATTGAAAAAACAAATATTTCTATATTCAAAAATGTGGGTATTGCTGCCACAAGTAACAAACAACAATGAACCAATTTGTGAGTGCCCACATAACCAAACAAAAATGAAGAGCACACAAAAACACATACAAATTACATACATATTAAACGATTATACATGGCAATATATGCTAAAAATGTGAGGTTCATCCTCCAAATTATTTTAGAGAATACAAAGTCAAATATCAGTTTGGAAAGTGTTAATGGGTTTTGACATGCTTCGAACTCTGGAGAGTGCAGAATTATTTGGCGCACGTGGTGTTCCTCAGGGACGTGTTTGAAACAAGGTCAGCTGTGTATGCATGATGCCAATTCTGAAATAATTCTCTTGTCAAGCATGGAATCATACGGATTGGCTTGTGTTCTCCTTCTGTATCATCCAGTGGAATTCTGTAGTTACTGCATATAACTCATCCTGCACTAAGTTGCATGCTCTAATGGGGTCCCTATGTTAGTTCACTTAAACTCATGAGTCATCAATGCTTGAGTTGGCATCTGTGTGGTTAGATGATCAGCGTCATCTTGAACTGGTCGGGGTTGGCAATTAACTAAGTGGCGTTTGTGCAGGATACACTGCTCAAAATGAACACAGTCAAGGTAAATACAGTCATTGAATAATTCCACTGGATTACACAGAAGAACACACGTCAATCAGCGTGATACTATCCCGTACGCAGTGGTGGAAATTGAACAAATTGAAAGAGGGATCGCACAAGGCCAGGGGTGGGGACAAAGTTTGGATGAGGGGCGGAGTTTGGAAGTGGTGCTGCTGGCAGGTGAACCCCACTCAAAGGAAAATGTAAAAATAATAATTTTAAAATGGTGTAATTTCTTTCATGCTGCTTCTTTCCAAACTCCACACTATACATCAATTCCATTTGAAATCACTTCCATGTCAGTGGTGCACCCAAAATACTGTTGTAATGCAGTGATTAATAGTACATTAAGAGATCCATATAAACGCTCTGCAGTACAAGTGTGACGAATCAACTTCCGGGGCACCAGTGGCCCAGGGATGAATATCGGTTTCTAAACCATCAATCAGACCCACACCTCTAGTACACCACAAGGGATCCGAACAGATCAGAAACACACGCAAATTATAAATCTCATTGTCCAATTTTGGTAATTTGGATGGAATAGCAG
Source organism: Ambystoma mexicanum (assembly GCF_040938575.1). Taxonomy (NCBI): domain Eukaryota; kingdom Metazoa; phylum Chordata; class Amphibia; order Caudata; family Ambystomatidae; genus Ambystoma; species Ambystoma mexicanum. The sequence continues at coordinate 512,576,117 of NC_090939.1, forward strand.
GCTTATCTCTGAAGGTTTGTGGATCGTTGGTTAGTTGCAACACAGCAAAATTAAAATTATTACCCAATGATAAAAGGAACTGTCCAGTCAAGGTTGTATACAAATATCTAATGTATGATTATCACAACAGAGAGTTCTAGCACACTACAAAATACAACCCACTTTGTAAAGGAATGCAGAGGACAGACAGTTCCGAAGAATGAAAAGAGATGAACTCTGGATTCTCACAGGAGGGTAGTCGGTAGAGTAAATAATCACAACACTTCAATGTTACTTGGTTTCAGCACAAAGCGAGCAATGGGTCATACAATGTCACTAGGGGCCTTTGGAGAAGGATCCGGGGGACAGAACCACAATATACCTTGTGCTTGTAGATGTTGTTGGTGCTCGACATGGTTGAGTCGGTTTCAGCGTGCTTTCGGTAGCCATTTTGTTTCCATATTTTAGTTGGCTTGTTAGGTCATGTAGGTGAGAAAGTACGTTTTCTTGAAAGTATGTTTCCTCTGTGGATACAGTTACATTTTATATACCAATACATGTTGTATGCATGTATAAGCTTTGTGTACCAAGAGATTGCGCACTAAACATTTACCTGTAAACAAAAGTATTGTGCATTTTTTTACTTGAGGTGCAGACATTAGTCAACCTGCATGCAGCGAATCATAGTTATGTATTGTGTGTGTAAAGCTGTCAACCAAAGATGCCTCAATATTGTAAATGCCCAATATACAGTTTGCGACAGCTCAAATACTTTAAACAATCACTACAAATCATAAGGGCAATATAAATTCTTTAATTCAGTTGCTGTTTGCCATATTGTAGTACCATTGTAGTTCAATATTGGTTTCAATATTGATTTTCCAGCAACATTGTAGATGCAATCCAAATTGTGTATCATTAATTACATCAAAATATAATGCAGTTTGAAAACTTGTTAGTTGTTTCCATTATACTCCAATTTGATAACTGACACAAATATTAACCATCAAGTTAAATAATCAAACAGGTATTTATTTATTTGCATTTTCAAAGCGCTCACACAGCCTGGAGCCATTGAGGCGCTGTTTCAGGAATATGTCTTAGTTACGTATTTATAACGTAAGTGCGGACCCTGGGGATCGAACCTGTTTTGCTTTGTGTCATCTTGTTTCCAAGGCGAGCAGGTTTCCGCTGAGCTAGATCCATAAACAACAGAATGTCATCACTAGAACAATATAAAAACATCACAAATTGATGTATAAACAAATAGCGCCACAACAGGTCTGATGCGCTGGTATTTGGTGTGATAATGTCATCGCGCAGAACAACATGATGACGTCATCACATAACAAATAAAAGGTGGCCATTTTGAAATTCTGATCCTTTACGCAGAACGCCGTTTAAACTCAAGTACAACTGAATCCTGGAGCATCGAGCATATCCAGGTAATTTATAGTAATTTTTTAACCTCATGTCATGCATACTTAGCCTTCAAACACTTACAACCTCAGGGACATCTGTAATAGAAATAATATATTGTTTACAGATAAGTCCCTATAACAAGGAGCTATGCAGAAGCGATAACAATATCAATAACAATACTTACCAGACAACAAACAAGGGTGATTTATGAATTGTAGAACCACATAAAATGTATAAAAACAAGATTAAGAAGATTTACAAACACAGAACAGTGTTCCTTTAATAAAAACATTTATTTTCATGTTTTCACTTTTGTTTCTTAGACACTTTGAACTAGTGAATAATTTAAACCTCCTGATGACCCACTGGAAACACACTGGCAAAACACTTGTTGAGGTTAAGATCATTACCAATCCAAGAGTTGCACCTTTTTGAATGCAATAGGAAAAGATGATAATATTTGTATTAATAATCAAACTGGGGTATATAGGAAACAACTATACAGCTATCAAGCCAGATTTTATTGTGATGTAATTAATGATACACAATTTGGATTGCATCAACACTTTTGTGGGAAAATCAATATTAAAACCAATATTGAGCTACAATGGAACTAAAATATGGCAAACAGTAATTGAATTAAAGAATTACCAAGATTATGATTTGTGGTGATCATTTAAAGTATTAGAGCTGGCGCAAACTATATGACCCTTTGAGTAACAAATGTATCAAAAATATTGTACATGATAAAGTGCAGGCGCTGAGGTGCTGAGTTTTCACGGCAGATACATCAAGAATTAAACCACTATGTACTTAACCTAGATAAAAAAAAAGACTTAACAAAAAGTGTAGAGCTTAAATCAATGTTGGAAATATGTAGCAGGAGCGTGGGAACACATGAATCTTGGAAATGTGTTTTTTCATGTTCTAAAACTATCATGGCATCGGCAACCATCTGACCCAAGAAACACGCCAAACTGCTCTCTTGACTCCTCCTCTGAAAGCGACAGTGCATGCCTTTTGCAAGAGAAGTGAACGGTGCCTACAAGCCCTGTCCTGGGCACTACCAACCACACGTGGATTTAGGGATACCTCCTGTCTAAATAGTTCCCACCCAGATTAATTGTATTACAATGTACTTTGTATGGATCTAGTATCTAGTTTTTTCAACTCTTGAGGAATTATTTTGAAGATCTGTGTGTGAGATTCTGGCAGGCCCAGACATGTCTCTAACAGTTACTACGCAGCACACCATGTAAGGGGTACAATGCTACAACCCAGTGCTTAGTTTGTAAGAAAATAAGTGCTAGTGCCCAAATATTTTCTTGCATGGGGAAGGGCAGCTCCCGGTCTACCGTTGACACCACCCACTGTTGCTCCATATAGTGCAACCAGACTGCTGCATATGGTGTCTACATATTGGTTAATTGAGGGTGAAATCAACATATTAAATGTATTTCGAAATAAAATAATGTTTTGGTGTTTCTTTAAAACACATTGTTAACATTTTCCTCTAATCATATCGATGTCAAGTGGAGCATGTTAACCATCTAACCACAGGAAAAAAGAGCAAAAATGCATCCCTACTGTAGTTAATTGTTGGACAAATGTAGGCAAAAATCATTACTGAACTGGTGAGTTTCCTGTCAAACACTGCAGCAAGATCGTCTTGCTCAGGGTGGCACTCATGACTGGCTCCCCTCTTTGAAAAGGGTCTTTTCACTGACCTTGCCCCTGTTTTGGGCCTGCTGGCTGTTGACTGTCTTGTTGTTGTCAACCCACCCTGCTGGTTTATTACAATAAACAATGTGCAGCAATGTCATGCAGGCTGAGTGGAGCAGTGTGCAGACATGGCCAGCATCAGTGCCCAGGTTTGTCACCTTGCATCTCATTATGTTTCAAGAAAATGGATAAATAAACCTGCCGTGCCAAACTGGGTCATCAGATTTGTGAACAACAAAGTGCCAGCCCAGGATGAAGAGACCTTGGCCAGTGCACACTGCCGTTGATAGTTATGTTTCTATGACTGACTGACAGTTAAAATAATATAGTTGCCAAAACACCACAAAATAATCAAGCTCGGCTTAAAAATAAGTGACAGGGCTCGGAATTGAGTGCCAGGGTTGAGCCCTGGAAAGCCCCCAATGCCCCCAAATTAAGCATTACTACAATTATATCATCTCTTTAATACTCACACGCTGCTCAGCAAGTCATACAATGTAGGTAGGATTGCATCGAACATGTCATGGATGCATGTTTTATACAGCAGTGATAAAATTGATGATGTCTTTGGCATGGTCAGATCTGATGTCAACAACAATGCAGCCTTACGGCCAGTCCATCATCTCAGGTTATTTGTCAGTAAAGTGCAACATTCCATATTTGATTTAGGAAGCAACTGAGAGTGTTCGATGTTTAAGTGTTTAAGTGCATGCCTTTCCTGCATTATCATATCTTTGTACATGCGTTTTTTTACTATGGTTTACTTTTTTTTTGTTTTTTACTAATGGAGTTTATTTTATAGCACTATGATTGTTCATGGCATAAATGACTGACCTTCTGTCAGGCCAAAAAATGTCCATTCTTCTTGTAAGTAGCTCCTTCCAAATATGTAAGACAACAACGATTAGAAACTGCTCCAAACATGTTGCTTTCATCCAAACCATGTTCTCCCCACCATCACATGCACCATTGGTTTCTCAGCATGACACTAATGCCACACAATCCTCCATCGCCAGCACACAACTCAATGCATGACTTGATGTTGTGTGGGGCTGCTAAATACTGATGCCATTAGAAGAATGGAAATATTCTAGCAATGCTCACAGATCTTCTTTCATGCACATGTAATGGTGTTTCCTTTTCCCTCCACTGTTGCAGTGTGGTAAGAAATGGAAAAGGTTTGCAACATAAGCATGCAATTCAGGGCGAAATGTATTTGGCCCACAAGAACATACAACAGCTCTGTGTGATCTGGTTGAAGTTGATTTCGTCTTTTTTTATTTTTTTTACAGGCCAGGTTTCCCGTAAATATATGCCGGGGGAGACCCCTCACAGTCTCTCCTTATCCCCCTACATTAATTATTTACCTAAACCTACTCCCCACATATATTTGCAGCAAAATCTGACAAAATCTAATCCATTAACTCTACTGCAGCAAAAGCTCCATATAACTGTTGTAATGCTACTTTTTTTCATCCACTAATGTCTAGCTGGTTTCCATGTGGATTTGCCTACTACTTTTTAATTGTACACCAATTGGTTGTGTATGCACTGCTTTCTTATGATGGGTGTGCCCCTTATACCCCCTTCCCACTACTCTACCAACACCCTTCTTCCGCCTTGGCCCTATGCACTCTGTCTCATATACCTGTCTCTTTCTCTCATTATATAAATGGGAAAGGAATGCAAGGCCATGAAATGAGAACGGGAGCACCTGGTATAGATCATATAAACCCAGCAATGGGACAGTGGTTGAAAAAGAATCCATAACAGGTTACATATGCCATTCACTGTATTGTTGCACTGTGGGTTGTGTCACAGGCTAGGGACAATACACGATGAGCTTTTTAAGTTTGGAAAATACAGGCAGAATTAAGAAAATGGAAACTGCATAATGTACAGTGCTCTGTTCCCCGACAGGTTGGCTTGTGAGGCACTGTTTTGCTCAATACATGCCCACACTTCTCAATATACATACAAAACGTGCAAGCCACAGTAGTCATATTAAGGTACTGTTTCTAGTAAAATTATATAATCAAGTGGCAGTTACTAACTCGTGGCAAAACAAAAGAGGTGCTGGTTGCCGGAAGGTTTAGAATGAATCTTAACCTCTTCATTGCTCTGGGCAACCCTCCAGACCATCGTTCATCACCTCACAAACCATTACAAAAGGGGAAAGACCATATGCAATCAGACTTGGTCCCAGGGGCAGTCCATCCCAAACTGCTTGGTTGCATCCCTTCCATACGCTGCTAATTCACCACACTCCCCTTTTTAGTTCGTTGCACTGTATAGCATGTGGGGGAAAAGGGGAAAAGTCCAGACCCACACCACCAATAATATTGATGAAGTTACGTTACTGCCCCTAATCCTCTTACATGCTGGGCCTCTCCCTTGCTAACAGTATGTAACTTCAAATGTGCTTTGCGTTGCTAAGTATTTCCCCTCTTTAGTTTGTATCATTAGTTAAAGTATTTCCTGTGTCCCGTGTACTCATCCTGTAACGGCTTTTTGATAAGCCACCCTCAGCAGGGGGAGTTGATTCCCTCCCCACTCAAGTAGTTATGCAACAATCTATTTAACAGATTCTTTTTTTTAGTCCCATCTCAGCCACATATAATAATAATAATAATAATAATAATAATAATAATAATAATAATTTAGCATTTCTATAGCGCTACAAACCCTCAGGTATCTGAGCGCTGCTTATTATTACCCACAGTGTGTGGTGCTCATGTATCGACCTGCGTCAGCAGGCTCTGCACGGATGTCAAAGCCAGCGATCTACTCACTGTGCTATCATGTCCCTTGCATCCTTCTGCCCTGAGCTAATAATGAGCCAAGATCCAGGCCACTGTACGGGAAATATATTGGTATGTATTTAAATTAACAATAATAGAAATTAGCACAAAAATGTCAAAACCCCACTTTATCCGTGGCACAAAGTGAGTTAAAAAAAACACAATCACAAATCTTACTTTCTGCAAATTAAACTTCATGAAATAATTGCACTGATCAATAACAAAGGCACGTATGCAATGTTGTACGATTTTGATTTTCCTGAAGGCTTAAAAGGGTAGCAGTAGGATTTAAGGATTGGTAAAAATACACATGGTAATTATAATTTTGCTCACAATTTTGGCCTAAAATAAACACAGGTTGATTTATCGCTTTGTTTTTCAGACCCCTCCCCTACTTTGGTCTAGGTTGGGAAGTCAGACAGAAAAATTGGAACGCTTTGGGGAATTTGGGATTTCAGCAGGCCCCCCTTACTGAAAGGGCTGTGTTGGAGAAGCTGGATAAAAAGGTTGGAATGACATCCTATTCCTTAAAGAAGTCAGGGTCAGCTGGACAAGGATAACCCAATTCAATTATAGGCTATAGTTTTCAGCGCACACTGGGAAGTGAGCTTTGTTCATATCGAGTTTTAACACTATTCAACCGTAGTGTTCTGCCAAATGGGGAATTAATTAAATTAATATTTTTGGGTATATAGGCTAGGGATCTACATGGTTTTGCCCCCTGCCCCCACCCACGATAAAGGCAAAGTATTCAAGGCAAGCAGAGTCCCCCCCCCACCATTTCATTTTCTAGGGCACAGTTCTACTTACATAGAAAGCCTCTGTTTAAGTTTCAGGAAAGGAAGCTGCATCTCCAGACACTCTGGAAACATTGGGCAGGGGTCTGCCACTCCACACTCAAAGATGTCCTCCCACTCTCCACCTTAGGACCCAATCAGCTTTGTGGCCTTCCTAGAGATAGATAGCCTTGATGGTCTGTCTCTTCTCTCTGTCCTCCTGTCCTTCTCCTTTTTCTCTCCTTTGTCTCCTAGTGCAGTCCCCTTATATAGCAGCGATGACACCACCACTTTTACAATCTTGGAGAAGTACCCTGCAATAATCCTTGCCACTGGGATTGGACAGTTACCCTTCTTTTTGTAATTGTAATTGGTTATTTATAAAGCACTTAATACCCAGAGGTTTCTAAGCACGGACCCAGGAATCGAACTGTGTTGCTCCACATCTTCTTGCTTCCAAGACGAGTACATTGCCCCTGAGCTATCCTCCAGAGACATTTCATCCCAGTTCTTCTCTCTCCTTTCAAACCCATCGTCCAAGTCAGGATTGGTTTAGGGGTCTGGAGCAACATATGGCAATTCCCATTTGTCATCATTCTTTGTTCTCCTTCCAACCTTTGGCAAAAGCTAGTTATGTATCACAACTTCATAATTTTACTATCAACTGCCATACTAAACATATTTTCTGTTTCAGCTACTCATGGGGAATTAGATAAGCCGACCACCGAATCTGTATCATGCAGCACGGCCATGCGGCACCTTTCTGCCATTTCCACAAAAAGCACAACAGTTATGAATATGTATGTTATTAAGCATATCCCTAATTTATTTTCCACCAATCACCAACTCTCACATTTGGAACACATCTTAGATAGCCATTACAGCTCCACGTGGATGAATTTTATATCCCCAAAATCGCCTGAAAATTACATTAAAATGGTACATAGATGAAATCCATCCACCTTATTATGGCTGAGAAAAAGGCCTACATGATAATCGTCCTTTTAAATTAATTGTGAATCTTCATGTGGGAAAATGGCCCTGACTCCTGCCTTTCGGCCATTTGTTTTCACTGGGTCAGCCTGTGCCTTTATCAGTCAACTTTGTGTAGGACGCTTGCTCTTTGAAGTGGGTCCCCCCATTTTCACACATATTAGTCATGCTCCAGCCAACCAGTAACTTTTCTTGAAGTCAATGATTTGAGAGCCAACACATCTGGAGAACACTGAATTTTGACGGAAAAAGGAAATTTATTGTGGTTGGTCATTAGATGGGAGATGTGACACTCTGGCTGAGAGTGGGAGATCCTTGTGAAGTTTTGCCCACAGCCAACAAATTGGACTGCCTTGGGCTGACATATTCCATGAAGATAGAGTGGCTCTTCAAATGTCACTGGACGTTTGGTAGGTGAAACATATTATACATTGTGTTTAGTCAACCCGCATATCATGTATTGTTTTCCTGAAATCGTTCTGTGAGCACTGATGTTTTTTTCACTTTTACTTTTTAAATCAGTTTTTATTTTCACACACATGTGCCGGTCGATTTTGTTGTCAATGTTTAAAAATACTGTTTTCCATGTGACAAGGATCTTTGAATCCTCCTTCCTTTGTAAATAAAAATGCTGCTTATCAATTGGTAATGACAGGTAGGCCCCTTTCCACATGGCTCTTTAATTTTACTTGACACACAACAACAAAGGCAGGCCATTTTTTGTTTCACTGATTAAAATGCCTGCCATTCATGCAAAAGGGGCTTCTGTTTGGGGCCTTTATTTGCACCCCACATGCCCCTCCTATTCTTCCATGACTCTTTGTTGGGGAAGAGCAGGGCAGAGTGGGTTTTCATTAGGCGTAATTTCCTTCATCAGGGAGTGGGCACTCCAGTCTCCCTTTCCATCTCTGCGTTGTGGGGGTCTGGCATGGCACCCCCTTTTCTTCCTTCTTTTTGGAGTGGGCACTTCAGCTTCCCCTTCCATCTTTGGGTTGGACGGCGTGGCACGGAACTCCCTTTCTTCCTTCCTTTCCAGATCCTTGAGGTTCTCACCGGACTCCACTCTCACCTCCAGGCTTTAAGCTAAGGAGGTTGGTTGTCTAATAAAAGATAGAAAAAGAGTTTCAGTACTGTTGACACACATCTTTCCCAAGGAAGATTTACATAGTATTTACAACAAAAATATTAACAACATGCAGTCATAACATGATATTTCCATTTCACAAAAAACATTGTATTTATTTTCTTCATTTGTACAATAACACCAAGAAAATTATTCTCTGTTGTATATATATACGTATATATATATATATATATATATATATATATTCAATGTAAAAACTTTGTTAAAGGGACATTATGGTTAAGTTGCGCTACTAAAAACCTATGAAATTCAGTGAAAAAACCTTGTTAAAGGGACGTTATGGTTAAGTTGCGCTACTAAAAACCTATGAAATTCAGTGAAAAAACGTTGTCAAAGGGACGTTATGGTTCCAAGTAAAACCGAAAAACCCTTGAAATTCGCCAGTTATGGTAAGCTAAGCAACCATAAATCGCGCCACTACCGTGCACTGCTAAGACTAACACCCAGGGCATCAAAGATGACATCACAAATGTCATTGATGACATCACTGATGACATCACATGTGTATGTACTTTTCATGAAATATGTGTACAAGGGATTCTTATTATAATGTTGCGAAAAAAGTGTCAAGGATCATTGCAATAAATATCATACCCTAATTAGTGCATTGAACGATGCATTGATATAAATAGCTTTCTATTATGGGGTTCTATCTAGTATACTAAGCTACTCATGCAGAAAGATAGAATTTTGTGCAGCGTACAAAATGAAGGTATAATATTCGCAATGTTAATATGACAAAGTTTTTTCACTGAATTTCATAGGTTTTTAGTGGCGCAACTTAACCATAACGTCCCTTTAACAAAGTTTTTTCACTGAATTTCATAGGTTTTTAGTAGCGCAACTTAACCATAACGTCCCTTGAACTAAGTTTTTTCATTGAATTTCGTAGGTTTTTAGTAGTGCAACTTAACAATAATGACTTTCACTTTATATACATATCATATGGAACTGACTGAATCTCTTCTACTGTACTTGATGTCCGCGAACTCATTTAATGTTCGCGGACATGTTCGAAGAACAGTACCACTACCTAAAAAACTCTGGGGGGGTATGTTTGATTGTTATATCATAACATAGGAACATTTAACAAATTCAAAAAAAAGCACACAAACACATTATATGTACTACTACATAAGAAATGTAACCCATATATACAACACACTAACCATTCATTTAAATACACTATGTTCTAAAATGGAATATACCACAAGAAAATAAATTGGCTTCCAACATAATTACCTCACAAACACAACAGAACTGAGAAGAAGAGCAGACCCACTGAGTACATAGGACATATCTTACCTGAAATATGAGTGTACTTAATTTTATTCATATATTTATAAACTTTCTGTATTAGATAAAAAAATATATTATCTTTTTTTTTTACTCTCACAGAAATGTCTAGTACTCTGTAATGGCTAGAGGAACATTTCCCACATGAAGAAATGTCACAAGATAGTGAAACTAATGGTAAACACTTTATATTATAAACCATTTAATTATTATTATTTTGTATACATTTAACATATATATATTTCTTTTGTACAGCGCATAACAAAATAGAAACTACCTCTGAAGAAGCTGTTATGGAAAACACGCTTGACAGCATAAAAGAAAAAATTGATTTATTGTTGACCAATTTTTATAATTTGAAAACTTTTGTTGAAGATCATTTTAAAACAAAAACGTCATACCATTGCCCCACATGTACTTGTTCCCCCTCACCATATCCCCGTCAATTATCCCCAAACCCTCTCCATAACCCAAAACTTTTTGATGAGACTTCCATCCTTTCTTCACCTAATAACAATCATGATGAAACCCCTAATTCTCCTGTTTTTGTTTCTGTTTCTGCCTCACCTTCTCTGTCATAAATTATTAATATATATTAAATAAAGTTTAATTTTTATATTGTGTTGTAAATAGTTTCATTTTTTTTAAAAAAACAATGTAGGTGTCCGCGGACAGTGCAGGTGTTCTAAAATGTTCGTAAATAAACGGAAATGGAGGTGTCCTGAAGAACATTATACCTGTCCGTACTGTGCGCTACCAAGTTGAAACTGTTCTAAGAACACACGCGGTGTCCTGAAATGTTCGTAAATAAACGAAAATGGAGGTGTCCTGATGAACACTATACCTGTTCGTACTGTTCGCTAGCAAGATGAAATTATTCTAAGAACACACGAGGTGTCCTGAAATGTTTGTTTCACGTGTGACGCAATTTTAATTAGTTCAGGACCCGAACAGTGTCCGTAGAACATCTTCGCGCATGCACTAGCCAATCTCTGTGCATTTGGTGTCCTGCAGACATGCGCTTCCTTCGCGGACTAAAGAACACTATATCTGTCCGTAGTTTTCGCTAGCAAGTTCAAACTGTTCTAAGAACACACGCGGTGTCCTGAATTGTTTGTAATTAAACGAAAATGGAGGTGTCTTAAAGAACACTATAACTGTCAGTACTGTTCGCTAGCAACTTGAAAATGTTTTAAGAACACAATTGGTGTCCTGAAATGTTCGTACATAAACGAAATTGAACGTGTCCTGAAGAACAGTATATCTGTCCTTACTGTTCGCTAGCAAATTTAAACTGTTCTAAGAACACACGCAGTGTCCTGAAATGTTCGTTTCACGTGTGACGCAATTTTAATTAGTTCAGGACCCGAACAGTGTCCGTAGAATATCAACGCGCATGCGCGAGCCAATCTACATGCATTTGGTGTCCTGCGGACATGCTCTTCCTTCGCGGACTTGTTTGCGAACGGATCATATGACCGCGCCCACGCTGATCGCGTGTTCTGAATGAGGACACTGTTCGGGTCCCCGAACAAATTAAAAGTACATTCTCAATGAATCCATAATATTTTTCAATAAAATTCCACCATGGCACAAGTCCCACATAGTAATCCTGAGTTTCTACATACCTTTTGAAAGTTTTCAAACTTTTTTTGTGTTCGATCTGTCCACGGACAGCGCGCATGTCTGCGGACCGCGCACAAGCACCCCTATAAAAGACCACGCCCTAGAGCTTATTCTCATTGTGTTTCTGGCTATTCTTCAGAGCACAGCTATTTCTCCAGCAACTTGCTGATTACACCATCGAGATGGCATCCCTGGCTGCAGAACTGCCACCTGGTGCTGCACCTGCTTCAGCACCACCCCCACGCCCTCCACCACCACCACCTCCCCAAGGGCCTGAAGAGGGGAACAGGAGTGAGGATGCGGAGGAGGAAGAAGAGGATGATGAGAATGAGGTAGAGGAAAACCCTACTACCCGCACTAGGCGTGAGTCTTGGTTGTGGCGGTTATTTACCATTCATGGTAATGTTCCTAAGGCTCGTGCGAACCGTGTTACCTGCAATGAGTGCAAAATGATACTCAGTCGTGGGAAGCACGGTAAGTACAGCTTTGGGACCACTACTATGAAGCGACACCTGAGGTCATTACACTCTGGGGCTATTCGCAGGGTTGTACCTTGCGTAGAACGTAGCAGGTTGATTTCCTCTACTTCATCCTCTGTTTCTGATCCTGTCACCACAAGGACCACCTCTGTGGGACAGCGTCTTCCTCAAGCTGCCTCACAGGCCATACAGAATGCTGATGACCCTTACCTTTCGAGGGTCACAGTTGTATATATGTACTGTGACACAGTACTCTGCAGGGGGGAGCGACTTCGTAGTGCTTTTGAGACTATCGTCTCAGAGCATGAGAAGATCTGCTCACTAACCAAATAAAACCCACTCTACATCTTCCTCTCTCAGCTCGCCCTTTCTTATCCCTGTGGTTGGTGTGCCCCCCTTTACCTTCCTTTCCCCTCCTCTCCTAGTGTGTCGTGTATAAAAAACCAAACAAATACAAAATATGAAAAATCAAAAAAAAAATAAGGCTCTTTTCAGAGCCGCCTTTCACAGTTAAAAAATAGAAGTGAAAATAAATGAAGCAGGGCCCTTTGTATTTTTTAGAAGTCCGCGGACAGTTCGCAAACATTTAAAAAATTGGGTTGCTACCCCATCACAAACATTGCAATTTTCTCTGGGAAGAGGTGGTGGCTCTGAAAAGAGCCTTTGGGTGGTGTTTGTAAGTCAAAAATTATAAATGCTTACCACCTACTTCAAAATGGTTGTTGTAATTCCCAAAAAGGTCACAATGCATTTTGTACATTTCTCAGAAAAATCTGATTGCCAGCATAAGTAAGATGGACTCCATCTCTGCGAAAAATGTATGTACTACGAAACATAATATTTTCATTGTGAAAAGAGGACATGCCAAAATCTCTTAGAAAGGCACAAACAGCCTTATTAACATTGCGCCTTGCTTTTTCAATTTGTGGACCAAATGAAGAAGAACGAAGCCACATTTGTCTCTGCGCAATCCGTGAAAATATCACTTGAGAATTAGGAAACATGTCCATAACCTTCCCAAGTCCTTCTTTCATAGCAGATTGCAAAACAAATCCAGTCACATGTCCTAAACGGTTCCCTCCCCAATGAATTACAATTATGTCTGGATGTTGCACTGTCTCCAAAGTAGCACAGAGAGGTAGCAAGTTCAACCACTTCATTCCACGTACTCCATGCCAGTGTACTTCCACATGTGGGAATCCAAGATCTACAGCTACTCCACAGCTTTCTGCATGCACCTTCAACCAATGTATCCACGAATCTCCCAAAATCCAAACAATCTGTTTTCTGAAACACACAGCCATAGCTATCTTTTGTTCTCTCAGCAAAAAGTATCTGAAAAACTCTCTCCTGGCACAACACACCCACTAAACTTTCCTGACCAATCCCTTTCAGTGCTTATTCTCATTTGCATGACTTCTGAACCCAAAAATCCCCGGATGTAACTCCCGATGTCCGCGAACTACCGCCATGTCCGCGGACATATCGTAATATGAACAGCCCTTCTACCATTTCCAATTTACTCTCTCTGCCATTCCCTCATTGGATGTAGCTAAAAAATCACATGACCATGCACCAATCACATTCAAGACCTCTAGATCTAACTGCATCATCATAGATCAGCACTGCAAATGTACTGTGAATCTCTCTGAGTACAAGTGTCACATCATTGGCAAGCACCATCTACCAGAAATACTGTACAAGTCTCCAAGATTTCTACTTGCAGCTCCATGCATATCCATATGCATGAAAACAAACTTCAGGTATGCATATTTTCTGTACCGTAGATGAACACATTTTCAAACATACGTTTAGCTTGTGTAATCTGTAAAATGAATTTACTGTATTTTTTTCAATATCCTAAAATCAACTATCACTTATAAACCTTTATACTATTTACTTTCTTTATACACACACACTCAAATCATGTTAAACTAACATTTTTTAAATGAAATATATAGACTACATATATTCAAACAAAATTGCATGCAAGCACAATCGTTGTTTAAATCTTTAAAAAAATACTTCATATTTTTTTGTTTTTATTTATTTATTTACTTAATTACTTTAATTTAGACATGACATTGAGGTGCTATTACCTAGAACAGCTTACTTACAGAAATAGTAGTGTTCACTGGTATATTATAAATTTCACAAGACATAGTAAAGATATTTGTTTTGCTACAGTTAGTCATTCAATACAATGTGTTCATTAAGAACATATCATATGTACTGAACTGATGCAATGTATCTTATGTAAATAAATTAGTTTAATGGTTTTAAAGAAGGCACTGAGGATTTCAATTAAAAAAATCAATATCTAAATTAAAAACAGCGCTATATACAAACAAAGTTACTAATTTGAAGCTTTTACAATTGCAGTGAAGACCAGTCTACTGAAAAGAAGCAGCCAAATTCGAAGAACAAAGAAGAACTAAGAAGTTACCTGTTAATTTAAGAAAAAAGTAAGTAGAATATCACCATAATCATTGTATTATTAATCAAACATATTATAACATTAATACAAGCTATTTTGGTGCCTAAAAATAGAGATTGTGTACCATTTTGTCCAAAAATCACCATGTCTTAAACAGCGATTTACAGCTAGAATGGCCCACAAATTTCTATTTTTGGACACCCAAATTACGCAACTGAACCGCTACAATTTTCATATTATAGAACAAACAACTGTTTTAATTGTATACATTAGATTTACTATTTGTACTTTTCCACACCACTAGCTTACTTTTTTTTGTCATCTGAACCCCAGTTTAGTAACACATAAATTCAAGAATACCTATCCCTACTAGTTGTAGTTCCCAATGCACAATCACACACCATTACATACATCTTTATCATCTTACTCAAACACTCATGCACACAGCACACATACATTCCAGAACACCCCAACCCATATCTTCTTTATTTTTTTCAACAGACCCTAAAGAATGCCTACCAAAAGTCAAGTCCGTAGAAAGCAACGCAAAAGTAGAGCAAATGAAAATAAAAGTGTCCAACATAAGCATCCATCTCTAGCAGAATTTGTAAAAAAAAGTTGAAACAAAACAGCTAATACAGTCATTTAGTGAAACACAAGAAGTTTCAAGTACAAAAACTTTGTCTACTCTATCAAAATGTAAAACAAACCAAGAAACAATTAACAGAAAATCAGCTATCACTACAGATAAAACTACTTCTTCAAATTTTAATATAGTGCAAAGTAAGCATACCAAGAAAAGTATTTTAGCCAAAATGTACCGTCACAAAGTCCTTCAAAATCTTATAAAAACAGGAGAGAAATCAGGTTCAATGCTTAAAACCTATCGTAGGAAATTAATCTTAGAAGCGTTGATGGACAGTGCAATTCTTCTGAAAAGAAAGTTATTTATTTTACTGTTAAACAAAATGAAACCACTAACAAAACTAATAACTAAATTACAAAAAAGACTTCTCAATAAGCGAAATGTCAACAGAAAGAACTTCTTAAGTATCTGCGGAGGTGAATGGAATCACACTACGAGCACAGAACCATATTTTAATGAAGAAGCGTACAAACAAAAGCAAACAAATGCAATTGCCATACATAGCAGTGATCGAGTTTATGAAAAAGTGAATAATACCATAATGGAACAAGAAGTACTCCTTACAAAAATATGCCCTGAAAACTTAGAGTTACCCCTCCATTCAACTAAATCAGAACGTCTAGTGTACAAACGGCCATGCATGTCAATGTGTAACATTCCCAAACAATGTTTCAAATCTTTACGCCAATTCCTCAATAAATATGTAAAAAGCAAAGACAAAATCAAAATTAAATTACTGCAACATTTGGATACCTGTCCAGTGCGCAAGTACACAGGACTACAAGGACATTCATTGGCCTGCATTACAGGACCTACTTGTAAAACCACTTTCCATGATATCAAAGGGATATCAACACATCATTCAACTATAAGAAAACTAGTCTATAAACTGTACTATGCTAAAAGTCCTGCTTTAGCACTAGCAAATGTAAATAACATCCTTCTACATGGTACAGCAAAAGACCTACTTGAAGAAATTCACTATATCCAGAAAAAATATTTTGGAAGTGAAAGCCATTTACAGAATGAAATAGCTTTAAACCAATTAAGCAACAATTCTACACATGGCAACTTTTTGCTAAACACATACAAAAAAGAAATACTAAAATTTAAAAATACATCAGCTAAAGTACCAAACCATGTATGTGTATGTTGCCGTAGAACATTTTATAAAAGTAACACAAAAACTGTAGACCTATTATACAAAATAGAAGACAATGAAGATTCTAAATGGTTTGAATTAGCTCTCTACCTTGTAGCAGAAAACAAATACGAAATAACTGAGCCCTTAATACTTTGCAGTTACTGCACTACAAAACTTGACAACAACCAAACTCCTTCACGTGCTATCACAAATAATTTTGAATTATACCCAGTACCAAAACCCCTACAACAACTTAATTTATATGAGAGCATCATAATTCAAACAGTACACCCATTTCAAGCAATAATACGCCTTCAACCAAAAACAGCAAAATTACCTCTTTCTGAATTGGTAAAAGGCATTCGTGGAAAAGTAGTTTATTTACCATTAGATCTAAAAGAAAATGTGCATACTCTAGGAGTGCAACGTCCAATGCAGCAATCTTTAATTATCTTAGTAAATGGAGTACCTACAAAAGACAGAAAAATATGGCAACAGCTGGTAGATTTATATAAAGTTAGACAAGCCTTCCAATATCTTAAAGAGAATAATGAATATTACAAAGAAATTAATATTGAAGAAAACTTGAAAGATACAACTGAAATAATTCAAGAAACACAAGAAGCTGGTCTATTTGAGCTACTAGATCCTGCTACAATATCAAATACTTTAGACCATTATACAATTCATCCTTTGCACTGTAATGACACCGTAGAAGATGCACTGGAAACTTACCAAATGCGTCAAACAAAAGGATCGCCAATCAGCATATGGGAAAAAAGTATAGAAGCACATGCTTTTCCTCTACTCTTTCCTACTGGCAAAGATGGAAGGTATGATGATAGACGTATTCAAATATCAGCTTCAGAATACCGCTCATTACGGATGTATTCTGAAGATCCCAGATTTAGACAAAATGTGGAATACATATTCCACCTACTCTTTGAAAGTGAACTAGCAACTTTATTTTACGGAGTTGCACACTTATTAAAATCAGGATCACACTTTCAAAATATGACAGCTACACAATTATTAGAAAAAGTGCAACAAAAGGATGAGGTTTTACAATCAAATATTACAAATCTATTAGCAAATATGCGTGGTACTAAAGAGTACTGGTTTCGACGTCATGGAGATGTACGTTGTATGATCAGAAACCTTGGCCCACCCACTTGGTTTGTTACATTAAGTTGTGCAGAATGTGCATGGGAAGATTTACATGATTTCCTACGCATATCAAATAAAAACAAAACAAACATAGATATACTAACACCTGGAGAACTTTGTTCTTTGGATCTTGTTAATGTTTCAAGATATTTTCACCATCGCTTCATTGCTATGCTACATTTTATTGGTAATAAAACTGTTCCTCCCCTTGGAGAAGTGCAACACTTCTTTTGGAGAAAAGAATACCAAGCCAGAGGAGCACCACATACCCACATGCTTTTATGGATTAAATATGCTCCTAAATTTGGTCAAGACAGTGATGCCACTGTTTTACAGTTTATTGAAAAATATGTCACTTGTGAAATTCCATCAGAAGCCACAAATAGTGATCTTCATGCACAAATTTTACAATTTCAAAGACACAAATGTGGAAAATATTGTCGTCGCAAAATACAAAAACAAAGGGAAATACTACACCAAATGCCAATTTGGTTTCCCTAGACCAGTTACAAATGCAGGTCAAGTGAACAACCTCATGTCTTCAGTTAGACATAGTGTTAAAGGTAAGTCACCTAAAAATACATATTACATAAAAAGAAAAGATGAAGAAAAATATATCAATGATTATAATGCAATCATTGCCCACTTATGGAATGCAAACATATATGTGCAGTACATTGCAGACAATTCTACTGCAGTTGCACGATATGTCAAAGCATACGTAACTAAAGCAGAAAAGACAGAGCTCCAAGACCTCTGGAATTACCTGTCATCAGATAAAACAGTATCTCAGAAATTATACAGCTTGGGCATAAAAATGCTCACCCATAGAGAATGTGGATCGTATGAAGCAGCTGATTGTTTAACTAGTACTGCATTGTATGGTAAATCTGAAAATATAGTATGGCTAAGTCTTGGTCCAGCTAAATCTAGAAAAAGAGTTTTAAAATCATGTGAAGATATACAAACGATAGCCAAACATGATCCCAACAGCCAAGACATTTTAAAAAACAATTTATTAGACACATACTACCCAAACAGAAGCAATACTTTGGAAAACATGTGTCTATACCACATAGCCCAAAACTACACATACAAAGATAATATGAAACCTGATGAAAACAAAGGTAAATATAGAGTAACAAACTGTGAAGGCAGCTTAGTTAAACTCACTAAACCAAATTTAATTAATCATATCAAATTGTCATTAAAGACTCCTCAACATAAAGAAGTATATTACATGTCCCTGCTACAACTCTTCAAACCATGGAGAAAAGAAGAACAATTACTAGATAACTATGACTCAAATGAGGATGCTTTCAAAGCAAATGAAAGCACTATAACTGATGTAAACTTTACACAGTACAAAACAATGTTGCACAATGAACAGCAACACGAAGAAGAACTCAAAGCCTAACTAGAAAAGGACACTCCTGACAGTAGTTAACCTTCTGTAACAGGAAGCCAAGAACCACTGGGAGAACCACTAATAATAAATGAGGCAGAATTAGCTATGATAGAAGTAGAAAACACCATGTGTCAGTATGAAGATAAGGAAGACTTAACTATACTACAATCAAAACTAAACAATGAGCAAAGTAGCATGTTTCAAGAAGTAACAAAACAAATTGCACATGGTGTAAAACAACATGAAAATAAAGAATGTTCCTGCCATAATTATAAACCTATACTACTGTACGTCAGTGGTGAAGCTGGTTCTGGCAAAACATTCCTAATCACAATCTTTAGTAAGTTCCTTCAACAATTGACAAACAACAAACTGTCAGCTGTTGTCACTGCCCCCACAGGTTTAGCTGCCTACAACATAGGTGGTGCTACATTACACCGATTACTACTATTACCAGTAGAACACCAGAACAAATTAGACTATTACAAACTATCTGCAGAAGCTGCAATGGAATTACGCAGAGTATTGAAACAAATGAAAATGCTACTAATAGATGAAGTGAGCATGGTCTCCAACCTGATGTTAGCTTTGATTCACCTCAGATTACAAGAAGTACTCAAAACAGACTATGAATAGCTCTTTGCAGGAAAACTCATTATTGTTTTTGGAGATCTGCTTCAATTAACACCAGTAAAAGGTGAGCCTATTTTTAAAACATTAGGACACAAACTCTGCCGTAAAACTGTTGGCAGCATTGGAAATGTCATCCTTTGGCAACATTTCCAATACAGAATTAACAGAAAACATGCGGCAATCTGCAGATCTCACTTATGCCAACATTTTAAAAAGTATCAGAGTTGGTATACTTTGTAAAGAAGCAGAAGCAATATTTATGGCGATAATGCATGTGCTACAGATGTTATGGAACAATTAGCCCACAAAAATGTCAATTGTATGGCCTTAATGCCAACTCTTGCAAGCTGTTTCAAATTCAATGAAATCATGCTAAGTAAAGAAATGCAACCAATCATGGAAATTAGCGCCACAGACAAACTAGATGTACATGGTATGACACTACCCATGTGTGACCAAGCCACAACAAGACTAAATAGTTTAGAAAAATCAATCTCAAACACAGCAGGCTTAGAAAAGATATTAAAATTATCCTTAAATTGCAGAGTAATGCTTAAACTTAACCTTGACGTGGACCAAGGACTGGTTAATGAAGCACTGGGTACAGTTGTTGGCTTTCAAACATACCCACGCGACAACAAAATTCAGTTTGTCAATATACTCTTTGACAAACTTTCAGAAGTAAAAAGGATAGGACGCTCAACAGCTAGATTCCTTCTCTTCAAAGATATTTATGTACGCAGAGAACAATTTTCTCTAACTCTTGCATACGCAGTCACGATTCATAAATCACAAGGTCTTACCCTAGACAAAGCAATGATAGATATTAGTAACACAGTCTTTAAAGAAGGCATGAGCTATGTAGCACTATCACGCTTACGTACACTTGACGGTCTATTTCTAATCAACTTTGATGCAAGTAAAATAAACGCTGATATTCCTTGCATTTTAGAATACAATAGACTTTGCTCACTATACACCCCCACCTAAACACATATTCTGTTCCACAAAAAGTAAAACGTTATAAAAGAAAAATAAATCAAACAGAAATGCAACAGGATGTCACTGCAAATCCTCCAAAGAGAGTAAAAGAAGCTAATACTTCATCAAGTACCACAAGCAAAAAAGAATCAATTAGGGAAAGTAAACCAAGTACTTCTTTAAAGAAGAAAGACAAACTCCAAAAAAAGCAGTTAGATACAGAACTACCTGGACCATTTAAATTCTCAAATATAGTTGGTGTAAGTTGCTATGCAAATGTAGCAATGAATATTCTATTTCAATTACCACCAATTGTTGACAACATTTACTCACACAGTACAAACCCATTGTGTTTGCAAATGTTAGTACTTCACAGAAATGCAGCAAACAATCCTGACAACACGTATAGTGTTTTTGGAATAAGACAACAATTGGACTACTGTGCTGGAATGGTGAAATTCACTATAAATTCACAGGAAGATCCACAAGAATTTCTAATGTACTTACTACAAGTACTGGAAAACAAAAACATACCTATAAATGAAATCTTTCAGATTTCATACATGTGGAAACATACATGCACTCTCTGCAACAATGTGACACAAGAAGAAATCCCCAATGAACGCTTCATATATATATATCAATACCAAATTGTGAATCCATTCCATTTCAGCGACTTGTACAAAATGCAAACCATGGTAGATTATGCTCTACCTGCAATTCAGATAATCGCTCCACGTTAGTAATACAAACACATAGTAAATACATAATACTAATGCTTCTACGTTACAATGCAGATGGTACCAAAAACAACTGCAAGCTGACTGCATTCACACATGGTCAAATATCACTTGGTAAGAAAACCTTCACAACAATAGGTATAATCTACCACGCAGGAGCCACATCCAATTCAGGGCACTACACTGCATATATAAAAAAGAAATGTGGATGGTTTGAATGTAATGATAGTACCATTACTCTAAAGCAGAGATTCTTACAAATGCTTATTTGATGTTCTTAAAACCAAAATTTGATAACTAAACTGTATTTAAACCCTAAGTAAACTTGTGTTAAAAAAATATAAACTGTTAGAATACTCCAAAAGCTATCTAACTGCTCAACGATTCTACAACAACTAATCAGATAAATGAATACCACTAAATTAGACCAAAAAATACACAGTTAGAATACGTCAATTGGTATCTAACTGCTCCAAAATTTTATGATATCAAAACAAATAAATAATATGTTACTGCTCCAAAAAAATACAACAAGCCAAAGTATTAAGCATTAGCTAGAAACAACAAGTGAACACTGAAAACAAACAAACAAATAAACTGTAGCATAACAGAAAAAGGTTTTTTTAATCCAACATGGATGTTTTTTTCTCCCACAGACCCAATGATTTTAGCAACAAATACAGAAACTGAGCAAATTGCACAGTACTCTGATTTGTAATCTACTAAATATGAGGGTCCAAAAAAAAACAAAGTATATTGATTATACAATGTAATAAGTCATTACAAAATACTAATACTAACATGCTGTTTTCTTTTATCACAGAAATTAACAAGAAAAACATGGACTCCCGTTACTACACCAAACAGTAAGTATACATTAATAAGGAGTACCACAGCAGCATATCACATCCATAGTATCTAATACCTTTGTTCCTTATACATTTGTTTTTCACCCAAATTTATAAGCAAATATGAATGTGATATGCTGCGGTGGTTGTTGCCAGGGCATACAGTTTTGGGTGCATGGCCAAATGACCATGCACCCAAGACTCTATGCCCTGGCAACAACCACCGCAGCATATCACATCCATAGAGTCAAACATTTCAACTATGGTCTATGGAAACTTTTAATGTCCGTGGACACTTTCAACTTGCCAGCGAACAATACGGACAGCGTTTTCAGGACACCCCCTACGAACATTTCAGAACAACGCGATAGTTCTTAGAACACTTTCAACTTGACAACGAACAATATGGACAGTGTCCTCAGGAAACCCCCATTTTGTTTATTTGCGAACATTTCAGGACACTGCGAGTGTTCTTAGAACACATTCAACTTGCCAGCGAACAATACGGACTACGCCTTCAGGACACCCCCTACGAACATTCCAGGACACCGCAAGTGTTCTTAGAAACGTCTTCAGAACACCCCCATTTTGTTTATTTGCGAACATTTCAGGACACCGCGAGTGTTCTTAGAACACACTCAACTTGACAACGAACAATACGGACAGTGTCCTCAGAACACCCCCATTTCGTTTATTTGCGAACATTTCAGGACACCATGAGTGTTCTTAGAACACATTCAAATTGCCAGCGAACAATACAGATAACGCCTTCAGGACACCCCCTACAAACATTCCAGGACACCGGGAGTGTTCTTAGAAATGTCTTCAGAACACCCCCATTTTGTTTATTTGCGAACATTTCAGGACACCGCGAGTGTTCTTAGAACACATTCAACTTGACAGAGAATAATACGGACAGCGTCCTCAGGACACCCCCTACGAACATTCCCCGGACACCGCAAGTGTTCTTAGACGCATCTACAGAACACCACCATCTTGTTTATTTGCGAACATTTCAGGACACCGCAAATGTTCTTTGAACACATTCAACTTGACAACGAACAATACGGACAGTGTCCTCAGAACACCCCCATTTCGTTTATTTGCGAACATTTCAGGACACCATGAGTGTTCTAAAAACACATTCAACTTGACAGAGAACAAAATGGACAGCGTCCTCAGGACACCCCCATTTTGTTTATTTGTGAACATTTCAGGACACCGCGAGTGTTCTTAGAACACATTCATCTTGACAGAGAACAATACGGACAGCATCCTCAGGACACCCCCATTTTGTTTATTTGCAAACATTTCAGGACACTGCAAGTGTTCTTAGAACACATTCAACTTGTCAGCCACAACCCCATTCATATTTGCGAACATTTCAGGACGCAGCGAGTGTTCGACAACGTCTTCAGAACACCCTCATTTTGTGTATTTGCGAACAATTCAGGACACCGCAAGTGTTCTTAGAACATATTCAACTTGACAACGAACAATACGGACAGCGTCCTCAGGACACCCCCATTTTGTTTATTTAGAACATTTCAGAACACCCGTGATGTCCGCAGACAAATCGAACACAAAAAGAACGTCTAACACATAAAAAACACAACTTTCATCCTATCTCATACACTCCCACCTTCCCCAAACACTCCTAGACACCAACACACTCTACTAAATACAAATTTTGAACAAAGTTTCACCGCGCTGTCCGCGGACGACCGCGAATCCAAGATGGCGGGTGCTACTGAAAATCTGACGCGCTTCACGCTCCACGCCGTCCAATCAGCGAACACGTTGCATGTCTGCGAACATCACTCAAGCCGATTGGCCAATCAGGACACTGTCCGCGGAGCGAACAGGGAAGTCCGTCCGCGGACCGAACACAGATATCACACATTTTTTTTTACCTACTTTTTGGTCATTTTAAAAAAAAAACTACTAGACGGATTTTCACCAAATTTGGACCAGGAGCAGCGGCTTGGTCCCAAAAGCGTGCTTTTGAAAATTTGGTGAAAACCCATCCAGCGGTTTGGGCTGTAGACGCGAGCAAAACAATTTTCCCATTCAGTCTATGGGAACAAAAAAAAAGTTTTGGGATCCCCCTATAACTTTGCCCCCCCGGACGAATCCTCACCAAACTTTGGATCCGTCCTGGATCCGTCCAGGGAGAGCTAAGTTATAAGCCACCCAAAAAGTGCTCTTCCTATGGAAACACCAACTTAACCATAACTACATGGCCACTACCGTGGCCATGTAATATATATATATATATATATATATATATATATATATATATGTATTACATGGCCACGGTAGTGGCCTTTCTAAATTGCGTCTTTTGATGTTCTTCAACATTACAATATATACATATATATATATATATCACGCAATTCAGGCGAGCAGCACTCCACACATAAATGTTCCAAAAATAGTCATTTGTAGCCAACGACAAACACTGCTACTCGGGTTGCGCGTTATAAAAACAACCTTTATTTACGTTCGTAGCAATTAAAAAGTTAAAGTTCCCCAGTGAGAGTCTCTTGCCAGACGGCAGCATATATATATATATATATATATATATATATATATATATATATATATATATATATATATATATATAATCCATCCGGTTTTTCATCCTTCCTTTTCATTCTTCAGATGGTTTCTCTGCTCGACTTTCATTTGGCTCATCAATCAGTCGTATAGCATGTCTGGGATGCCAGCTTTTCAACTGGTTGATGCGGACCCATTTTTCTTCTGTCAGTTCTCCTTTTGGGATGGGGATCTTGTAAGCAACAGGTGATATTTTATCTACAATTTCAAAGGCACCACAGCAAGATGGGAGGAATTGCTGTTCCTTGGCCTGATGCCTTTCTTGGTGGTCTTTAGATCATAGTAGGTCTTCATTCCTTCAGCCAACCTTTCTAAATTGCGCGCAGCATAAGCAAAAACATGCTGGAGGTGCTTCCTTAAATTTTCAATGTACTCATGAGAAGTGGATGTATTTACCAGGGTCTGTCATTGAGTCCTATAGAGCAGATGCTGCTGTGGTAACACCATTTTTCATTTGGTCATGAGCTCAAATGGAGACACTTTTGTTGCAGAAGATGGTGTAGACCTAATAGTCATCAGGACAAGCAGCAATCGGATGCCCCAACTGGGTCCAGAGCCTGCCAAAAACGTCTTTAAGATACTCACAATTGTTTTGTTGTATCTCTCCAACCACTGCTTGAGGTCGGCGGTAGGCAATGTGGAGTTTACTTTTTACCCCTAGACTCTCCCACATCTTCTCCATCACCTCACTGGTGAAAGGGCTTCCTCGGTCTGACTGAATCCTTTACAGGAGGCCAAAATGAGATAAGATGTTGTTGATCATTAGTGCTGCAGCTGTTTCCTCCTTACAATTCGGGGCTGGAACACATTCTACTCACTTTGTGTACAAGCATGTCACAGTCAATATGTACTTGTTTCCTCTAGAGGAGCGAATCACTGGCTCGATGAAATCGACTTGCAAATCTTACCAAGGAAGTGTCATTCACTTTTTTGTAGGGGAGCTATGTGTGTGAGTGAACTGGGTTAGAATTGAGCACACACAAGACACCCCTTTAGATAAGTGTCAAGGTCCTGGCCCATGTACAGCCAGTAGGCAACCTCGCTCAAGATTTCCAATGTCGTACGAAACCCTGTATGACCATCAGTGGCCGTGTCATGGCCGTGAATCAACATCAGGCTTTGGAATGAGGTAGGTACCACCCACTGGTCACAGCCAGATAGGGCTCTCCTTACCTGTCTTGGATCAGAAACATCTTGCAAAACTTCACCAACACCTGGAGACCCTCTTTACTGGCATAATCTGACTCTGTTCAAGGAAAGCTTATGGGCTCTTCAATGTGTCATCAATAACATTTCCCAATGATAGGGTCCTCTTTCTGTGCAGTGATCAAATCTGCATCCGGGGTATCTTTACTCCACTCGGCTGTTGAGAGTACCGAGTTTGTGACCTGGTGACAGCTGCCATTTGGATTTGACCCAGCAGGGATTCCGTTTCTATGAAATCCCCATGCAGAGCTCTGGTTTTAGCCAGCTGGTCAGCTAGGTAATGCCCAGTCTTATCTGTCCCTCTATCATGGAATGACCTCTTATCTTCTTGCAATAGATGGCTATCTCATTGGAGTTCACCAGGTCATCAATTGAATGGATCAGTTTCGAATGCTTTAGGGGTTTGTTGTTGGCGCAAAGCATGCCTCTATTCTTCCAGTTAATCAGGTGCTTCCCAAACCTATTCCTGACCTAATTAGAGTTAGTGATTATGACCAGTTTATTGAGTTGGTGGTGCACTGCAGTGAGGATGGCTTGATAAACAAAGTAGGACTACTTTGGGGTCCTATTTTATAACCAGCAGAGGGTTCTGGGGTATCATTCACCCAGACATTCCCAATGCCAGCCACCAGTTCTTTTTCCCCATTGTTATCAACATGGAAGGAGTACCCATCCACATAAACTGTGGGTATCCCCTGACATGTGTCTTCTTCATAGACATTGTGTGTTGAAGTTAAGTATGGCTACATGTTGTTGTTATTGTTGAGTTTTCTTGAGCACAATCATGCAAGTCTGCCAACCCTTGCGCTAAGGGACTCTTCTTGTTTTGGCCATATCTGACCTCCACAGGAAATCTTTGCATGGACAGAATCCAGGAAGTAATTCTAGAATTACTAACATACCCCCCGCCACCCCTGGATTCTGTCACTTTTTAGATACTGCAAAGGTTGGTGAGGAGTCTCGACAATGATGTGCTCCCCCTGTCTGAATGGGTAGTAATTTTACAGCACCCACACCGTTGCCAGGAGTACCTTCTCGCAGTCATTGAATTTTTCCTCCACAGAGGACAAAGCCCTCCTCGCGTATGAAATGATTTTGTTGACCTTGTCATGCTTTTGGTACAATACTGCTGTTAGGCAAGTATCTGGAAACCCTATCTCCAATAAGAAATCCTTGTTCTTTATTGGGTAAACCAAACAAGGAGCATGACAAAGGCGTCTTTCCTGTTGTTTAACTGCCTCGGATTGTTCTGGACCCCAATCCCACTTGGCTCCTGCCTTTAATAAATGGACCAAGGGTCGAGTGACCTCTGCGTAGCCTTCATTGAATTTTTGACTATAATAAGTATGTCCAAGAAGGCTTCTTAATTCTCACAGAGTAGTAGGGTCTTTTAATTTCAGTAAGGCTTCCACCTTCATCACCTGGGGATTATGACCCTCAGGTCTGATCTCATGCCCTAAGAAGTTCACTCAGGTCTTATACCACTGTGCCTTCTGAAAGGAGAGTTTTGCTCTGGCCTTGTGCAACTGGGAAAGAACATAGCAGATTTCTGCTATATGTTCCTCCACAGTTGAGCTCTTCATCAAAACATCGTCCACATAGGCCAGGTTTCCCCTGTCGCCCAAATCGGGCAGGGCCTTATGAAGGAATATGTTGAACTCATTGCCAGAGTTTATTATCGAAAGGGGGTCCGTGTCCACGTGTACTGCTGCCCCCCGAAGGTAAAGGCAAGCTTGTACTGGTCTTCCCTACTCACGGGTACTTTCCAGTAACCATTGGTCAGATCAATGGTGGTATACACCTTTGACCCTGATCGATGTAGGGAAGGGGGCATCTTGATATGTGGACCCGTTTGTTCAACTCCCTCATGTCTGCACATAGTCTCCATTGGACGTTTGGTTTGAGGATTCCCCGTACCAGGTACTGTGGATCGGATGAATTATCCTACAAGATTCTAAAATTCTTAATGATCTCTGTGAGTGACTCCATGGACGCGAGAGCTAACCGGTATTGTTTCACAAAGACTGGAACCATCTTGGGATCCATGGGAATGGTGGTTGAATGAATGGATGTGTGTCCACAGTCATACGAGTCCACTAAAAAGAAGTCTTGGAATTCCAGGAAGACCTGTTTTAGATTTTATCTTTGCTCCTCCGTCTCACAGGTATCAGCAAGATTGGTCCTTTCCTCGACCATCTGCTTGAAACCTGCAAGACCTCAGACTTGCCAATATCAGCGGTATCCCCCAGTTGGGTGGAGAGATCTGTTTTGATGGGGTTGACCTGGTCAGGGGATTAATGGTAGTGGTCCTTAACTCTGAACACTACCTCATCCCTCTTTATGTCACAGGTCACTGTAGGTGCCGGAACAGTACACCAGGAAATTCCCCCCCCCTGCCTAGTAAAAATCATTGCTGATGTTGAAACAGTCGTTTGGGATTGGTCCCATGATTTATTACCAAAATGAATAATGTTGGGCATCAACTGCCATTCCAATAAAGGTGTCTACCCCCAAAGTGATACTTCAAGGGTTGCTGTTATCTACCAATATTCAAATGGTGTTGTGTTCTAGGTCTACTAGAAGTGTTGGATTTAAATATAAACCTTGTTGTTGGAGATGGGAATTTAGATTTATATATGTGTCCTGATGTTTGAGGTTCTGTCTTCGCTTAATTTTGAGGGGAAGAGTAAATTGTTGCACCTGTCTTAGAATGTTAACCTCCTCTCGCAGTTGAACTTCAACCATATAAGGCAGCAATTTAGCTAACCGGAATGTTTTTTCAATGTTGTCAAAACCCATGGGGTTACTCCCCAGTTGGGACCAGGCTTTATTATTAATTAGGTCCAAATTGATTGTGAATCGGTTGAGAATGTCTCTTCCCAGATAAAAGGCATAAGGGACATCTCTCACGACCCAACAATTATAGTCCATGCTTTTGTTGCCAAGGGACATTTTTAGCATACACCTGCTAGGCAGGAGACATTTGGAATTTTGGGTTTCCAGACCTACTTCCCATTAGTCAATCAATTTAAATGTGAGAATGGTCTGATCTTTTGGGAGTTTCCTAAATAATTCTTCGCTGATGGAGCTCCTTACATTATTCAGGCATACTCTGGTGAGCACTGGCTCCTTCCCCTAATTTAACTGAATGGGGAAAACACTGCTTGCCCTTTTTCTGAATGTCCGTCAGACTTTGAGTGGATACTTCTTTGTCTGGATTCAAAGGACTCAAGGTTTCTTCTGATTTTGGACAGGTGTAAAATGTAAGGGTGTTCTCTTCCAGTGTGGATTGCCACTTCAAACTGGGAGGAAGATTGATTTTCAAGAATAGAGAAGAGTTCCCATCACCAGTTTGTCTTCATACAGAGATGACTGTGATGTCTGGGACTTGGTTATTTCTTAAATGGTACTCTACATTCTCAGAGTGTTGATCAATTACGTGACAGGTACCATTCAGGCTTACAAAATTGGTATTCATTTTTAATTTGATAGGGCGGTTAGTCTGAGTCCAGAGAACCTTGTTTACATTGTTGATAAGAGGTGATAACCTCCTCAGTAGATTGTTCCCCAGTAAACAAGGTGTGCCCTCTGGAGTCACAACGATCACCGGATGTTTCATATCATATCATTCCTGTCGAAATTTTGGAGGTGTCCTTGAAGTGGTGTAAGTGGAATTTGGTGGCCCTCCCCCCGTCCTGAATTTAGTAAGTCAAAGGCTCTTATTGACAAGAGAGTGGTTTCGGGTCCAGTGTCCACCAGAGCTGATAATTCACACTGACCTTGCACCTTAACTGGTGCATAAAATCAGCCTTCTTTCTGCTCCAAGGTGCAAAGAAAGTGAGATTATTTGACAGCCCGGTGGTCATTTTCTTAATATTGAACTCTGACACAGTGTGATCTTGGGGAGTTTTCTGTGTCAGAGTTTGGGAATCTGTAAAAAAAATGCTGCAACTCTTAATGGGTGTTGTTGAGGAATGGTCCTTTTCCCCGGCTCGTTGGATGTCCCCCGTTACCTGGCAACAGTTCTCAGAACCCTTTTGGAGAAAGGACACCCACTCCATTTCACTTCTGTTTGGCTCACATGCTTGAGGTCGAACAGTTTCTGGTTCTGGGTCAGTCTCTATACTTACCCTGTCCCACTCAAGAACTTTTGGGAGCCACTTGTCTTAGGGAGGGATCCCCCTGTTTTTGAAAGAGGGCCTGGTCTGCTTACCTGAATCCTCCAGGGATTCTTCTCTTTCAAAAGGGATAATCCGGAGTTCCTCCACAAAGTGGGTTCTTCTTTGGTCTCTCCTACTTACTCTTTGCTCTTTTGGTTCTAAAATTTTGGTGGTAGAAGAAATTTCTTCAGACTGCAAGGTTTTTACGGGTTTTGTTTGAGTGAGAAAGGAAGCTTCCTAAAGGTCTTGGTATCTCCCCTCCACCCGGGCCCCCTCCTCCAGCACATGTGGTTTGTTGGAGGTTTACTCCCGTCATTTCCCCACTGTGGCATCAGACCAGGGTGTTGGGGATTTATGGGACGTAGGGTAAGGTTGAGAGTTGGACTGAGCCCTCAGCATGTGCCCCAGATCATTGGTCAGTTGCTAGACCTGTCGCTCCAGTTGCAAGACCTTGTCTGGGTTGGAGGGAGGTCTCAGGACATACCTCTGCTGCTCCTGAAAGTGGTAACTGTCCCTTCTACCTGGATACCTCGGGTACTGGAAATTCTCCCCATAATCTTCCATCCTGACTCTCCCTTCTCCCGGGTTCAGGGATCTATTGTCCTGGAACCGGGGAGAGAGAGGAGGATTGTTTTGGAAGTTCTGGTTAGGGTATATCTGGGGAAAAAGTTCAGATTTGGAGGCAAAGTGATACTTCTCTCCTGAGGTAAGTTCGGAGGAAAGTTTCCCAGGGCAGTATGTACCTGATTAGTTTGGGCCAAGGGAGTGTATACATACCCCAGGATTGGTTTAGTACCCTTTTACCTAGGACTTATATAGGTGTCAGGGTCAGAGGGATCATTGTTCTGGGCCCCGCCTGACTACCATTTGATTGGACCGGGTTGGGGTGTCCCTTCTGCCTTCCATTTTGCTTGTTGATAGGAGGGTTACTTTTAGGCCCCCCATCCCCAGATCCAATGGAGGTGTAGTTTGTACCTCCATGATCTTTGCAGCAGCAGGGGTGTTAAGTGGTTTGGGGGTTTTAAAAGTATTTTTACTTTCAGCAGGCTTTTGGACCCCATAAATCCTGGTGGCCTGCTCAATCAAACAATCCAGTGTCCTATGTTGGTGAAAGTCACGCACCAACATAGTCATTATTTATTTTGGGAGATCATGGAAATCTGTAGTTCTGAACTTCCTACTATTGGTGTTCACCCGCCGTGAATTATGAGCAAATGCCCGCTTAACTTCTGCAGAAACTCACTATGCGCCTGATCTTCCCGACACTACAAGTTATATGCAGCCTCATGGGCCTCTTGTGTGTTCGTATGTTTGGAAAAATGTTTCAGTAGGGCCGCCTTATAAGTGGACCATTTATGATGGTCCTAGTCCTCCAGTCCTGCAAAGAAACTGGAGTACTCAGGTGAGAACGTCCATTTAGCAAATGCTACACAATTCACATCATTCCTGGTGTGGAATGTTGCCATCATCTGCTTATAATGTTCCAGGTGCTCCCATACCGAATACCTGCCATTCTTGTGGTAAGGGTTCAGGAAGCTTGTTATGACCTTGATTTGTCTTATTGGGTCTTTCACAAAACCCTTGCTCTGCTTCGCTGTCTTTTTCTTCCTCTGCACCTGATTCCATTCACCTTCTGACTCAGAGCTCCTAGTGGTACTCCCTTCCCTGTCTTCTAGGTGCTCCCTGTCTCTATGAGACTGGGAATATCTCCCAGAACCACAGAGTCTGGACTCCACTTGCCTGGACCAAAGTGAACTCTTAGGTCACTCTCCCTGAAGTTCCTTTTAGGCTCAGGATAGAACCCAGTTTCCTCATCCCTCTTACCAGGGATTCTGGGGAATCTCCCCTCTCTCTGAATATACAGAGGCTTTTAGAATGCCCTTCCTAATCCAAGGGTCTGGCTTTTCTCCTACAGTGAGGTGGGTAAGGTGTTTACTTTGTAATTGCATCTTCAGCCAATCTAACTCTCTGACTTTCTCTTCATAAGAGTTTTCATGGTCTGAAGTACTTACCATATTATTCCTTACTCCCCAGGACACACTGTTCCAGACACTTTCCCTTCTGTATGGTAGAGATGAATACTCACCAATATCAGATAGGGACTGGCCTTCTTGATCAGCTGAGTTAGGCTTTGGTAACTGCCTCGTGTCACCCTGCTCTTGATAGGTGGAATGCATGAGGTTGGTTACCATTTGTGCATGATAGGTTGTAAATAATAATAATTAATAATAATTTAGCATTTATATAGCGCTACGTACCCTCAGGTAACTGAGCGCTGCTTATTATTACTCACGGTGTGTGGTGCTCATTTATCCACCTCGGAAGGATGAAAGGCTGAGATTGCCCCTGCCAGGATTCGAACCTGCGTCAGCTCTACTCGCTGTACTATCAGACCGGCTTGACTGGCATGACTGGAATGAATGGCATGAGGCCCCTGTTGGGAAGGTTACCTCACCTTGATCACCCGGCCTTGTCACATATCCTGATAGGTCAGGGTGCCTCGGGTCGTGTTTATCATTTTTTATTTCCTTAGTTAGGTTCTCACACCTGTGTCTATCTTTATTTATTTGCTGTTGGTAGTCAGAGAGCTGACTTTTTAATTCTGACATTAAGGCCTGATTAATCTCATACACCCTGATCTGAGCTACCAACCTATCCTTTGTTTGCTGCACCTCCTGCTGGAGTTATTCAATCTCCCTATGTGAGCCTTGTAAGCTGTGTGTGCGTGTTCAAGGTGCTTTTCCTTCAGGAGACTAATCTCTTTCTCTTGTCCATCCCTACATTTTGCTGCCTCTAATAGTTCAGCTTCTATTTGCCACACTCTGTCGACAATATCATTCCTTTCTTCTCTAATTCTGGTCAGTTTCTGAGAACCTGACTGTCCCTTTTCTACCTCCTTTTCCAACTGATTTATCCTGTTTAATAGGACGCTATTATCCTGATTCAAGAGCTCTTTTTTATGGTCGAACTGGGACAAACAATCAGCCCGGTCACCCAAAAAAAAGTGGGCCACCCCTCGCCTCCAAAAAATGGCCGGGCCCTCGCCTCACGACCCTTGATCTCTGATGACATCACCGGAATTGATGTCATTTGACCCCACCCCAAAGTGACATCCCGGGAAGTGATGAAACACGACCTTTCACCCCTTGACAAAACATGAAGTGGCATCAAATAGCATTGTTCCTAATTACACAAAATTACTGTGAATCCAAGCAGACGTCCAAGGCCAAATGATAATATGTTATTGTACAGCACATACGCTTAAGCTCTCTTTTATAGAACAAATATGCATACCATATCCCCCAACCTTGTTGGTACTCATTTATCGACCTAAGAAGGATGAAAGTATTTTTGAGGGAAAAAAACGAAAAATAAATTGAAATTTTATTTTATTTTTTTCATTTTCTTTCTTTCAAACCGGCCCAGGCATGGCCAGAAACTGGCCCCCACTCTCCCAGAGACGATTTCGGCCCGGCTAGGGGCCGAAATGCCAAGGGGCCAATCCGACACTGGTCTTTTTCCCCATATCAGCTGTGTCCTCTGTTGTTTCAGAGAACTTAACTGCTGATATATGTGACCAAGTCATTTTGGGAATCAACCCCTTTTGATAATTGACTATTTTCAGTTTTCAATTGTTTTATTTTGGATTGGAATGCTATAATGACCTCCGAAACGACTCTATTATAAGCAGCCCGGTCATTTAGCTTGTGTTGCAGTGTTCTCAGATTTTCTACACACTCATTTTATGCATTATTCAGTGCCGAAAATGGTGTTTCACACTCTTATTTCTCTTGCAGCAGCTTTGAGTTGTTGAACAAGATCCTGGGCCTGTGACAGATCTCGAGCCTGATTCATCCTACTAGTCCCACTAATTTGCCAACACTCTTCTACTAAAAGCAAATCAGAATATAACTGAGCAGTTAGATGAGTCGTTTGTATCTGTTCATCATGGGCAGTTGTGGTCATATAAAATGCCTCAAGTGCTTTGTGCAATATCCCAGCTGCAAGTCAAATATCATTGCACCTCCCGCAAAATTCTGGATTGCCAGTTTCCTGCATCGTCTTCAACCCATTCTCCTTTGAAAAATGATTTAGTTAGGAGAAGCTCCCTGGCTTTCACAATTTGTACAGTAGTCATTTTCACAATTGGCTTTTTCACTTTAATAAAACTTTCTTTATGCAGGGGAAAACTCACCCTGTCCCTGCTTGTTTTCCTCACTCAAAGAAATTCTTACACACTCTTAATATTCTTCCTAGTGGCACTTTAACAAAACAAAGATGACTTTCACACCACCTTAGTGCAATTGCATCAAAATAAATCGACTGTCACAATGTACTTGTCATGGGTCAGGAATAGGAAGCGCAATCCCGTCTTGAGCACCCAATTTGTAACAGTTTATTGAGAAGCCACCCTCAACACAAGGGGCCTCATTACGAGGTTGGTGGAATGGGTTTACCGGCACCGGTAATGGTGCTGATGCTGGTAAACCCATTCCGCCCTATTATCAGGTTCCCTTGCGGGACCCGCTTAGAACGTCTGGTCAGCCCTATGGGGGCTCAAATGGGAATGGGGATGGGTTTTTGAATGAGGAATTACCGGGTCCTCCAAGGTTGGAATGACCCGGTAATTCCTCATTCAAGGAACTCGGACCCGGACACGATTTTGGAGGCAGCCATGGCGCTAATAGCACCATGGCTACCTCCAAACTCGTAATGAGGCATAAGGAGTTCCTCCCTTCCCCACTCAAGTGGTTATTCAACAAACTTTTTAACAGATTCTTTTTTAGCCGTATCTCAGACACATATCATGCCCCTTGGATCCCACTCTCCTGAGTTAACAATGAGCCAAGATCCAGGCTGGTGTGCAGGAAATATATTGATATTTATTTAAATTAAAAGTAATAGAAATTAGCTCAAAAATGTCAAACACCAGTTTATCCGTGGCACAACACAATTAGCTTCTCTCAGCATAAACAAATAAAAAAAGTGAGTTAAAAAGAACACAATTACAATTCATCACTTTCTCTAAATTTAACTTCACAAAATAAGTACACTAATCACAACGAATGCACTTATGTAATGTTGTGCGATTTTGATTTACTACAAGCTTAAAAGACTAGCAGTAGGATATCAATATTGGTAATTATGATTTCACCCACACTTTTGGTTTAAAATAAACACATGGTGATTTCTAGGTTTGTTTTTCAGACCCCCCTTGCTTTGGTCTGTGTTGGGAAGTCAGGCAGAAAAATTGGTACGCTTTGGGGAATTTTGGATTTCAGACTGCCCTAATTGAAAGGCCTATGTCGGGGTAAACTGGACAACAAGGATAACCCAATTAATGTATAGGCTATAATTTGCAGCACACACTGGGAAGTGGGGTTTGTTAATTTCAAATTTTAACAAAATTCACCCAGTAGTGTTCTGCCAAATGGGGAATTTATTAAATTAATATGTGTGGTTATATATGGTAAGGATCTATGCAGTTTTGCCTCACCCCCCTCCACCCTGCGCCCACTATAAAGGGAAAAGATTCAAGGTAAGCAGATTCCCGCCTTTTGGTTTCCCAGGGCTTAATTCTATTTACATAGCAAGCCTCTGTTTGAGGTTCAGGAAGCAAGCTGCATCTCAGGACACTCTGGAAAGTTAGGGCAGGGGCCTGGTCACTCCACTGTCAAAGATAGCATCCCACTTTCCAGTAGAACCCAGTCAGTTTCAGGCCTTCCTAGAGATAGACAGTGCAACCCAGATGCACTCTCAGCAATCCCCTCTGGTATCTCCTGACAGCTGTCAGCTGGTAAGTCTCAGCAGCCTTCCTGATGGTCTGTCTCTTCTCTTTGTCCTGTCCCTGGTTGTCTCCTTTTTCTGTGTTTCCCCTGTCCTAGTGTAGTCCCTCTTATATAGCATTGATGACACCACCAATTTTACAACCTTGGGGACGTACTCTGCAATAATCCCTGTCACTAGGTTTGGAAAGTTACCCTTCTCTCTCCTCTCAAACCCAGCCTCCAATCAGGATTGGTTTAGGGGTCTGTTGCAACATATGGCAATTCCCATTTGTGATAGCCCTTTGTTCTCCTTTCAACTTTTTGGCAAAAACTAGTTATGTATCACAACTTCATAATTGTACTGGGAACTGCCATACTTAACATATCGTCTGTTTCAGCTAATCATGGGGAATTAGATAAGCCAACCACCAAATACGTATCAATTAGCACGGCCCTGTGGCACCTTTCTGCCATTTCCATAAAAAGCACAACAGTAATGAATATGTAAGTTATTATGCATATCCCTAATTTCATTTTCCACCTGCTCACCAACTCTCACATTTGGAACATGTTCAGATCAGCCAGAAACACATCTAAGATAGCAGTTCCATGAGTCGCACATAGATGAATTTCATATCCCCAACATCGCCTGGAAATTACATACAAGATGATACATAGATGAAATCCATCTGTCTAATGAAACAGAAACCTTGACTCAACTGGGAGCCAACTCTCATATTTCGAGCATGTTCAGATCAGCCAGAAACCTAGTTTAACTGGCTATTACAGTTCCAAGAGTCACAGGTAGATGCATTTATATCCCCAAAATTGCCTGAAAATCACATTAAAAAAATACAAAAATGAAATCAATCCGCCTTATGATGGCCGAGAACAAGGCCTAAATGATAATATTCCTTAGTCCTTTTAAATTAATTGTGAATCTTCCTGTGAGACAAATGGCACTCCTGCCTTCCGCCCATTTGTTTTCATGGGGTCAGGCTGTGCCCAGAGTTTATTTTTTATTTTTTTTATCAGTCTCCTTTGTGCTGGAAGCTTGCTCTTTGGAGTTGGTGCCCCAATTTTCACACATATTAGTCATGCTCCAGCCAAGGTGTAACTTTTCTTGAAGTTAATGCTTTCCGAGTGAGCAGGTCTGGAGAACACTGAATTTTGACACCTTTAACAGCAATTTCTAATTAGGTGGGAGATGTGACATCCAGGCTGGGAGTGGGTGATGTCCTTGTGATGTTTGCCCACAGCTAGCAAAACGGTCTGCCTTGGGCTGCCATTTTCCCTGAAGACAAAGTGGCTCTTCAAATGTCACTCAAGTTTTGTGGGTGAAACATAATATATATTGCTTTTTGGCAACCCGCCCATCATGTTTTGTTTTCCTGACATTTTTCTGTGAGCACTGATATATTTTGTTCACGTTTGCTTTTTAACACTGTTTTTATTTGCACACACTTGTGCAGGCCGTTTGTTGTTTTCAATGTGTACAAATCCTGTTTTCCATGTGACAGGGATCTTTGATTCCTCCTTCTTTTGTAAATTAAAATGAAATGCTGCTTTTTAATTGGTAATGACAGGTAGGCCCCTTTCCACATGGCTCCTGGCCTGGCACATGTTCCCCCACTCCAGATGATCCTCTCTGAGTCCCAGACGCTTGCACAGCAACAGGAAGAACGGTGTGGGGAGGGAAGTTGATTGAAACATACTTCTATGAGTTCCTCATGACCCAGAGGGGACATGATGATATTGTGTAAAAAGCTTCACCTACTCACTTTGTGCCTCGATCTGAGTTGGTGCCATAAATGAGGCTCTGTGGGAGATCTGCCCATGCAGGCAAGGGTTTTTATTTCTTCTTTTTCTCTGTCATGCACCACGCTCATGGAATGAAGAGCTCTGCATGACCAAATTAGGTGATAGCCAGTAAATAATGGAAGGGTCTGCACTACACCACAAATTATGCACTGACCCACTCTGTTTTTACTGTTCCTCCCAAGCACATGTCAGAGGTTCAATGAGAACTCCACCCCTCAATGAAATGTCTGTCTGAATATCCAGAATATGTCCATATTATGCCAAGAAATGCACATCCTACTCACTGGGCTGGTTAATTTGGCTTTTGCTTATTTTGGCATAGGTCCTGCAGGTGGGCAGGTTTTGCTCTTTTTAAATGGTCTCCCTATTAAATTATTAACATAATTAGCACGCCAGGTGTGAGCCAACTTGATTTTATGATTTTCGCTGTCCATACGTCGGCAGAAACGGGCTAATCTCCATAAATGAAAGTCTGGGCCCTCAAGGGAGGCATATTTTCAAATTTAGAAGCATAAAGATCAGAGGCGCTGTAGTAAACCTGTAATCTGGTAGGATTTATAATTCGGATGTGGATATTGAAGCTTTCTTTGTGTACACTGCCGCAGGTGTCCTCCCTTTTGTAAAGGAATGATTAGGTTGGGGCTTAGTCAAGTTGAATGGGTCGAAAGTTCCTTTTAAGGCAAAGACAGAAAACGAAGTTGTGCAAATCTTGGTGCATACTTGCTTTAAAATACATCATGTGTTGAATTGAGCATGATGTTTTAAACCATGGTGTTCCTGAATTGAGAAAAGCAGCCTTAAAATGCCCTCCATTTGGCAGATAGGGCTCTATTAACTTGTCTTTTATGAAGAAACATCATCCGTTTATGTTACCTTAATTTCATCGTGATGTTTACAAATATGTATGTTGCAAGATTTTATGTCAACATAAGCATTAAATGAAATTAAAATGTCCTAGATTTTGGCCCTGGGATCAACCACTGAGAATTCAGCGGTCTGAAATAGTACGTTAATTTGATCATGCGCGTTTGGTCTAAGCTTGTCATGCCACCAAGTATTACAAGTTAAAATGCAGTTACAAGATGCAGTTCAAAAGCTTAAAATACGGATGCTGCCAAAACAACTTCTGGGGAAAAAGCGCTGGGGCTTTTGGTGAAGGAATGTGGCTGGCATGTTGGTGGCATCAAGGGAGTGGGATGTTGATGTGGCGTCCATTATTGACTATACGGGCTTGGGGCATTTCTAAAGGTCACGGGTAAACAATCCAAAGCAAGCACACCTTATACATTGGACTTTTTAAAGCAGTTCAGGTGTCCCCTAAAGCCAAGCCTGTCATTACATTCTGTCTTAGACTGGGAACATTGTCATTGCCCCCTAAGACTGGCCGTATTGCCACTGTCCTGAATCGGAAGTGTTTCCAACACAGGCGGACGACTCGGAAGCCACACATAGACAGGCAATGCAATGGCATGAGAAACAAAGGGCGGGGGCATCTATGAACGCGTCTCGGGAGGATAGCTCAGCGGCAACTTGGAAGCAAGATGACACGGAGCAACACAGGTTCGATCCCCGGGACGCCTTAGAAACCTCTGGTTATCAAGCACGTTATAAATAGCCTATCATATCATATCACAATGCGACTCACACAGACGCTCTAGCGCAACCCACGCTTTTTGGACCTGTTGGTCATGATAAACAAGTATACACTTAAGCATTTAAATAACGACTCTATTCACATTGATGCCCAAGCAATAGAACCTTTTGAAGACTTCAGCACAGAAGAGGTACCTCACACCGCAGTCCACTTTCCAACACCTGATGAAATTCTCGTCCAGTTTGCAGCTTTTTCAACTGTGTAGCCCCTGAATAAAACCCTTTACCAACATACACGGTTGAAATATGTAGGGTAGAGTTAGACAAACAAGACACAGAGGAAAAAGGGTTTATAGTGGTAGACAATACTAGAGTTGATGTTGTACTGTTGTGTCGTTTAGCATTCACATTGATTCTCTTGATAGGGGCTTCAATGTAAGCAGCAATATATTTGAAAGTTGTGATTTTTCATTTGTTCATTTTGTCATTTGTGAATGCCAAGTAATATGTATATGTGTGTTAGGGCACCTCTCCACTTTACTGGTCCAGGTACCATTTTGTAAATGTTTTTTTAATCCAATTACTAAAATAAAGTAGTGAATGAAATGATTACCACCCAATGTCTAAAGGGTATATGTGTTTTCCCAAGAAACATTGCTAAATATAAGGTGGTAGGCTATACACACAAGGAGCATTAGATGGTTGTTGAACTATTGCCACTGTCCCCCTGAGACTGACACCATTGCCACTATCACACTGAGATCGAGAATATTCCGACTGCCCCTTGAGATGTTTTTTATTGCCACTGCCTCACTGAGACCGAGAACATTGTCATTGACCCATGAGACTGACACTATTTCCACTATCTCACTAAGACTGAGAACATTGCCTCTATCACCCTGAGACTGACACTATTGCTACTATCTCACTGGGATGAGAATCTTCCCTCTATCACCCTGAGACTGACACTATTGCCACTATCTCACTGAGATCGAGAATATTACGACTGCCGCCCTGAGATGCACACTATTGCCACTGCCTCACTCAGACCGAGAATATTGTAATTGCTCCCCTGAGACTTACACTTGTGCTACTATCTCACAGGGATGAGAACATTGCCTCTATCGCCCTGAGACTGACACCATTGCCACAACGTTCTCACTGAGAGGGAGAACATTGCCATTGCCCCTCTGAGACTTGCACTTGTGCTGCTACCTCACTGGGATGAGAACATTACCTCTATCGCCCTGAGACTGACACCATTGCCACTTTCTCACTGAGACCAAGAGCAATGCCACTGTGCCCCTGAGATGGACGCTGTTGCCACTATATCACTGAGGCCAAGAACATTGCCACCATTGCCCTAAGACTGAGACTATTGTCACTGTCTCTACGAGACTGAGGCATTGCAACTGTCCGCCTTTGACTGCCACTCTGTATCTCTGAGACCAAAAACACTATCATTGTCTCCCTGAGACCAAGAAAGTAAGAGAATTCTAACTGTGCCACTGAGACTGAAAATGCCGACAATGCCCCCTTGATTTGATTTCATTTGATCAATCTGTATGGCGCAGTGCCCAACACGGTACGAGCAGTATTCACTGCATCGGGTGCAGATAACAAATACTAGTTGGTCGATAACCAGAGCATTGGAATGGTGAGTCTGTATAGACAGAAAAAAAGAAAAGAGAAAACGAACGCTTTCAGATGTCTACAGAAAGCTAACAGTGAAGTCAGGTACTGGAGTTAGATTGGTAGCTTATTTCACAGGTGAGGCCAATGACAGGAAAACACTGATCGATCTTCGTGTGACAACGTGAAGGAGGGATGATTACAGGGTGAAGTTGTGCTGAACTGAGAGGATGAGAGGGTTGGTAGAGGTGAATTCTCTTCATAAGGTATTGTGGTGTGGACTATTGCCACTGTCCGCCTAAGACTGACACTATTGCCACTATCGCACTTAGATCGAGAATATTCCCGACTGCCCCCCTGAGATGTTTTTTTTTGCCATTGCCTCACTGAGACCGAGAATATTGTCATTGACCCCTGAGACTGACACTATTGCTACTATCTCACTGGGATGAGGTATTGTGTTGCCAACCCATGGATACATCTGAAGACGAATAGCCACATTTTGAGCAAGCTCAAGTGTTTACAGAAGATGATTAGGAGGACCTGCATATAGTGCACTGGCATAATCCATCTGAGAATTAACCAACGCACCAACCATTTTAGCGTGGTCTGAATGGTGAAGGCAAGGGAGGCTACATCGCAGCAATTGCAGAGTGAAAAAAACTGATTTAACAAACGCATTGATTTGTGCGGTCAGGCTCAGATCAGTTTCCCATGCGGCTCTAAAGTTTTTTAACTTATTGGCAAAAGTGGTCAGATACAGACAAATGAGACTGATGCTATCCCACTGAGACCAAAACATTGCCACTTTGTCCTTGAAACAGAGAACATTACAACTGTGCCCCTGATAATGAGAATGTCTGACTGTTGTGTTATGTTATTTTATTGTGCTTGCTAAAATGCCAAATCACCACCATAATAGTATCAAAGAATTGAGTCTTTGCCCATGATGTGTTGTGCCCCCGCTTGGTGTAAATAAGACCTTATTCTGCTGGAAGAAGAGCATGAGCGAGGGAGAAGCAAGAAGGAAGGGGAAAGGAGCTTTTGCAATAAGGCATGGAGGATGGGTGGGGAGGGTGTTTGTATTTGGGTGGATGTTTGTTTTTTCCATAAAGGAACACATTTTTGAGAAAACAGTGTGGAAGAGTATGTGTTGACTTTATATGTATATTGGGGTTCCAAGGTATTGCTGGAATTTTTGTAAAAAATATCTCAGGAGATGTGTGCCCCCGTAGAGAATATCATTGTTGTTCCTCTGAGACAGAGAACATCAATATCGTTCCCCTCTGACTGAGATTGTGATGTGTGCCTCCGTAGAGAATATCATTGTTGTTCCTCTGAGACTGAGAACATCGATATCGTTCCCCTCTGACTGAGATTGTGGTGTGTGCCCCCATAGAGAATATCATTGTTGTTCCTCTGAGACTGGGAATACCGACATTATTCCCCTGTGACTGAGATTGTGGTGTGTGCCCCCGTAGAGAATATCATTCTTGTTCCTCTGAGACTGAGAATACCGACATTATTCCCCTGTGACTGAGATTGTGGTGTGTACCCCCGTAGAGAATATCATTGTTTTTCCTCTGAGACTGAGAATACCGACATTATTCCCCTGTGACTGAGATTGTGGTGTGTGCCCCCTCAGAGAATATCATTGTTGTTCCTCTGAGACTGAGAATACTGACATTATTCCCCTGTGAATGAGATTGTGGTGTGTGCACCCTCAGAGAATATCATCGTTTTTCCTCTGAGACTGAGAATACTGACATTATTCCCCTGTGACTGAGATTGTGGTGTGTGCCCCCTCAGAGAATATCATTGTTGTTCCTCTAAGACTGAGAATACCGACATTATTCCCCTGTGACTGAGAATGTGGTGTGTGCCCCCTCAGAGAATATCATTGTTGTTCCTCTGAGACTGAGAATACCGACATTATTCCACTGTGACTGAGATTGTGGTGTGTGCACCCTCAGAGAATATCATCGTTTTTCCTCTGAGACTGAGAATACCGACATTATTCCCCTGTGACTGAGATTGTGGTGTGTGCCCCCTCAGAGAATATCATTGTTGTTCCTCTGAGACTGAGAATAACGACATTATTCCTCTGTGACTGAGATTGTGGTGTGTGCCCCCCTCAGAGAATATCACTGTTGTTCCTCTGAGGCAGAAAACATGGACATTGTTCCCCTGAGACTGAGAATGTCGCCACTTACCTCCTGATACTGAGGATATCGTTTGTTAATGACTCGGTTGAGCTTCACTTAGAGAGGACAGTACAAGCACCGTGCCTTCTCAGAATATCTACCTATTTTTTTACCTTGAATCTCAAAGACTTTCCCCCCATAGGAAACATGGTAAGTCATTCTTGGAACCTGCACGGTACCACTGATTAAAACAGCAGGGGACTGTGCTGCTGTTTGCGTTATCAACATGAATCGTGCACAGGAGTGATGACTACAGACGTGCCGCTTGCCGTGCGTTTTCTTTTTGGCCGCATGCATAAAACCAATTAACTTGCAATAAACCAATTAAACCATTTAGGGGCAGCTTTAACAGTAGAGTTACAATGGAAAGCGCGGCACTTTATCACCTGATTAGCTTAATATGCGCATGAGTATTCAGAGGAAAGACAGTCCTCATGCGCCGCCTCTGTGGGAAGGAAACACTGCGTCACTACAGTGCTTCATTACTGTTGGGCTCATACGGCACAGTTCAGGTTAAGCCCCACATAAAAGAAAAATATATATGAAAATATGCAGTGAATACAAACTATAGTTAAAAGAGAGTTAAGTTGAAACAGTTCAACACAACAAAACCCTTCAAATTTAGTGAACGATCTTGCACTTATGTTAATGTGTGGTTTCATGCTACGCACGCTAACCACGAGACCCACATTCCGCAGACCATGTGAACACTAATGACTTCACCCATGACTATGGTGACCTGATTTTCAAGGTAAAAATCCGGGACAGGGCAACTAACCTAACAGTAGGACTAGCCTTGACAGTGGCTGTCAAGACACTTCTCTTCAATAGCAGTCTGGGGGGAAGGGGATTTTCTGTCATGCATTTGCTATACAAATACAACAACACAACCAAGCGTGTGCTCTGATTGATATTGTAAGCATGTCTGAATGCGGGTCACAAGCAACCTCTGGTTCTTTTTTTTTTTTATTTTTTTTTATTTGTTGTTTTTCGATATAAAATATCTTTACAACAATTCTTAATATTATTATTTCACGAGTTTACAAAGATGTTTTTTTTAAAAACAACATACTACCCCAAAAACATCAGAACAAGGATAAAAGTAAGTCCATAACCATGGTGTTTTGCTAAACTAAAAGGAAGAACCATATTTACAATCTAAATACAATAATAAACAAGACATCATCACATTATCGCACCTCCATCAATTGCGGGCTATGTACTGAGTTTGGCTCAATAATTTCTCCATTGGAATAACATAATTTTGGTACATTCATTCATCCATTGGATTCACTAAGATCGTGTTAACTAATCACAATGGTCGTTCGCTGCTCCATTTTTTACACTTTAAATTCTTATCAATTTCATGCAACAATTGTGTTAAATCGATGATCATAGACATTCGATAGCCCCACATACATTGTATCCAGAACATTTCACTTTGGTAGGCTGTTGTTACATTTTGATATTTCAACAAGTTGGTTTGCCGTGCTTTTGCAAAGAAGACGCAATGTATGACAAGATGTTTTAGAGTTTCTTTTTGAGAATTACTACAAAATCTACATCCTTCCTCTTCTAAATCGGAACAGTTGTGCCATTTCTTAATACGCTCTAAAGTTGGAAGTAAGTTGAATTTAAACCTCATATACAATGTGCACATTTTATGGCCAGGACACTGTCTCAAATATGGCAATAATGGTGACTGTTTATGCCGAAATTTTGCATACTCCTTGTATGAGTT
The DNA here is from genome assembly GCF_040938575.1 of Ambystoma mexicanum. Taxonomy (NCBI): domain Eukaryota; kingdom Metazoa; phylum Chordata; class Amphibia; order Caudata; family Ambystomatidae; genus Ambystoma; species Ambystoma mexicanum. The sequence goes on from NC_090939.1 coordinate 512,621,103, forward strand.
GTATAGCCCGATTTTGTCTGAGTACACTGCCCAAACATATTGTATTAGTTTTGCCTTTACAACCTGAGGACGTTTTATTAGATCTTCCCTTTCCATGAATAATTGTTCAAGGTTTTCATCATACCTTTTCCCTTCGTCTGCTACCGAAGCCGGATTACCCTTTTTTAGCATTTTACCAAGATCTTCATAAAGGGACTTTGACAAAGGGTCCAGGATTTTTGCATGAGACGCAAGCTTGCGCCATAGATGTTTGGTAGCTAAAGATGTCAGTCCCAATTCATGTATAATAATCGAATTTGGTAATGACATAGGCAAATGTAAAACTTTCTTCCATATTTTTCCTTGGATTTTGTTTAATATAGAACCAATTTCCAAATGGCACAGGTCTAGGCCGTATATGATAATTGCTTCCACTTTAAGCTTATAGAAATCAATCAATGGAATCATGGAGAAATGACACATTTTTGAGTAAATTAATTTCATTTGTGCGATCAATGGCATCGCTTTGATTGAGATTTCTTTATGCCATTTGCCAGTTGAATCAGAGTTGTTCAGATTATACCCCAAGTAAATCATGCCTAGAGCACGTGGAATCAAAAGACCCTTTATTTTCCACTGGTATCTTACAATCTTTCGTTTATTTGAGAATACCAATATATGCGGGTTTAGCTGGAGGTTGCAATTCTCGCAGAATTCCACTAGACGTTCAAGTTTGTTTTGCAGCCCAAACGGAGTAAGATCAAACATTATCAAGTCATCCGCAAAAGCTAGCCAATCCAAGCAAAGATCCCCTAGTTTGATCGCAAATGTGTTACACATTGACCAAATTGAAGCTATTTCAGATAGATACAGGTTTAACAATGTGGCTGCAAGGTTACAGCCTTGCTTTACGCCTATATAGGTAAAGATGGGTGGTGTTAGCGAGCCTTCCTTATCGATCTTAATCCTGTAACTTGTGTTGGAATGCAGCATTATGATCATAGCTATCAAGTGCGGTGGAATATGAATGTCTTGCATGCTTTGCCACAACTGTTGTCTAATTACAGAATCAAAAGCCCCGGATATGTCAACAAGTGCCATATACAATGGCCCATGACCTTTCTTTCTAGATACTTTCAATAGGTGTGCCAACAGGGTTGCGTTCAACTGTGTGCCCATACCTTTGCGAAACCCGGTTTGAAACCGCGAAAGGATTTTCTGTTTTAAGATGAAATCATTTAAGTCCTTCAATATTAGGGCAGCAAAGATCTTTGCAGAAATGTCGATTAGGGCTTTGGGTCTGAAATTGGAGGGGTCGTTCAAAGGACCCTTTTTGTGTAGTGGAATTATAATCGCGGATAACCACGATTCGGGTACTTTCTTTGATTTAAATATACATTCCAACCTCATTAAGATGATTTTTGCCCATAGTTTCGGGTCGTCCTTTATGACGCACGGTGGAATGCCGTCCGGCCCAGCAGCTTTAGAAGGTTTTAACTTTACTCTTATAGAGATGATGTCATTCAATCCCCAAGGACATATAGCGGGAAGATTTATAGCCAGATCCAGGGTTTTTAACCCACAGAATTTCTGTGGCATAGCATATTTGGATTCATAGATTTTACACCATACTTCTCCGCTTACTGCAGAGCAAAGATCTGGTTTTCCTTTCAATAGTGGGTCCTTCAATATTGCCCAAATTTCCCTAGAGTTTTTACCAATTAGGTTCTGGATCATTTTTTGGTTGGTTTCGATAAATGAGCCAATCTTCAACTGTTTGACATCATTTCTATAGATTGTAAGAATTTTTTTTTTCTCGGTTGCATAACCCCCTATATTGATGGATGATTTCAACAGTTTATGAATTTCGATATTTTTTTGTTTTTTCCTTAATGCAATTTCTGTATTAAAACTCTTCTTGCAATCAAACTTTTTAGCTGTTGAGCATTTCTCCACCAAGGTGTCAAGATGGCCACGTATCATTCCAACATTTTTTTTTTCCCATGCGGTAAGATCAAAACTGGGCAACGTTTCAACGTTAGTTTTCACCATGTCTCTGTTAACCAGGTAATTTAGCTGCCTATATAAACTAGCATTCCACCTGATGGAAAGTGCCTTGCGATAGATCTCCAACAATGACAATACAGGCTTAGCTTCATACATTGGTAGACTACACTTAAACAGACACTCCAAGATGCAATGATCGCTTAGATGCGATTGAATAATATTACAATTTGTAGCAAATTCAGCCAGTGAGTTCGAAATTACTAAGTAATCTATTGTTGTGCGTTTTCTACCACGAGCCCAGGTGTATGCGTTCTCTTTTTGTGCAAAAGGCACAACTTGCAATTCCCAGTCGCTCAAAAAGGTCCTCCATATTTGTCCCATTTCAAGAGCCAATGTTTCATGATGGGAAGCTATATCTGATTTCAAAATTATTTCGTTAAGATTTGAGTTAAAATCGCCACCCATAATGATCTGTGCATTTGGATCGTCGGTTGCTACTTGTAAAAGAACATAGTTTACTTTTTCGATAATAGAGTCTAAGGTTATTATCGCTGGGTTCCAATACAGCGCAACTATAATCAGCTGAGAAAGCACCCTAGCCTTGGATGTCACTTCCACCACCAATATATCTGAAGATGAATAGATTTGCAGCAGTTTAGAATAATATAAATGTCTCACCAGGATCGCAAGGCCGCCAGATGGACGGCCTTGAGTACCTTTTATCGCATGAGAACAAAAAGCTACATAACCTTCTAGATAAATATCTTGGGTTGCCATGGTTTCCTGCAAGATGATTATTGCTGGTAATTGTTCAACCAGTATATTCTGAAACCATTTCTCAAGATTATTAAAACCACAGCAATTCCAAGAATTTATAACCACTGCATCATTTTATTGATTATCTTTAACTGGCATATTGCCTATTAAAGTTTTCATCAGTGGTTCGAGCCGTACCAGACTTGTCGCAATTTGCGCGACAGATTCAGATTGCAATCTGATTTTTTCATGCAGGGTTGCAAATTGGTTATCATGATCTTCAATGTAAACATTGGTATGAGGCACAGATGGCTGGTATTCAACAAACAGTGTGGCATTTTCCAGTGAGTTAAACAGTGATAACTCATAACCAAGCAATTGGAAATCCTGTGTATGTTTCCATATTAGCGCAGCAATAATAGTGTTCTGGTATTTACATAACATACGACCGTTTGAGGTATACGGTAAACGAACCCAGTCTATGTCGTTAGACACTAAGTTGCGCAATGCAGGTATTTGGTGGAAAACTTTCATCAATGATGTACGATTTAAATTGGGTTTGTCTACCTTCATTGGATCCAACGTCCATCCCATTACCAATTTCATTTCGGGCCCCAAGGTATTGTAAAATGACCATGTATCCTCACACTCTCCGTCAAGGGAAGGGGTTGGTAATGTAGACTGCCAATTTTGCTGTATATCTGGGGCTCCCTTCATGGGTTGGGACTTAGTAAAGTCAAGATCCTGAGTGCTTACAACTTAATTCGCTGCTTGACTAATCATATTGTGAGTACTTCTGTCCGGCACAGCATTCACAATATAGCAGTCAGCACTGATATCTGCAATATTTTGTGGTTTTTGGACTAGATCAGTTATTTTTTTGTCTATTTTTAAAAAAAAAGCGCTGTAGCTGCGTTTGTATAAGGATAGGTGATAATAACGCATTGTCATCTTTTATGTTTGCAGCATTAGATTTTAATATCTCATCTGGTGTATTTTTTTTTGCGCTCTCCTCAATACTCGAGGAAATGAGTTTTTTTGACCTAGTATCGGTTATTCCCAAAACAGTCTGACTTTCGATGTTAAGTTGCATTATATCAATGTTGTTATCCTCCTTAATAACGCTTTTGTTATTCTTTTTTTGCTGTTTGTGATTTTTTCCATTCTGTTTTTCCAATATCACAGAGTTTTTCTTTGTTTTTTTTCTTTGTTATGATTCATCTTGGGCCCTGCTTGCGTTAATGGATTTTGGAAGCTTGCATTTTTGTTGTCTTTTCAAAGCTTTAGAATGTAATTTTTTAGCTTTTCGGGACATAAAAAATGTGCTGTGAGTACCATTTCCTCCTTTGGTTGAATCGCCAATACATTCCTGACCACTCTACATGATCTCCGAGTTCAAATCAATCAGATCCGTAAGCACAGAAGGACTATCAGGGATATATATAACTGAAGTTAGTATTGGCACCTTCATTTTATTAAGTACCTCTGACATCCTCTCCAGAGGCATTAGGTTTGCAGCAAGGACAATCTTCTCTAACGCCAATATTCTTTCATGTTGCAGTTTCGCTATTTCCACAAATGGTGGAAGCTGATTTTCTGTTGCAATCTTTACATCGGTTGTTGTGTTTGTTTCAGTAGGATCATTCAACTACACTTACTCAGTTTGGGAGGCTGAAGATTTCATGTTATGTAAATTCCCAGCTTTAATCTCCATTGCTATTGCTTCCAACTTTTGAGTATGGAAGCGTTTCTCGCTCAAGTGTTGCTCGGCCCAAAATATGTGGCATTTTTCCTGAGCCATCAAAAAACCCTCTATTTTACACAATCTTGAATTGATTTCCGATGTTGCTAGGCTCAGAGCACCAATCGCTCCATGCGTAAATTCGTGCCTCTTGTCCAGTAAATTCAGTATCCTAGTCAAGACAGGAAAGTTCTGTAATTCTTGAGGATTTAAATCCACTAGAGTCTCTTCCAGTGGAAATAGCGGAAATGATGAATTTGGTTGGCGAGATTTTCCTAAATTATTTTTTGCTGGTATAGGATCGCAACCCAGTACTGGTGAATGTGGATAATTTATATCAGAGGGGTTGTATTGACTCTCATGAGCAGGTGAGCTGGCAGAGTGTTTAAGGTCCCGGGCCCCCCATCCTCCTTTACTCTTTTGCATTTCTTTTAATTGTTTTAAGTTTTCTGCTATAGCTGCATGAAAGTGAACTTGTTCCCTAAGGCCCCTGGACTCAGCAGCAGGTGTTGAGGGCCCATTCGATAGGTGTGTTCTACTATGAAGTTCAGCTAGAACAGCTGGCGCAACCAACGAAATATCAATAGATGGCATATTCTCGTCATCATTTACCGCTCCCAATATTGAGCTATCAGTAATGGGTACATTATGTATTAGCTTAGGTGGGTAGATTGTACTTCCATGCACCTCCCTATGAATTTGGGCCACTACGTTTACTTCGTTTTCAGTTTTCACGGTTGTAACTTTTTCTGATTCTAACAGAGGTGAAATGGGCACATTTATATTTACTGGTGGCTTTAAGTAAGGGCTAATACTCGGTTTCTCGATTATGCCCTTTCCCTTTTTCCTAATTTGATTTACTGTTTCGTGGATGGACTCCTCATCTGACATATTGCCTTCAAGTAAAGTTGAAGGGGAACCGTTAAGGCATCTCTTACCATTTCGCAATTTCTTAACCATTTTAAAGCACAAACACCACCAAGCTCCACCTGGTCAAAACAATGCTTACCACCTAGTGTGCAACCAATTTCTCAATGAGAACAGAAACAAACTCCCCAAAGTGCAGTCTCGCACACCCCGCGCCGCGCACCGCGAACAGCAAACAGTACTTGTCCGGTACTTGGTGCGCAGCGCGGGTGCGCGAGACTGCAGGTATTTGTGGTCGCAGGGAGCGTGACTCGTCAGAGGGGGGGCGTGTCCACCACAACAGGAAGGACCTTTGCAAGGAAAGGCAAGGAAACACAAAAGGGCAATGTTAGCAATGGGAACCACAAAACTGCAGGGTATCAAAACACGTGTGCACAGATATGTACACACAAGCCGTAGAGCACAAGCCGCAGAGCACAAGTTGTAAAAAGTTGTAAAGAGCACAAGAGCACAAGTCGTAGGACACTCAGTGAACACACGAGTTGTAGAACACAAAGAGAGGAGAGCACGCTATGTGCGGCACAGGGCTAAACTAATAAACAGTCACTTTGGAGTCAGGCACGCTGGTGCACCCGTGAAGGACGTCCTCCTGGGAATGTTTGAGCAGTATAGCGAGTCCGTGGAAGTCAACAGGCGGAAAGAGCCGCGATCACAAATCGAATGGAAAAAGAACTACGAGGCAGCGGCAGCAAACAGTACTTGTCCGGTACTTGGTGCACCTCTGTGGTTCAATTGGTTAGTGCCACTGCATATAACTAAACGGTTGGTGGTTCGAGGCCACCCAGGGGCGGCTTGCCTTTAAGTATTACTATTAAATTAATTATAATATGTGTTTATTCTATCACAAACTACCACTCTCTTAATTTGTAAAATGCAGCATTTCCTCTGTGCGAGATTGTGCATTCCTGCCTGCCCGCCCGGCGGCAGCTATTGAAGACCTACTAACAAAAACTGGGACTGGGTTTTCAAATGAAAAATACTTTTTTGAAAAGGGGACAGAGCACCCGATTCCGGGATAGTCACTGCAAAAGCAGGACGTCTAGTCACACTACCAATGACATCATCAATGACAATACAGTTGCCACATCACCCGGCTGGGGGCTGGACATGCCCCTGGACCTGGCTCAGTGGCTGCAGGCCAAGCCTCATGCCCACTTTTCCCCCGACACTGATGATGCACTCATTCCAGTGTTCTGAAGAGGATATGTTTGCTGAGTGTTTTGTCTCAGTGTAAAGTGTCTTGACAGAAGCACAAGCTCTATGTCCAATTTTAACTGGTACTGATAATATACTGTATGTAGTGTTGTAAACGTGTGCGTGGAATGCTGGGTGTGTAGTCGGCTTGTTGAAAGATTTGCTAAGGGTTTTGTCAACGTAGTGCCAGAAAAATGTGAGCATGGGTCTGTCCATAGGTCAGGGCTTGTGCCCACTTTTTCCTGACAAAGATGATACACTGACTGGAGGGATCTTAATTGGTAGCGTTTTTTGAGTGTTAAGTTCCATTGTAAAGAAGGCTTCTGTCTCTTTTCCAGCATAGACACCGTGGCACTTTTTACGGACACTAGTTATGTACTGCTTGTTATGTTGTAAAAGTGCTTGCATAATGTTGTGTCTGTGGTAGGTTGGTTGGTAGTTCTGTAAGGTTTGTAGGTCTTTTGATAGTTTGTGCCAGGGAAAAATGGGTATGGGACTTAGCTATGTTTGGTGCCAGGCTGAAGGTTTGATACGCCAGCATGTCTGCAAAGAAAAGAAAACCTAATTATAGCTGGAATGTGTTTTGGAGACCATTAAACACTTTATCTTTTTTCTACCTTCAAAGGCAGTTGATTATGGAGCTCATGTTTACACGTTTGAGTAAACAGGTCCCCTCTGCATCATTTTCAACTTTTGCACGGCAGAGTGCAAAAGTGGAGTGTAAAAATGTGTATTCACTTGTACGGCATCCTATTGTACTCCACTTGGCCAAAAATTAGTAAACGCCTGCCATTTACACATGGTAGGCAATGTTTAACATGCATTCCTATTGAATCTGCCTTCTTTTTGCTTCTGTGAAAAGAAGGTAGATTTGGTAGGAATCCACAGCATTTGTGCCAGCAAAGGGCCTGCTGGCATAACTGCTGGAGTATTTGTGTGGCAGAGAAGAAATGCGAGGCAGATTTGTAACTTAAGAGGCGTGCCTCTTCTTTGTCTTACAGATTAATTAAAAATGAGCTGTGACATAAATCTAAAGCGTAAAAGTCTTATGCAAGACTTACACATTAGGTTTGTTATGGATCATTGAACATGAGACACTATTTATTTTGTTTTATATTATTTACTTATTTGTTTAGAATGCACTGGAGCCCACAGGCAACAGGGGGCAACATATATAACACAGACAAGTACAACCGGCTTACAATTTAAGCAAACAGTAACGCTTTGAGACGTTTCCTAAAAATGGCCATGTTTTCTTCCATGCGCATTTCAGGGGGAAGTTTGCTCCATCCAACCCCAATCGTACCATAAACGAGCGTACGTTGTCTCTGTCTCGTTTACTTCTAGGCTGGGTCCCTTACATCGAGTCCCTAGACTGGGTGACTCTGGCACGTTTCGAGCATCAAACGTTCTTTTAGGTACTCTGGTGCTTGTCCATATAAACATCTGTGAACAATTATACTCATCATGAAGCATATTCTAACCTCCACTGGGAGCCAATGCAGCTCCCTCCTTTGTACAGAAATCGAGTCTTGCCATGCCATGCCTTTGATAATCTGCACTGCATCATTTTGGAGGATCTGAAGTTTTTTGATGCAACGTTTACTCGCTCCAGTCAATAACGCACTACAATAGGTGAGCCTAGGCATTATAACAGCTTGAACCAGTGTAGTGCAGTTCGCTAGAGAGACATATGGTTTCACTAATCTGAGCAGTCTCAGATCATATTGAGATTTGTTGATTGCAATGTTAACATGAGCTTCAGCACCGAGAGATGGTTAAAAAAACACTGCCAAGTTCTTAACCTTGTGGGGTGCATTTAAAGGCCCCTAACAGAAGTCCCTTTCACATGAATAGCAAGATTTTAAACAATGACACAGCCTTCGTTTTTGTTTTTCAAGTAAAATTAAAGAGCCATTGTGTGAAAGTGAACTACCTGTCATTGCCAATGGATAAGCAGAATTTTAATTTACAACAGAAGGAGGAATCAAAGATCCCTGGCACATGGAAAACAGGATTGTTAAACATTGAAAACAGAAACGGCCTGCACATGTGTGTGCAAATAAAAACAGTTTTAAAAAGTAAAAGTAAAAAAATGGACAGATAAAAGGAGACATATCCCCTATTCTGACCTGGCATGGGAGCACGACACAGAGAATTGTGGACTACAACTTTATCTCGGCCGCTTTACTACTAATAAACAACACTACAAAAAGTGACCATATGATATTATCTCTGTCCTGGAAACTACCTCAAGAAAGAAGACCTTTGATAAATCTCCCCAACTTGTGACTAAACAACGGCCTCACTAGACTTCGAATAGACTCCCAAGATGCCCTGTCTATTTCATCTACCTTTCTTAATAGTGCAGGATCGGGACAAGAACAACTGAATTATGATTGGATACTTACTATTTTCAGAGCAAGAAAGATCTCTCCAATTATGGATGTCAACTACGATCACACCATTGTGATCTGATTGGAAAAAGGAAACAGAAACATAATGAAATCCGACATCGTCTGCACTATGGTCTTTGCTGAACGCGAAATCAAATTAAGCAATGTACATAATCTCTGAAGTCCCCCAAAAAACGTGGGAGAGCCACTTTTCATCACTCTTCGCAAAGCCTGACCTAGGAAAAATGAAGCGAAACACTTACCTTCAGACAACTATTGAATTTGATAAGGCACAGGCGATGACCCAAAGATGGAACCTCACGTGGGATAGACAGATGATCAACATGCAAATTAAGAATCTGAATGCCTCCCGTGCCCCTGGCCCTGATGGCTTATCGAACTATCATCTCAAAACTAACTCAGAAGGATGGGCCGAGCTCTGTCACACTATCTTTAAAGCGATCTGTGTCCCTAAACAATTGCCGGATACATGGAAAACAGCGATCTTAATCCCCATTTACAAACAAGGGGACAGATCCCTACCTTCAAACTATAGGCCCATAGCCTTATTAGATCCGCTGAGGAAGCTCTTTGCAGGAATGCTGCTTAAAAATCTAATTAGCTGGATGAAAACCTTGCAAGGAGGAGACCCTGGACAAACAGGATTTGTCAAGGGGGTCGGCACAAATGTCAATCCATTCATCTTGAATCTTCTGAAGCTTGGGGCAATAAAGACAACGGCTAATCTGCATGTGATCTTCATAGACCTAAAACAGGCCTTCGAGTCCGTGGATCGAGATATCTTATGGGACAAACTACAACAATGGGACGGTCCTGCAGATAGATTGTCAGCCATCAAAACACTTTATTCCAACATGTCAGTGACCTACAATCAACACGACTCACCCAGGTCCAGACATATAAGTATCCCTGGACTTGTTTAGAAAAACAATAGCTGATGATGATATTCCTGCCATTAAAATTGTGAGGACACATATACCCACCTCAAATAATTTCATGTTGAACAAATGTAAGACCATCTGTATAGGATGGATTCATGAACTGGACACCTCATCAGATACACTAAAACAAAATCCACTAGCAGCAAAGAATAAAAACCAAAATGAAGACTCTCTACAGACCCAGAACCAGAAGTCACTCTACCAATTGTACATCAATTGCCCGTTTGAAGCCCGAAAGCTGAACCAACTTCCTCCATATCTTCATCTCTTCCCCACTGCACAATTACGTAATTTGTTCTTACGACTGAGGCTCAACTTACTTCCAACATAAGAAGTCTTGGGTCAAATGAAACAATTGGGAGGTTTAGCAAACACCTGCCATGTTGCCATAACAACTCAGAGGTGTAAACATTACACCATGTGGTGATGAAATGTGAGGCCCTAAATTAAATAAAACACAGATTCAGGCAACGTCAATTGCGACTCAGCACTGGCTCACCCCTGAGGAGCGATGGAACTCTATATTGTTGGGAAAAGAAAAAAAGTGATTTTTGCAGTGCTGCAGTTCTGGATTGAACTCTCAAAACTCTAAGGGCTTGTAGATCTTAATTGGAGCAATGTGATACCATCGCATTGCTTGCATGCCCACCAATTGCGTCTTCTTATCTTCTTGGACTCCTGCTATCTATCTTTCTTCTCTTTTATGTGAATGATGATTACATGAAAAAGTTTGCAATAAACTAAATTCATTAAATAAAAAAATAAATAAAAACAGTTCCAATAAATATCACTGGTCACAGCAAAAATGTCAGGAAAACAAAATATGATGTGCGGGTTGACCGAAAGCAATGCATATTATGTTTCACCTACAAAACTCCAGTGACATATGAATAGCCACTTTGTCTTCATGGAAAATGTCAGCCCAAGGCAGACCCTTTTGTTGGCTGTGGGCAGAACTTCACAAGGACACCTCCCACTTCCAACCTGGATGTCACATCTCCCATCTAATGACCAACCGCAATTAAAGGTTCTGCTAATGATGTCAAAATTCAGTGCTCTCCAGACCTGGTGGCTCTGAAAGCATTGACTTCAAGAAAAAGTTACCCTTGGCTGGAGCATGGCTAATATGTGTGAAAATGGGTGCACACACTTCAAAGAGCAAGCTTCCAGCACAAAGGAGACTGATACAAAAAAAACTCTGGGCATAGGCTGAACGAGTGAAAACAAATGGCCGGAAGGCAGGAGTCAGGGCCATTTGTCCCACAAGGACTATTATAATTTAGGCCTTTTTCTCAGCCATCATAACGCAGATTGATTTCATTTTTGTTCCATTTTTTATGTAATGTCCAGGCGATTTCGGGGTTATAAAATGCTTCTACCAGTGACTCTTGGAACTGTAATGGCCAGTTAAACTAGGATTCTGCCTGATCTAAACATGTTCCAAATGTGAGAGTTGGCGAGCAGGTGCAAAATGAATTTAGGGATATGCTTAATAAATTACATATTCATAACTGTTATGCTTTTAATGGAAATGGCAGAACGATGCCACATGGCCATGCTCTATGGTACTAATTCTCCATGATTAGCTGTATCAGAAAATATGTTTAGTATGGCAGTTGCTAGTGAAATTATGAAGTTGTGATACATAACTAGTTTTTGCCAACAAGTTGAAAGGAGAACACAGGGCAATTACAAATGGGAATTGCCATATGTTGCTCCAGACCCCTAAACCAATCCTGACTTGAAGCCTGGGTTTGGGAGTAGAGAGAATGGTAACTGTCCAATCATAGTAGCAGGAATTATTGCAGGGTACCTCCTCAAGATTGTAAAATTGGTTGTGTCATCACTGCTATATAAGGGGGGCTTCACTAGGACACCAAGACAGAAAAAGGAGAAAGACCGGAGAACAGAGAGAAGAGACAAATCATCAGGGAGGCTGCTGAAACTTACCATCTGAACGCTGTAAGGATACACCAGAGGAGATTTCTGAGAGTGCATCTAGGTGGAGCTGTCTATCTCTAGGAAGGCCTCAAAGCTGACTGGGTGATATGGTGGAGAGCGGGAGGCCATCTTTGAAAGTGGAGCGACCAGACCCCTGCCCCATCTTTGCAGAGTGTCGTGAGATGCAGCTGGCATTCCTGAATCTTTAACAGAGGCTTGCTATGGAAGTAGAACTGAGCCCTCGGAAACCAAAAGGTGGGGGAGTCTGCTTACCTTGAATCCTTCCCCTTTATAGTGATGGGGGGCAGAACTGTGTAGTCCTTAGCCTATATAACCAAACATATTAATTAAATTCATTCCCCATTTGGCAGGGTTAAAATTCAAAATTAACAAAGCTCACTTGCCACTGTGCGCTGAAAACTATAGCCTATAATTTAATTGGGTAATTCTTGTTGTCCAGCTGACCCCGACTTCTTTAAGGAAGAGGGGTGTCTTTGTTCTTAAATCAGTTCAACCTTTTTTATCCAGTTTCCCCAACACAGGCCTTTCAGTAAGGGGGGGTCTGAAATACAAAATTCCCCAAAGCATTCCAATTTTTCTGTCTGACTTGCCAACCTAGACCAAAGTAAGGGGGGGTCTGAAAAACAAAGGGATAAATCATATTATAATTGCCATTTGTATTTTTACCAATCTTGAACTCCTATTGCTACCCTTTTAACACTGCAGGAAAATCAAAATCGCACAACATTGCATGATAAGTGCCTTTGTTATTAAACAGTGTAATTATTTTGTGAAGTGAAATTTGCAGAAAGTGAAGAATTGTGACTGTGTTCTTTTTAACTGATTTTTTTGATTTATGTATGCTGAGAGAAGTTGATTGTGTTCTGCCACGGGTAAAGTGGTATTTTGAAATTTTCGTGCTAATTTCTATTACTGTTCATCTAAATACATACCAATTTATTTCCCGTACAGTGGCCTGGTTCTTGGCTCATTGTTAGCTCAGGGCAGAGGGATCCGAAGGGCATGATATGTCTCTGAGATAAAGCTAAAAAAAGAATCTGTTAAATAATTTGTTGCATAACCACTTGAGAGGGGAGGGAAGGAACTACCTGTGTTGAGGGTGGCTTCCCAATAAAGCGTTACAACCTTGGACGCTGTCTTAATATAGTGCCCATCTATGGTGAATCCCTCATACAGCATCGCTAAATTGACACATGCTTGTATGGATCCAAAGATGAGGAACTCTGCCCTCACCCCCACCCACACCTCCACCCTCACACCTCTACTTACCTTGCCGTGGCGCATTTCGCTGTGTGTCGCCGCCTTGCTGTGTCCCTGCGAAGCCTGTTCCCTTTCACTTCCATGATCGGGAACCGGCGCTACAGGGTCCTTTCCTATTTAAAACTTTTTACGGGATCAGTTGTGGGTGACACCCCTGCACCCCGAATCAAAGTATAGTGAACAAGGGTGCAGGGGACATCCCCAAAGCCCCTTCAGCTCTTGCCACCGAATGGGGGATTTGGTCGAACTTTTCGGCTGTACAGAATTTTCAAACAGCTGAAATTTGGCCAAAACTCCCATTCAGGATTTTACATACAGTCTTTTTTGGTGATTCTGTTTGTGTCAGGATTATTTATCAGATTTCTGTGAAACTGAGCAAGCACTCCACATAGCTGTTTTAAGTCATTATTTACAAGCAGTGACAACTGTAACAGCAAATTCATAGCAACATTTGCATAAGAATTGATTCCCCAGATGTTCTTAAATTTAGTGGACCATCAGGTATGGAGTGCGACAGGTTTGTGAGGCATGTATGTTTGTTATGCTTTCTTTAAATGAGAATCATAGGGAGCACTTATGAGATTTCATACTCTATGGTAGTCTTTTTGAAGTTTTATCTTTTTTCCGGAGTCTGGCACATCTCCAATTGTGCAGTGTACTAAGTACAAAGTCCATTATAATCACGATCGAAAGTGATGTCTTCTTTCACTTTACTTGGATCAACATTTAGTCAAAAAATATCTGTGAGTGCAAAAACACACAAGAGCGCCACCTAACTCATAACTTTCTTTGATGATTGTATTGCCAATGTATATACAAGGACATAATCATGGGTTAGACTTTGAGAATTGTGAATTGTTGAAGCGTATGCAAGAGAAAGAGAGAACTGCTCTCTGATTAGATACATAATTTTAAAAAGAAGGAAATAAGCTGATGTACAGGGCGTTTTTGTGGTTTTTGCAGACTTTCACATTTGACAATGAGAAACTGCATATCATCAAGATTTGCAGATGGCTACAAACCAAGAACCACTCTGATTGTTCCATTCACTAAATACTGGTCTATGTTCGGGTTGCATTAAAGAATCACTGAGCAATTGAGCTATAGAGTCAGAAGATTTTCTAATCCTTCTCTGTTGGATACAGATTGTTCTAGTTGGTTTAGGTTTGCAGTGACTTGTTGGCACATGGGGAGTGTCATGCCAAGTACTTTTAATTAGTCTCTGCAATTGATATGGACTATTGTTTGCTTCTCACTTTGAAGCATTTTGTCATTAAATTGGGAGCAGTCGGCAAGAGTAGACACTAAACACACCCAATGTTGATTTTGGTGTATTAACCAGTCCATCAGTTGAAGACCCAATGTTTCTTTTCCACACAGATCATATGAAAGTCGATTTTTAAGGTTGTTTTAGCCTGCTCAGAAAGTACACACATTAAGCAAATTCAGGGATTTACATTCTGGTTCTATGTTCATTCATCAGCAGTTGTTTTTTGTTGCGTTTTTTGCAAAATATATTTTTCTTGAAAAAACCCATCGAAAATCTTTTATTTTGATTTTATGAGGGTTCCCCTCCAACCCTCTTCTCCCCTATTTGTTTGACTCTATTCTCTTCCCTGACCCCTTATATACCCTTAACGACCCCCCATATATTTTCTGATTTTTTTTGGGACAAAACTATTTGGCAAAACCCCATTGGAAAGAATTTTACTGTCGATGAATGAGCATTGTATCTACATTCTATATGCTGCCTAGAGAATGACAACATTCTTTATTATCTAATGTTTGAATGCAGGTTGTCCTTTGACTGATGTTAACTGTAGGAGATCTCCAAAAGAAATTATACATTTACCTCCAAACAGTTCTTCGTATGCAGTCTTAAAAACTTCCTCCATTCTGGGGTGAATTCTGCTAAATATTGCTTCGGGAGAGGATTTTTGATAGGCTACTGTATGTTGGTGCTGTGTTGTGAACAGTAGTATGATGGAAAGTTACACCGCCTATGTTGTAATCTCCTAGGGCCTCATTACAAGTTTGGAGGCAGCCAGGGAGCTGCTAGCTCCATGGCTGCCTCCAAACCAGGTTCCATTACCGGGTTCCTGCAATGAGGAATAACCGGGTGATTCTGACATAGGAGGACCCGGTAATTCCTCCTTGCAGGAACCATTCCCCATTCCCATTTGAGCCCCCATAGGGCTCAATGGGAATGGGGATGGAGGTAACAACGGGCACATTACAAGTGTCCCGTTGTTACCTCCCTCTTCCCCTCACGGGACCCAAAAAAGACATCTGGTTTTACCAGACTTCTGATCCGGGTCCCGCAAAGGAAACCTCGTAATCGGCCCTGACGGAATGAAGGGGGCCGGTCCCGTACCGGCCCCCTTCATTCCGTCAGCGACAGGGTCATAATGAGGCCCCTAGTCTTGTGTGGGCTGTAACAACACTCAAGAGGACTTGCTTGTTTTGGTTTTGTCTTGCAAACAATACAGATTGTTTAAATAAGGACATTTTTGCCAGAACCAGCTTCACTCCTAATATATAAGAGGAGGGTGGGTAATTATTATAGTTGCATGTTTTGTCCTCACAGAGTGATCCCTGTCTCCATTTATTCAGTCACTTGCAGTTAAATGCGAGCACTGTCACATATTTTACAGATTGTTTGGATGCACTGTGGCACTTTCCACCTTACTCATTTCTATTAATGCTTTATTTTGAATAAGTAGTTCTCTCATTGGCTCTTGACTATCTACAATAAATGGCTGACTTCTTTAGGGAGTTTCCTTACCAATTTCTGAATCTATTTGTTTTTTCAGGAAAGCTAATGTTCATACTGTTTAAATGTGTATTTTGTAAGGCTGCTTCAATTCCCTCAAAGCTTGAAATAAATTATACTGACTACAAATTGTTCATTTTACCAAGGTTTCAATAACCATTATGTTGTAGAATTCTTTCTAGTCTGCAGGTCTGTAAGATAGTTTAACATGGTTGAATAAAATAGGTTTCAAATATCTATCTAGACAACCTTCACAACGTTTAACTCTTTATCCGCCTGCTGTTTCATTTTTAGAGATATTTTTTGTATGTATAATATTGTGCTATTTCATGCAAACATATGCTTTATAAGAGAGAACTTTTGTTTGGATAGTATGTGTCAATGAGATTAGTTTTGTGGATGATTTGATGTATCTGATGTTTTTTAAATCAGACATTCAATACTAGCATTCCACATGGAGGAAATTATTGTGTTGTAATCATTCATGTAATTGGATTCTTTGGGCCTCATTACACGGTAGGTGGTAACCATGGCGCTATTAACGCAATGGTTGCCGCTGGTATTTTACCGTGTCCGCCTTGGTGGATGGCGGAATTACCACCCTACTCCAAGGTGAGTGGGGGCGGTAATTCCCCATTCACCAAGGCTCTTACCCATTCCCATTTTTGCCCCCATAGGGCATAATGGGAATGGGGAAGGTGCTATTTACGGTACCGCAAATTGTGGTACCGTAATTAGCTCCGAGGTCCCTTTGCGGCACCCTACTTTAACGGCTGGTAAAACCAGCCGTTAAAGTCGGGTCCCGCAAAGGGAACTCGTAGTAAGGCAGTAGGGGTTTACCGGACCCGGTCTCTTGATATGAAATATTGTTGCCTAACAGCAAAAAGGAAACAATTTACCTGACATTCTAGGGAATGGAAAATTACATTTGGTATAGTACTTGACTTTGTTTCTGTCATTCGAGACATACAAATGTATTTTATGTGCTAATTTTTTATTTCCCCCTTTGGGATGACACATTTAGGGGGTAATTCATAGAATTTAGCGCACGAGTGGTGCACGCGGCTGGCGCACAGTGTGCGCGTGCGAATCCCTGCGCCAGCCGCGTGCGCTAAAATACATTTCCGCGCACAGCGTATTCATGGATTCCAGCTACCAAAACCAGCCGTGGCGCACAGTGGCGCAGCGACCCTGCAGCAGCGCCAGTTACGCCCCCAAGAACGCCCCTCGCGCAGGGAAAAGCCATCAAAATCCCCAATCCAGCGCAAAGGGCTGCGCTAACCCTGTACCACCACGGCAAGTGGGGAACGTGTATCACTGGCGATCGCGGGAAGTTTCACACGTGATTGGCCCTGTGCGAGCGGGGTACGTGTATTACTGGGGTGCGCGGGAAGTTTCACACGCGATTGGCCCTGTGCGAGCGGGGTACGTGTATTACTGGGGTGCGCGGGAAGTTTCACACGCGGTTTCAGCTGGGTATGTGTATTACTGGGGTGCGCGGGAAGTTTCACACGCGATTTCAGCAGGGTACGTGTATTACTGGGGTGCGCGGGAACTTTCACACGCGATTTCAGCAGGGTACGTGTATTACTGGGGTGCGCGGGAAGTTTCACACGCGATTGGCCCTGTTTGAGCGGGGTACGTGTATTACTGGGGTGCGCGGGAAGTTTCACACGCGATTGGCCCTGTGCGAGCGGGGTACGTGTATTACTAGGGTGCGCGGGAAGTTTCACACGCGATTGGCCCTGTGCGAGCGGGGTACGTGTATTACTGGGGTGCGCGGGAAGTTTCACACGCGATTGGCCCTGTGCGAGCTGGGTACGTGTATTACTGGGGTACGCGGGAAGTTTCACACACAATTTCAGCAGGGTACGTGTATTACTGGGGTGCGCGGGAAGTTTCACACGTGATTGGCCCTGTGCGAGCGGGGTACGTGTATTTCTGGGGTGCGCGGGAAGTTTCACACGCGATTGGCCCTGTGCGAGCAGGGTACGTGTATTACTGGGGTGCGCGGGAAGTTTCACACGCGATTTCAGCAGGGTACGTGTATTACTGGGGTATGCGGGAAGTTTCACACACTATTTGAGCAGTGTACGTGTATTACTGGGGTGCGCGGGAAGTTTCACATGCGATTTCAGCAGGGTACGTGTATTACTGGTGTGCGCGGGAAGTTTCACACGCGATTGGCCCTGTGCGAGCGGGGTACGTGTATTACTGGGGTGCGCGGGAAGTTTCACACGCGATTGGCCCTGTTTGAGCGGGGTACGTGTATTACTGGGGTGCGCGGGAAGTATCACACGCGATTGGCCCTGTGCGAGCAGGGTACGTGTTTTACTGGGGTGCGCGGGAAGTTTCACACGCGATTTCAGCAGGGTACGTGTATTACTGGGGTATGCGGGAAGTTTCACACGCGATTGGCCCTGTGCGAGCGGGGTACGTGTATTACTGGGGTGCGCGGGGAGTTTCACATGCGATTTCAGCAGGGTACGTGTATTACTGGGGTGCGCGGGAAGTTTCACACGCGATTTCAGCAGGGTACGTGTATTACTGGTGTGCACGGGAAGTTTCACACGCGATTGGCCCTGTGCGAGCGGGGTACGTGTATTACTGGGGTGCGCGGGAAGTTTCACACGCGATTGGCCCTGTTTGAGCGGGGTACGTGTATTACTGGGGTGCGCAGGAAGTTTCACACGCGATTGGCCCTGTGCGAGCGGGTTACGTGTATTACTGGGGTGCGCGGGAAGTTTCACACGCGATTCGCCCTGTGCGAGCGGGGTACGTGTATTACTGGGGTGCGCGGGAAGTTTCACACGCGATTGGCCCTGTTTGAGCGGGGTACGTGTATTACTGGGGTGCTCTGGAAGTTTCACACGCGATTGGCCCTGTGCGAGCGGGGTACGTGTATTACTGGGGTGCGCGGGAAGTTTCACACGCGATTGGCCCTGTGCGAGCGGGGTACTTGTATTACTGGGGTGCGCGGGAAGTTTCACACGCGATTGGCCCTGTGCGAGCGGGGTACGTGTATTACTGGGGTGTGCGGGAAGTTTCACATGCGATTTCAGCAGGGTACGTGTATTACTGGGGTGCGCGGGAAGTTTCACACGCGATTGGCCCTGTGCGAGCGGGGTACGTGTATTACTGGGGTGCGCGGGAAGTTTCACACGCGATTTCAGCAGGGTACGTGTATTACTGGGGTGCGCGGGAAGTTTCACACGCGATTGGCCCTGTGCGAGCGGGGTACGTGTATTACTGGGGTGCGCGGGAAGTTTCACACGCGATTGGCCCTGTGCGAGCGGGGTACGTGTATTACTGGGGTGCGCAGGAAGTTTCACACGCGATTTCAGCAGGGTATGTGTATTACTAGGGTACGCGGGAAGTTTCACACGCGATTGGCCCTGTGCGAGCGGGGTACGTGTATTACTGGGGTGCGCGGGAAGTTTTACACACGATTTCAGCAGGGTACGTGTATTACTGGGATGCGCAGGAAGTTTCCCACGCAATTTCAGCAGGGTACGTGTATTACTGGGGTGCCGGGGAGTCCCACACGTGATTTGGCAGTGTGGGTTCTCCCAGGTGTTCCCTGTATACCCTCCACAGCCCCTGCAGGCAGCCCACACCACAGGGGACTACCCTGCATCCCTGGTCATGTCCCGCAGGCAGCCCACCCAACATGGGCATGCCCCCCAGCAAAGGCACATGTCTCCTTGCACTGCTGATCACCAACTCATGTCCCCTTGCACCCCCAAACCCCAGCATTGTGGGGCACCTGCCAGCAGGCCCCCATTCATGTCCCACTCATGTCCCCCTGCACCCCCACCCCCCAGCATTGCGGGGCACCTGCCAGCAAGCCCCCACTCATTTCCCCCTGCACCCCCACCCCCCAGCATTGCGGGGCACCTGCCAGCAGGCCCCCATTCATGTCCCACTCATGTCCCCCTGCACCCCCACCCCCCAGCATTGTGGGGCACCTGCCAGCAGGCCCCCACTCATGTCCCACTCATGTCCCCCTGCACCCCACCTCCCAGCATTACGGGGCATCTGCCAGCAGGCCCCCACTCATGTCCCCCTGCACCCCCACCCCCCAGCATTGCGGGGCACCTGCCAGCAGGCCCCCACTCATGTCCCACTCATGTCCCCCTGCACCCCCACCCCCCAGCATTGCGGGGCACCTGCCAGCAGGCCCCCATTCATGTCCCACTCATGTCCCCCAGCACCCCCACCTCCCACCATTGCGGGGCACCTGCCAGCAGGCCCCCACTCATGTCCCACTCATGTCCCCCTGCACCCCCACCCCCCAGCATTGCGGGGCACCTACCAGCAGGCCCCCACTCATGCCCCACTCATGTCCCCCTGCACCCCCACCCCCCAGCATTGCGGGGCACCTGCCAGCAGGCCCCCATTCATGTCCCACTCATGTCCCCCTGCACCCCCACCCCCCAGCATTGTGGGGCACCTGCCAGCAGACCCTGACACATGTCCCCCTGCCAACACATCATCACAATCTAGATCCCTGGCCCTTATGGGCAGCCTCCACATGCCAAACACCCACCCAAGTATTCATCCACCCACTTAGAAATGCCAATTACATGATACAACCCCAATGTCAAGTATGTAAATGAACACATGTCCCTCACATACACACAATGGGTGTAAGTGAATGTCAAAACCCATATCATGATATGCATGAAACCAATGAGATGATACTACACATTGAAGTTTGATGAAAAAAATGTATTAAAAGCAACATAAATGGAATTAAAAATAAACAAACGACAATGGGAATTAAAAACAAAAAGCAGCATGTCCGTAAAATAATGAAAAACCACAAATCATAATCCAAAGGAAAGGTGTCCAAAGTCACAGTTCAAAAAAGTACATCCAAGGGAAAAACAAAACCGAAAACCATTGCTCCATGGGTAAATCCCAAAAAAAAACATAATCCAACAGTCAACTATATACAGATAAACAATCCAGGGTCCATGATCCCAACTGAAGAAATGAAACCTATCTAAAAATACTACCTAATAAAAAAACTATATACAAAAATGTGGTCCATTGTCCAAAAGGTCCAAAATCAATAAAAAAGCAAAGGAAACCTAACACTAACTACATAACTATTTACAAGGGCAGCGGGCTAGTCCAACGGCTCACTGGCTGTTGTCATGGGCCAGGGCATCATCGAACTCCTGTTCAATGGCTTGGAGGCGGGCATGTTCCCTGGCCCCGAGGTCTCGCAGGGATAATGCAGTGTCCAGCTCCAACTCCCTGCGAATACCCTCGAGGCACTCAGCCCGCCTCAGCGCCCTCCGCATGGAAGACACTCACATTCCCGGGTTCTCCTGCCCTCTGGCCGATGCCTGCCCCCCTGATGTTGATGGCCCCGAGCCATGATGCCTCCCACGTTGAGCCTGCCGCTGCCTCCGACGCAACTGCCTGTGCCAGCACGACGGCATCCAGGCTGATGGAATCCACCGACGCCGTCGTGCACGTGCCCTGCCCGATGATACCGTCACATTCTCCATCAGCTGGGGTCCAGTTGCTGGTGTGTCCACCCCTGCTGGACCTCCGACTCCCGACTGTGGCAGGGATGGGATCCCCACCGAGTTGGCTGCGTTGGTCGGGGCAGGTCCACAGGGGGCCCTTGTGGCATCTGGGCCGGAAGACGGCATGGAGAACGACTGGCGCATAGCCTCCACAGAGGAGGAGAGGGTCGCCAGAGTGCCCGACACATATACGAAACCCCCGACCACGGCCGCTCCCAACTGGGCCACGTTGGCACGGTGCTCTCCGTGATGACGTGCGTGCTCCCCCCGGGAAGCACGCACCCCACCACGAATGACACCCGTGCGCAATGCGACACCAATCAGGACCTTCTCCATACGACAGGGGTCCCCTCGTCCGCAGGTGGAGGGGAGTCAGATGACATGGACATCCCCCCTTCCTGCGGACGGGCCTGGGATGGGGCATCCCTGCTGGTGCATGGTGGTCCAGTCACAGTGTCAGGGACAGTGACATGCACAGGCACCTCCACAGCGACCTGTGCTGCCTCCTGCCCCTGCCCCTGTACTGCACCACTTGCACCAGCAGGGATGCCCCCACCAGGCCCCATGTGCGGCTCAGTAGCGGCCTCCTCCTCCTCTGTGGAAACCACCAACCTGGATGGCTCCACCCCGTCTTCCGCCGTTGCAAGCCCCTGTGAGGGCTCACCCACCCCTTCCGCTGCAGCCATGGGGGCATCCCCGCCGCTTTGCTCCACAGCGCCGTCTCAGCCCTCTTCTTCACTTTGCGCTGTGTAGAGGGAGACATAGAACACAAGCATCAGGGTACTGTACAATGGTCCCCTAGACAGGAAGCAATAGCAGATGAGTGGCACTGTTAAAGATCACTTCCATCATGTCCCTCCACAACACATGGGTCAGCGCAGGCTAAACACATGCAGTAACAGGCATGGCGCATGCTATGGACATTAGCAAACATGTCCAAGGGACTCTTGAAACATACAATGTTGTTTTTGAACTCACATGCATCATGGGTCATGCCTATCACATGCACACACTTCACCATACTTTCATCCATCTGGACTCGTACACCCCAGTCACAGTGGATGCAAGGATAACTAGGCTGCATCAGTGAATCTGAACATTGTCACAGACATGTGTCATGCATCCATGGCATTCACAAGTCACAGACACGCAGGTCAGACACACAGACATGGACACCATACATGTACATGGCATCATCACCCATCCCTCACCCCCACCCATGTCCAGGAACAGAGACTGGCATGCTCTCATGTGTCCATTCCGCATAGGGCTCCCCATGTAGCATTCAAACACATACACCAACCGTGTGCTTCACACATTACTGGTCTCACATGCATGACCATGATGTCCCTGCACACACACACGCGTACATGCCTATGTCACACATACAGGCAAGTATCAGACAACCAGCACACTGCAACATGCCCTGTCTCACACAGCAATGATTGGCCACTTACCGCTCGACTCCAGACGGGTCTGCCTCTCAAGGATCTGGTCATGGAGCGCTGGGCGTACGCGTTCCAGGACCCTCAGCTGGATGGTACTCATGCTGCCCCAGCCCCCCTCCATGAGGCGCCGGGCCTTTATGAGGGTCCTGGACCTCAAGTCCTCCCAGCGCTTCTTGACTTGCTTGATGTTGCGGGTTGCCACCCCCTCTGCGTTGATGGCAACCACAAAGTCGTCCCAGATCCTGTCCCGTCCTTCCTTGTCGGCGCGTGATGATCCGAAGAGGGCATCATAATGCCCCAGGACAAGCTCCACCAGGACACCAACTTCCTTCTGACTGAAGCTGGTGGCCCTCTGCCCCTCTGGCTAGGGGTCGCCAGTGGTCTCAGATGGTGTTTGCCCCGACATGGCGACCCACGAGGCAGGCGTGGGTGGGCAACTGGGTCCTGTGGCTGGGCTGTGGAGCGATGGTATCCCAGTCGGGAGTCTTCTGTTCCAGCAGGGGTGGGCACCGCAACTGGACCCCTGCAGATGGCTGATGTGCAGGCACCAAATGGCAGGGCACGGTGGCAGCAGGCAGGCAGGCAGCAGCAGATGGCTCGTGGGAGGCTGCTCGGGCTCTGGGGGGCAGTAATTTGGCCTTTTGGGCAGGAGCATGGTCTTCCGTGTGCTTACGCGTGGCCAGCTTGATACGGAGTGATTTGGCACGTGAAAATTCTGCACGTCAGCGTGTAATTCGAGGAAAGGCCCTTAGCGCGTAAGCGCGTCTGCACGCATACGCGATTTCATTGGACCGAAGGCCCTTCAAGCGTAAGCGCCTCTGTGACGTGACGCGCACGGGCGTGCACAGGCATTTCAGCGCGCGTGAAAAACTGCACGTCCGTGTGGGAATGCGTGTAATCCGAGGAAAGGGCCCATGCGCGTAAGTGACGTGACGCACGCGGGCCTTTCCCTCAGCACGGGTTAATGGTGAGCGGGGCAGCAGTTCGCTGTACGTGCCTTTCGTGGAGACCGACATGTGTTGCTGCTTCCTGTTGTTTCGCGCACCATCACAACTTCACAGCTATCAAGGACGTATCTCTTCTTTTGGCGGGGGTATTGGCTACGTGTGTTTTTCTGCATCGCGCTAGTCAGACGGTGAGTCGCACACGCTATTTTTCCCACTGCGGGTGCCCCTGTGTATCGCACCCATTTTCGAGGTCATAGTAGCCTGCGTGTCCCACGCGTACGCGTTATTCGTGTTACTGGGTGCCACCGCGTACTGCGGGAGGTTGATTCCACGCACGTAGGCTGCAGGGTTGCGTGCACGGTTTTACTGCAGTTTTGGGGTGCCTGAGCGTTGCGTGACCGGTCACTACATCACCGGGGTCACATACAGCCTTGCAGGTGCAGGGGGGCTGTTAAGATCTTGCTTCCCACCCACTTCACCCCAATTGCCCAGGTCAATTGTGGTGTACACCTCCCATTGGCACTACTCCATCTGTGCCGGCACTACTACATCTGTGCCATGGTTGGGAGGACACCAAAGGTGAGGGGCGCCTCACCTGGGCGTACTCCTCGTGGCGGGCGTGGTCGGGGACGTGGCCGTGGTGACCAGGGAGTAGGGGGACTCCAGGGTGTCCAGGGCGGCCACAGAGGGGGAAGAGTCAGGGGTGCACCACTTGAGCACAATGTTGTGCCATGTGTTGGTGCAGTCATGCCACCACCCCCTGTGGTTCCGGGGGATGCAGCTTCTGCATCTGGCACTGGTGCCCGTGTGACCCGGCAGTCTGTTCCATCGACTGCCACGGGCCCAAGGGTAGTGGTAGCTGCAGGTGCAGCTGTGGACACCGCCACCCAGGCTCAGGGTCTGCCAGCGCAGGTTGCGTTGGCACTTGAGGAGCCCTTGGTAGATTTCCAACATGCCAGCAGGGAAACCATAGGGGCACGCATGGCTGCTCTGACCAAGACACGTGTCCCTGGGGCAGTCATGTCATCTGCTGCCCCGAACAGCCGGGTGTTGTCAAGTGCAGGGGCAGATGCACCGAACAACACCCCGGTTGTGAGTCTGCCAACCAGGACCGTTGCGGTCAATGACCCTGCCACAGCGGATGTTGCTGCGCAGGGTCCATTAGAGGGCACCCAGATGCCACTGACACAAGTCAGGCCTTTGGTCGTCCCTCCACCTGCCACTCCCTTGGCTCAATCCACCGAACCCACTGGTCATACTGGTCAGGGCGGCATTAGCCAGCCAGGGTCTGCGCCACAGTCCAAGAGGATGAAGGTTGCACCTGCAGCACAGGCTGGGACCCCACACACAGCCACGACCTCCTGCACGTCGAGGAAGAAGCCTTTCTGCAAGCAGGAACTGGACTTCCTCGTGGACTACGTGCGGGGCCACAGCCGTGACATGGTAGTGGGTGCCAATAGTCAGACTACGGCTGCCCACCGTGACACCCACAGGAAGCATGTTGCGGAACATGTCAGTTCATTCGGCCATGAGGTGCGCATGGCGCAAGAGTGCAAAAAGCGTTGCAATGACCTCAAACGCAGCACTAAGGTTAATTGTGCCTCAAATTACAACTTGACTCTGGTGACTGGCAGTGGTCCTGCACCAGAGGAGGAAGAGCTCACTCCGCATGAGGCACTCGTTGCGAAGTTCCTACCACCTGAATTGGTCGAAGGAGTGGGAGAGATGCTGGACTTTCATGCCCAGTCCAGTGAGTGTTGATGCGTGTTTGTTGAGGACGTGTGTGTTTCACTTGTGGGATGTGTTGTGCATGATTGCCACTACATGTGACGTGTACATGGTTCTGATGTGTAAGTAATGCAATGCTTCCGTGATGCATGTCTGCTCTGCTGGATGCTGGACATGTGGAGCAGACGGGGACTGTCCGCATCACCACTATTGCACCCTACTCACATGCTGGTTAGAAGTATGCCCCTCCGGTCCATGTTCCAGCTCACTGGCCCTTCTGCATGTGGCGTGGGGTGACCTTCCTCTCAGCCCAGGCACAATGTCATTGCATGACTGACGTGCATGTGTCCTCTGCCTGCATGCGGGTACTCCATGTAGGCATGCTCCCTTGCCCCTCCTCCGCCACTCTGCACCCCAGTTCCACCTTTGCACTGGTCTGCTTCAATCTTGCCAATGTGTACTTTCCTGTTCATGCATCCTGTGCAAACTTCCAGCGTACAATCTGCCAGACATATGCCGTGTGGTACAGCCTTAGTACTTGATGCAGGGTATCTCACTTGTACTGTGCATAGGTGAGATGTCCCGCAGGGACATGAGTGCCCATTCATGCTCCATGTGCATTGCACGCATGCCCCTATGTGTCCTTGACTGGATGATCACTGTAATACAAGTCCTGGGTGACATACATTGCATGGCATCTCATCAGCCTTCCCATGTCAACTGTGGCTCAGTACTGCGTTGCACACATGTTTAGGGTCTGACAATCTGTGTGGCTCACAGGCCTCAGCCTGTTTAATGGCCAATGACTCTGTCCGACTGTTGTAGTGTCTTCTTCACACGTGGGCGGCCTCCAGAGTTTTCATCATGTGTCCTGCTTACTGTCCCATCATCATTTGCAGTGTTGTCACTTGAATCACATTAAGCTGTTGATGCCAGTCAACACTGCCTGTCAATACACAGGTGTATGATCAGCCTTTTGATACCATGCTAGGCATCCCTGCTTTTGTACTTGGGTGAAGGGGTGCTTGGCTTGTAGATATGCTACCCATTGAATGCACAGTGCACGTGATGCCTGAATTTGACCTTGAACTGCCTTCACATTTCCTGACACACACCATGGAGTCCTTGTACATGTAGGTAGTGAGTGACATACACATTTTCTGCACTGCATAGACCCACTTCCATGCAAACTGCCACCTTTCAACAGGTCTGATCACAGAAGCAATTCAAAGTTGACCCAGCATGCATGCCAGGTTCTATGTTGTGTGTCACATGTCTGCCTGAGGTGTTTGTTGTCGGTGTGTGTGTGTGTTGTGTGCTTCTGACATGTGTAATGACCTTTTTTCTCTATATTTTTTAGGTGATGACGCAATGGAGGCGGAGGATGGTGTTGCCATGCCAGACACAGGGTTGTTACCACTACATCATCCGGGCACAAGTGGGGGTCGTGGGGTGGTAGGCCATCTTGTCTCTGGCTGCCTATGAGTCCAGCCTTGATGACGACTCTGACGTCCATGTCAAGTTGGATGAGCATCAAGTCCATGTGTCAGGGGTGAGTGATTCTGATGTGGACACTCCTCTGTCCGCGACACCTGCACTGAGGGATCAGACAGTGTTGGTTCCTCAGCCCGTGGTGGATCGGGACGCAGGGTCACCCTCCACACCAGTCACTGATGTGCCTGGGACATCACGTCGACGGGGGCATGTAGTCGTGCAGCCGCGGGCGGTGCCAACACAGCGAGGACACCCGTTCCTTGGGTCCCGCAGGAGGGGTCAAGCCCAGCAATGCGGTCGCCACGCGCAACCGCAGTATACTGAGTGGGAGCATGACATGACTGCCAATTCAGAACGGCAGGGGGCAGCAATGGAGAACATCGCTGAGAGCATGGAGCGTGTGGCCCGATCTGTGCTCCCCCTGCTAGGCAGGTGCTTCTCCAGCAGCAGGCGGCACGGTCCACGGCCCGCTCGCTCAGGCTGCGCATGGTGGCCTCAGACAGGGCATGCCAGGCTGAAATGTTGTCTCTGCGTATAGCAATTGCTGCTCACGCAGAGGCGCACATGGATGCCCTGAGGGAGGAGTATGCTTCCCTCAAATCCACTCTGGGTGTCCTTATGATGTCCCAGAGGCAGCGGGCAGAGGAGAGGTTTGCACAGCTTGAGCGTACCATCTCGGCTGAGCTACAGGCTTGCCGGGAGGTGCAGCGGTTGTCCAGCCAGGCCTTGCAGGAGGAACTCCGTGTTACACGTGCTACCTTGCAAGAGGAAGCACGTGTATCACGTGAGGCTCTGCAGGCAGACCTACGTCACATCATCACACAGAACCAGGCTCACCCGTCCGGCAGACTTGCTACCGACGAGGGGCAAGATGCAGGTAGGCGTGGCCAGGCTACTGTGCCACGTCCTCCTTTCCAGGATGAGCCAGACTCGGACGACCATCTATCTCCCACATAGGTCGGGCTGTGCAGGCGTTGAGCCCATGGAGGTTTTTTTTTTGGCTCAGCATCATCGCATGTGGGTGTTGAGCATCACCCTGTACCTCCCCCCTCCTGGGTGCCTCCCCTCCCCCCGGGTCATATGTGGCCATTTTTGATTTTTCTTTTAGTTTAGTTAGTTAAGTTTCTGTTTGATAGTTAGTTTAATTAGGTAATGTAGGTTTTTCATAGTTAGTGTAATTAGTTAATATAGTTTAAAATTGCTTGTCTATTGTGCTTTCATGTGACGGTGCAGTGCTTTGTGGCTTTCGAAAGCATCCACTGTCTGTTCCAGCTGGGCCCTTCAGGCTTGTCTTGTGTATGTGTTTGCTGCTTGGTGTCCTTGACTCACATATGCCACTCCTGCCTCCCTTATCCATGGGCTTGCAAGGATGGTTCGGTGTGACAGCCTATTACACAAGGGCGTTGGACTGTCATATCTGTGGCATCTCTGGTGATGTGTGACTTGTGTTAACACCCCTAGTGGGGATGATTGCGGTGTTATTGACCACTGTTCAGCTTTTGCTAGATGGGGTGTTTCTTGATTAATGTGTACATTCATTGCTATGCATTGTGTAGTATGTTTCTTATCTTTACTGTACACGTGCTTGTTGCAATTCATGCCGTAGATAGTGTGTTGTTACATCATTGTGGTAGTACTTGGCCTTTGTGAGGTACTGCTACTTCAAGTCATCTACTGGAGGCTGTTCTGGTTCGTTTTTCTGCCTTGGATTTTGTGATTTTGCAAATTAAGGTGGACTCTGAGGGTGCAGGCACCTTTTTACACACAAGGTGGGAGATGGTGACGAAGGGGAAGGGTGATCCTGTGGCCAGGTGAAATTGAGGGTTGAAGGCTCCATGACCCAGGTGCAGTTGTTCAGTGGGTCATGGTCATTTGTGAGGGAGAGGGGGTGTTTTGTTGTTGATAGTTGCCTTGCCCTGCAGTGTGATGGGAACCCTGACATTGTAATTGTGGTATCCCATGTACATGTTGTGTCCTGCTGATCAATGCCTGTTCATGTGTTGTGTTTACCTTTCAGGTGTGAGGGGATAGTTGTGGTTTGACATGCTGGGGTGTACACATGCTGAATGTTCACATGTGATGTGTAGAGGACACTGATGGTCACTTGATTGCACATGCATATTTTGAGTGCATGTCCTTACTGACCCACACACTCGCACTATGATGCACTACATGTACAACCACCCTTGGATATCCACGTGTACACTCTGTTTGCCTTCTGGTGCCCACTGTGTC
This sequence comes from Ambystoma mexicanum, assembly GCF_040938575.1. Lineage (NCBI taxonomy): Eukaryota > Metazoa > Chordata > Amphibia > Caudata > Ambystomatidae > Ambystoma > Ambystoma mexicanum. The sequence continues at coordinate 512,650,455 of NC_090939.1, forward strand.
CCTGCAGCACATTTTCTGTGACCAATTATGGATCCTGTACATGCCTAATTTGCTTTTTGATGTGGTTTGTCGCTTAGATGTGATGCTCAGGGTGTGCATCACACACAATAGCTATTCACTGTGCTGTGCGCTGAGCAGTGTGTTGCAGGAGTTGGACACAGCACACAGAAGCTGCAATGTTGATTTTGCAATGCACAATGTGCATGTAGACAGGCATTCATTGTTATGTTACGTCTACAACTTTTGTAATGTATTTGGGAATGACTTATTTTGGGTGGGAGGTTGTTGGTCAGTCATTTCATCTGATTCCATGTCAGGCATCATTGTCTGATGCCAATGTACATTTTTGACATGGCAATGTGTACCTTATTGGTACTGTGTTGGTGTATGGCTATTGCTTGCCATGTCATGTTGTGGTTTGGGAGGGTTTGAGTGACATAACAGTGATGGTCATGGCCTGTTTTGCAGGTTGTGTGATTCACACCTTGCATGTCAGGGTCAGCCGCTTCTCGAAGCAACGAGCTGGGGGTTGATCCCTCTCCGCGGCAGGTGCCTCCCTCTGGAACAGCCTTCCTGCCTCCCTGGAACTTGAGGAGAACCATCTCCGGTTCCGGAAGCACCTCAAAACCTTCCTCTTTGCTTCTGGTTTCTCTCTCCCTCTCCCTTGCTAAATTCTTCACTGAAACTGCACTGGATCTGCAACTGGGCCACTCTCACCGACCTTGGTCCCTGGCCCAGCCACTCTCCACTTGCACTGGCAACCCCTGCACTGCGGGACTATCTCTCTATCCCTACAGCCCCCCCCTTCCAGCACTTGTCTGCACTTACCTTTGCAGTTGCCACCAGCTGGCCAATTTATTTGTTTTTTATTCTACTTACCCTGTACTGCACTCCCCCCTCCCCTTCCCCTTGCACTTTTCCCTTCCCCCTACCCCTGCACTTGTGCAATCTAAATGACACCTGGCCTAGTAGTATCGTTGTCTGTCTTCCCTTGTTCCCCCCTCCCTGCCTCATTGCACCTTGAAACACGTGTGTATAGGCACGTTACAAATGCCATATCATGTCCATGTCATATGTCATATGTGTGCCTTTTGGTCACACAGGATAGCTTGTGTTTAAGTAGCTAGGGGTGCAGACAATGTGGCACTTCCATGCCAACAATCTCAGGGTGGTAAGGGTGTGACAGTTGACTGTCTCTTTGTCATCATCGATTGTCACCTGGTATGTGCCAGGCCTGTGCGCACTCCGCAGGGGTGGGAGTTTAGGTGAAAAATGTGGCCACAAGCTGGGTCCGGGCTTCCTCGCCACGTGCCCTGTCCCCTCCCATGGGCAGTGCCTGTGCCTGTGGTTGGGGATGTGGGGGCACCACCATGTCCACCGGTACGCCCTGCCGTGTTGCAACATTGTGCAGGATACATGCTGCCACAATGATACTGCACACTACTGGGGGTGCATAGAGTAGCTGCCCGCCTGAGCGGTCAAGGGAGCGGAAACGTGACTTGAGCACTCCGAATGTGCGCTCCACTATGGCCCTGCTTGCAATATGGGCGGCGTTGTATCTTACCTGGGGTGGTGTAGTGGGGTTCCGGATTGGCGTCATCATGTGGTTGCTCAGAGGGTAGGCACTGTCCCCTGGAGAGGTGTAAATGGTTGTGATTATTGGGGTTTGTGTATTTGTGTGTGACATGCATGCATGTGCAAGGGCATTTGTACTCACCTAGGAGCCATGTGTCGCCATGCTGCCCAGCTTCCAGGGCCGGGCTCAGGGCGGACATTCTGTATATGAAACTGTCATGGGTGGAGCCAGGGTAATTTGCATAGACAGAGGTGATGATTCCCTTTGCATCGCATACCACCTGTACATTGATGGAATGCCAGTGCTTGCGGTTTTGGTAGATGTGCTCAGTGGCCCTAGGTGGACGTAGGGCCACATGGGTGCAATCTATGGCACCAAGCACTTTGGGGAAGTGTGCCACCCTGTAAAAATCCAGGACAACGGCCTGCCTTTCTGCGGGGGTTCTGGGCATGTATATGTGCCTGCGGACTGAGGGGCGCGCTGTCATTATTGCCAGTACCTGGTGTAGGCAGCGTGACTGCGTGGCCTGTGAGACCCCCCCACACTATGGCAGTAGTCCGCTGAAATGACCCAGTGGCCAAGAAATGCAGGACATTGAGCACCTTCTCCAAGGGGCTCAATGCTTGGGAGCAAAGGGTGGGGGATGTAAGGTCATCTTCCCACTCCCTGACCAGGTCTAGGATGATATGGGGTGGAAACCTATACCTGCCGTAGACCTGGTCGTCACGCATCCCAAAAAGGCTTGTCCGTGGTGCGAAAATGCGTGCCCTGGCTATTCTCCTCCTCCTGCGGTGTCCCACGATCAGTGCTGTGACAAATGGGGCATTCATCGTAGCTGTATATACGTGTTTGTTGTTTGCGCGCACTTTTATACTGTGCGCGGGGACGCTTCCGCCTGCCTTCCTGTGGCGGACGCGTTGACGCCTGTGTGCGTATTTTGCCGTGCGTGGGTTTCCCATATTCGAATCCATGAATACGGGTTGTTCGTGTGCGTGTGGGCGTTCCGTGTAGTTCCCTGCAGTACTTCCCCAGTTACACCTTCTTTTTCACGCGTTATTCCCCATTCCGTGAGTTACGCCCACTGTTCCGCCCACTTTGGTTGTGTGCGCCGCGCTATGTGCGCTTTTGCTGTGCGCGTAGCGCACGCCGTGTGTGCCCGCGTGCGCCATGGCAGGATTTGGCGAACGGACAGCCTGAAACACGCGCAGCGTCTTCCTTGAATCGCACGCGTGCGCGTGCGCTGGGTTTCTCACGCTTGCGCCACCTTGCGCCTGCTTGCGCTGGGATTTTCGGCACACGTTTGCTCCATGAATCGACCCCTTAAAGTTTTTGTCAATAAATTCCAAAATAGTCTTTTCAGGGTCATGGCCAAATTCAGAAGTGCCATTGATCCAGCAAAGCATGAGAATGTGTGATGCTTCTCTTGACTGATATTGTTTTCTCCAAACGTAATATGCTACCGCTCTCACTGGAGGGCAAACTTTGTTGCAGATGAAATGTAACATGGCAATCAAATATTGGTGAATGTAACATGAAACATTCACTGGTTTTAGTGAACAGAGTTATCCTCTACTTTGTAAAACTATTTGTTTGTTAGTTTGATTTGCTGTGCATGAGAAGTCTGCAAATCACCCCATTCATATTCTGCACAAATAAATGTAAAGAAATAGGAGTGAGGACCTAGGTTCCTTAGCATACAACAAATGTCAGCATAATATCTAACCAGTATTCTTTTTTGCCACATATATTTGCCATTATATTTGTCAAATGTGATTTCAACAGTTCATCCTTGTCTTTTATATTTTGGAGTATTTTACTTGCTGACATTTTGGTGAATTGGGGCCAGTGTTTAATTTATGAGCAATACCACAGCAGATGGATGCAGGTTCACTTTGACACAAAACATGAAAAATGAACTCAATATTTTGATGGGATCTTGGAGCTTAAGCTCACATTCTGAGTGATCAATCCTTGCATGCACTGATTTGCAGAGGCCTGCCATCATGCAATTGTCAGATTAGGCTCAGGTATACCTGGGTCTCCTTTATAGTATTCAGAGCGCAACACATTGAGTATTATTGAGATGTATAATGTCACACTATGGGAAATGTATACATTACATGGGCTCTTGAAAGGACTAAAGAGCTGGGGAAGAATCAGTCATGCATTAGGTGTGCATGAAATGTTATCCTGCTGAATTTTATTCCATGAGGATTACTTAGGATATTTATGTAATAAAAGAGAAAGCATGGCTTCAGATGAATGACATCATAATGTCCTCATTCTCCTTGACCTCTCTTCTGGATTTGATACAGTAAACCACAACATCACAGATCGGTCCCTGTTGTGGGTAGTGCCCTTTCTCTCTGACTGTCCTTCCCAGGTACAACTTGGGTCCGTTCTCTCTGCTTTCACTCTCTCTTTTTGTGATGTCTCCATGGATTGAATCTATCCCCTGATTTTTCAATGTCTACATGGATCCTTTGACCCACAATATCTCTGCCTTTACCGTCAACTTTCAGTGTTGTGCGGATGACACACAGCTAACCCTCAGCCTCTTTCTTCTCCTCGTTCTTTCCTGACTGTCTGTCCACAATTAATTCCTGGTGTGCTGCTAATGATGCCTGCCTTAATGCCAGCAAGACAGAGATCATCCTCATTGGGACCCCTGCTCCCACTTTTCCACTCTCACTCTGGCTGGCCTCTGTTAGTCTGGCACCCCCACCCACCAGTGTGGCAAAACATCTGGGGGTCATCTTCGAATCCACCCTCTCCTTCTCTTCGCACATCGCTGACATGTCCAAAAAGTCTCACTACCAGCTGCACCTCCTCAGAGGTATTCTACCTTTTCTCTCCTTCCCCAGAGGCTCACTGTTTTCAGAGCCCTGGTTCTCTCTAGACTGAACTACTGTAACAGTCTCTTTCTCAATCGTCCTACTTCTACTCTCCGACCTCTTGAACCTATCCAGAACAGAACTGCAAGACTTATCATTGGCCTCAAGCCCAGGGACCACATCTCTCCGGCACTGAAATCACTCCACTGGCTCTCCGTGGCTGCAAGGTTCAAGTTAAAGATCCTCTGCATAGTCCACAAGGCTGTCTAGGGCTGGGGCCCATGCTATCTACAATGCTCTCTTCCTAAATACTCTCCTTCTAAAGCCCTCCACTCAGCCTAGTCCAACTCTCTGCGGATAAGCTGTTTTTCCAAACAGAGATTTGGTGGTAGATCCTTATCCTCTGCGGGTGCTTCCCTCTGGAACAGCCTACCTTCTTCTCTCCTTCCTGAGCCAGACCTCCTTAAGTTCTAGAATCTCCTCAAGACCTCCCTCTTCTCTTCCTCCTTCTCTCTCCCGCTGCCCTGCTAACCTCTTTTTTCTGCGCCTCTTTCCCTCCTTCCTCTTCCTCAACCTGCTCAGTTAGCTGACTGGTCACCCGGTGCACCACCAAAGCCTCACAGGTCCCATGCTCCCCCGCCAGTCCTGCACTTTCCTACAGGCCTCTGCACTCTTCTTAGCACTACTGCAATATGCTCATTGAGAGGGGCAACCACTCTGCACTTAACCCAGGCCCCTGCTGGACTGGGCGCTCTTGTCCTCCAAAGTCTTGCCCGCACTTCCTGTTCTGTGCACTTGCCCGACCTGTATGTATGAGGCCTAGCAAATCTGTCTGTCCGGTCCTCCCTCTGTCTCCCCTGCCTTGCTTGGTTGTGCTTGAAATATTCATGCATAGGCGCATTGTGTTGACCAACCACCTAGCAATTTTTAATGTCGCCAGTCCAGTATTGTAGTTTATTGATCTCTATGTTCCTTCCCCCTCCGCCTTCTCCCCTCACCCTTCTATCACACACTTCACTAGCAGATATGCCTCCAGCATAGTATACCAGCTATTGTTGTTAGATCATTCGGAATATTCAAGGCCTAAGAATGACAACTGTATTCCATTGTTGCCTTCCTACCTTGAAGCGCTTTGAAGCACTTCACTTGTGTATATGCGCTATACAAATAAACAATTACAATAGGACTGAGTCATAGTCAGTCACTTGTCAAGCATTCATGATGTAGACTCTAACGTTCCTTAAGAAAGGCCATTTAGTCAGGTCGGATTGCAATGTTATGAGCTCTGTATCTAAGGGGGAAAAAAACATAACATACATCTACAGTTAGAACCCTATTCTAAAATATTTTGTTGACATAAGTGATGAGATATCCTTGTGCTTCTTTCTACTTCCGACCAAATAAATGTATCTGTTGACAAAGTTCCTTTGAATGGGTGCATCTTAGATGTGCACATTTAAATTTCATTTTTCATCACTTTGGCACATTTGCACAAATAAGGGGTGCATTATGAATTCAGAAATGGAATTTGAAAGGAAATGGAAAGACATACACATATCCCGTTGCCTCTATGGAACAGGTGCAGGGGAATTTCCTGCCATTTCATAATTCTTTTTTATGGAACAAGAGCAGCATTAACCTGTGCTTTCCCACTTATATTACTATCCCTTAAACAGGGATTGAAATATTTTTTTCTTTTTGTATACATTTAACAAATGCCTCTTAAGGGGCCATCATGATGAAATGCACGTCCACCATACAAGTGGGTGCAGGGAATGCCATACATGCTCCTTATACAAGGGGCCTGGCCAGTGTATGATTTGTGCTGCATCACATCCCCTTGGAAATGCAGAACCACATTTTGTGATAAGGTGACGTGGACCTGCATATTTATCAAAGGAATGCAAATAAATATGCATGATTTGCATATTTCCTATCTGCATTACTCATTGTAAATGTGGCATTAAGTGTTTACTGTAAGATTACAATTTAGTCAGCTACAAACAGTTAGTTTTGGTTTCTACATCAAAGAACCACCCAGGTTTATGGATTTAGTATTTAGACCGTGTGCGCTTTCTCTGAACATCCTTGGGAAGAATTGCTGACCTGGTCCATTAACTTTACACTTTGCTTGCTTTGAACAAATGAAAGCAGGAAAAAGCCTGATCTCCTCAAGCCATCAACATTTCGTCAGCATGAATTATCATGAGCTTAAGCTGCATTGGTCACTCAAACTTATTGAAAGTCTGCTCGAATACGAATCACCCAAATGCAGTGGAAACTGGATGATTCAGGGTCTGATAGAATTTATTTGCACCGGCTTATATGTCTTCCTCCTCTTCCTTTGAGGAAAAGTAGTGGAAAACAGTGCGGTTCTAAACAGTGTTCCTATACACTCATAAAACAGCCTCATGATAACCATACAACCTTGCCATGAATGACTGCAAGTAGTTCTGAGGGGGGGGGGGGCATTTGGACGGTTTGGGTTGTAGTTGTATTATAGCCTGGAAAGGGTTTACTATTAGAATTATAATTCGAATATAAGTACAGTTGTAGAAGAGCTCTGGATGTTTAAATACCCCTCAGCTGTCATTGTGCATCTGGTTATCATCCACTATTATGGCAACATGTGCAACATAATAATGGATCAGTTAGATCAGATTTATCTTCTGCTCTGAGATTAGAGGCCAATTTAAACCATTGCTCATGGTCCTTTGTTTTCTGACCTATGTCTACTGTTTGTGTACTTTTTTGTGAAACGCTCGATGATAGCAAACACATGCTTTGTCTGGAATGTTAGTGGTGGTGCTTCAAAACGGTACTATTTATTTTTGATATGTAAGGGAAGGTAACTGAATGTTTATAAACTCGTTTGTGTAGTTTGTGGCTTGGTACTGTTTTCTCCCTCTACTACAGAACCAAAGTATTACATCTGCAAATCAATTATCCGTTTACATTCTTTAATAGCTTTCTGGTCGCAAAGTAAGTTTAAATACATTTCAAATAAATATTATTAATTCAAAGATGAGTACTGGTGCTTTGATAAAGACCACACAGTTAGAAAGTTGTCATAACTTAAAATGCTACCTGCCCCAGTAAAGCTAAAGGAAGTATTCTGCAAACTTTGCATTGAAAACGTCTACATCGAAATTGTTCTTAGAAATTTGTGTATTTTCTCAAAATACAAAAATGAGGAATTCAAATATTTTCAAAAACATCTTAAAAATGTTTAAGGACAAATTCACAGTTATTTACCATTGTACCTTGCTATGATAATATGTGTCAGTCAATTATATAGTTAATTAATAATGCTTGCTCAAATAGTCATACATTGACACAACGTGATACATACAATGACAACAAAATAATATTCCAACCAATAAAAGCACTAATGTAAACAATTCAAAACCCAAGGTAGTCAACGAGTTTACTTACATCTTGCATACATTCTATATGGCAACTCTTTTTTGTCACTCTATATTTTAACTCTTCACCCACGTCAACCTAGCTCCTTATCTCAAGGTACCCGCCTTGCTACCTTCCTTCTCTAACAACCCTGAATTTCTCGCCAAAAACTTCAAAAGGACTATATCCCAGGCTGTTGACCTGGTAGCACCTCTCTCCTTCAAAAAAGCAAAAAAAACAAGCACTGTAACACCTGGTTCACTCAAGACCTCTTACAGATGCGTGGACAAAAAGAACTGCCCTCACTACCTGGGTCAATAACCCGACAGTAGTTACCAGAACTGCCTTTAAAACAATCTCTAAGCTCTACAAAACGGCCATCTCCAACACCAAAGCCACATCTTACAATACCAGGATTACCAATGCTAAATCTGGTAGTCGCAATTTTTTTCCATTTTCAGAGAAATAGAGACCCCTTCTGCCCCACCCTCACCAATTGTGAAGGACAAATCTTGGTGCAACTCCATTCAATCTGCCATGCTAAAAAAAACATGAGACCCTACAGCCCAAAATTCTTGCCCACCAAAAGGAGATCACCAAACTGATCACCAGTTCTAAAAAATCCATGCCAACTCATCCCCTTCATTCAACTTCAAAGATATGTGTGAATCAGAGGTCATCTCACTCCTCCAAACCATCAAACCTTCAAACTGTAAAGGTGATGTCTGCCCAGCACAAGTCATCAAGGACTGTGCCCCATCCCTAGCCCCCATCATCACGGCATTCATTAATGCCTCTTTTCGTACCAGCTCCGTCCCATTGGGACTAAAGGAAGCGTGGGTTTGTCCGCTCCACAAGAAGCCTTCCCTTGACCCCACTTGCCCAGGCAATTATAGGCCCATTACCACTGTACCATTTCTACTGAAAATACTGGATAAAGCAGCCTACCTGCAAATTCAGAAATTCCTAGAGGAAAACCACATCCTTGGACTCAAACAGTCAGGGTTCAGGCCTCGTCATGGGACCGAAACGGCTCTCCTTGACCTCAAAAACCAAATCGATGACCTCAGAGACGCCGGCAAACCCGCGCTCCACCTGCTCCTCGACCTGTCAGCTGCTTTTGACTTGGTCAATCACAAAACCCTATGCCAACACTTATCCTCTGTTGCTAACTTCTCTGACAAGGCTTGCAAATGGATAGACTCTTTTCTAAAAGACAGAGCTATGAAAGTCTTTTCTGACTCCACCTGCACCGACCTGAGTACTATCATATGCGGGATTCCACAAGGGTCCTGCACGGCCCTATCCTCTACAACCTCTTCACGAGGCCCTTGTTTCAAATCTTGGACTCCCTGGGCATCTCATACACAAACTATGCAGATGACACCCAGGTACTGATCCCCCTCTCGGGAGATTACCTGTCTGACCAGAATACCCTGAACTCTGTCTACTCAACAATCCAATCCTGTATCGCAGAAAACTGGCTATGCCTTAACAGTGAGAAGACCGAGCTTCTGCTGGTGGGTTCGCCCTCCACCCTGAGTAAACTGGGCACTGAATACTCCTCATTCACCATTGACAACATTCCCATCTCCATCTCACCTTCCATCAAAACTCTAGGGGTCTTCTTAGAACCTGACATGACCATGAACAGGCAGGTCAATACCATAGCCTCCACGTCAGCCCAACACTCAAAACTCATCAACGCAGTCTGACCTTTCCTTTCCCAACAAAACTGCATAACCATCGCCAGGGCAATCATTGGATCAAGGATCGACTACTGTAATGCCCTATTCATAGGCACCTCTGCCAAGACTGTTGCTAAACCAAAAGTTGTTCAAAACAACGCGCTCAGAGCCGCCACGGGTCTCTCGCGGAAAGAACACATTTCAGAACTCAGGAGACAGGTCCATTGGCTCCCAGTTAAGCAAAGGATCACTTTCAAAGCCCTAGCTCTGACTCACAAGTGTCTCCATGACCTTGCTCCTCCTTATTTTGCACAAGGAATCACCAAACCCTCTACCTACAAACCATCCAGATCTCAGTACTCTAACCTGCTATCTATCCCTAGAACACGCAAAGCACATGCAGGCGGCTCTAGTTTCCCTTCAGTCGCACCCACCTTGTGGAATGCCCTCCCTCCACACCTCAGACTCGTTGACTCTCACTCAGCATTTCGCAAAGCAAACAAAATGAACCTCTTTGTCTGATGTACTCTGTTTAAGCAACATACTATGTTCTTATGTACTCTGTTAAGTAACATACTATATTCTAAAAACTTGTGACTCTTAAAATTAACAAGTTATTTCATGGGCGGCTTCATTGTAACCCTCAAGTAAGCCTCCTTTAGCCATCTTACAGCGCCTCGGTGCCTTTGGGCTGCTAGCGCACTCTACAAATCCAAATAAATAAATAAATAAAAATAAACCTCACATGGTATAAGGAGTTGTAACATATTTTGTTACCACCTGGAACTGTTCCTCGGGGGTAAACAGTTTGGCTTGCAGTAATTATTTTGAATAAATGTGAATTCTATTACTTATGAAGATCACAGGTCAGGGATGTCATTTCACCAAAATGCCAGGGGTAGCGGAAGTGACATCACATAACACTTGAACTCTGATGACATCACAGGGAGTGGTGTCATTTGACCCACCTCAAAGTGATCTCTCAGGACGCGATGGAAAATGACCTTTCAACCTTTGACAAAACAGGAAGTGGCATCACGTAACATTGTTCCTAAATATCGTTATGATATCACTATAATGTGATGTACATTTCATACAAGAACGGATCGCCATATGTATTGTTAAGATCAGAGTGTATAGGCCCAGTGTTATAACAAGGGGGTTGTCCTACCCTCTATGAATCTAAGAGGTGTACGAGGGGAATTCTGTGTACACTGATTTTTAGACCCTAATGGGAGCACATACATTATGGGCAACCATTATAGAAAGCAACAGGCTTGCTGATGCCGAACACATGACTCAAAATTATATAAAAATAATGTTTTAATTTAGCTTTTTATTATTAGTGCGCTAATGCTTTTTTCTTTGTGCAGCATATTTAAGTTATTTCTTTGCATAACAATACATGATATCCATTGATGAAAACAAACACATAGTTGAAAATTCACTATGGCAAAATTGCAAATGGCATGGGATATGGATCAATCATTTATACATGTGACCAACAGCTCGTAAATAAAGTGTCCCATGTCAGTGGATGTGAAGAACACACTGTGAGAGTGCAAGAAGAGGAGACAGTGAAGATAGGTCTCCTATGCCCGGTTAAAGTCTGACCTTATATTTGGTCCAAAGTACACTATGAAAAATATCGTTATGATATCACTATAATGTGATGTACATTTCATACAAGAACGGATCGCCATATGTATTGTTAAGATCAGTGTGTATAGGCCCATATTACCAAATTACTGTGAATGCAAGCAGACGTCCATGGCCAAATGAGAATGATGTGCTATCATAGAGCACTTACGCTTAAGCACTTTATATAGAACAAATATACATACAATATCATCCAACCTGTGTTGGTACTCATTTACCAACCTCAAAAGGATGAAAGGCTGAGTTGAAGTGTTTAAGAACAGACAAACTCAGTGACTCACCCCCTCAAGTGTGCCCGAAATAAACCTTTAATGAGTCTAGCAATTATTGTATAGAATTCCAGAAAGATAAATGATTTGGTATTCCTATTCTTTCTTATTTAGGGTCACTGCTGAAAGTGTTAGACTTGTGGAACCCCTGTTCTTTTATTCTATTTTTTTTTAAGAAGCTTGAACAAAAAAAAAAACAGCCAGCCACTCCAGAAGAAAAGAGCCTCAGGCAGCTGCGACTCCTGGTGAACCCTAAATGACGTCCCTGTCTCACGTATATCTCATACCCTAATTATGTTATGGTAATACTACTGTACTGTTCAATAAGTAACTATTTTAAATACAATAATGTTAGTTCAATATTCACAAATGTAGATGAGGGACCTCATACCTGAAAGCCACATACACATATGAAGCAATTCTCCACAATATTTTAATAAATTCAGCAATATATTAAATGAATGCAAAATCATTTCCTAAATTCTTCAAGGGTTGGCAGTCTGACTCCCTAAAAGTATTTAAAATTCTGAATTCTATTGGTTGATCATCAAGACTATGGACATCTCTGTCTGTCCGTGGACATCTATGGGAGATATAAAAGAGCAAAAAGACTTTAGTATCGTGAGGTGGTGCAAAAGGGAGATTATATTGCTCTGTTTTGGCACCAACAAATGCAGGTCAGAAGAGACCTCCCATTTAACTGTTCTTGGTTTCTTTCCACCATCACAAAGGAAAATGGGTGATCATATTGGGGGTGGGGGGAAACAAATATGGGTCCAGTTCTTTTCATGTAACTTGGTTGCCACCTCTCAGGCACTGTGTAACTGTTTCCCTTGCAGATGAGTGCATCACAAATGCCATAGAGGACAGTTGACCACACAAGGAACGGGTCAACTGCCCCATGGAGGAAATGCAGGTGGTGGAAGGAGTCCTAAGAAGCCAGTGTAAGGAATTACCATTCTTAAGGCAGCCACATTAAAGGTGTAGGTGTGGCAGAACATGGAGCTCCTTCCAGATGATTATTGGCCTTGTATGCCATGAATGGATGTGAGCCCACACCCCAGTGCAGTACACACTGGCAGCTTGAGCTTTTGGTGCATCACTCACAATAGTGAGGAACCACCACACCCATGACTGCTTGTGGCCACTGGATATCTCTGAAACTTTTTCTAGTATAGAGTCTTAACATCACATTTCCTGAGCTGCCTCATAAAGAGACCACCCAGGAAATGCAACCTAAATGACCGCACTAAAACAGGCAGAACAGCCCAGGGCAACAGCGGCACAGAGGGGAGAAGCATTGGGTACGCGTAGGAGAGCAGGTAGGTGTGCAGAGGGAAGCTGGGGCCAAGTTTGTTTTGGATGGGGTGGGGAGTGGGGTTGTGATATTCAGCTAGAGTCAGTGAAGGGGAAAATAGATGGTGGAGGAGCAGCAAAAGGTGGGAGCGGGAGGTGAAACCAACCAATGCAATGAAAATCCTGCAAACTGGGGAGCAGGTAAGTGTGTGGATAAAGAGGGCCTTGTTTGCTTCGGGTAGGGTAGGTAGGGAGTGTTGCCATGATGGGGGGAGCAACACAAAAGGAGGCCTAGGGGCAGGGCCGGTGCTACCACTAGGCAAGGTTAGACACTTGCCTATAATTTGAAAAATGTTAAAGTGGCAAATGCATGATTTTTTGTATAATATTTATTATAATATATTCTCTCTCTCTCATGGGACGGGAGCCACTCTGCAGCAGCAGGCAGAAGAGCAGGGTCTGCTAAGCAGGTATCGTAAGGTTCAGGTTGGCCTCGAGACTCTGGCGTAGTTGTGGGTGTGGCACACTGTGCTGTGTACAGAGCCTCAGGCGGCACGTGCGCATTAGCACCGTACATGGCCACTGCCCTCGTGACTATAGCTCGCTCATGTGAATGTTCTTTCGTCTCCGACTTCTGGACAAGTTGACAGTCTTCTAGTGACTGGAAAGTCTGTGATGGGCCGCTCTCCTACACACTTGCTGGAGCCTTGTGTATCACGACAAGAGGATTTGAGGGTATGTGATACTCTGAACATTAGGAAATTCCAATTGAAATATATACTGTTCAGAAAACAGCTGAATGCCTTCAAGAATGGAAAAGGTCACAGTGCTGGGATTGTGAATGTTCTGAGATTTCCAGACAATGGGATGGCTTGCGGGTATTCGATATCATGGGTTGTCTACGATGCCCAGGGAAGATTGCATGTGGGTTTCGGTAGCATGAAGAGGATTATATAGGTAGGTACAAAATCACAGCCCTAAGCGGTATTTCCACTAATAATCAGCAAATACAAAGTCCTCAATCAGCATGGCACTGCAGTACTAAGTATATGACAATTCAGTTATGGAAGGTTTATTATGCAGGTTTGTAAAGCGCCACCTTCCCCTGGCAAGTGGCTTCTTGGTACTGCACCCATGGCCGCAAGTCAAATGAGGAGTCAAGTCTTGATAAACTGCGATAGGCAATATGGACGTCAATGTTTGTGCTGTTCAGAGGGTGTGTGTCCCAGCAGAGCTAGAAAATGCGTGTCATGCACTCCTCTGTATATTCTTTGATGATGGGGGGATTGAAAGGGACTGCAATAGGTCTCGGGGTGGGGAGGCTTTTTGAAGGGATCGCACTCACTTACCAACTTCCTGAGTAAACAGTTGGTCGGAGCTCTTCAAGCATATTGTGTTTATTTAACCCTGACTTGAAGTCAAGACAGCCTCACATGGACCTACACAGAGCCGCCTGACTCCTGAGCATGGGCAGTCTGTGCGGTTGCAAGGGGGTGGGGGGTGCACACACCAGTTCCTTCCCCTACTATAACAAGTCACAACATTATTTCAAGTGGGATAGTGCTGCTTCCTTGGATGATTCTCGCTTTTCTGTTTGTCCGAGTGAGGTTATGGTGTCATGGTGTCACAATTGATGCCCCGGTGATGCTCTTAAGACAAATATACCCCCCTTCCCAGCAGTCCATCAAAAGTTGCAGGACCCATGATAATGGCTTCTTTCTTTTCTTTCATCTAGCAGAGATTTTAAAGTGTGAGCGATTTATAAGTAAAGTGATGGCCCATTTAACATATCATTGTTTTGGACAAGACACAAGAAATACAAAGGGTTATTTTTATTCTAAAAGCACACACAAACCACCAGTTTCCTGCCTAAAGCCTCCTGCAGGCAACTTAAAATATAGCATACAAAGCAGTTTAAACTAACTACATTATTTTGAGATGTTCATATTTAACACACCAAAAGCATTTATTTTTGGTAGAATTTAATATTTGAATCACACCATATATAAAGCCTGTGTTTGTCAAACCTTAAAACACAAACAAGTAACCTTTTCACACATTACCTTTTGTTATGAGTCTAAGCCTTTAAAGTATATTTTCAAAACTCAAAGGCAATTTTGCCTTCTGCAGAATTAGATTCTGGTATTTGTATTCTCCCATTCAAAAAGAGGGAGAATAATGCCACAATTGTACACTTTTTGCCTATCATGTTTCTATAAGGATTTATATATTTGTGTGAATACCTTACTATGGTTTATGTACTTTTTAAGTCATCTTTATAAAACCGAGTACTGTTCAAAGTCAAACATGTGGTGAGGAGAAAGGATGAGAGGGCAAGCAAGTCATTTATATATGCCCAGGATGTGGTAAGAGGTTGTAATCCTGCAGACGTTGTTTTCCCTCACTGTGGCCATGTGTTGCTTTTCAGTGCACAATCAGACGATACACATGGGTTGGCAGACTTTTTTCAGAGTGTGGCTGCTCCCCAGCTCGGATGATTCTGAGGCTGGCAAACTTGCTCAAGTGTTTGGCTACAAGGATTTCATCCAGGTTGTCATGTTCCAGGTGCAGACACTTACCCACAAAACCAAATAAAAGTGTCATCAACACACATGTCTTATATTGAAATTTTGTTTTCTCTGGAATATTTCACTATAGGTTGTTGGGATGATAAAATAGGCACCTTTTATACTTTGCCAGTGTACTTATTTGAAATCAGAGGCTTTAATTTGACTTCTGAAACCTCACACTGTGAGTGGACGTGAGGAAAGGAAAGTGCAATGGTAACCATCCACGGCAGAAGACATGAGCAATGTGTTAGATGGTGGTAGTGGGTTGCAAGAATCGGTTACAAAATGGGGATGGTTCCTCGGGAAGGGTTAGGACGTGGAGTGGGGGGTGCCAATCTGACACTTTGCCCAGGGTGGCAACATTTCTTGCACCGGCCGTGCTTAGGGTGAAACACCCCCTATGGGATTAAAGCCCACCATTTGGAGACCACTCAGGGACAGTCAAGAAAGGCTGGCCTTTTAGAAAAGCAGCCTTCATTGGGTAGGATTTTGACATTGAACCTCTTTGTCTTTTTCCACCTGCTGCTTTTCTGACTTGGTGCCCCTTTCAACCCCTCCTTTGCGTCTTCCAGGTAGGAGTGGTGGTGGTAGCTATGTGTTCCCTGGAGCGGTGCAGCTGCCATCACAGCTGCCATCATGTATTTTGTAGTCCCAGAGAGAAAAGAGTAGATAGTGCTGTTGGAAGTGGCTGATTCTTTCTGCCTTGTTATGAGACTCAGTGAGTCTCAGTGCGGATTAACGGTGTGCGTGAAAGGTCCTTTCCTCAAATCTGATTTGAATCGTAGTGTGGTGGGTGTTGGTGTATGGTGGGGAAGCCACGTGGAAGAAATGTGAGAGGAGCCTAGATGCCGTACAACCACAGCAGCTCAGGTTGAATTGAAGTGCTGACCCATAGGGCGCCGGCGGAATAAAGATACCACAAGGAAGTCACAGGTTTTGACCAGGGTTAGCGGGCAAGACGAGGCGAGGCTGACCCACGCTGAAAGGGAGCTGGCCTACCTGCCCACTTGGCCGCTCGCAGGAAAAGAAAGCTTTGAATAAGGAAGCTTCGGATTGGTTTGGAAGTCCGAGAGCGGTAAGTGGTGGTAGTGCCAACTGTAAGTGAGCCACTAAAGTAATTTAAACTTTCAAAGTTACTAAAAATAATAAAGTGATCAAAAGCAGACAAGTGGGATACTGTTGTTTTTTTTCCCCCCTTTGATTCCACTGCAAGTCATTTAGACTTGACTGTGCTGTAATAATAGCTGTAATAATAGCCCTGACTAGTCATGTCTTGAATATTTAAATTAGGAAGGGTACCCACCGGGTTTAGCTATATCAGAATTGTCATTGGGGCAGAGAAATGTGTGGGGTAAAGCGCTGGAGCATGATTGCGGGGATGAAGATTTCAGGCTGGTGCTGTTGTTTCACCCGACACGCTAATCGAGCCGGCGAACTCCTTGGAGTATGCGCTCTCCATTTGGATTGAAGCAGTTGTGAACTACACTCTGGGTCTTTAACAGCTGCAGAGAAAAATAGTTTTTCAGATCTTTTCATCTCCCTTTTGACATAAAAAACCATGTCGAAGCCTTATAAGCTTCAAAGTGCGGGGTTGATAGAAGCCTCAAGTGTGAAAGAGCACCAGTTCAATATGTCTGCTAGACCTGTAGCCTCACATGAAGGGGGAAGGGTCTTCATTTAGGCCGTATAAAAACAGCGGTGGTGTTTTTTCCCCCACCAAGCTTCTTTGCAAATGACCTGCAAGAACCTACAACCTCAGGTACTATACCAAACTTGGGGAATGAATATCAGCTAGCGCCTCTACACCGATAAATCCCATGGTGAAAAATGTTCTTTCAGCAAAACTTAATTATACTTTAACGGCCACGACAATGAAGGTCACAATTGGGAATTTTTTTCCACCTACCCTAAAAAACACTCTATTTGACTCACCCCCTACATCCTGAAGATGAGGAAGTGAGTTCTACTCACCTACCTATTCAGATGGGGAGTCGGATTGTGGAAAATCACCATCCAGAAAGGGAGGTGGTGGGAGCGGGGGACCCATTAATGACTACTGACTCTTCCTATGAACTAAACGGCATATCAGCTATTTGGGAAGAAGCTGAGGGAGCCAGAGTTTCAATCCCCCTGGCTTCCTCGAATCACAATGACACACCAGATAAGCAGAATCTCCCAGCTGTAGAAAAAGATCAGGGACTTGGATCTACATCAATAGTGGCCCTTAATTTTGTGTTGAGCTCTTTTGATAGGTTTTTGAACATCTTAAAATGGAAGTTCAATAACACACTGGGTTCTGCTGGAAGTTACAAAAGAACATGAACTGACTGATACTTCAATTCTGGCTATAAAAACGGCTATCAACGATTATGAGGGGGAAACGGTTAGTGTAGTGACTGCAATAACAGAGTCAAATGCAGGGAAAATGGACTTATTAGCCATTCAATATGTGGCTTTAAAAGAGGAGATAACCAAACTGAATATGAAAATGAACGAATATTCAAAGGAGGGGGTGCAGAATAGCTGTATAAAGTGTAGGCACTCTATTCTGTCAGTTATTCCAGATGATGAAGCGAATGATACTCCTCTATCTTTATCAGTAATGGATGAATTTATTCAGCTAGCTCAACTAGCGGAGGGGGAGGTGAGATCATCTAGTGTAGAAGAAGAAGTTATCATCGAAGAAATCTGGGATGTGAACTATGAGGAGTTCAAGAGGGGTAAGAAACCAGACGGGAAGACAAGGAAACGGAGGAAGAAACAATCCAATGACATTAAAGGCTCGTCAAAGAGGAAGGCACAGAACCAAATGAAGCATGTAAATTAAAAGAAAATCCCCAGGAATTATGGCCCAACAAGTCAGAAAGGAGCCAATATAGAGGCTCCAAAGAAAGAAAGCATGAAAGAATTGGGTCCAAAGGGGGGAAAAAAACTAAAATCCTGGTGGAGAAAAAGACATGTAATTCAGAAGATGAAGGTAGGAGCCCACAAGCTCCTAAGGCTACAGTCGGTAGCCAAACAGAACCAGTTATTCCCCCAAAGAAGATTGCCCTGATCTTCTTGAAAACAAAAAATCAACTGAAGAGTTTGGTGCCAAAGAAGAAAATTGCCCCTATCTTCTTGAAGTCATTCGAACCGGGAAAGCCTCCGCAGATCCCTGCTCACAACTCAGGAAATTGGCTAACCCTCCTACTGAGCTGCCAGATAATCAGCTTCAATCAGGTTCTGTTGCAAAGGAGGGGTTAATTTAGAATAATAATAACCAAGAGAAAATGGTGGTACAGCGAAATGAAAATGACTTGTTCGAACTAACATCAGCAAGGATGACAGCCCAGAACACGCTGAGAGGCAATGAGTCTCACCAAGATCCGCAGGCAGGTTTGAAAGTTTTTCGTCTTACTGAATCTAAAGGTTCTGCAAAGAGTGTCCACTTGAATCGTTCAAGGGTTTTAAGGGAAATGACTACCATCCCTGCCTTAAAATTCCTATCTACCACTGACATTAAACAACTGAGCTTCCCTCTCCAGCTGGATACAAATATGGCAGAACTCCATATGAACTCAAAATTGGGTTTTGACACTATTCTAGGAGCAAAAGAAGATTGGGCAACAAGAGGCTTCCAGATATCAACTATGTTCACAGAGGTAGAAAAACAGGAGGCCTCGAAAATAACCAAGGAAATAACATCTGGACTGCAATCAATTTGTACTAAACCGTCTATATCACTCCCAGCTCTGTGGGAATGTGTTCCCGAAATCATATCTCAAGTCTTCCTTAAATTGGGAATATGGGAGCAGAAGCTCTAGTCATGGATGATGCAAGGTGTCTGTCATGGAATTCAATTATTCTGCTGGTTATGCTAGAAAATCTTGTATGCTACAAAATGTTCATATGGTTCTATTCCAAGAAACGCTGGCCTTGGATGCTTTGTGTATAGATGGTTTTTCCACTTTTCAGAAGATTGCCTCAAGAGGACTAAAAGGACCTCCTAGTGGTGGGCTGCTTATTTTGTGTAGTAATTAGATTTGTGGTATTTCTATCTTGTTATCAAATGATGTTAAAGGTATTCTGGCGATCAGGGTTATCAGAAGAGGGACCAATCCGGGGTCCAGTTGAATTGTAATCAATCTATATTGGAATCCTGCTCTTGCCCCTCTGATTGAGTTTCTTGGCTGTTTATCTGATCTCCTTGTGGATCTATCTTCTCGATTCCCAAAAGATGAATTAATTATAATGGGCGACCTCAACTCCCAATGTCTAAAGACATTAAGGAATGATGCCATAGAAAAAGAGATAAATGATAGTGGTCATGCTTGGCATAGCTTTTTATCAGACCGGGACTTGACGATGCTCAATGGTAACATCCAGGGTGACATTCCCAGCAGTCACACCTGGCAGAAAGATTATGCTATATCGACGATCGATTATGCTTTCACTTCCACTCAAATGTTTGATAATTGTAAGGAATTGAAAATAACAGAATGAAATATAGAGATCACCATATGTTGGAGGCTACGTTTTCATTTGGGCAGAATAAACAACCTCCTCAATATGCTGAGGAGTTGATTCTAAACTCAGCGGGTAATCGTCTGAGGAGGTTTGAGAGAGGATGTCGTATTCTTACTAACAATTTAGAAATACTTATTAACGGCTCCACAGAGCAGTAAATGGGGAAATATTGTGACCCTTCCCATTTCAGTGATCTTCTATGGGACTTAAATCCCCCGTTTTCAGGCTCCAGGCCCACTGGGAGGCAGAAAGAATATCACTTTGACTCTATAGTTTACGAAAGAGAAAAATTGAAGCGTGCCAAAGGGTACTATTAAAAAAAACTATATGAGACCCCATAACCTTAGAAGTGGAAATAAGATCTCTAAATAATAGCTATAGAAATTGGCTGAGATCTTATAGATATCTGAGGAGACAAAAGGAGGGGGAAGAAATGTTGAGAGCTGTATGTGCGAGAAATTCTCAACATTTTTTGTCTATTGTGAGTTCGACAAAAGTGTTAAGTGGACCATCTCAGGACACTGTAATTCAGGAATGTACCTGAATTGACCACTTCTCGTCGATATATTGCTCCCTTGATTCTCGAGAAACTAAACCTGAAATAATATCGAAGTGGTCATTGAATTACACCTGTGAAGACATTAAGAGGTTGTTAAAGAAATCGCTAGGCTCTAGGGCCTCTGGCCCTAATGGGCTGAGTAATGCAGTCATAAAACTAAATCCAGAAGTGTGGTCAAGAGTGCTAAAGATCTTATTTGATAATATAATTCTCAGTAAAACCATCCCTGAGTCATGGAGGAATTCAAAAAGGTGAGCATCAATCCCCGATGAATTATCGTCCTATATCTCTCCTTGACGTGAATGGGAAGATCTTTTCCGGCCTTATTCAGGGCGGAATAGAAAAATGGGCTGAGACTTCTGGGATTATCCCGAAACAACAAACAGGTTTTAGGAGAAGACTTTCCACTACTCTGAGTACTCTGATTCTAAGCTGCCTTAGCACGGAGTCCTGTGCAAAAGGAGCGACCCCCTTATTCGGAGCCTGGGTGGATCTCACCCAGGCTTTCATTACTATCAACAGAAATGGACTCTGGATGAAATTAAAATCATGGGGGCTCCCAGATAGTCTGCTATCTATTTTGATAGTTACATGGGAGATCGTCATTAAAGGTTTGCCTATCTAAATAAGGGGCCCTCTCTCAATCTGTTAAAATAGAGAGAGGGGTACGTCATGGCTGCCTAATTGCACCCTTTCTCTTTATTTTATACATGTCGGATCTTATGTAATGGCTGAAGAAGGGCAGTCTGGTGGGTCCCAAATTTGGCAGTAGCAAAGTCAACTGGTTGGCGTATGCTAACGATATTGTGGTCTTAGACCACACACAAGTCGGACTTCAATGCTTACTATCAACACTCTCTCAGTATGCCAAGGAAAATGAGCTAAAAAAAATCCAAACAAATCGAAAATCATGGTTTTTAAACATCCATTAAAAAAGCTGAAACCTTTTTTTGGCAATTGGACAACTCCTCCATTCCGGTCTCCAAAGAACTGATCTATTTAGGTTCGAAATTAACAGCCTTTCCCACTAAAACCGACCTTCTGGAGACCATAGATTTTAAAGTTCTTAAGTTCTTAAGCTCAAATGAAGAAAATCTGCTTCCAGTTTTGTAAATTCTCTCTCTTGCCTCTTATTAAATTTTACATTGCTAAGGTGGTCCCGATTATTATATTTGGCATGAAATGCAATCTTTTGGCCTTTGACATTGATTGGGGCAATGTAGAAAGTAAAATTTGGAAAAAAGTGCTTACATTACCAAATTGTGTCCCTATTTCCTGTTTAAGGTTTGAGCTGGGGCTTATCTCTCTTGAAGTAGTGGAAGAGAGTGTCAACCTATAGGCTTATTCTGGTCCCTCCAAAATGTTCTTTATATGATGAAGTGGTTTTAGCTTTGCATAATTCCGCTCATGCATTCTTGAATAAATTAAGACTTAGATGCAATAAGACGCTGGTTGCTGTGGATACTAACATCACATGCTAATCTCAAATCCATTGAAAGCAAAGGAAGCACTCCAACATATGGAATGGATCAGGACTATAGACAAAATGAGACTGTGTAAATTCTCATTATCACCTATGGTAATTGACAAACCGAGATCATGTGTACCTAAATATTTAATGAAATTCCCCGACTCATCTGTCCAGATGGATTTCTTGAGATTAAGACTCAATCATTACGACCCTGGCGGTAAGGGGTTAGCGCCATCGTTAGCTGCGCCGACCCCTTACCGCCAATCACGAGTTCCCTTTCCGCCATGGCGGTTTTTACACCTGCTTTTAGCGGGTGTAAAAAACCATGGCGGTAAGGGAACTTGGTGTTAATTACGCCACCGTAATTTACGGTGGCGTAATTAACGCCTTCCCCACTCCCATTATGCCCTATGGGGCAAAAATGGGAATGGGGAAGGGTAAATGGGGATTGGGGATTTACCGCCCCGCCAAGGTCGGAATGGGGCGGTAAATCCCCTTACCGCCATGGCGTTAACGTAGTTAGCACCATGGCGGTAAAGTCACGGCCCTGGCGGTAACTTTCCGCCAGGGTCGTAATGAGGCCCTATTACCAACCAAGGAAATTCAGCATGTTCGGTATGGTGAAATGAATCCGACAAATGTTTGTGATAAATGTGAGGCTAACGTAACGCAAACTATTTGTCATCTTTTGGTGGACCGTGCAGGAACCTGGCCGCTCAGATTATTAAAATGTCAAAGATGTGTCCATGATCCTTATTCACTGGCCTAAGAAATGTTCTAGGACAGGTTGATTTCGGGTACTGAAGTTTTTCTTACTCTGGAAGTGGAAGCGCTCTTAAAAGCATTTAAGATGACTGCTAATAAGGGAGTTAAGCATGTTAGACCATTACCAGATGAAGGGCAAATGACTCATTGGCCTATGATTTGCCTTTTCCTTCTTTACCTTAGTCACGTGTACGTTATTTTATCTTTTTGTATGGATTAAGAAATTGATATTTTTAAACAAAGTTTGTGATGTTTGTTTTTATGTTGAACTGTGTAAAATGTTACATTTGTTTTGGCTAATGCACAATAAACAAAAATAAATTAAAAAAAAGAAAAAGAGAGTTAAAGGTACTGAAGCTCAGGGGAAATGAATAGAAGCAATGTTTGGGTACGCAGGAAGTGTATTGTCCATATGGTCAATTACCTGACTCCAGATGTTGGAGGCTAAAAAAGACAGGAACAATCGAGAAAAGTTAAGGGAAATTTTTTTTGGCGTTTATCGAGGGATGGGATTCTACGTGAAAGTTGTTAGCAAGTCACTTTGCATTTGTCCACCGACTCAGTGCAGCAATTGTGGACAGCGTGCTCATGCAGGAGCCCACACCTCTACTCCCTCGGAGCGGGCAGGAGCCCCCACCTCTACTCCTTCGGAGCGGGTAGGAGACCATACCCCTCCTGGGCCCTTCCTGCCACCAGCGCAGGGCCTCACTTGCAGGCCTACCACCCTTTTTGTCCCACAACCCGCACGCGCCGACATTACAAAAAACAAAATGTCGGGCGCGATGCGGGATGAAAGCGAGGCTCGGCCTCGACTTCGTTGCTAGGCAACGCATCCCTGCTCCACATTACCAGGAACTTCCGCCGGCAGGCGGAATAGCCGGCGGCAACCCCAAGGCCACTATAAGCCCAAGCTGCCCTGTTTGCCCACTTCAGAAACCTTCCGGCGAGCGGGCAGGAGCCCCCACCTCTACTCCTTCGGAGCGGGCAGGAGCCCCCACCTCTACTCCTTCGGAGCGGGCAGGAGCCCACACCTCTACTCCCTCGGAGCGGGCAGGAGCCCCCACCTCTACTCCTTCGGAGCGGGCAGGAGCCCACACCTCTACTCCCTCGGAGCGGGCAGGAGCCCCCACCTCTACTCCTTCGGAGCGGGTAGGAGACCATACCCCTCCTGGCCCTTCCTGCCACCACTGCAGGGCCTCACTTGCAGGCCTACCACCCTTTTTGTCCCACAACCCGCACGCGCCGACATTACCAAAAACAAAATCCGCACGCGCCGACATTACCAAAAACAAAATGTCGGGCGCGATGCGGATGAAAGCGAGGCTCGGCCTCGACTTCGTTGCTAGGCAACGCGTCCCTGCTCCACATTACCAGGAACTTCCGCCGGCAGGCGGAATAGCCGGCGGCCACCCCAAGGCCACTATAAGGCCAAGCTGCCCTGTTTGCCCCTGTTGGCCGCTGGCAGGCGCGAGGCGCTCGCCCCTATCGAACCCTGCTACTGGAACTTGCTTCCATCATAGACATCCACCTGCTGCACTGTTGCCACCCTTCTCCATAAAAAGTACCTTCGGTCCAGGTCTCATAAAGTGCCAAGTGCCAGGTCTCATGCTCCTACTGGAACCCACCTACAACATCCTGTTTACGCTGGCACCTATTCAGGGTAAGAAGCTCACTACCAGCATAAAACCCCATCCGTTATTGCTACCGTGTTGCACTGTTAGTGTATGGCTGTGTGGCCTGAGTATACTCGCCACTATTAAATTGTGTTGTGCCTTATGGTCGCTCTCAGACCACTCTTAAATTGTGTTGTGCCTTATGGTCGCTTTCAGACCACTCTTAAATTGTGTTGTGCCTTATGGTCGCTTTCAGACCACTCTTAAATTGTGTTGTGCCTTATGGTCGCTTTCAGACCACTCTTAAATTGTGTTGTGCCTTATGGTCGCTTTCAGACCACTCTTAAATTGTGTTGTGCCTTATGGTCACTTTCAGACCACTCTTAAATTGTGTTGTGCCTTATGGTCGCTTTCAGACCACTCTTAAATTGTGTTGTGCCTTATGGTCGCTTTCAGACCACTCTTAAATTGTGTTGTGCCTATGGTCGCTTTCAGACCACTCTTAAATTGTGTTGTGCCTTATGATCGCTCTCAGACCACTCTTAAATTGTGTTCTGCCTATGGTCGCCTTCAGACCACTTTATACTGTGTTGTGCCTTATGGTCGCTTTCAGACCACTCTTAAATTGTGTTGTGTCCCATGGTCACTTTCACACCACTTTTAAATAGTGCTGTGCCCTATAGTCGCTTTCAGCCCACTTTAAATTGTGCTGTGCCTTATGCCTTTGTCAATTTCTAAGTGCCATGCCCCACTATATTGGCATTACTAGCCATGATTAGGACTTCCCAAGTCTGAACCCTTGCTGTAGCATATCCGCCTTTCAGATACTAACAGGATCTTCCAACCTAGACTGATAGTACATTTGCACCCCAATTCCCACCAGACTCACCAAATACAAGCATTATCTTGCCGCTCCCACAATATGTACACTACGACCTGCTTCTCACACTCAAGTGGGACCATAGCCTGGACTCTCCTAACCATCACCACAATAATGGCCCTCACCAACTCTACACCCTGCAACTTGCAAGAGAGAAACCTGCGACTCAGAGCTAGGCTCCCACGACTTTATGACATCAAAAGTAAGAGAACCAACCCACCAGTACCCACGCGCACCTCCACTACCATTAATCCTAACCTCCTAGACCTTGCGACGACAAATCGTCCTCAACCACTTGATTACCCATACTACAAACAGAGGAGACCCAACCACCCCAATCCCAGAACTGCCAAAGATAACACGATAATTCCAACACTATCAGGAGCCCTTATTAATGCTAGGTCCCTTATAGCACACAATACCGAAATAGCAGATATACTGTCTTCGGACAATTTAGATATCCTTGCTGTCACTGAAACCTGGCTCCATGATGCAGCTGGCCCTGCCCTCTCGACTGCCATACCAGATAACTTCAATATCCTAAGAGTCGACCGACCCAACACTAGAGGAGGTGGCCTGGCCATCATAACCAAAACACATCTAGCTGATAGACTCACCCCACACCCAGCTTTCACATCGTGCGAACTTCTATCAGCTAAAATACCTATCTCAAACAACAGCACACTAACAATACTTCTTGTGTACAGACCACCAGGCCCACTAGGCAACTTTGAGGAAGACCTATCTAGCCTCCTCACTGACAGCATTAAAGACTCCACTCAGCTCCTTCTACTAGGCGACTTTAACCTAGGCTTTAATGACGCTGAAGACAAACAAGCACAAGCAATCCAATCTATTCTAGCCAATCACGACATTACCCAAAATGTCCTAGCTCCTACACATACAAAAGGCCGCACGCTAGACTGGATAGCCAACCACAACTGCAACATCACCATCTCCACTATCCAACCTCAAATATGGACCGACCATCATCTTATATGCTTCACAGCCAACATCGAACCTCCCAAACCCAATAAGAATAAAATAGCACCCCCCATGCCAACAAGAAGTAAAAAAGTTGAAAAACTACTTCCACTTCTCCTACCAACTCTCATAGCTAGTCCTAATGATTCCAACCCTAGTGAGTTAGTTGAATCATTTAACAACGCCATGACCAAAGCTCTAGACTTGATTGCCCCTACCAAACTTCATAAAAGTAAACGTGAAACTCACCTTAACTCTTGGTTCACCCCCCATCTCAAACAAATGCGTATCCAAAAACGCAAACTCCAAGCTATTTGGAGGCATACTCCCTCTGCCGACAATAAAACCGCACTTGCTAACTTTGCCAATAAATACAAAAAGGAAATTATTCAAACGAAAAAAGACTCATTCAATCATAGAATCAGTAAAGCCAATTCTAACTCCAAAGAACTCTTCACTATTCTTCGTGAATTGGAAAACCCTATTGCCCCCACAGACAATGTCCCCAAGGACAAATCCTGGTGCACTAGCATCCAAAATGCTCTAGCAAATAAAATCATAACCCTTCAATCTAAAATTGCTGAGAAAAAAGCCTCCTTGAGCTCTCACGGTACTCACACCACCCCTTTGAAGGAGTTACCCAGCACACCCTCCCAAAACAACGGTAAACCCTTCAGGTTTACCAATATCTCTATATTGGAAACTGAAAAGGTCATTCTGTCCCTTAAACCGTCAAATTGCCAAGGCGACAGTTGCCCTGCGCAAATCATTAAGGATGCAGCTAGAGATCTAGGACCCTTCATCTCGAAACTTATCAATGCCTCCTTGAACACGAGCACTGTACCTACCAACCTTAAAGGATCCTGGGTTCTCCCCCTCCTCAAAAAACAGACACTTGACCCAGCTATCCCCACTAACTACAGGCCTATTACTACAGTCCCATTTCTCCTTAAAATCATTGACAGAGTAGCCTACCTCCAAATCCAAAACCATTTGGGGACGCACCAACTGTTAGGTACACGGCAATCTGGCTTCAGACCACTGCACGGTACCGAAACAGCCTTCATTGACCTCAAAACACAAATCGACGAGCTGAAGGATAAAGGTAATACAGCTATGCTCCTCCTCCTTGACCTGTCAGCGGCCTTTGACCTCGTGGATCACGCAGTATTATGCAACCATCTAGCGTCTGCCGCTCACTTCTCAACTGAAGCTATAGCATGGGTACAATCCTTCCTAGCCAACCGTTCGATGAGAGTGTTCTCCCCTGTAGCAGCAGCGGACCCAATCCAGATCACTTGTGGTGTCCCACAAGGCTCATGTGTCTCCCCGACTATGTATAATATCTTTACTAAGCCTCTCTTCGACAAACTTGACAAATTAGGGGTAACCTACACGAATTATGCGGACGATACGCAGATTCTCATACCTCTATCAGGCAACTTTGTCGAAGATACAGCTCTAGTAAACAAAATCTACCTCCTCATTCAGGCATGGATGGCCTCCCACGGCCTCTGCCTAAATGACAACAAAACTGAGATATTAATACTGGGTTCCGACTCCAACCTAAAAAAAATGAGCCCCAACTATCGTAATTTCAACATAGATGGCAACACAATCAAGGTGGCCACCGAGGTAAAAACCCTGGGCTTTTACCTCGATTCCACTCTATCCCTCAAAAAACAAGTTAACACCCTGGCATCCTCTACAGCGTACACCTGCAAATTAATCAGGACCTGTAGACCTTACCTCTCTAAAACCAACTGCATCATGCTTGCCAATGCATTAGTCATGTCCAAACTGGACTATTGCAATGCCCTCTATGCAGGTGCCAACAAATCCATCATAAATAAAATGCAAATCCTTCAAAACAACGCTCTTAGAGCAGCCCTTGACATACCCAGCAAAGCACATATCTCAACCGTTAGGAAAGACCACCACTGGCTCAAAATTAGCGACAGAGTCCTGTTCAAGACATTATCGCTTACCCATAAAGGGCTCAACAACACTGCTCCCTCCTACATCTCAGCCAGACTGACTAGAAAATCATCCAGGCACCATACTAGGGCTACTAACCACTACCTGCTCGAAACCCCCAGATTCATACGCTCCAAAGCGGGCGGAGCAAGCTTCCCTGTCAAAGCTGCCCAGGCCTGGAACGCACTGCCCATTGCACTGAGAGCCAACTTACCCTACTCCAATTTTAGATGTAAGGTAAAAAACTGGCTCTGGACAAACGACAACTAACTCTCGTGGCACCCAATGACCACGATACCGTTGTCTAAAATGATTATGTTCTCTTACCTATACCTGTACACTCCCTCAAAACCATAATATGCTATTTTTTTTTCTTTTTTTTTTTTTCTTCCACACGGCGTGTATTGATATGTTCTTACTGCACTATTATGTTGTTTCTCGCCTATACTCTGTATGTAACCCAAGCTTAAGTAACCTTGTACCTGCTGCGCCCGGCTACCCCTGGGTTTTGTGCGCATTATCAAATAAACAATACAATACAATACAATACAATGGTATGCAATATTACATCTGTGTCCAGTCCATCCAGGATTATGTCCAGAGACATCACTGTGGCCATTATGAAATTATCCGCATTGTGATCCTGCAATCCCAATCACGCGGCAATGATGGCACCATCAGCAATGTGTCAATCTGACCTCAGCGTAGCACATCTGCTCTCAAACGAATTAAAAGTGTGTCATGGCGGTGCGCGCATTTGCACATGTCCGCAAACAATTCTGAAACACTCATGATTTTGCAGACACTTCTGTAGTTAATGAACACCGAAACATAAATCTGGGTCTTCGAATGTTGTAATTCATAATGAAATTTCATGAAATAAATGTAGGGGTACGTTTTTGCAGTATGATGTATGTTGACAGACAGGGTTTTATGTATATTTCAATGTGCATGTGTTCAATACTAGACTAAATCAGCACATGGGGTTTCTTCGAACCCGGTTTGAATCACACAAAGCAAACCCGGATTCGAAGCAAACTATGCACTGCTCACACCTGACCTGACATTTCCCCCCACCTCTCCTTACTTCTGCTCAGCACCTCCAACTTCCAACCGCCTCCACTCCCATTCACCTGTTCTTTTTCTTTTCGGTGGTGCTGCTGCCACACCTCTCCTGGACCGAGGGCCACCGAGGAAATGGAAGAGGGGCTATGCATGGAGCTCCACCTTCTGTTTCCATCTTGGGTGAGTATTTGCTTGAATCAACGGTTCGCAGCGACCCGTTGATTCAACTAAATACCTTTCAACTGGCATTACAGGATGTAAACGCAAGGTGCTAAGAGCAATAATAGCCGGGACCACAGGCTGACATAGGGGTAACGTCCCAGGGACCCTTGTTAACTCGGGCGCCCAGTACAGCCCCAGAACTGGGTTATTATTGCTATAACGTAACATTCAATTCAGTGCTCAGAGGGATGAAAAAACGTTAGTTAAGAGAAAATTTAATAGAAACATTGACGCATTTCATTGCAACAAATCCGTTGACATTCAGTGACATTAAGGTCAACATTTCAAGCAATAAAAACTTTCAAATGTGTAAGTTTTGAAAGCTAATCCACCTTAACTTTGAGCCTCCCACTGTGCAGCTCATGGACACATGGATGGCTTAATAGATTACATCACATATGACCTCTCTGCATGATATCCCTGTGAGTGGAGTACACTGATCACAGCCATGGCCGGTTGCCATCTTCCCTGGGCCATGGCCTAGGCCCTGACCAGCCACCCAAAGTAGCCATTGGTTCTGTCCAGCAGCCAGGCTGAGTGACCTCTTTATCCCCATGTATATATTCAGACTGCTGCAGCTAGGTTGATAGTCCACCTGAGGTGCCATGATCATATCTCCTCAGCCCTCCATGATCTTCATTGGATTCCATTTGTAAGAAGAGTGGAATTCAAAGACCTCAGTTTGATGCATAAAGCTTTCTATCATGAAGGGCCTTAATACACCAGGAGTCGCTTGACACGCTGCATGCCAGACACAAAGTTGAGATGGTCCTCTGTCTATTGACAGTCCCTGCACATAAGTACCAAAAATGGGGTGGGCGTATCTTCTCGGTCCACGCAACAACACATGGGAAAAGCCTACCATTAGCGTTACACCTCCTTGAAGACATAAAGCATTTAGGACAAATCTTTAAACTTTCCTCTTCCCTAGGTAATGTCTTATTGATCCAATGAACTTGCTAGGTTTCCATTAGGTGTTTTATGAAATATTCAGTGCGATGATGGACCTTTGTTGGCAAGATTCCTACGCATTATAAATACTTCAACATCTATGAAAAGGTTTCATGGGCCACTGGCGATGGCCAATAGCCACACTGCCGGGCCATGAACTAAGAATATGCCGCAGAACCTGCTGTCAGGCCAGCCAAAATGGCCAGTTTACCACCATAACGGGTGCACGGCTATATTACATTTCTTTTACCATGCACTGCACATGCTTCTATATATGTATCAAATATATTGAAATAAACCAAGAGACTGTTTTGTCTCTCAGAGATATTATTCACAATATTGTGTGTGATGTTGTCAGTGTGCTTTAGTTTCCAGTCCTGTCATCAGTAATGTAGTTAGTGATGTCATAAGGGATAGCATTGTGTTGTCTTCAGTGATGTTATCAGTGATGCTAGTAGTGAGCTCATGGGCTGTGCAACAGGGGCTCAGAGTTAGGTTGGCATAGCTTTCAATACATTGCTAAATTTCAAGTATTTTTTGTATTGAACAATTTTAACTTAACTTTCTCTTAACTAAAGTTTTTTAACAGAGTTTTAATGGTTTTGTTATGGTGTATCTCACACCAATCTTAGAAGAATTGTGGTGGTAGCCAATGTATAGCACTTATGAATATCGAATGTAGTCAATGTATTGCACTCAGGTGACTTCTTAGGGTATCGAATGCATTGCACTTGCCAATGTATTGCAATTCGATGAATGTTGAGGTTTATTTATTTAGTTATTTATATTTATTTAGTTATTTATTGAGCATTTGTTAGGCACCTATACAACACAATGGTGTTTCCAGGCACCACAAGACAAGTGGGGAGGGAACAGGGGAGTACATAACAATGGCGAAAAACTGTAAATATGCAATCATGGTCCTAATTGGCCTTGTGACATTCGGACTTGCAAGTGCACTGAAGAGAAGTGCAGGAGATAGGGATGGAGGTATGGGAAAGTGCTGGTGAGGGCCCAGGAGGGAAGTGCCTAGTGGTGATAGGGGAGAAAACCACTGTCTAAGTGCTAGGGAGGAGGAACCCCAAGGTTGGGATGCACAGCCTCCAGGCACGGGGCCCACAAGGGTAGTGCTGAGGGGTGGGGTGCTGGTGTCGACTGGGCAGAGGGCCTGGTAACTTGTGAGATTCATAAAGGACCAAGTTACCAGTTTCACTGGTAGTGGGATGATTAGCAGAGAAGGGAAAGAGGGAAAAAGGGAAAGAAAATCTGAGTTTTTAGAAGTTTTCAGAACTTAAGGAGGTCCGGCTCAAGTCTGAGAGGGGAAGGGAGGCTGTTCGAAAGAGAGGCACCAGCCGAGGAGAGCGACCTGCCCCCTCAATCTCTGCTTGGAGAAGTATTTGACAAGCAGAGAGTTGGAGTTAGAGAAGCAGAGGGCTCTAGCAGGGAAGTATTTAGGGAGAGAGAGTTGGATATAGCGTGGTCCCAGGCCCCAGGAAGCCTTGTGGATGATGCAGAGGTTGTTTAATTTGATCCTTGTGGTCACCAGGAGCCAGTGGAGAGATTTCTGGGGCTGGAGCAATACAGTCCCTGGGCGTGAGGCCAAGGATAAGTCTTGAAGCCCTATTCTGGATTAGCTGTAGCTGTAAAGAGCAGAGGGGGAGATTGAGGAAGGTGCTTGTGCAGTAGCCCAGCCTAGAGAGGACCAGAGCTCTGGAGACATTGAGCTTCTGGGGAAAGGTGAGGAAAGGGAGAAGAATGCCTCTAAGGAGGTGAAGCTGGCTGTGGGCCTTATTGGCAAGGTCCAAGATTGTGGGGTGAAGGGTAGAGAGGAGTCGAGGATGACATCAAGGTTTTTGGCCTCACAGGGTAGGAGAGAAACAGGGTGCTGGTCTCCCAATAAGGATCTCAGTATTAATGGCATTAAGATAGAGATCATTGGCTGCACACCATGCCTGGATAGCAGACCGACAACCAGGGATGCGAGAGGAGGAAGAGGAGGTAGTAAAGGGAAGTTTGAAGGAAAGCTGTGTGTCACCAGCATAACAATTGAAATGAGGAGAGAAGGAGGAGATCAGGTGAGCAAGAGGAGTGAGATGGATATTGAAGAGCCACCGTGATAGGACAGAGCCCTGTGGGACACCGCAGGTAGTGAGTTTGGTGGTAGAGGAGAAAGGGGTATCACAGAGCCATTTTACAAGCATAGAATGTTTTACCGTGTCAAAGGTAGAGGAGAGATCAAGGAGAATGAGAACAGCAGGAGTGCTAGAGTCAAGATTTGGGAGCATTTCTTCATGGGTGTTCACGAGAGCAGTTTCCATGGTTCTGGATGCCCTGAATCCAGATTGATGGTCATGGAGGCAACCAGCAAGTTAGGTATGAAGGATCATTTGGGGGAGTACCAACTTCTCTGAGAGTTTACCCAGGAAGGGGATGATGGAGATAGGGCGATAGTAAGTCGCGCATAAGGGGTTAGCAGACAGCTTTTTTTTAGGAAAGCGTGCACAAGGTAATGATTGAGGAAAAGCAGAAAAATGTCGGTGGCGAATGAGTGGTAACAGAAATCGGCAAACGCCGGGATGAGAGAGGAAATGTTGTCCTTAAAGGTTCTAGAAGAGCATGTGTGCACCTGTTTGGATAATACCTTCAGAGAGCGGTTAGCCAATGTATTGCACTTAGTTGAATTTCGAAGTGTAGACACTATATTGAATAGGCTACTGCTCCCCTCTGAATCCTGACTCTCTGTTGAAAGTGTACTACACTCTGAAGCTTGCCACTGTACTAAGCACTCCTGCTCCTGCTCCTCTCCAGCAAAACTCCCAAGCACCACACATGCTCTAAAGGGCCAGCCACACTACACACAAAACATACAAACCATACATCCACCACAACAAACATTCCGCAAACAACAAACAATCCCAGACAATTGGCCTTACCCCTCCAGACAAAACAAGCCAGTGCAAACAATCAAAGCAGACTTAGAAAGCTGACACACACAGACATCAGTTTCTCATGGTTCTGCAAGCATCAACAGAAGAGACTAGCCTCTATCCGATCCCTCTTCCCCAACTAACCCACCTGCCCTCTTTCTTACAGAGCCACATGAGTTCCTGGAGACCATGAAAATGGTAAACCGTGCATGGTATGATTCAACATAATATAACATAACAAATGTAGTCCTAAAGCTTTTCATATTGTCAGAGATGTCATATTCAATGTTATCAGTATGTTTCTAAGCTACCCACACCCAAGGGGTCTGTGCCCATCGAGCCTTGGCCAGTGGGCCAAGAGTAGTGTATAGGGATAATTTTCGTCTAAGTGAAAAGTGCTCACCAGGGGGTGGTTCTAAATCATCATGCCCTGCCCCTTTTTTTTAAGTTTTTTTTTAACAAATTAATTCATTTTAAACATTAATTTCTAATGGCCCAAACAGCTGCCGCACTGACAGACATGTTCCTAACTGTCTGAACAGCTGCCATGAAGAATGGCATGGGTCTGGAATGTCTTGTAACCATTCAGCGTCCTGAGATAGGGAATCTCTTGTGGTATGCAGGAGAGTTATGGGGTATCTGAGCTGTATATAAAGGCAACAGGGCTGGTTTATATTGTCAAAACATGCATTACACTCATTAACCAGTACAAGATGTCTGCTGACCATCCCGCAAAACCATGTGTAAGAGAATGCAGATAACCTGAAAGAAAATGAATGTATTCTATGAAACTCAAAGCCCGTTCGCAATGCATGAGGATGTTTGAGACGCTGTACTAGATGTTGTTAAACAATAACATACTATTATACGAACAAGGAACTGACCTCATCCCGACAAAAATATTTTTACGCACACTATTACTTCCCGTGTGGTTCTTTACAAACAGAAGGCTTAAGGCTAATTCGCCTGTATAACAATGAATGTAGAACCCAAATACTCTGGATATCTGATTAGTTTGATATCTCAGGCTACCCCGAAGCATCAGTGTTACTGCCTTGGAGCAAAAAACAATACATAAAGAAAACTGCTGTAATAGCTTAGTGGCTATTTATTAATTTTGCAGTTATTGTCTAACAAGTAAACATGATCTTCAAAAAGGAGTATTTACAGAAATTACACTTTCAAAAGAATCAGTGACCATTAGTGTGCATAATAAATTACATCAGATATTGTAAGACATACACTGAAGTGTTGGCAAGGAATGAACATTTTCAAAGAAAAACCATCCACAAAATATATAGCTGAATAAACAGTCTATCCAATAAAAAATGACACAAAGGAAGAAAAAAGAAAAACAAAACCCCAACACGTCCTGATTGTATGTGGTAGGGAAAAGCAACCAAATGCGTCCCCCACCAGAGTCTGGTGTATTTGTGGCCACGGCTAGTGAACCAGGTGTCAAGTCCTATGGTTCAGGGACCAAGGTGTTCGTGATTCCAAACCAGTGCCAAAGGTAAGGTCCTCCTGGTAGCTTGGAGGATCAACTGGTGGGAGTTGTATAGAGATCAATCCTAGGTCACATGAATGACAAATAGATAATTCTATAAAAGACAACACATACCCTACAACAGTGGAAACCGTATCGTGAACAAGTAAACAGGAGGGAAGGCCCTATGTATTGGGAAGGTCAGGTAAAGGGCATCGAAAATGCTATTATACGTCCCTGCAGCAGTGTCTTTTTCAGGCTGATCTTCACTGCTGCCCATCTGAGTCAGATCCTGGGAGGGTCTGCTGTCATGGTGAGACATGTGGTGGTCATGTTCCTGAGGTGCCTGGGACATCCAGCTTCAAGGTATCTGAAACCATCTCATCAGCACATGGAACCACCTCCTAGCCTGATCCACAACCAAACATGAAAACCACTACTTCGCCCAAAGCCCCTAAACTCCATGCAACGAGACCTTATGCTGAAGTAAGTGGGACCAGCACATCTAGGAACCCTATTGGGTGTTTGTTTTCTAGGTAAAACACAGTAAGGGGGGGTTGCAAACCTGTTTCCACCATTGTCCCTCCATAGCATTGTACAGGAACAAAGTCCTCATCCTAACTCTCCCTTGCTTGGTCGTGATCGGTGGAGATTTTGCTAAGGATCTCCCCTGGACCTCCCCTAGAGTGATGAGATTGGGAGAAGAACTTACCTTCATTTTCCTCTTCACTGGAACATTTACCTACTTGTTGGCTTTGCCAGCAATTGTCCTTCAGCTCTACAGATTTTGTCCTCTTTGTAAGAGGTACATACCTGGGGCTAGTGAATCTTTGTGGCAACCGCCCTACATATAACAGCCGGATAGGACTTCTTAAATGTTAGGGGCCTTTTCTGTTTCTTTTGCTTTTCCATTGATGTGTACCTGCTTTTTGAATTGTTTCATTCAGTTTTCTGCCTACAGTCTACTATTTCATGTCTGAACTATTTCACACTGCTTTAAAAGTAGTAGGTGATCTCTATTCTGATAACCAACTTTGTGTGTGTGTGTGTGTGTTTGTGTTTTCAGAGGTTGTTCGAAGTGATGCTCATCTTAACACGCAACAGATGTCCTTCATTATGTCATTTGCCACACCTGCCAAATTTCCTGGGTTTTGTTGTGAAGAATTGCATTAATGTAACTCTGTCCTAACCAAAGATTATATTTTTCTCTGATTTTCAAGTTTTATTTATGGGTTATCTTCTCCACGGCTGTCTAGCCCTGGCGTACATCCATGGCCACCATCCATGTTTCATCAAGTATTTAAAAAGAACAAACCTCATTTGCCTTTGACCACGACCAGTCACCTCAGACTACATCCATGGCCCACATGCCCCTGCCAAGTAACTTACCAGATCCCGCTGGCCACAATCTTTCTCAGTGTCCACTGGCCAAGTTGCAAAAATAAGGCAAAAAGACAATGGCCCGATTGCTGTGGCCCATTTCGGCCTGTCTAAGAACTAAACAAACCTCACCAGCCATGGCCTGCAGCCCTTTCCACTGTCAATGCTTAAACAATTAGCCAAAAAAGAGTTTGGGCCCCTGGCCCTTATTTTCCTCCATACATTCCCTTGGTAGTTTCCCCCAGTGAGTTTCCACAGAAACCTTTGACACCTCTAACCCAGCACTGCATAATGTGCACTTTCAGATGCTATAATGACCATGTTAAAACCTATAAACTGCTTCTGCATTAATTTCCCTGTCATCTGTGATGTCATCTTTCATGTACTGGGTGCTTGTTTTAGCAGTGCATGGTGGTGGCATGAATTATGGTTACTTAGTTTACAATAAGTGGTGTTTTTCTGGTGTTTTTCGGTTTTGCTTGTAACCATAACGTCCATTTACCAAAGTTTTTTCAGTGAACTTCATGGGTTTTTACCAGTGCACCGTAATTTGTTACAACTTACTAATATCATACTTTCCCCAATATACCAACATTTTTCTCCAATTTAGAAAGTTTCACCTTAAATCAATGCCATTCTGCACCTTCTACCATCATTTTAAACACGTTTATACAATTTTTGCAACTTTTCCACTGTCTTTGTGTTCGTCGACATTTCGCAAACATTTGACGTCATCGTGAACTTTGCAGTGAGTGTAATGTGACCATGTACTTGCGCGTGGCATGGGCGTGTTCGCGAATGCCTCTGCCCTTCTGAATGAGCCCGTACTTCTCGAACAGTTTGGAAGCATTTTTCACCTCACCTAGGAACTTTGAAACTCAAATTTAACCTGTGCACTGCTCCTAGACCAACAAACTAGCACACAGCACATAATTGGAAGAATATTAGGAAAACTGTATTTATCTTACAAATGGCATCAGCGCTTGCCACCCCTCCTCCCCAAGAGCCACCACCAGCTGGAGGACCTACACAACGAAAGAAGCGCAATACTTCAAAAGACAATCAAGAAGACGAGAAAGATGAGATAGAAGAAGTTCCACCTCTAGCACCCCGAGAGAGTCATGGGTGTGGCAGTTCTTTACCACTGTTGGAAATGTACCAAAGGCTAAAGCTACCAAAGTGAAATGCACTGATTGCAACATTGTACTCAGTCGTGGACAACCTCCATGCACTGCCACACCAAATCCAACCAAAGCAATGCTCTCAGAAAGCTGTTCCTTTCTTAGGAAGTAGTAGGCTGTTTTCCTCTACCTCATCTTCTTCATCCAATGCTGTACCCACACAGCCTACTTCCACCAGCTACCTTGCAAGCAATTAAAGAGGCTGTTGATCCATTTCAAAAGCAACAGTAGTCTCTATGTGCAGCAACACACCACTCTGCAGGGGGGAGCAATTTCGAAGTGATTTTGAAGCTGTAATAAAAGAGCATGAAACACGCTGCCCTCTACCTTAGATTTAACACACTTGCAATATCTTCCCCTGTCTACCGGCCCCCCCATTTGTGTGGTTGGTGCCCCTTCCCTCATTTCCCTCCCCATATTTCTCTCTGTTCTCTCCTTTCACAGTTAAAAAATAGAACAAAAAAATAAGCTTACAGATTCCATCTACTTTCCATTTTTCAGTAAAGTTGTTAGTTTCAATAAGCTTCTCCAACATTCCCATTACTATTTTCTACTATGCTAAAGGAAATAATGGCAATTGTATACTAGAGAAAAAAAAACACAGAAACACATTTCTGTCTGTAGTTCTTTTCTCCAGTATACAATAAACACCATAATCCATTGCTGTTTATAACTTTCCAGAGTCTCTGAATTGCCCTGTCTAACCCATGCCTAATAAGAAATCCCAGATTGCACATGTACACCATCACACAAAACAGCCCTTCTACTCTTTTTACTGTTATGTTTGTAACACTTCCTCATTGCCTGCTTTAAACCATTCACACATGTATCCACCAATCACTTAAAAAAAACTCTACATATAGCCTATCAAGATATTAAAATTCCACCCACCAACTGCAATTTAACAATGTACTACAAATCATTTGCTTCTACATTTCCCATACTTATGCCAAAATATTGTACATTGTGCTCCTATAAATTCACATATGCACTGTGTAGTGACACAAGTGCATAAATAAAAGGGGCAGTATGGATAGACAAGTGCTCATGGGAGCACAAGAGGGAAGTGCCAAGGGATTGCAAGGTGGGCGGCCACTATCTAACTGCTGGGGCAGAGGAGTCCCAAGGGTGGGGTACATCTTAACCGTAACATCCCTTTAGCAAAGATTTTTCTGTCAATTGAATACGTTTGTCACAAGGGAAAATGTTCCATAGTGTTACATCACTGTATATAAGTTATTAATAATTTCTCTTTTAAAATATATGAAACAACTATAAACCTCCTTTAACAAACATATTTTTTGCAACACATACTTATGTCAGTCGTTATCAGCAGTGCATACCCCAATAGGCAAATCGGAGTAGACTTTTGTCCTTGCCGAAGGCCAGGCCTTCTGCCCACGGCAGAAAAGTTATATCACAATTTTTTGTACTTGCGTTTCCACACTTGCCACAAAATAAAACATAGGACAGATTTGCAAAAGCATCCTTTCAGGTCCTTGCAGATGCTCCTCATGCAAGTTTGCTGCAATCCCGTCCAGCACTCCAGACTGCAGCCGCAAGCAGAATTTTGTCCCACTTTCAACTTAGAGCATCACATACGTCCTTGCCAGGGGCCAAGGCCATTGTTCATGCACCAAACTTATATACTAGTTTTTTGTCCTTACATTTGGACACTTTGAAAAAATAAAACACAAAACAGATTGGCAAAACCATGCTTTCAGGTTCTTGCTCATGCTCCTCGCACAGGTTTGTTGTCATTCAGTACAGCACTTCAGGCTGTAGCCGCAAGCAAAATATTTCTTCCCATTCAAACCTAGCATTTGGCCATGCTGCATGCCTGAATAATCAAATTAGAGTACACGATTATGAAGTAATTGCATGACGGTAGAATGAGTAGATCACTTTGCTTCAGCTAGTACTTTAAAAAGATTACCCTGCTGTTGGTGATGGAGTTCTTTTGTGAAGGTGCCCTTCCTTCTTCAATTATTAGGGTTCGAATTGGAGAGTAAGCCCTGTACACCTCTGCACTGGGTTATTCAATAAGTAACTGTTATCGTAATGAAACAGTCTTCAAAACCATTCTTGATGCTATATTTATTGTTAGAACTCAGCCAACACGTAATTTGACCCACCTGGCCTAGATATGTCAGTGAAAAAAAACAACTTGGGCCAGATATTTGATATCATCAGTGATGTCATCAATGGCATTTGTGATGTCATCTTTGATATCCTGGGTGTTAGTGTAGCAGTTATTAACCACTGTTGGGAATGTACCAAAGGCTAAAGCTACCAAAATGAATTGCACTGAGTGCAACATTGTTCTTAGTCGCGGTCTACCTGGACAGTACTCGTACGGGACCACATCCATGCGCTGCCATACCCAATCCAACCACCACAATACTCTCAGAAAGGCTCCTCCTTTCTTAACAAGTAATAGCCTGTCTTCTTCCACCTCATCTTGGTCAACCAGTAGTATAACCACAAAGCCTAGTTCTGTGAGACACAACATTCCACCAGCTACCTTGAAAGCAATTAAAGAGGCTGTTGATCCATATCTTTTGAACACAGCATTACACTGTATATACTGCAACACAACTCTCTGCAGGTAGGAGCAATTTCAAAGTGCTTTTCAAGCTGTAATCAAAGAGCATGAAAACCACTGGCCCCTACCTTACATGTAACACGTGTGCTACATCTTCCCCTGTCCACCTGCCCCTCCATATTAGTGGTTGGTGCCTATTCTGTCTTTTCCTGCCCCATCCTACATTGCCACCTTTCAGGGGAAAAAAACGAAAGAAAAAAAACACCTCTCACAGTTAAAAAATAAAACGAACAAAGCTATCTTATAGAATTCATCTACTTTGCATGTTGAATAAAGTATACAAACTCAATAAGATTCTATCTGCCGAACTTCATAGAGCAGAGCGTCACTGATTACATTTGCCCGCCCCTAACGCAAACATCACTATATGCTCAAAATTAGCTCCACCTACTTGATTGACATTAGTGGGCACCGTAGCCAAACATACAAAGTCATCACCAACGTCATAAACTTATGTTATGCACAGCAAGGAAGTTAAACACAAACATCCACAACAAATGCAAAATCTTGGTCTTTTTTTACTGAAATGATCAAAACATTTTATTTTGAATAAAACAGCAGTAGTGGGGACCGTAAAAGTTACTTTTCATTTTGACACAGCAATGAAAACATTCACTTAAATCCACAAAAGGTTTGTTACGTTTTTCTGACCCAGTTCATAGTTACCAAATGTTGCAGCATTTGACATTTTCACTCAAACTCAGAACAGTAATCTTCTACTGCCAAATCCAATCATTGATCCATAAACGCAAATCTTTGCGTTTTCCATAAGAGATTAATCATCTGTGCACATGGCGCTCCTTTATGCAGGACAAAGTACTGCTTTCCAATTGACATAAATGCAATACTTTCACATCCACACTTTTCTACAACCTATATGTGACCATGCTGCTTCTTGTGACTGCAATGGCAAAAGGACAAATTGTTGTCTGGTGATCATGTCACACAATGTTGGCGACACATCCATTGTTGATAATTATTGTCCAAACACTGTTGAAAAAAACGGCGACCGGTAGACTAAACCCATGACACGCACACAGTGGAAGTATATAACTATGTGAAATGGAGGACAAAAACTATATTTCAGTAGACTTAACAATTAAATATACAAGTACTTTCATATTTTGGCTATAATTTAAAGTTTTTTGTAACATGTACTACGTCTACTCTTTGCAGCAAATTCAAAATTCATGCATCACAGCGTTCATCGTATGGACGACTGTTACTTTCCACACTTCAATAGCTTTCATGTAAAATGTAGCTTACATTGCATTTTGCAAATCCATTTTTCCAATCTTGTACACGACAAACCGCTTCACAACACAGTTTTCTAAAATACAAACTTTACTTTTAATATAGCGAATCTTTAAATTTCTTTGCAGACTGTCGACACATTTAGTCCCACAAATACTTAGGGCACTGTTTTAAAGATCGCATAACAATGCCACCCTTCATGTACTTAGCTCAACCACCAAGGCCACCTCCAGAGTGCCATGCTCTGCACACGTTCAGCTTCTAGAGAAAAATTAGAGGGGAACTATAACAAGGATCAGCACCACGAAATAAGGCCACCATATGTAGCTAGAAAATACAGAAGAAAAAACAAACACGGAAACAAAAAGCAATGCAACACACGTTGTCACACAGTCCTGTGAAAACAAAGCGGCCCGGGCCAAGGGTTACACCCACTGCCCTAGTGCTCAAAAGGACTTTAATGTTTTTAATGCAAAATGTTATCAATTACATCTTATTATCACATATGTAATTGTGTAGTGCAATCCATGGCCTTTTATTGCCAACACTACCTACAATGTTTCAGTAGTCATTGGACAAACAACCCATAAATCTTGGGAGTAGGGGGCAATAACACAAAAGGCCCAGGGGTCCATCGCTGCTCCTCAACTTATAGGGTAAACGCAATAGGACTGGGACAACAGTCAATGGACTCATAAATATGTTCATTGCAGAAAGAAGGTCTTCAAAAGTGAGTCTGCACACACTAGCACT
The DNA here is from genome assembly GCF_040938575.1 of Ambystoma mexicanum. Lineage (NCBI taxonomy): Eukaryota > Metazoa > Chordata > Amphibia > Caudata > Ambystomatidae > Ambystoma > Ambystoma mexicanum. The sequence goes on from NC_090939.1 coordinate 512,692,334, forward strand.
GCAGTGTCCATTTTCACAATAGTGACAGTGCATAAAATACCTTTCTGATGGACATGTTGTACAACACCTCTAAAGTCTCCATCCATCCTGCTCCTTTTCCAGCACACCATCACAGCTGCCAACTGTCATCTATACTAGACGAGGGGTATGTAAGGGTAACGTGACTGCCATACACTAATGCATGTGTTATTGCACTCCACTGTGTAACAATACGCGTATATGTTTGAACGTGTAGTGCACTTACAAAACTCTAACAGCTGTTTACCTGCAACTATTTGTAATATTTGTAGTTGTATATTTGTATTTATGTATTTTATTTTTTATCCAGTACAATTTATTTTTCCCAATGACTCAATTTCATAATACCTCACATCACAAACACTTTATACTCCCGCTGGATTACGAACAATTAATTTGCTCAGATATTGCTACTATGATCATTCTCGACTTACTCCTACTACATTAACCTATAATTACAATACACCTACTGCTACTGTAGTCATTGTGCCCAGTGCACACATTCTAGGGGGTGGCCATGCCCCCAGAATCTAGCCAATGACCACAACACAATTAACTGCATACCAAGTACCTGTCACACACAGTGAACTAATGAAACTCGCCCCATCCCGCTGCAATCCAAATGATATCCACGACATGTTCGCGGACATCAGAGAAAAAAAACACATCCATTTTGGACTTTTGTAGGGCCATATCCCATCCCATCCCATCACCCCTCAACTCCCCAGATATTATTTCATTCAGCGGCCGCGTCCAATGTCTGCGAACCTCACATCAGACCCTGGAGCAATCGGAGGCCCATCCGCAGACCAACACAGGAAGTCAGTTTGCGGGCTAACTCAGATATCACAAATTTATTTTTGCATACTTTTTGGTCGATTAAAAAAAAAAACGACTGCTTTTGGGACCAAGCCGCTGCACTTGCCGCACATTTGGGAGAAGCCCGTCCAGCAGTTTCACCTGAAGACGTGATCAACATTTTTTTACATTGCATCTATTGGAAAAACAACACATTTTGGGATCCCCTATAACTTTGCACTCGTGGACGAAACCTCACCAAATTTAACAGGACCATATACTTGTTTTGCAAGGTTTCGTGCAGATTCATCCAAGGGGGGGCAAAGTTATAAGCCACCCAAAAAGTGCTCTTCCTATGTGTTGAGCAACTTAACCATAACTACAGGGACGCTACCGCAGGCCCTATAATATTTATATATATATATATATATATATATATATATATATATATATATATATATATATATATATATCAGTAAAAAAAACTTTGTTAAAGGGACGTTATGGTTAAGTTGCGCTACTAAAAACCTATCAAATTCAGTGAAAAAACTTTGTTAAAGGGACGTTATGCTTCAAAGTAAAACCGAAAAACCCCTGAAATTCGGCAGTTATGATAAGATAAGCAACCATAACTCGCGCCACCGTGCACTGCTAACACTAACACCCAGGACATCAAAGATGACATCACAAATGTCATTGATGACATCACTGATGACATCACATGTCTGGCTCTCCCTTTTTTCCCTTTACTGACATATCTAGGCCACATAGTTTTCTTCAGTAACAGGCAGGAAGTAAAAATTGAAAAGGTACTATATTTGTAGACTTAGGGTCAAGTCACATCATATGAAACATATACATAGCAGAAGACACAGGCTTGAAAGAGAGCAATCCTTTCTGTGCATGAAGATAATCATTAGGGTTATCAGCACTTTCTCATAATTTTATTTGTATTACTCTACCTTCCCTATATATGTTCATATTTGTATACATTATACTCACTCTCCTTTCCTTTGGATGCAGTCACATCATGTGATACACATACATATGGTGAGTAGCAGCTTTGAAACAGAGCAATAGTTTGTCTGCATAAAGACAATCAGTTAGGTTATGAACTCTTTCTGCTACTACTTCTGCTTTTTTGTTTACTTCACTGTCCCTGCATATACTCATATGTTTATGTGTTGTTGTCTCTTTGTGTTTTGTCTGTAATAATTATGTATTAAGTGGGTTTTATTATCTACTTATTACATGTTTCACAGTACACAAAACTCTAATAAGAAAGCAGTTATCATTTCACTATTCAACATGGAAAGATTATGAATATGGCACCTTCATCATGTATGCTGCACACACTGCCTATGTTTCTGCATGAGTTGGATAGAACTTCATAATAGAATGCTATTTATATCAATGCATTGCTTAATGCACTAATTAGCTCATGATATTTATCCCAATGATCCTTAACAGTTTTTGGTCAGCATTATAAGAATCCCTTGTACAGAGTTTTCATGAAAAATGAATGCACATGTAATGTCATCAGTGATGTCATCAATGACATTTGTGATGTCATCTTTGATGTTCTGGGTGTTAGTGTTAGCAGTGCACGGTGGCGCGAGTTACGGTTGCTTATCTTACCATAACTGCCGAATTTCAGGGGTTTTTCGGTTTTACTTTGAACCATAACATCCCTTTCACAAAGTTGTTTCACTGAATTTGATAGGTTTTTAGTAGCGCAACTTAACCATAATGTCCCTTTAACAAAGTTTTTTTACTGTATTTCATAGGTATTTAGTAAAGAAACTTAACCATAACGTCCCTTTAACAAAGTTTTTTTACTGAATTTGATAGGTTTATAGTAGCACAACTTAACCATAATATCCCTGACTTTAAATACATGTAACATAGAACATACTGAACCCCTAGCTAGTGATTTCGATGTCCGCGGACTACCGCCATGTCCACGGACATATCGAAAATCTGAGCATGGTGAATGTAAATTTAAATAGTGTGCCCCATTTCCCCTTTGAGGTTGGCTCTGAAAAGAGCCGTTTTTTTTGTTTTGTTTTTTTTGCAGATGCTTGACAGAAACCTGTTATTTTGTATTTTTTTTCTCTTTTTTTCTTACTTTACTCCTAAAATCTGCACATAACCTTCTCCAAAGCAACCCTTACATTCCAAAACAGCATGGCATTTCCCATAAAAGATAAGGAAATGCCATCTTCTTTAAAATAAACAGCATTACTGGAATCAATCTTCTCATTATTACAGAAGAACATACCAGCTCTAAGCATGAAGGCACACATGCCTCGGTTGATTACACACCTAGCATTGTTTTGCTGAGGACAAAAAACTGAACTATTGCCCCATATTGCCCTAGGTAGTAATCCAGAAAAAATTACTTTGGCATTTGGAAGGATGTTCATTACTTCTTGAACCAAGTGTTCCAAATCTGCCAACAAAGTAGGGGCACTGACATAGCCCAAACGGAAAGCACCATAGTGCAAAACTACCCCATGGGGACTGTTGATACTGCCCATATCTTCACAAACTTGTACAATTCCCTGTACATTGCAATCAGGCACAGTGCTCCACACGACCTCCACTCCTTTAATATCAAAATTCTTTGCAACATGCCTGCATTGAGCATACTGTTGTAAACCATGCACAAACATATCTCCGAGCACCAACAACCTGACTTTCTCCACTTCTGCCATCTTCACTACACACAGTCTCTTTCAACACAAATCCACAACCTCAACATCTGATTGGCTGATCCCTACAGTCTACTTTCCATGCTGAATTTGCTGGAAAACCCCGGATGTAGCATGCCCTGTCCACGGACAGCCGTGGTGTCCGCGGACCGTGTAACTCTTGGACAGCCCTTCTACCATTTCCACTTCACTCTCTGTGCCATTCCCTCATTGCATACAGCTAAGCAATCACACAATATGGAGAACGTCCTCACAACACCCCCATTTTGTTTATTTTCGAACATTTCAGGACACCGCAAGTGTTCTTATAACACATGCAACTTGCCAGCGAACAATACAGACAACGTCCTCAGAACACCCCCACTTTCTTTATGTATGAACATTTCAGGACACCGCGAGTGTTCTTCTGGCTCACTCTTTTTTCTTTTGCTGACATATCTAGGCCACATGGTTTTCTTCAGTAACAGTCAGAAACTAAAAATTGTATTTTATTTACAGACGTATCCTACAAGTAGGTTCTTATAGTAATTCCCTTAGAGTCCAGTCACATCATATGAAACATATACATAGGGGAAGACACAAGCATTAAAGACAGCATTATTTTCAAGCAAATAAATGATGATTTCTCTGTTTCAAAGCTGCTATTTACCCTATGTATATGTATATTGGTATGTGTTCTTGTCTCTTTGTGTTTTCTCTATAGTAATGCAATTATGTAATACATGGGTTTTATTCGTTACTTATTACATATTTCACAGTACATAAAAATCTATTAAGAAAACAATTATCATTTAATTATTCAACATATTAACATTACGAATATTATACCTTCATCTTGTACGCTGCACACAATGCTACGTTTCTGCATTAGTAGCTTAGTATACTAGATAGAACCCCATAATAGAATGCTATTTATATCAATGCATCGTTCAAAGCACTAATTAGGGTATGATATTTATTGCAATGATCCTTGACACTTGTTTCGCAACATTATAATAAGAATCCCTTGTAAACATATTTCATGAAAAGTACATACACATGTGATGTCATCAGTGATGTCATCAATGACATGTGTGATGTCATCTTTGATGTCATGGGTGTTAGTCTTCGCAGTGCACGGTGGTGGCGCGAGTTATGGTTGCTTAGCTTACCATAACTGGCAAATTTCAGGGGTTTTTCAGTTTTACTTGGAACCATAACGTCCCTTTAAGTTTTTTTATTAGCACGCAAACAATATACAAAGATGGAGTGTAAAAAGCAATTTCTCAGAGATGGCTGTACAAAGAATGTTGCAAACTAAGAATTTATGGTCGTTTACAGTGAAGGTCAGCTGCTTCAATTTTTTGCTCACATGCCGGAGAGGCCCACGACTCGCACTATAAGGTTCTATTGTTTTTTTACCTTGACAGACAGGGATCGTGCTAAAAGACTTCTTTTGAAGGAGTGTTGCAAAAACGTAAGACACAATAAGGTGAAATTTCTGAAACGAAACCACTTTTATATATTATATCACTATGAGAAACATCGTTGGCACAGACGGAGTCATATTTTGGGACTGCACTACGCTTAGACAATGGAAAATGCCAATATAATGTAAGTAACCCTTTAGATTATTTTATACGGAATATAATAACAATAGCGTGGCTTAAAGCCCGGTTAAGTTGTCCTGGTTCGTTCAATGTGGCATAGTGTTTTCTACCGCGCACTATCACTACCGAATTGGTCCCATGTCGCTTAGAGGGCTCTGAAAACGGCAGAGGACAGAGGGTGGGTTAATGGGAATAAGTTAACATACTCCGTTGCACTATCCTCGCTAGCAAATAGTTTCACGCCCTAATAAATAAAATGAATATTTTTAATGAAGATCGGCTGGTGAGACTAATTTATGTTTTTTAAAACAGGTACGTCATTCCGTACTGTCAATGCCACGATTTTCAGACCCCGGCCGATGGATTTTTTAACTGCCAGGTGCAGCTACTTCTAAACAACTTCATGACCCTCACCATTTTATGGGACAATCGCCAAGGACCAATATGCCCTTACACGACACTAGCGGCTAGAAGCAACATACCAACCATTATGGTGGTCTAATGCCTCATTGTTCGAACAGCCTTCCGATTATCAGTGCGACCATAGTGCTTCTTTTATCATAAAACAACACCATGTGTACCGCAAAGGAACAGCGCGTGACTCAAGATGAACTTTTGCGGATCGACAGCAAAGACAAATGCAAATCGCTGAATATTCTCTAAACATTTGATGTCAAATAAAATTACTTTACGAAATGTACAATCTTGCTGTTTGCTTTTAAATCACAGTTTCATATTCCAAATTGTGGCCCACTGTGTTGTGAGATGATCTGTGTTGTTTTCCGGGTTCTGTGTAAAGTCTCGTAGGACTGGAGACGACTGGGCCTTACGCGGTACTAGCGGCTAGAAGCAACATACCAACCATTATGGTGGTCTAATTCCTCGTTGTTGGAACAGCCTTCCGATTATCAGTGCGACCATAGTGCTTCTTTTATCATAAACCAACACCCTGTGTACCGCAAAGGAACAGCGCGTGACTCAAGATGAACTTTTGCGGATCGACAGCAAAGACAAATGCAAATCGCTGAATATTCTCTAAACATTTGATGTCAAATAAAAGTACTTTACGAAATGTACAATCTTGCTGTTTGCTTTTAAATCACAGTTTCATATTCCGAATTGTTGCGCGCTGTGTTGTGAGATGATCTGTGTTGTTGTCCGGGTTCTGTGTAAAGTTGCGTAGGACTGGAGACGACTGGGCGCGTTTGGCTACGCCCTGTACCGTCACGCAGGGAGACGGGGAATATGAATGCTTTGATAATGTCAGGCTTAGGGGTGGGAGATATGATTTAGTGTCGCAAAAGCAGATCAGCCAGGTCAATGGGGCAAGTGATAGGATTATCACATAATGTCGGCGCACAGCAGCCTGATTTATCGTTTGTTTAGTGGACAAAAAGTCGGGTAAGGCCCATAGGAAATTGTAATGTCAACGGACATAAGGAGGGTTCTTAGAAAATTTTCAACCTGACAACGAACAATACGAACAGCATTCTCAGAACACCCTATTTTGTTTAACTGCAAACATTACCTCCAAGTCCACTCTTCCTCGTCCCAGTACTTACTTCATGAGGCCCCTGCCTCCAACACAGGACCTTCTTCTATTTCTTTAAATTCCTATAACTCCTCCCCCACATCCACATCACTCAGTTTCATATTACCAAGCCGGAGCATGGGACCTTCCCCGCAGGGTGAGGAGGGTCATCAGTACTGTGACAAGGAAGAGTAGGACTAGGAGTAATGAAGATTGCCGGTAAGTAATCAGAGCATTTCAGGACACTGCAAGTGTTCTTAGAACACATTCAACTTGCCAGAGTACAATACGGACAGCGTCCTCAGGACGCCCCCATTTTCTTTATGTACGAACATTTCAGGACACCGCAAGTGTTCTTAGCTCAATTTTAGCTTGCTTGCGAACAAAACTGACACATACTCCGTCCTCAGAACACCCCACCATTTAGTTTATTTAGAACATTTCAGAACAGCCGTGTTGTCCGCAGACAAATCGAACACAACAAAAGTGTCTAGCATATAAAAAAAACAGAACATTGAACCTATCTCTTACTCCCTCACCCTCCCCAAACACTCTTACACACCAACACACTCCACTAAATACAATTTTTAATCCAAGTTTCACTGCGCTGTCCGTGGTCGTCCGCGAATGCAAGATGGCGGGCGCCACAGAAAATCTGAAGTGCTTCACGCACCACGCCGTCCAATCAGCGAACACATTGCATGTCCGCGGACATCACGCAACCCGCTCGGCCAATCAGGGCACTGTCCGTGGAGCGAACCGGGAAGTCCGTCCGCGGAGCGAACAGAGATATCACTATTTTTTTGCCTTACATTTTGGTCATTTAAAAAAAAACTACTGGATGGATTTACACCAAATTTGCAAAAGCACGCTTTCGGGACCAAGCCCCCGCTCCTGCCGCAAAAAGCGGTTTGGGCTATAGGTGTGCGCACATTTTATTCCCATTATGTCTATAGGAAAAAACAAACATTTTGGGACCCCCCTATAACTTTGCCCCCCCTGGACCAAACCTCTCCAAACTTTGCAAAACAATTCAGAGTGGGCCATATACGTTTTTTGCAAAGTTTGGGGAGGATTCATCCAGAGGGAGTGAAGTTATAAGCCACCCAAAAAATGTTCTTCCTATGGAAACACCAACTTAACCATAACTACATGGACGCTACCGCGTCCATGTAATATATATATATATATATATATATATATATATATATATATATATATATATATATATGGATAGAGAGTTAACAAAACAGAAAGACTTCAGGAAAGAGACATACTATGCATTGCATACAAACACCCATGATGGAGTAGCTTTTTATAATTATAGGACACAGGCAAGGGGGGCCATGCATGTTATACACTGGCTCAGACTGGCCTATAGTGCAATAGGGCAATGCCTGAACCAAAAATACAAAATGCTACTGTGGGCCAGTTTGTTTGGTTAAAATGGGCCACTTTTTTGGGCCATGTGGGCGAGTTTGATTAGTTTCTTCACCATGTTGCTGGTAGTTTTGACCAGTGTTACAGAATAAATATTCTTTAAGATGCACAATTTTCATCACATGCGATCAAAAACCTTCCCCTTGGGTACTACTCAAACAGTCTTTCACAAAAGGAATGAATTGCTACTTGCAACCGTGGGCCACATTTTCATTGAGGCCTGAGGCAATTTTATGCCCCCGATCCACCCTGGTTATCCAGAGATGGCCAATATAAATTCTATTTTGGCCAAAACAATGAAGTTAGACGACAATCCTGCCGCACACCTCCAGTTAATTCAAGAGATGTGGTGGGCAGAGATGGGAGAAGCATGGGATAAGAACATGGCCATTGTTTACCACATACTAAAAAATTGCCTTCCTAAGAAAATCCCACACGATCTAGACAAAGTAGCAGGGGTGGAGGCCAAGAGCTGGCCAGAAATTCAGGCACATATTGTTCATTTTTGCAAAAGGAGGCAGGAGATGGAAATGGAGAGTATAGAGCAGGCACAAAAGAGGCCAAGCTTGTTCAGAAGAAGCTGGTGAAAATGTGTTTGGAAGGAGCAGTGATTACCAGCTCCACAGAGGGACAGCAGGGAAAATTGGGATAACAGGGATATAATGAATCGGGTATGACACAGGGTTGGATGGATGGGTATGCTTCTGGTCCAAGGCAAATGAGAGGGTTTCCGAAGGATAGTGGAGGATTTTCATGAAGAAAAGGGTCATTTGGTGGGTTCAGAGGAATGTAACGGTTTAACAGGCCAATGGGAAATAACTATGGAGGGTTGTATGGCATTCAGTGTTTGTCGTGCAGAAAGCTGGAGCACGTGGCATGAGATTGATGGAGCAGGCCATAGTATTTTAACATACAAGCTCAGCAAATGCAATCTGTGACCATGCCATATGCCCCAGACTCTGTGCAATCGCAGCAGGCACGGGTTGACAAAAAACCCAGCAAATGGGGCTGCAAAGACATACGTGATTCAACTGACCATGCCAGCACAGGCACAGGTACAGACAGGAGAATAGTCCTTTACCTCAAGGAATGGTCACTTATTACACTGGAGCAAGTGCTTTTTTGAAGGAATTCTTTCCTGCTCCCCAGTGCTGATATGTACCTGGATTAGGACAGCCCGCATGGATCTGTGATGTGTCCAGTGCTGCCCATTCCTGTTGATCTGGAAGAGGAACCCTGGATAGGTGTGCAGGTAGGTGACCAAACATTTTCATTCATGGTCGATAGAGGGGCTACACAATCTTGCATCAAGGAAGGTGAGTTCCCCTTGTCAGGCAAAACAATGGACACACATGGATTCTCTGGGGCTATCCTGTCAGTTCCTTATACTGAAGATCTATGTATTAAGGTAGGTATACAAAATGGATCTGCTCCTTTGTTGTATTGCATAGATACCCCGGCAAATCTCTTGGGCAGAAATCTACTCAGTCAACTCCACATGTCGATCACTTTCACGTAGGAAGGTATAGTATGCTGACTCCAGGTTTGCATCCAGTAAAAGACGTGGTGCGGGTTTCCAGGGGGTTTTCACAAGTATGGAAGGAAGCTTCCTCTAAGCCTTTACACCCCTCTTCCCCCTGTGCCTTCTCCCTGGGAACCAGTGGGTTGTCAGGGTTCTCTCCCCATCATTGCTCTGGAGTACCAGACCCTTGATTTGAGGGGTTCTGGGCCGCCATGTTCATCTGAGGGTTCTGCTGAGCCCTCAACATGCAACTGAGATCCTGTGCCAAGTTTGGAACCTGGTGCAACAGTTGAGACACCCACTCTGGCTGGCACGGGGTTCTCTAGTCCATCCTAGGTTGATCACGGGAAGGGTAACTGTCCCTTCTCCCATAATACCCTTGGTTGGGATAGTTCTGATACCCTTCCACCCTTGGCCTCCCCTCTCCCAGATTGGGCTGTCTGGGCTCAGGAAAGTGGAGAAAGAAAGAAGGGTGGTTTTGGGGGTTGATGTTTGGTGGGTACCGAGGAAAGAAACTCAACCCAGCATTTGGGGGATTACTGCCCTCCTGGGGGAAGTTGGGAGGGAAGTTTCCTGGGTTGGCCACTGCCTGGTTGGATCCCCGCCCCTTGGGCTGGGGGAGTCCACACATAGCCCAGGATGGGTCTGCTACCCTTGTAACAGGGGATGATATAGTCAGGGGAGTTAGGGGTCCCATTTGTGGGGTTACCTCCCTGACTACCTGTTTGGGATTGGCCTGAGGGCCTTCTGGGTCTTGGGTTAGGAGGATTTTGCTCAGGAATATTTTTAGGCCCCCCCATCTCCAGATCTAAAATGGGGGCAACTTTCACCTCTACCACCTTAGCAGCAACAGGGGTGTTCGTTGGTTTGGGTTTTTTATTGGTACTTTTATTTTCTACCGGTTTCTGCACTTCATAAATGCGAGTTGTCTGTTCAATGACCCAGTCTATTGATCTCTTCTCATGAAAGTCCCTCACCAGCTGGGTCATGATGTTTTTAGGGAGTGCATTTACGAAGGTATTGATGAACTCCATACTGTCTGTGCGCACCCTCCTGGTGGTCTGCGCAAAGGCACGTTTTAACTCTTGTGCAAACTCTTGAAGCACTAACACTGTCCACATAGATAGGGATTGTTAAATGCGCAGGGCATACTAATTGTACAAATCCAATAGCACTTGTAAATTATGCCACAGATGGGCAGAGAAAGAAGTTGCATATTTGCCATTGCCAGATCCCCAGAAAATGGAAACCAGGTCTCAGCAGGTACAGTTGGCAGGTCCATACACTGCAGTCCCTTTGCTTCAAACTATAGAAATACAGGGAAATGCATCTAAGGGGGAACAAGAGTTCTGGGCAAAGAGAGGATGTGGCCTCTCAGCCATGGATTTGCTGTGGAGACAGGGGTTTACGGGGAAGGTAGTAATGCCTGTAGAACTGTTTCCTGTGGCTCTAGAGCAACTACATTACCAGTTGCATGCTTCTCAGTAACAAATCGCGGCAGAGCTTCAGGTGGAATGATTCATACCAACCCTCCAAGAACAGGTAAGTAGATTCAAAGGGAATTGTACAGTCTGCAGAGAATTTAATCGTGGTAATAACATGAGGACGATACAAGGAGTTTTGCACAGGTCCTCAGGGTCATTCCAAGAAATCTACATTGACTTTGTGGACTTGATCAAAAAGTTGAACAATTTTTTTTTGTTTGATTGTTGTAGTCTGCCCACTTTCCCGTTGGCTTGAGGCTGGTCCCTGCATACAACCTGATGCTAAGTCTGCAGCAAAGTTTTTGGTGAGGGAGGTATTTCCACAGAGGGGAATTCGTAAGGTTCTAAAGTCTGACAATGGAACCCATTTCTTTAATGGCCTATTCACAGAAATTACGTCACCATCAGGTCAACAGATTAGTGGAAAGGCTAAATGGTGTTCTCAGGTTTAGATTGTCAAAAGTATGTAGTAATTTGCATACAAACTGGCACTATTGCCTACCAATTGTTCTGTTTTATTTGTGAAATCAGCCAGGGAAATATCACCACCTTAGCCCTCATGAGATTGTGACTGGGCATAGCTTACACACATAGTTCTCACCTGCATGCACAGTATCAGATGCACATAAATCAGCAGAAATTCTTGGTGAGGATTTTAAGGAGTAGCTTTGGGCCTTAAACAAATGTGTCAGACTTATATCTTCACATGTTGTCCCTTCGCACCAACAGTCTACAGAAGAAAGTGGCAAAGAATCTGATGTTCTGCACCAGCAAAAAAAAAGTTCCCCGGGGACCTGGAATGAGTGGTGTTTTTTATGCCCCATACTGCATACTTTTCACAACTCTGTCTGCCGTGAAGGTGGAGGGCAGCAAGAGCTGCATCCACATCAGCGATTTAGGTAGGGATACCGGTGCCTCTCCACCGGATCAGGAACAGGCTCAAAGTTAAGTATGCCCTAAGGAGTCACAGTTTGGTCCAGTAGAAAAAGGGAGGACAAATCAAAACCAGTAATTGTTATTTTTCAAGAATAGGAAGAAACTTTGGATTTAAAATGTATATTAGAATTATGGATTATCTTTTTTGTTTTTCTTGTTATCATGTTCAAAGATGACAAACACTATGGATGTGAACGGTTTAAACCTATCTATTATTGTACAATTTGATCATATATTAGGTATTCTGACTATGGACTAAAATATGTAAATTCAGATTCAATAGTGGATTCACATGGTTTGGCGGGAGATAGCTTATGGTTTAACCATATGAGGATAGTGGGGAGAGAGACACCGGTAGGATTTTGCTACATCTACTCTCTCCTCCCCTATGTTTCTGGTGCCCTCAGTTGTCTATCCCAGATTAAATAGAGGTAGCAGAGGTGCTGTGTCTAGTGAACCTAGCTTTGTAAAGGTTCAGAGGGCAGTTTCAAGGGCAATCAGTCACAGCATCTATTTTACCTGTTGATGAAGAATGTTCACCTACTGATCATAAGGAGCAGAAGAATGTGTGTTTTATGCAAAGTGTCCAATTGAAATCAAAAGGCTTTAATCATCATAAACAACCAATGGGAGCAGCAAGGTTTGAAGAGTTGCAAAGCTGGTGGGATGAGGGCATTCTCAGAAGAAGGGGTGGCACATGCAAACCAAAAATGTGGAAATGTCTGGCAAAAGTATTTAAGATATCTGACATGGCTCAAGGAACCAGAAAAACCTGTTAAGATACAGACACTTACACATTTATCTCTGTGTTTTAATGGTGATGGCATGGTGCCTGTTGGCACAAATGGGAAATGCAACCTCACGCTTTGCATCGCTGATCTGGCTAGAGGTACAGCTGCACTTCTTGATGTGTTTTGGACTTGTGGGCAGTATGCCTACAGACAATTCCTGCCAGACAGGCGAGGTGTGTGCAGTTTCACCATGTTACATGTGTCCGTCCTTATTATTCCTGAGAAACACTTAATCCTTGCCTGCCCGAGGCTCAAAAGCCACATCTATGACCCCTTTGTCTCCTGCGCCACTTGCATCCTAACATCATATATCGACAACCCAATGACTTTGCCTGATAGTGGAGAAGTGGAACAATTGCAATGGACCAAGAAATCAAACTACATCTCAGCGACATCTTCAAAAGCTCTGAAGGACATTCCCGAGCGATATAGTTTATTCAGTCAGATGGAGGTATTTTTCTCCTCCCTCCTGGCACGTGGTGTCCAAGCTGCTGTGAACGCAAAGTGGCTCCAGGTGACCCAGTACAAACTCCTGTGTGTTTGTAAATTCCTCTAAATCAGCTTTTAGTGTCATCAAAGAAGAACTTGGGGTCCTGAAGCCCATTACCTTGCAGGACTGATATATCCTCAAAATCCTAACAGTTATGGAGGGGGGAGTCTGCAAAAAAATAGGGAGCACTTACTGTAACGTTGTGCCTCCTAATAACTCAGAGAATGGAGCTCTAACTCAGACAGTTGCGGCTTTACACACTTTTAGGGTGGTCATGGAGAACAATGCCGAAATCTGCAACTAAACGAGCATGGAAGAAGAAACATCTCAAAAACACAGACTTCGGCAACAAAGCACATATATAACACCACAATGCGAGTGCCTTAAATGCGAATGAAGACTAGACAGAAAAATTCAATTAAAGGACTATGTATCAAGCGCAATAATTAGCTGATACACAACTCAGCGGCCCAGACTGCAAAGTCCTGGCGGGGGAGACAGATTGATAGATGTCCCAACTGTCCCAATGGCCTTTGAATTATCCAGAGGAACTCAATACAGAGTTACAGACCAGAGGCAGGAAGCACAAACCCTCTTAGAATTTAACAAACAGGAGAGTACAACAGATTGAGCGAGGTTCCCTACACAAGAGAAGGGCCTGAGGAAGGTGGCCTAATGGTAAGCCCACCGATACGTCAATCTACTGATTGAGGAACAAAATCAGTGGAAAATGGGTTCCATGTGAGGCATAGATCTGATTGCAATGGAACAGTATTTTATGGGGTTTTAGTTTCTAGCTCACAAGGTGATGATGGCTGTACTAACAGCTTTTAGGGCTCACGGTAGAACTTTTTCAAAATATATGTTGCTGAATGTGGTTCCACTGGTTTGAAATTATTGATAAATATCAGAGGCTAGTAGATGAGGAATATAAAATGTTCATAAGAAGGTGAAATATGAAATAGGTAAATAATGCAGAAAATGAAATGATAAACAAACCAAAATATTGATTTGTATTGGCTACTAAAAGAGAGTCATGACATTTTGCTTGCACCATTGAGTGCAACAAAACAGTGAAAATTGCAAGAAATAAGAGAAAAAGAGATGAAATGTGGAGGTACAATTGTGTAAATATATGTTGTTCCACCCTATTCCGCTCACAGTAATGGATTACCTTATGTTGCACAGTCTTTGACTTAGGGCCTAGTTAGATATTTCATCCAGATGCTCCAGAGCAACTTGCTAAGAACTGATAAAATATCTTGTTGCTTCAGGTCAACTTGCTAAGGACTGATCATTTAGCAATTTACACAAATGAAGGCAGGTACCTCACAACATTATATAGGTTAGAAACTGAAGTTGAGGGTCTGTCCACTGACTGACAGCATTTTTATGGTAAGGGAATTTCCAAACAAAGGGCCCTATAAATACCATGCCCAAACCTATATAGGGGATGTCTGGCTTGCTGTGGTTGTGTTCTGCTAAGACCCTGTCAGAGATTGCAGAGGGTCTATGCTTGAAGCTGCACCTTTGAGTCATGCTGTTAGAGTTTTGCATTGGAGTTTGCTTGTCTGAATAATGTGCACCAATGCTGGTCTTTTGTTTATTGATGCAGTGAATTGTGCTTTGCATTGTATATTATGCTATATACTGAAATGCAGTAATTATTTTATTGATGCTTTATTGATTTAAGGTTTGGTTTTGTTTGAAGACCATAGAGTATGTTTTGAATGCATTCATATAGTGTTCTACATGAGCATTGTATTTGGACTTTTATTTTTCTTTGCAAAAAGGATACGGTTGGACAAGGCCTTGTGTCTTTGTCAAAATAAATGTGATTTAAACCCTATATGGGGTTGAACAGTGCTTTATGTGTTGACATGGTTTTGAAGCCAGGTGATTCGAAATGTAGATTGGATTCTATGGGAAAATAGCGAGATAATCGGAGGATCGTTTAAAGATGACAAATATGTTGGAACAATATGTTGATTGAGCTAAAATGCAATAAGGATTTCTATGTGTAAACAAATACTTTGTTTTTACAACATTGGTCATGGCTCTGAGAAATTGGTACAGTGAAATACTAATTAAGAATATTGTGTAATGCAATGCATAGTATGTCTCTTTCCTGAAGTCTTTCTGTTTTGTTAACTCTCTATCCATATATATATATATATATATATATATATATATATATATATATATATATATATATATATATAGATTACATGGACGCGGTAGCGTCCATGTAGTTATGGTTAAGTTGGTGTTTCCATAGGAAGAGCATTTTTTGGGTGGCTTATAACTTCACTCCCTCTGGATGAATCCTCCCCAAACTTTGCAAAAAACGTATATGGCCCACTCTGAATTGTTTTGCAAAGTTTGGAGAGGTTTGGTCCAGGGGGGGCAAAGTTATAGGGGGGGTCCCAAAACGTTTGTTTTTTCCTATAGAAATAATGGGAATAAAATGTGCGCACACCTACAGCCCAAACCGCTTTTTGCGGCAGGAGCGGGGGCTTGGTCCGGAAAGCGTGCTTTTGCAAATTTGGTGTAAATCCGTCCAGTAGTTTTTTTTTAAATGACCAAAATGTAAGGCAAAAAAAATAGTAATATCTCTGTTCACTCCGCGGATGGACTTCCCGGTTCGCTCCGCGGACAGTGCCCTGATTGGCCGAGCGGGTTGCGTGATGTCCGCGGACATGCAATGTGTTCGCTGATTGGACGGCGTGGTGCGTGAAGCACTTCAGATTTTCTGTGGCGCCCGCCATCTTGCATTCGCGGACGACCGCGGACAGCGCAGTGAAACTTGGATTAAAAATTGTATTTAGTGGAGTGTGTTGGTGTGTAAGAGTGTTTGGGGAGGGTGAGGGAGTAAGAGATAGGTTCAATGTTCTGTTTTTTTTCTATGCTAGACACTTTTGTTGTGTTCGATTTGTCTGCGGACAACACGGCTGTTCTGAAATGTTCTAAATAAACTAAATGGTGGGGTGTTCTGAGGACGGAGTATGTGTCAGTTTTGTTCGCAAGCAAGCTAAAATTGAGCTAAGAACACTTGCGGTGTCCTGAAATGTTCGTACATAAAGAAAATGGGGGTGTCCTGAGGACGCTGTCCGTATTGTACTCTGGCAAGTTGAATGTGTTCTAAGAACACTCGCGGTGTCCTGAAATGCTCTGATTACTTACCGGTAATCTTTATTACTCCTAGTCCTACTCTTCCTTGTCACAGTACTGATGACCCTCCTCACCCTGCGGGAAAGGTCCCATGCTCCGGCTTGGTAATATGAAACTGAGTGATGTGGATGTGGGGGAGGAGTTATAGGAATTTAAAGAAATAGAAGAAGGTCCTGTGTTGGAGGCAGGGGCCTCATGAAGTAAGTACTGGGACGAGGAAGAGTGGACTTGGAGGTAATGTTTGCAATTAAACAAAATGGGGTGTTCTGAGAATGCTGTTCGTATTGTTCGTTGTCAGGTTGAAAGTTTTCTAAGAACCCTCCTTATGTCCGTTGACATTACAATTTCCTATGGGCCTTACCCGACTTTTTGTCCACTAAACAAACGATAAATCAGGCTGCTGTGCGCCGACATTATGTGATAATCCTATCACTTGCCCCATTGACCTGGCTGACCTGCTTTTGCGACACTAAATCATATCTCCCACCCCTAAGCCTGACATTATCAAAGCATTCATATTCCCCGTCTCTCTCCGTGACGGTACAGGGCGCGTAGCCAAACGCGCCCAGTCGTCTCCAGTCCTACGCAACTTTACACAGAACCCGGACAACAACACAGATCATCTCACAACACAGCGCGCAACAATTCGGAATATGAAACTGTGATTTAAAAGCAAACAGCAAGATTGTACATTTTGTAAAGTACTTTTATTTGACATCAAATGTTTAGAGAATATTCAGCGATTTGCATTTGTCTTTGCTGTCGATCCGCAAAAGTTCATCTTGAGTCACGCGCTGTTCCTTTGCGGTACACAGGGTGTTGGTTTATGATAAAAGAAGCACTGTTGTCGCACTGATAATCGGAAAGGCTGTTCCAACAACGAGGAATTAGACCACCATAATGGTTGGTATGTTGCTTCTAGCCGCTAGTACCGCGTAAGGCCCAGTCGTCTCCAGTCCTACGCGACTTTACACAGAACCCGGAAAACAACACAGATCATCTCACAACACAGTGGGCCACAATTTGGAATATGAAACTGTGATTTAAAAGCAAACAGCAAGATTGTACATTTCGTAAAGTACTTTTATTTGACATCAAATGTTTAGAGAATATTCAGCGATTTGCATTTGTCTTTGCTGTCGATCCGCAAAAGTTCATCTTGAGTCACGCGCTGTTCCTTTGCGGTACACATGGTGTTGGTTTATGATAAAAGAAGCACTATGGTCGCACTGATATTCGGAAGGCTGTTCCAACAATGAGGCATTAGACCACCATAATGGTTGGTATGTTGCTTCTAGCCGCTAGTATCGCGTAAAGGCATATTGGTCCTTGGCGATTGTCCCATAAAATGGTGAGGGTCATGAAGTTGTTTAGAAGTAGCTGCACCTGGCAGTTAAAAAATCCATCGGCCGGGGTCTGAAAATCGTGGCATTGACAGTACGGAATGACGTACCTGTTTTAAAAAACATAAATTAGTCTCACCAGCCGATCTTCAATAAAAATATTCATTTTATTTATTAGGGCGTGAAACTATTTGCTAGCGAGGATAGTGCAACGGAGTATGTTAACTTATTCCCATTAACCCACCCTCTGTCCTCTGCCTTTTTCAGAGCCCTCTAAGCGACATGGGACCAATTCGGCAGTGATAGTGCGCGGTAGAAAACACTATGCCACATTGAACGAACCAGGACAACTTAACCGGGCTTTAACGCCACGCTATTGTTATTATATTCCGGTATAAAATAATCTAAAGGGTTACTTACATTATATTGGCATTTTCCATTGTCTAAGCGTAGTTCAGTCCCAAAATACGACTCCGTCTGTGCCAACGATCTTTCTCATAGTGATATAATATATAAAAGTGGTTTTGTTTCAGAAATTTCACCTTATTGTGTCTTACGTTTTTGCAACACTCCTTCAAAAGAAGTCTTTTAGCACGATCCCTGTCTGTCAAGGTAAAAAAACAATAGAACCTTATAGTGCGAGTCGTGGGCCTCTCCGGCACGTGAGCAAAAAATTGAAGCAGCTGACCTTCACTGTAAACGACCATAAATTCTTAGTTTGCAACATTCTTTGTACAGCCATCTCTGAGAAATTGCTTTTTACACTCCATCTTTGTATATTGTTTGCGTGCTAATAAAAAAACTTAAAGGGACGTTATGGTTCCAAGTAAAACTGAAAAACCCCTGAAATTTGCCAGTTATGGTAAGCTAAGCAACCATAACTCGCGCCACCACCGTGCACTGCGAAGACTAACACCCACGACATCAAAGATGACATCACACATGCCATTGATGACATCACTGATGACATCACATGTGTATGTACTCTTCATGAAATATGTTTACAAGGGATTCTTATTATAATGTTGCGAAAAAAGTGTCAAGGATCATTGCAATAAATATCATACCCTAATGAGTGCTTTGAACGATGCATTGATATAAATAGCATTCTATTATGGGGTTCTATCTAGTATACTAAGCTACTAATGCAGAAACATAGCATTGTGTGCAGTGTACAAGATGAAGGTCTAATATTCGTAATGTTAATATGTTCAATAATGAAATGATAATTGTTTTCTTAATAGATTTTTATGTACTGTGAAATATGTAATAAGTAGCGAATAAAACTCATGTATTACTTAATTGCATTACTATAGAGAAAACACAAAGAGACAAGAACACATACCAATATACATATACATAGGGTAAATAGCAGCTTTGAAACAGAGAAATCATCATTTATTTGCTTGAAAATAATGCTGTCTTTAATGCTTGTGTCTTCCCCTATGTATATGTTTCATATGATGTGACTGGACTGTAAGGGAATTACTATAAGAACCTACTTGTAGGATATGTCTGTAAATAAAATACAATTTTTAGTTTCTGACTGTCACTGAAGAAAACCATGTGGCCTAGATATGTCAGCAAAAGAAAAAAGAGTGAGCCAGAAGAACACTCGCGGTGTCCTGAAATGTTCATACATAAAGAAAATGGGGGTGTTCTGAGGACGTTGTCTGTATTGTTCGCTGGCAAGTTGCATGTGTTATAAGAACACTTGCGGTGTCCTGAAATGTTCGAAAATAAACAAAATGGGGGTGTTGTGAGGACGTTCTCCATATTGTGTGACTGCTTAGCTGTATGCAATGAGGGAATGGCACAGAGAGTGAAGTGGAAATGGTAGAAGGGCTGTCCAAGAGTTACACGGTCCGCGGACACCGCGGCTGTCCGTGGACAGGGCATGCTACATCCGGGGTTTTCCAGCAAATTCAGCATGGAAAGTAGACTGTAGGGATCAGCCAATCAGATGTTGAGGTTGTGGATTTGTGTTGAAAGAGACTGTGTCCAGTGAAGATGGCAGAAGTGGAGAAAGTCAGGGTGTTGGTGCTCGGAGATATGTTTGTGCATGGTTTACAACAGTATGCTCAATGCAGGCATTTTGCAAAGAATTTTGATGTTAAAGGAGTGGAGGTCGCGTGGAGCACTGTGCCTGATTGCAATGTACAGGGAATTGTACACGTTTGTGAAGATATGGGCAGTATCAACAGTCCCCATGGGGTAGTTTTGCACTATGGTGCTTTCCGTTTGGGCTATGTCAGTGCCCCTACTTTGTTGGCAGATTTGGAACACTTGGTTCAAGAAGTAATGAACATCCTTCCAAATGCCAAAGTAATTTTTTCTGGATTACTACCTAGGGCAATATGGGACAATAGTTCTGTTTTTTGTCCTCAGCAAAACAATGCAAGGTGTGTAATCAACCGAGGCATGTGTGCCTTCATGCTTAGAGCTGGTATGTTCTTCTGTAATAATGAGAATATTGATTCCAGTAATGCTGTTTATTTTAAAGAAGATGGCATTTCCTTATCTTTTATGGGAAATGCCATGCTGTTTTGGAATGTAAGGGTTGCTTTGGAGAAGGTTATGTGCAGATTTTAGGAGTAAAGTAAGAAAAAAGAGAAAAAAAATACAAAATAACAGGTTTCTGTCAAGCATCTGCAAAAAAAACAAAACAAAAAAAACGGCTCTTTTCAGAGCCAACCTCAAAGGGGAAATGGGGCACACTATTTAAATTTACATTCACCACGCTCAGATTTTCGATATGTCCGTGGACATGGCGGTAGTCCGCGGACATCGAAATCACTAGCTAGCGGTTCAGTATGTTCTATGTTACATGTATTTAAAGTCCGGGATATTATGGTTAAGTTGTGCTACTAAAAACCTATTAAATTCAGTAAAAAAACTTTGTTAAAGGGATGTTATGGTTAAGTTTCTCTACTAAATACCTATGAAATACAGTAAAAAAACTTTGTTAAAGGGACGTTATGGTTAAGTTGCGCTACTAAAAACCTATCAAATTCAGTGAAACAACTTTGTGAAAGGGATGTTATGGTTCAAAGTAAAACCGAAAAACCCCTGAAATTCGGCAGTTATGGTAAGATAAGCAACCATAACTCGCGCCACCGTGCACTGCTAACACTAACACCCAGAACATCAAAGATGACATCACAAATGTCATTGATGACATCACTGATGACATCACATGTGCATTCATTTTTCATGAAAACTCTGTACAAGGGATTCTTATAATGCTGACCAAAAACTGTTAAGGATCATTGGGATAAATATCATGAGCTAATTAGTGCATTAAGTAATGCATTGATATAAATAGCATTCTATTATGAAGTTCTATCCAACTCATTTATTTATTTATTTATTCATATTTTTAAAGCGCACGCTCAGCCCGTGGGCATCGTGGCGCTGTTACATATAAGCAATTGGCTGGTTACAGAAGGAAGGTTGTTAAAGTTTACAGGCATTTTGAGTTACGGTATATGTTTTAGAAATATACGTTTACAAGGCATTAGATTTACAGTAACATGTTTTAGTTACAGACTTAGCAGTGCAGACATCATGGCGTTTAAAAATATGTCATTCATGTCGGAGGGGAGGGTAGGAGGTGATTATGTGAAGAGCAGGGTTTTGAGGGATTTCCGAAAGGAAAGCAGTGAAGGTTCCGCTCTAAGAGAGTTAAGGAGGTTGTTCCAGAGCTTAGGTGCTATGTGTGGGAAGCCAATGCCTCCAGCTTTAGCTCTTCTTATGGTGGGGACTCGGAGTTGGTTGTCATGGGGGGTTCTTATAGGACGAAGGGGGGATTTCCTGGTGATGGTTTCTGCTAGGTAGGAGGGAGCGGTATGATTGATACATTTGTGTGTGAGGGAGAGTACTTTGAAGTTAATTCTTTCTTTAACTGGGAGCCAGTGAGCATTTCTTCTGGCCTGCGACACATGGTCGAATTTGGGGATGTGCAGGGCAGCGCGGAGCGCATTGTTTTGCACTGTTTGGAGTTTATTTAGGTTTTTGGTTGAAGTGCCAGCTAGGAGGGCGTTGCAATAGTCTAGCCTGGCTCCTATGGTGGCTCTAGCAATGGAGAGGCAGTTGGGAGTGGTAAGATAGGGTTTTATTGCGAAGATGAGTTTGGTGGTCAGTGCGGAGGAGGAGGAGATGGCGTTGACCTGTCTTGTCATGGAGAGAGTAGCGTCTAAATATACTCCTAGGGTCTTCACAGCAGTGGAGATGGGTATGTTGGTGTTGTCGATGGTTATGTGTGAATAGTCTTGGCTGAGCTTGGAGAGAATTTCGCTGGGGGCCAGGATGATGATCTCTGTTTTGTCTCCGTTAAGACAGAGGCCGTTGATCGCCATCCATGACTGGATCGTGGAGTAAATGGTAAGGAGGGCTTCTGTGTCTTGGGCATAGTCTCCAGTGAGGGGGAGGAGGACTTGTGTGTCATCGGCATAGTTGGTATAAGCTATGTCGAGAGAGTCCAGTAGGTCGAAGAGGGGTTTAGTGAAGAGGTTGTATAGGGTCGGTGCGGTGCATGACCCTTGTGGGACTCCACAATTTATGGTAGTCGGAGGAGCATTGGCCTGATCAGAGTACACCTTCATGGCTCGGCCTTCTAGAAAGGAGGTGATCCAAGAGGTTGCTTTAAGGGAGAAGTGGGCTGCATTAAATAGGTGAGATGTGAGGATGTCATGGTCCACTAAGTCAAATGCCGCGGAGAGGTCGAGTAGCAGGAGGAGAGCAGGTTTGCCTGTGTCCATTATTTTGGTGATTTGATTTTTTAAATCTAGCAGGGCAGTTTCGGTCCCATGGCCTTTGCGAAAGCCCGATTGTCTTCTGCCTAGGATAGAGTGGGTCTCTATGTATTGCTGAATTTGGTTGTGGGCTGCTTTATCAAGGATTTTAAGGAGGAAGGGGGCGGTGGTGATGGGGCGATAGTTGCTGGGGGAGGTGGGATCTAAGGAGGGTTTTTTTAAGAGTGGGCGAACCCAAGCCTCTTTCAGGCAATGAGGTACGGTTCCTGAGGAGAAGGAGGCATTGATGAAAGCTGTGATGATGGGGGTGAGGGCTTCTGAGCACTCTTTGATGATAGTGGGAGGGCATATGTCTCCCTTGCAAATGGAAGGTTTGATGTTTTTGAGTAGAGCAGAGGTTTCTAGTTCTGTAACTTCTCTGAAGGCAAAGAGGGGTGTTTGCGGGTGAGTGTTGTGAGGGGGGAGAGAAGGAGTCGTGGCCGAGGTATTGAGTGCTTTACGTTGGGAGGCAATTTTGTCTTGAAGCGTTTTGACTTTATTTAGTAGGGCTGTCTGGATGCCTGTGCACCAAGCTTCATCCTTGATGATTTTGTCTGGGCTGGACACGGGAGTGGTGAGTTCTTTGAAAATAGAGAATATTTCTCTGGTTTTGGAACTGGATTTGGTTATTCTTTGATTGTATGATTCAGATTTAGCTTCGAAGATGGCCATTTTGTAGGTCCGTGAGATTTCTTTGAACTCATTGAGAGAGGATTGGTTGGGCGTAGACTGCCAGTTGGATAAGGCTTTGCGCTTCATGGTGCGCAAGACACATAGTTTTTCTGAGAACCAAGAGTTGGAGTGCATGGATTTTTTTCCTTTTTTGTCTTCCAGCGGGGCAATAGAGTCAATGGCTTGGGTGAGGGCGTTGTTGTAGATGTTAGCAAGAGAGGTGGGATCTTGGATAAAGGGATGCTTGAGTTCAGGGATATCAAGAAGAGGAGCGAGATTGGTCGCTGTGAGCTTTTTGGAGCTTCTGACTTTGGCGGGGGTGCATGAGTAAGGATTTTACGAGTGGGTGTGGTGGGGATGGAGAATTGGATGAGATGGTGATCTGTCCAGGGGAGGGCTGAGATGGTGGTGATGGATGAAGAACAGTTATGATCTGCTACCCAGTCGATGGACCGGCCTTTGCAGTGAGTAGGTTTGGTGATTTTGTGGATGAACCCCATGTTGGTAAGATCATTGGCCAGGTGTGTGGCAGATTTGTCCTTGGGGTCATCTAAGCCAAGGTTAAGGTCACCAAGTAGAATGGTTTTGGTGGAGCTTTTCAGGTTGTTGCTAATGATTTGGAGGAGATGCTTTTGGACGTCCGGAGGGGAGCCTGGAGGTCTGTATGTGACTAAGAGGTTGATGGTGCAATTAGGGGAGAGAGCTAGTTTGGCGTGGAGAAGGTCAGCGTTGTTGTCCCAGAGTTGGTTACACTGCCTAATGGCAAGTGAGTTTCTATAGATGAGGGCAACGCCCCCACCTTTAGAGGTTTTGCGGTCCTGCCTGAGGATGGTGTAGTCCTGTGGGAGGGCAAGGTGTAGGGATGGGTTGGATGCCTCGTGGAGCCAAGTTTCGGATACTGCTAACATGTCTAGTTTGTGGGTGGTGATGAGGTCATTGATCTCTATGGCATGGGCATGGATGGAGCGTGCATTAATGAGGGCGCATTTAAGGAATCGGTTGGTAGGTGGTGGGTCCTGAGCGCTGGTGTTCGGTGAGAGCGAAGTGGTGGGAGCACTTGTGAGTGAGGGAGGGAGGGGTGCATGTATGAGCGCATGGGGGTGGAGGGTATGTGCATGGGCTGGAGGGTGTGAGCGTGAAAATGTTGCGTGGGTGCGATAGCTGAGCTTTTGCTTCCTACTGAAGGTAGATGGTGGAGAGCTGTGGAGCACAAATGAGGGTTTGGTACGGGTTCTTAGTCTGTAGCGCCTAAGAAGGTGTTCAGGAGGGTTGATAATGCAGTGGTTGAGAGTGGTGTGTGGTGATGCGGGTGGGGAGGAGTGAGGCATGATGGAGGGCGGTGGAGGGAGGTCTGGGTATGCAGGGAGCAAGCTGCAGATGGCCCAAAGAGAGAGAGTAATGAGCGAGATAGAGGAGAGGAGGGGTGTGGGCGCTGTGAGGTGGGTGGCAGGGGGATGCATTAGAGCACTGAGCTGGGTGGTGTTGTGCGGTACAGGGCTGGCACTAGGGGTAGGTCGAGGCATGTGCAGAGGCAGTTGTAGGTCTGGCAGGGCATCTAGGGGCTAGTGGTAGCGCTTGTAGAGGCAGGGCCGGTAAAAAGCTGGCATGGCAACACAGTGGCAGGGCCCCTATAGGCTTGCAGAGGAACACAATGGTAACACAGTGGCAGGGCCCCTAAAGGCTGGCAGAGGAACACAGTGGTAACACAGTGGCAGGGCCCCTATAGGCTGGCAGAGGAACACAATGGTAACACAGTGACAGGGCCCCTATAGGCTGGCAGAGGAACACAGTGGTAACACAGTGGCAGGGCCCCTATAGGCTGGCAGAGAAACACAATGGTAACACAGTGGCAGGGCCCCTATAGGCTGGCAGAGGAACACAATGGTAACACATTGGCAGGGCCCCTAAGGCTGGCAGAAGAACACAGTGGTAACACAGTGGCAGGGCCCCTATAGGCTGGCAGAGGAACACAGTTAGTGTGAGTGCGGGCAGGCGTTAAGGCAGTGAAAGTTGCACGAAGATAAGTCAGGGGGACACACTTACGGGCTAGTGTACAGTAGTTGTTTTGGGCAGCGTTTCTGGCCGATGGCCCGCACGGCAACGGACAGGCACAGGACAGGCGCCTTAGTGTGCGCCTTGTTTTGGGCCGGCTTACGCCTGCCGGTGCCCCAGGATCGGTGTAGTGGATAGGCTAGGCGGGGTGGGCCAATCAGATTGGCGTTAGTATCCGGGCCGAGGGTGCGATCAGGCGGCCATCTTTTGGTTGTGTACTCTTCGTACACATCAAGCAGCAGAAAAGTGCTCAGCCGTGCAGGCAGAGGGGAATCATGCACTCAGCAGTGCGGATGGCAAAGGATTGAAGAGTGGGGGCCACCCTCGTAGGTAGCGGGGGTTAAGGATCTCCCGCTCACCACTGTGAACGGGGCTGCAGGAAGTTATCTGTGGGCTGCTCCGGCAGCCAGGAGAAAGGAGCTCCTGCTCCTGTGGACGCAGCTGCCTCAATGGCTCAGGCACAGGACAGGCGCCTTAGTGTGCGCCTTGTTTTGGGCCGGCTCACGCCTGCCAGTGCACCAGGATCGGTGTAGTGGATAGGCTAGGCGGGGTGGGCCAATCAGATTGGCGTTAGTATCCGGGCCGAGGGTGCGATCAGGCGGCCATCTTTTGGTTGTGTACTCTTCGTACACATCAAGCGGCAGAAAAGTGCTCAGCCGTGCAGGCAGAGGGGAATCATGCACTCAGCAGTGCGGATGGCAAAGGATTGAAGAGTGGGGGCCACCCTCGTAGGTAGCGGGGGTTAAGGATCTCCCGCTCACCTCTGTGAACGGGGCTGCAGGAAGTTATCTGTGGGCTGCTCCGGCAGCCAGGAGAAAGGAGCTCCTGCTCCTGTGGACGCAGCTGCCTCAATGGCTCAGGCACAGGACAGGCGCCTTAGTGTGCGCCTTGTTTTGGGCCGGCTCACGCCTGCCAGTGCACCAGGATCGGTGTAGTGGATAGGCTAGGCGGGGTGGGCCAATCAGATTGGCGTTAGTATCCGGGCCGAGGGTGTGATCAGGCGGCCATCTTTTGGTTGTGTACTCTTCGTACACATCAAGCGGCAGAAAAGTACTCAGCCGTGCAGGCAGAGGGGAATCATGCACTCAGCAGTGCGGATGGCAAAGGATTGAAGAGTGGGGGCCACCCTCGTAGGTAGCGGGGGTTAAGGATCTCCCGCTCACCTCTGTGAACGGGGCTGCAGGAAGTTATCTGTGGGCTGCTCCGGCAGCCAGGAGAAAGGAGCTCCTGCTCCTGTGGACGCAGCTGCCTCAATGGCTCAGGCACAGGACAGGCGCCTTAGTGTGCGCCTTGTTTTGGGCCGGCTCACGCAGAAACATAGGCAGTGCGTGCAGCATACATGATGAAGGTGCCATATTCATAATCTTTCCATGTTGAATAGTGAAATGATAACTGCTTTCTTATTAGAGTTTTGCGTACTGTGAAACATGTAATAAGTAGATAATAAAACCCACTTAATACATAATTATTACAGACAAAACACAAAGAGACAACAACACATACACATATGAGTATATGCAGGGACAGTGAAGTAAACAAAAAAGCAGAAGTAGTAGCAGAAAGAGTTCATAACCTAACTGATTGTCTTTATGCAGACAAACTATTGCTCTGTTTCAAAGCTGCTACTCACCATATGTATCTGTATCACATGATGTGACTGCACCCAAAGGAAAGGAGAGTGAGTATAATGTATACAAATATGAGCATATATAGGGAAGGTAGAGTAATACAAATAAAACTATGAGAAAGTGCTGATAACCCTAATGATTATCTTCATGCACAGAAAGGATTGCTCTCTTTCAAGCCTGTGTCTTCTGCTATGTATATGTTTCATATGATGTGACTTGACCCTAAGTCTACAAATATAGTACCTTTTCAATTTTTACTTCCTGACTGTTACTGAAGAAAACTATGTGGCCTAGATATGTCAGTAAAGGGAAAAAAGGGAGAGCCAGACATGTGATGTCATCAGTGATGTCATCAATGACATTTGTGATGTCATATTTGATGTCCTGGGTGTTAGTGTTAGCAGTGCACGGTGGCGCGAGTTATGGTTGCTTATCTTATCATAACTGCCGAATTTCAGGGGGTTTTCGGTTTTACTTTGAACCATAACGTCCCTTTAACAAAGTTTTTTTTACTGATATATATATATATATATATATATATATATATATATATATATATATATATATATATATATATAAATATATATATATTATAGGGCCTGCGGTAGCGTCCCTGTAGTTATGGTTAAGTTGCTCAACACATAGGAAGAGCACTTTTTGGGTGGCTTATAACTTTGCCCCCCCTTGGATGAATCTGCACGAAACCTTGCAAAACAAGTATATGGTCCTGTTAAGTTTGGTGAGGTTTCGTCCACGAGTGCAAAGTTATAGGGGATCCCAAAATGTGTTGTTTTTCCAATAGATGCAATGTAAAAAAATGTTGATCACGTCTTCAGGTTAAACTGCTGGACGGGCTTCTCCCAAATGTGCGGCAAGTGCAGCGGCTTGGTCCCAAAAGCAGTGTTTTTTTTTTTTAATCGACCAAAAAGTAGGCAAAAATACATTTGTGATATCTGAGTTAGCCCGCAAACTGACTTCCTGTGTTGGTCTGCGGATGGGCCTCCGATTGCTCCAGGGTCTGATGTGAGGTTCGCAGACATTGGACGCGGCGGGTGTTCGTATGCAGCTGAGCTCCCAGATACCCCGCTCGTCTCCAAAGCTCATCTGACTGTTGCCCCGTTAGAGCCATGACTATGCTTTTTGTGTCCCCTATTGACAACATCACATAGGCAGTGTGTTTCTCTAAAGCATACATCCATTTCCCCGCCCCTGCAGTGAGTGAAGAGAGTGTCTTCATCAAATTATTCCGGTCCACGTGTGACCACAGGACATAATATGCATTTCCCTCACCCTTCTGGAGCAACGTAAATTGAGTCACACACCCCTTATTGGGACTCTCCTCATATTTTCCCTGCTCACTACAGCCATACGAGTACCACGGTGCGTCCTAAAACCCCATGGTGTACCTACTCTCTGTCGCTGGTACTGGAGCGGGAGGTGAAGGTGCTACACCATTCTCTCCCTGCTCAACATCTGACTCCAATTTATACTCATCTCCTACTCCTGTTACCACATCCCCTGATGCTTCTGTAGGCATGGAAGCATACTCAGCACTACCGTAGGGTGCGTGTTCCCATTCTCCCTGATCGAAACCTATATCCATAATAATACTTCCATCCTGCAGGTCCACGTTGACCTCCTTGGTAACTGATTTGTCCAACCTGACAAGAACTTGTCCATGCTTCCACCTTCCTTCCTATACATCCTTTACCTATTCATTCACTTCTTTACCTTATTCACCCCTCAGCTGTCGAAACAGCACTGCCTCTTCCACTGCTAGCCTTAATGCTTCTTTCAGTTTTTTCCGTTCCTGCTTCTCTACTGCCATTAGCAACCTATCCTCTTTCTTACAGAATGTGGGATGTATTGAGGCACTCTGCTATACTATGTGGCATCACTCTGCTATCTATGGTGCAAGAAACAGCAAAACAGCGGCAAAACCCTTGTGCACGCCAAAACCTCCAAAACCACATTTTCAATACACAAAAAGATGGCTGCACAACCTGCCACCCATGGTGCATGTGTGGTGGAACCGAGCACACACTGCAGAAAAAGTGCCAGTGGGCTCCATGACAAGTAAACATGCAGTACAGAGGGAGAAGCAGCGCTTTGCAAGTGAAACTCCAAAATTCGCCTGTAAATGACATTTACTTGGCTGCTGAAACTTCAAAATGCCCGTACTAAATACTGTCCAACACTCAAAATCTAGCTTGGCACTAAAATTCATTTAACCTAAGGAAGCACTGTGAATGTACAAAGTCCTGAAATGTTAAGAGCAATACACCCTCTCAGCAAAACTGGATTGCCTGTGAATGATAGCCCCTGTCAATTAGGCTCTCCTGATTAAACTTCAAAATAGTCTAAAACTAAAAGTCTGCCGGATTAGCAAATATAAAAGGACTGATTGCTGAAAGGAACACAGATTTCAGTTGTGTTTGATCCCAGAAGTTCAAATCTAAGCATGTAATGTACCTATGTCATCTGTCGTCAAGTTTATTTTCTATTGGAATTCAAGTAAAAAAAAAATAAGAATAAACTAGCCTGGCTGGGCCTGCCAGAAGTTGAAAAACAGGTTTCCACCCAAGGGGAGGGCATTCCTCTCAGCAGACACTCACTGACATATGATAATTGTAGGGTAGGACACACTTTTGTCTGTGGCCAGAGACTGAATAATGGCAGATCCTCCAGGCCAGGAAATGGACGTGAAAAGAGGTCGTAAACTAGGCCTGCTGAAGAAAATCCCAAGGGTGGGGGCTACTCCTTGAGCTCCAGAGACAGACAAAAGGTGGGCCATTTGCTGCTAAGAATATGTAATGAACAATTTTTAGAGACTTATAACTTGCTGTAAGAAGTGGTGAAAACTATAAAAAGGGCAAAATTGTTACTCTAATTTTTGGCCCTACATTGCAAAACATAGTGGAACTATGTAGCATGTTCTGAACAGGAATAGCAATATATTTGGTTTTATGGGAACTGTATTTATTCTAGAATTGTTAAACCTTGCACACACATTCCTATTGTAGACACGCATATTTGTGTACATTTGGACAAAGTTTGGAAGATATTTTCATGGAGAAATTGACAAAATGCTGCAAAAAGGTGAAACAAGGTCTCACAGCTGTGGGATTTTGAGGAACATATACTCCATAATATATGTAATCATTGTATGTGATTTTCATAGAGGTTACAAATGTGTAAATATGTATTTAGGACAAAATTGATTTAGATACTAGTGGCTAGGGGAGGTTTCTAAGGATTGTAAAAACCAAACCATAAAACTTGACATCATCTGTCCTTGATCCAATCACTCGGAGGCAAGGCAGAGAGGAGGCTCTGATCCAATCCCAGGTCACAGGGGCAAGCTTAGTTAAGCCGGCCCATACACCCATTTTGGTGACATCATTGGAAAGGATAAATAGAGACAGCTGACCACACACAGGAGACTCTCTCTTCTGATTCCAGCGAAGCACACTCTGATCCAGCATTCAACACCCAGCGTTTAACAACCTTCCAGATCCAGATGCCAAGGACCAGGCCAAGCAGTAGCTGAACCATTTTCAGCAAGGCCTCAATCCTCAAACTTATCCTCACAACCCAGTGTAGCATTGTGGTTTGGGAAAGCATCCTGAAACTAGCATCCTGAAACTATCGGGTTTGCTACCATAAATGCTTGCCTGATGAACTCACAATCCTACTGAATTGAAATATCCAGAAACAAGAAGGGCAGATCTTGTGCTGTTCCGGTGACCAGCCTAGCTGATCCAGTCCCACGCCTGATGTGCTGAATTTCCCTGTTAGACCTGATCCATTGGCCAGAATGTTGACAGGCCTAAAATCTTAAATCCCAGAGGATTGTGAGTATTAACAGGACGCTAGAGAACTATTGTATGCCTTGCCTGATCTTGTTCCACTCTAATCTCTGAACTATCCTTACTTTCATAACCAGTAACAGTGTCAAAATCTTTACTGCTATCTTATACTATCTATTTGCTAAGTTTCATTTTCATAGTCATTTTTCTTTGTGTAACTCTGATCCAAAAATCTCACTTCGAGTGTTTGGACTGGTTCCGCCAGGAAAGGTGATGGGGATCTGTTACTGAAGTCATGAATCAGTCTCAGAGCTTACTTTGTCCTAACTTGGTGGCCTAGTCTGAACGCTCTAGTCTTGAGTAAAAGCATAAGCCATATTTTCTGATTTTAAACTGAAATCCTTATCCAAATTCGTGTCTTTATTTTTGAAAAAAACACCTCTCACTGAAACCTCTATAACTCCTTCAATTCTTGATATAGAAACAAAATCTCAACTCCCACTTATACCTAACATCCTTAGCTACATACACAATTCAACTGTGAAACAGTGAGATTGACCCGTTATATCAAAAACCACATAAATAAAAGTTTGTCGCAAATTTACGTTTGGAAAGTTTTACACGTGTGAATTGCCTTTAAATTATTTCCTACTTGGCCTTTGAGATTCAAATAGTTTTCTGTTCATTAAATCATTGCTTGTGCTTGCTTGCTTACATCTTTTCAAAGCGGCTCCCGTAGAAATGTATAATAATGTAAGCATTTTTTACCACATTTAGTGTTTTTGCTCAGCCAGTTTCAAAGCCATGTTGACAGTGGAAAAGTCAAATCTGTCTTCTCTTGTTAAGGGGGGAAGGTGGGAGTGATATTCTGTTGGTTCTGTGTTATTCCTGAGTTCCTGCTCTCTCCTCACATCTATTTAAATTGCCTATTGGTGGGTTGAGGGGTGTTGCCGGGGGAACCTCTAACCACAGTGCTATCTGTTCCAAACCAACCCAAAAGTATTCCTTTCTTGCTGCATTCTTTTTGTGTACATTGCTTGATTCCCATGGCATTTAAGATATTATTATTGTTCCTGTCACCCCATTGGTGATTGTTGTTACCTATTAGAAATTGATTGTGATTTTAAATTCTAAATAAATAAATTATTACTTTTACAACTCGCCTGATTCCTGGTTCAGTGTAACCTCGACCTATCTTGAGAAGGGAGCGATATGAGTGGTATATCATTCAAAATATTTAACTTATAGATACAAATAAATAAGGGTTTCAGTTGTGCACCACATGCTAGGCGACACTTGCGTGTGTGCCTGATTGAAATCACTTACAGCTTGGGGGCTCGTGACCGGGATCCTGAATTTGACATACCACTTGTGACAGTCCAACAGAGCATACTAGCCAGCGGGGTACATACACCTTCTTGGGTTGGCATGCTGTGCTACATTGTACAAGCACCCCTCAAAATAAATACTCAAAATAATTGGGCCTGTTTGCAAAAGTAAATTAACCCTGAGGTAAGTCAGAAGGAAATTAATATTTCTAAGATGGCAACCTCAGTGGAAATTAATATTGCTAGGGAACACTTCCTGCACAAACTGTTTGTCAGGGGTGAGTGGCCAGAACAGGATGAACAGGTATGGATGCAGGAGATAAAACAACAAGTCACTGCAATCGACCTTGATAACTGGCAGGACGAGGGTCCATTACATCAAGCACTTAGCGAGCTGTACAAGGGCCCAAAAATTAAAGAGGAGCAGTGCAAAATTGCCAAAATAGCAGCCTACATGTACCTTCACATAGGAATCATACAGGAAAAACATGCAGACAATATAGTTCTGGCACAGAAACAAGGGGAAGCACTGCAGAAAATCCAGACCAATCTGGACTCTGCAGAGCAAAGGCGCCAGGATAGCCAAGAATCTGAAACAGAGGCTAGGCAGTAGATCGCCAAACTAAAGGATGATCTGGGTCTCTTGCAGCAAAAGAATGAAGATCAAGATCTCAAATTACAGATGCTGCAAGATGAGTATCAGGAAAGAGTTGACTCTCTACAACAGAGTCAACAGAAAAACTGGCGCAGCAATTAACTTTTAACAGAGCATGTGCAGAACAGATAGTCACTTTAGAGAACCACCTAGAATTCTTGAAAGAGGAAAATAATAAATTAATTATTAAAGACATCCACTCTCAAAAGGAATTTGATGAGGAGAGCCAGAAATTTGGTGCAATTAAAAAACAGAGGGATGACCTGGCTGCACAGAGCGGCACTCTAACTCAGGAGAGGGACGACTTAGGCCAGGAAGTCAGCCAATTAAAAATTAAATTAGAGGAAATAAAACTGGCCATTCAGGAGTTTAGTGAAATTAAAACTGATTAAGAAGAGCTACTAGAGCACACCAGGCGGGTGGAGCATGCTCTGGCAAAGAATACTCAGGCCAATAAGGACCAAACTCAGGAGGTGAGTATCCTGCAGCAAAAATTGGCCCAATATTTCCAATCCAGTCAGGAAGCACAGAGAGACCATGAGGCTCTCTGTGCAAAGAATGACAGGCTCCATAAGCAGATGGCTGCACAGGAGCAAATCATTGAGACCAGTAAGGCCTTAATAGAGGAGTAAAAGGGTCAGCTTTTGGCATGTCATCAGGGAATAGGGGCTGAAATAGGTGAGGTAAGAAGGGAGAGAGAAACCCCTGAGCATAACCTCAGGACCCCTGTCAACAGGGACTTTAAACCCTTCAGTTCCATGGACTCTGCCACCCTCATGTCCAATGGCGCATATGAACCAAGGACCACCGGTATGGTAGACTTCAGCACAATGGGAAATATGGGACTGACAGATCAGCGCCTCCCAGAAATGGATGGGCGGGCGTCGCTGTACAGATTCCCAAATGTTAGGGCTTGCCTCTCTCATCAGGAAGACTCCAGTGAGGGGAGAATCAGAGAGTTGGATCCTCAAAAATATCACCTACCAAGGGATCAGTCTGTCAAATTTGGTGGGGACCTCCATGAAACTAGACCCACCATGAGTATCCTAAAAACATCTTCCCAGCTAGGGCAGGGGGGGGTACTCAGCCACTCCTGGGAGCAAGGGAAAGTTAGAAGACTCTTCCGAGCACCACAGGTCTCAAGAGACTAGGCCCCCACATTCCGCAAGCCATTCCCAAGCTTGCAGAATCAGGGAGAGCCTAGAGGATCACATAGCCACCTCCTGTAGCAGTGCCTCTGAGTCAGGGGATGTGTGGACAAGGGTGACCAAAACTAAAAGACCAACAAAATTAAGAGGGCCCTACTGAAAGATCCCCTGAAACAAATCAAGGCCATTAGGAGCATCATAACTCCCTATCATAAGAATGCCAAATATTCAGTTTGGGAGCACCTCGAGTTGTATGAGCAAATGATGGATACTTTCCACCTGAAGGATAGCCAAAGTTGCATTCAATATGATAAGTGGACATTTTCCCTTGAATACTCCAGCTTCTTTGCGTGGCTGGAGGATCAGAACCACTCAAGATGGTTCACCTATAGGGCAGCCATCTTAAAGCATTTTGCCATACATAGAAACCCTCAAGAGACCCGCAAGGCGGCCTACAATCTGCAATGTGGGGAAGACCAGGCCCGAGAAGAGTTAGTACAAGAGTTAAAACATGCCTTTGCGCAGACCACCAGGATGGTGCGCACAGACAGTAGGGAGTTCATCAATAACTTCTTTAATGCACTCCCTAAATACATCATGATCCAGCTGGTGAGGGACTTTCATGAGAAGAGATCACTAGACTGGGTCATTGAATAGACAACTCGCATTTATGAAGTGTAGAAACCGGTAGAAAATAAAAGTACCAATAAAAAAAACCAAACCAACGAACACCCCTGCTGCTGCTAAGGTGGTAGAGGTGAAAGTTGCCCCCATTTTAGATCTGGAGATGGGGGGGCCTAAAAATATTCCTGAGCAAAATCCTCCTAACCCAGGACCCAGAAGGCCCTCAGGCCAATCCCAAACAGGTAGTCAGGGAGGTAACCCCACAAATGGGACCCCTAACTCCCCTGACTATATCTTCGCCCGTTACAAGGGCAGCAGACCCATCCTGGGCTATGTGTGGACTCCCCCAGCCCAAGGGGGGGATCCAACCAGGCAGTGGCCAACCCAGGAAACTTCCCTCCCAACTTCCCCCAGGAGGGCAGTAATCCCCAAATGCTGGGTTGAGTTTCTTTCCTCTGTACCCACCAAACATCAACCCCCAAAACCACCCTTCTTTCTTTCTCCAATTTCCTGAGCCCAGACAGCCCATTCTGGGAGAGGGGAGGCCAAGGGTGGAAGGGTATCAGAACTATCCCAACCAAGGGTATTATGGGAGAAGGGACAGTTACCCTTCCCGTGTCAACCTAGCATGGACTAGAGAACCCCGTGCCAGCCAGAGCGGGTCTCAACTGGAGTGCCAGGTCCAGAATTTGGCACAGGATCTCGGTTGCATGTTGAGGGCTCAGCAGAACCCTCAGATGAACATGGCAGCCCAGAACCGCTCAAATCAAGAGTCTGGTACTCCAGAGCAATGACGGGGAGAGAACCCTGACAACCCACCGGTTCCCAGGGAGGAGGCACAGGGGGAAGGGGGTGTAAAGCCTTAGAGAAAGCTTCCTTCCCTACTTGTGAAAAGCCCCTGGAAACCAGGGAACCGAGACCAAAATCTCCTGCCCCTGAAAGTCTGCAACCTAAGGAACAGAGGGCGTTTAGGAGAAATAAAGGGCCTAAACAGGCCCATTTTGTGGAGGAGGTTAGAATCTTCCAATTTGAAGGCGAGGGATCCTCAGAGGATTCTGGTAAAAGGATCTTCTCCTTTAGAGATGGGGGAACTCCTCCCAAAGAAAAGTGGGTCCCAAGAGATCCTAATCCAGAATGATCAACCAGAAAATCACCTTGCCCAAACCAATTCTGGTGACTGCCTCCAAAAAGGGGGCCGGGGGGAAGCCCAGAATCAGAACCAGGGGAGTCCAAAACTCCCCCCATATCCAAATGTCCCATTTGTTTTTGCAGATTCCCAAGCTCCCACACAGGATCATACAGGATCATGCCCAAACCTATTCTGGGGACTGCCTCCAAAAAGGGGGGGGTGGCCCAGAACCAGAGAAAGAAGAGTCCTTAGCCCCCCAAAGCCATTATGAGGACTGTCTGCAAAAAGGGGGGATAGCCCCGAATCAGAAAAGGAGGAATCCGAGACTCCTCGAATCATTGAGTGTGAAATTGCTTGCTCAGATGACCAAACCACCCAACTTCATTCTGGGGACCGACTCCTAGAAGGGGGGGTGACCCAGAACCAGCACAAGAGGAACCCCAAACCTCACCAACCACTTATGTTGACTGCCCCCAGAAAGGGGGGTGGCAGCCCAGAAACAGAACAAGGGGAGCCCGAAAACTCCCCAAATAGCGGTGTTTCAAAATTCTGTGCCAGATTCCTCAACTCCAACACCATTAATTGACCCAACTATCCCGGTGTCAGATTCAGAGATACGTCAATTTACCATCCAGTTTACCAAGAACACCCATTACCTTTGCCCCTTGGAAGAGAAGAAAGG
The DNA here is from genome assembly GCF_040938575.1 of Ambystoma mexicanum. Taxonomy (NCBI): domain Eukaryota; kingdom Metazoa; phylum Chordata; class Amphibia; order Caudata; family Ambystomatidae; genus Ambystoma; species Ambystoma mexicanum. The sequence continues at coordinate 512,728,681 of NC_090939.1, forward strand.
TAGATTCTACGCCTCCATTCAGGTGCAAGGGCAATGTGCAATTCCAGCACTGGTGGACACTGGATCCCAAGCAGCTTTGCTGTCAAAGAGGATCTTTGAGCAGCTAAATTCAGAAAGGGGGGAGAGATGCCAAGTTAGTCGTACCCCTATTCCTGGACAGCTCCAGAACTTTGACGGGAAGGAAATTCCTGTTGATGGGTCTGCAGAGCTGGAAATTAAAATTGGGCAACACAAAATGAAGCACCCTGTCCTAGTTGTGGTGCCAGAAGGAACTCCCTGCCTGTTAGGGAATGACATCCTCCGCAGGCTGTCTCCCCTAATCGATTGTGTGAATAAAGCACTCTGGACCCAGACTCACAGGCCAATTAAATTAAAACAAAGCGTCAACCATGTTAGCCTCAAGGGCACATGCCACATGGTGAAACAAAAAACAGCCCAAATCAGGTTATACTTTCAAAATAATGACATACCCAACGTCACCGTCATAGCTGTGGGAAAATCAACTGGTGATTAGAACTCTTCTCCATTTCTGCAAATTAGCCTCCCTTCCAGTCTCAAGTGGCATTCCACTCTGGAAGGGGATACATTGAAATGTTATACACAATGTACAATCAGAACGTCCCAAGTACATAGCCAAAAGTCATATCAAACCATCACTAAACTTAGCTGGCATTCTGAAAAAGGGTGAACGCCTCTTCCTTCCGATTCAGTTAAATGACGGGAAGGAGTCTGTCCCGCCCAAGTTGACTTGAATAGCAAAGAAAGCTTCATAAGCGAAGTATTATTCAAAAATCTCCAAAGGACCGGACCCTACCCGACGTAGAGTCAGTGCAGCAATGGGTATGGGCCCTGGAAACGCCCCGCTCCAAACATCCTCTGCTTAGCAGTTGCATTATCAAAATTTCTAGGGATGACAAAAGCATAGTACATACTTGTTGGGTTGTGCAAGGTATTCCTTCCGCCTTTTATATGAGCAGTGACCTCCTCAAGCAACTCGAGATTCATTTGGACCCTAGTTATTGCCAAGCCCGGTCCCAACTGTAGAGAAAATCTCAGGGTCCTGGCAAACCTAAAGAAAGCCTTTTGGTCAGCACTAGTGCAGGAAATGGAATTTCAGAAATGGAGGAGAGATGACCATCCCAGGCCTCACCTACAGAATCCACCTGTTCAGTTGCTGCCAGTGGGTGGATTTCTAGTCCATATAGTTGCTGCCAGTGGGTGGATTTCTAGGCAATATAGTTGTTGCCAGTGGGTGGATTTCTTGGCCGTATGACTAAGATGGGAGGATTTTCCCCAAGCAAAAATGTATTAAAGGTGGAACCGAAAAGCGACAATATTTTAGCAGGCCGATTCATGGAATAATTAGCGCGGCGCAAGTGGCCAAAAACGTGCGATTCGCAGTGGAATAGCGAAAATCTAACGGCGTGCGCCAGGTCACAGCGAAAATCGCACAGGCCACAGCGAAAATCGCACATAGCGCGGCGCACACAACAAAAGTAGGCGGAACACGGGGCGTAACACTCGGAATGCGCAACAACTTGCCAAACTGTGGGCGTCACGGGGGAAGTACAGGGTGCAAGTGCGCGGAATGCCCACACGCTTGCCTACAACACGTATTCATGGAATCGAATAGGGCAAAAAAGTGCACGGTCAAACCAGCGCACAGGCACAAACACGACCGCCACAAGAAAGCAGGCGGTAGCGTCTCAGCGCCTGTACTAAATGTGCGCCAAAAGGTGCGCCAACAAATAGCACCTATATACAGCCATGATGAATGTCCTATACTGTGGCCCTCCAGGACAAATGACGTGCAAAGGGGTACCCACAGACACGGACACCCGCTGACTGAAAAATAACGTGTGCATGTATTCCGGGGTGCATGGGAACTTTCACACGCGATTTGGCTGGGTACGTAGATCTCAGGGGTGCGCAGGAAGTCCCACACGCAATTTGGCTGGGTACGTGGATCTCAGGGGTGCGCGGGAAGTCTCACACGCGATTTGGCAGGGTACATGGATTTCAGGGGTGCGCGGGAAGTTCCACACGCGATTTGGCCGGGTACGTGCGCTGGAATTTACACACGCAACTTGGCTGGGTAAGTGGATCTCAGGGGTGCGCGGGAAGTCTCACACGCGATTTGGCAGGGTACGTGGATTTCAGGGGTGCGCGGGAAGTTCCACACGTGATTTGGCCGGGTAGGTGCGCGGTAATTCACACACGCGATCTGGCTGGGTACGTGGATCTCAGGGGTGCGCGGGAAGCCTCACACGCGATTTGGCAGGGTACGTGGATTTCAGGGGTGTGCGGGAAGTTCCACAAGTGATTTGGCCGGGTACGTGCGCGGGAATTTACACACGCGATTTGGCTGGGTACGTGGATCTCGGGGGTGCGCAGGAAGTCTCACACGCGATTTGGCAGGGTACGTGGAATTCAGGGGTGCGCGGGAAGTTCCACATGTGATTTGGCCGGGTACGTGTGCGGGAATTTACACACGCGACTTGGCTGGGTACGTGGATCACAGGGGTGCGCGGGAAGTTCCACACGCGATTTGGCATGGTACGTGGATTTCAGGGGTGCGCGGGAAGTTCCACACGTGATTTGGCCGGGTACGTGCTCGGGAATTTAGACACGCGATTTGGCTGGGTATGTGTATTTCAGGGGTACGCGGGAAATTCTACACGCGATTTGGCTGTGTGCTCCCAGGTATTCCCTGTACACCCTCCACGGCAACTGCAGGCAGCCGACACCACAGGGGACTACCCTGCACACCTGCTCATGTCACCCAGCACCCCCACCCCCCAGCATCCAGGGGCAGCCTCCACCAGGCCCCCACCCATGTCTCCCACCACCCCCACCCCCCAGCCACCATGGGCATCCCCCACCAGGCCCCCACACATGTCTCCCACCACCCCCACCCCCCAGCAGTGCAGGGGCAGCACCACCAGGCCCCCACTCATGTCCAACTCATGTCTCCCACCACCCCCATCCCCCCAGCATCCAGGGGCACCCTCCACCAGGCCCCCACTCATGTCTCCCACCACCCCCACCCCCCAGCCACCATGGGCATCCCCCACCAGGCCCCCACTCATGTCTCCCACCATCCCCACCCCCCAGCAGTGCAGGGGCAGCCTCCACCAGGCCCCCACTTATGGCCCCTATCACCCCCACCCCCCAGCCACCATGGGCATCCCCCACCAGGCCCCCACTCATGTCTCCCACCCACCCCCACCCCCCAGCCACCATGGGCAGCCCCCACCAGGCCCCCACTCATGTCTCCCACCCAGCCCCACCCCCCAGCCACCATGGCCAGCCCCCACCAGGCCCCCACTCATGTCTCCCACCCACCCCCACACCCCAGCATCCAGGGGCACCCTCCACCAGGCACCCACTCATGTCTCCCACCACCCCCACCCCCCAGCCACCATTGGCATCCCCCACCAGGCCCCCACTCATGTCTCCCGCCACCCCCACCCCCCAGCCACCATGGGCAGCCCCCACCAGGCCCCCACTCATGTCTCCCACCACCCCCACCCCCCAGCATCCAGGGGCACCCTCCACCAGGCCCCCACTCATGTCTCCCACCACCCCACCCCCCAGCCACCATGGGCATCCCCACCAGGCCACCACCCACGTCTCCCACCACCCCCACCCCCCCAGCCACCATGGGCAGCCCCCACCAGGCCCCCACTCATGTCTCCCACCACCCCCACCCCCAGCAGTGCAGGGGCAGTACAACCAGGCCCCCACTCATGTCCAACTCATGTTTCCCACCACCCCCACCCCCCCAGCCACCATGAGCATCCCCCACCAGGCCCCCACTCATGTCTCCCACCCACCCCCACCCCCAGCCACCATGGGCAGCCCCCACCAGGCCCCCACTCATGTCTCCCACCACCCCCACCCCCCAGCAGTGTGGGGCACCCTCCACCAGGCCACCACCCATGTCTCCCACCACCCCCACCCCCCCAGCCACCATGGGCAGCCCCCACCAGGCCCCCACTCATGTCTCCCACCACCCCCACCCCCCAGCAGTGCAGGGGCAGTACAACCAGGCCCCCACTCATGTCCAACTCATGTTTCCCACCACCCCCACCCCCCCAGCCACCATGGGCATCCCCCACCAGGCCCCCACTCATGTCTCCCACCCCCCAGCAGTGCAGGGGCAGCACAACCAGGCCCCCACTTATGGCCCCTATCATCCCCACCCCCCAGCCACCATGGGCATCCCCCACCAGGCCCCCACTCATGTCTCCCACCACCTCCACCCCCCAGCAGTGCAGGGGCAGCACCAAAAAGGCCCCCACTCATGTCCAACTCATGTCTCCCACCACCCCCACCCCCCCAGCCACCATGGGCATCCCCCACCAGGCCCCCACTCATGTCTCCCACTACCCCCACCCCCGAGCAGTGCAGGGGCAGCACCACCAGGCCCCCACATGTCTCCCACCACCCCCACCACCTAGCCACCATGGGCAGCCCCCACCAGGCCCCCACTCATGTCTCCCACCACCCCCACCCCCCAGCAGTGCAGGGGCAGCACCACCAGGCCCCCACTTATGGCCCCTATCACCCCCACGCCCCAGCCACCATGGGCATCCCCCACCAGGCCCCCACTCATGTCTCCCACCACCTCCACCCCCCAGCAGTGCAGGGGCAGCACCACCAGGCCCCCACTCATGTCCAACTCATGTCTCCCACCACCCCCACCCCCCAGCATCCAGGGGCACCCTCCACCAGGCCCCCACTCATGTCTCCCACCACCCCACCCCCCAGCCACCATGGGCATCCCCCACCAGGCCACCACCCACGTCTCCCACCACCCCCAACCCCCCAGCCACCATGGGCAGCCCCCACCAGGCCCCCACTCATGTCTCCCACCACCCCCACCCCCCAGCAGTGCAGGGGCAGCACCATCAGGCCCCCACTCATGTCCAACTCATGTCTCCCACCACCCCCACCCCCCCAGCCACCATGAGCATCCCCCACCAGGCCCCCACTCATGTCTCCCACCCACCCCCACCCCCAGCCACCATGGGCAGCCCCCACCAGGCCCCCACTCATGTCTCCCACCACCCCCACCCCCCAGCAGTGTGGGGCACCCTCCACCAGGCCACCGCCCATGTCTCCCACCACCCCCACCCCCCCAGCCACCATGGGCAGCCCCCACCAGGCCCCCACCACCCCCACCCCCCAGCAGTGCAGGGGCAGTACAACCAGGCCCCCACTCATGTCCAACTCATGTTTCCCACCACCCCCACCCCCCCAGCCACCATGGGCATCCCCCACCAGGCCCACAGTCATGTCTCCCACCCCCCAGCAGTGCAGGGGCAGCACCACCAGGCCCCCACTTATGGCCCCTATCATCCCCACCCCCCAGCAACCATGGGCATCCCCCACCAGGCCCCCACTCATGTCTCCCACCACCTCCACCCCCCAGCAGTGCAGGGGCAGCACCAAAAAGGCCCCCACTCATGTCCAACTCATGTCTCCCACCACCCCCACCCCCCAGCCACCATGGGCATCCCCCACCAGGCCCCCACTCATGTCTCCCACCACCCCCACCCCCCAGCAGTGCAGGGGCAGCACCACCAGGCCCCCACCCATGTCTCCCACCACCCCCACCCCCCAGCCACCATGGGCAGCCCCCACCAGGCCCCCACTCATGTCTCCCACCACCCCCACCCCCCAGCAGTGCAGGGGCAGCACCACCAGGCCCCCACTTATGGCCCCTATCACCCCCACGCCCCAGTGACCATGGGCATCCCCCACCAGGCCCCCACTCATGTCTCCCACCACCGTCACCCCCCAGCAGTGCAGGGGCAGCACCACCAGGCCCCCACTCATGTCCAACTCATGTCTCCCACCACCCCCACCCCCCCCCAGCCACCATGGGCATCCCCCACCAGGCCCCCACTCATGTCTCCCACCACCCCCACCCCCCAGCAGTGCAGGGGCAGCACCACCAGGCTCCCACCCATGTCCCCCACCACCCCCACCCCCCAGCCACCATGGGCATCCCCCACCAGGCCCCCACTCATGTCTCCCACCACCCAGCAGTGCAGGGGCAGCACCACCAGGCCCCCACTCATGTCCAACTCATGTCTCCCACCACCCCCACCATCCCAGCATCCAGGGGCACCCTCCACCAGGCCCCCACTCATGTCTCCCACCACCCCCACCCCCCAGCCACCATGGGCATCCCCCACCAGGCCCCCACTCATGTCTCCCACCACCCCCACCCCCCAGCAGTGCAGGGGCAGCACCACCAGGCCCCCACTCATGTCCAACTCATGTCTCCCACCACCCCCACCCCCCCAGCCACCATGGGCATCCCCCACCAGGCCCCCACTCATGTCTCCCACCCACCCCCACCCCCAGCCACCATGGGCAGCCCCCACCAGGCCCCCACTCATGTCTCCCACCCGCCCCCACCCCCCAGCCACCATGGGCAGCCCCCACCAGGCCCCCACTCATGTCTCTCACCCGCCCCCACCCCCCAGCATCCAGGGGCACCCTCCACCAGGCCCCCACTCATGTCTCCCACCACCCCCACCCCCCAGCCACCATGGGCATCCCCCATCAGGCCCCCACTCATGTCTCCCACCACCCCCACCCCCCAGCAGTGCAGGGGCAGCACCACCAGGCCCCCACCCATGTCTCCCACCTCCCCCACCCCCCAGCCACCATGGGCAGCCCCCACCAGGCCCCCACTCATGTCTCCCACCACCCCCACCCCCCAGCAGTGCAGGGGCAGCACCACAAGGCCCCCACTCATGTCCAACTCATGTCTCCCACCAAACCCACCCCCCAGCCACCATGGGCATCCCCCACCAGGCCCCCACTCATGTCTCCCACCACCCCCACCCCCCAGCATCCAGGGGCACCCTCCACCAGGCCCCCACGCATGTCTCCCACCACCCCCACCCCCCAGCCACCATGGGTATCCCCCACCAGGCCACCACCCATGTCTCCCACCACCCCAACCCCCCCAGCCACCATGGGCATCCCCCACCAGGCCCCCACTCATGTCTCCCACCCACCCCCACCAACCAGCCACCATGGGCAGCCCCCACCAGGCCCCCACTCATGTCTCCCACCACCCCCACCCCTCCAGCAGTGTGGGGCACCCTCCACCAGGCCACCACCCATGTCTCCCACCACTCCCACCCCCCAGCCACCATGGGCAGCCCCCACCAGGCCCCCACTCATGTCTCCCACCACCCCCACCCCCCAGCAGTGCAGGGGCAGCACCCAGCATCACCAGGCCCCCACACATGTCCAACTCATGTCTACCACCACCCCCACCCCCCAGCTACCATGGCATCCCCCACCAGGCCCCCACTCATGTCTCCCACCACCCCCACCCCCCAGCAGTGCAGGGGCAGCACCACCAGGCCCCCACTCATGTCCAACTCATGTCTCCCACCACCCCCACCCCCCCAGCCACCATGGGCATCCCCCACCAGGCCCCCACTCATGTCTCCCACCCACCCCCACCCCCCAGCCACCATGGGCAGCCCCCACCAGGCCCCCACTCATGTCTCCCACCCACCCCCACCAACCAGCCACCATGGGCAGCCCCCACCAGGCCCCCACTCATGTCTCCCACCACCCCCACCCCTCCAGCAGTGTGGGGCACCCTCCACTAGGCCACCACCCATGTCTCTCACCACTCCCACCCCCCAGCCACCATGGGCAGCCCCCACCAGGCCCCCACTCATGTCTCCCACCACCCCCACCCCCCAGCAGTGCAGGGGGAGCACCCAGCATCACCAGGCCCCCACACATGTCCAACTCATGTCTACCACCACCCCCACCCCCCAGCCACCATGGCATCCCCCACCAGGCCCCCACTCATGTCTCCCACCACCCCCACCCCCCAGCAGTGCAGGGGCAGCACCACCAGGCCCCCACTCATGTCCAACTCATGTCTCCCACCACCCCCACCCCCCCAGCCACCATGGGCATCCCCCACCAGGCCCCCACTCATGTCTCCCACCCACCCCCACCCCCCAGCCACCATGGGCAGCCCCCACCAGGCCCCCACTCATGTCTCCCACCCACCCCCACCCCCCAGCCACCATGGGCAGCCCCCACCAGGCCCCCACTCATGTCTACCACCCACCCCCACCCCCCAGCCACCATGGGCAGCCCCCACCAGGCCCCCACTCATGTCTCTCACCCACCCCCACCCCCCAGCATCCAGGGGCACCCTCCACCAGGCCCCCACTCATGTCTCCCACCACCCCCACCCCCCAGCCAGCATGGGCATCCCACACCAGGCCACCACCCATGTCTCCCACCACCCCCACCCCCCCAGCCACCATGGGCATCCCCCACCAGGCCCCCACTCATGTCTCCCACCCACCCCCACCAACCAGCCACCATGGGCAGCCCCCACCAGGCCCCCACTCATGTCTACCACCCCCCCCACCCCTCCAGCAGTTTGGGGCACCCTCCACCAGGCCACCACCAATGTCTCCCACCACCCCCACCCCCCAGCCACCATGGGCAGCCCCCACCAGCCCCCCACTCATGTCTCCCACCACCCCCACCCCGCAGCAGTGCAGGGGCAGCACCACCAGGCCCCCACTCATGTCCAACTCATGTCTCCCAGCACCCCTACCCCCCAGCCACCATGGCATCCCCCACCAGGCCCCCACTCATGTCTCCCACCACCCCCAACCCCCAGCAGTGCAGGGGCAGCACCACCAGGCCCCCACTCATGTCCAACTCATGTCTCCCACCACCCCCACCCCCCCAGCCACCATGGGCATCCACCACCAGGCCCCCACTCATGTCTCCCACCCACCCCCACCCCCCAGCCACCATGGGCAGCCCCCACCAGGCCCCCACTCATGTCTCCCACCCACCCCCACCCCCCAGCCACCATGGGCAGCCCCCACCAGGCCCCCACTCATGTCTCCCACCCACCCCCACCCCCCAGCATCCAGGGGCACCCTCCACCAGGCCCCCACTCATGTCTCCCACCACCCCCACCCCCCAGCCACCATGGGCATCCCCCACCAGGCCCCCACTCATGTCTCCCACCACCCCCACCCCCCCAGCAGTGAGGGGCACCCTCCACCAAGGCCACCACCCATGTCTCCCACCACCCCCACCCCCAGCCACCATGGGCAGCCCCCACCAGGCCCCCACTCATGTCTCCTACCACCCCCACCCCCCATCAGTGCAGGGGCAGCACCATCAGGCCCCCACTCATGTCCAACTCATGTCTCCCACCACCCCCACCCCCCCAGCCACCATGGGCATCCCCCACCAGGCCCCCACTCATGTCTCCCACCACCCCCACCCCCCAGCAGTGCAGGGGCAGCACCACCAGGCCCCCACTCATGTCCAACTCATGTCTCCCACCACCCCCACCCCCCAGCCACCATGGGCATCCCCCACCAGGCCCCCACTCATGTCTCCCACCCACCCCCATCCCCCAGCCACCATGGGCAGCCCCCACCAGGCCCCCACTCATGTCTCCCACCCACCCCCACCCCCCAGCCACCATGGGCAGTCCCCACCAGGCCCCCACTCATGTCTCCCACCCACCCCCACCCCCCAGCATCCAGGGGCACCCTCCACCAGGCCCCCACTCATGTCTCCCATCACCCCCACCCCCCAGCCACCATGGGCATCCCCCACCAGGCCCCCACTCATGACTCCCACCACCCCCCCCAGCAGTGTGGGGCACCCTCCACCAGGCCACCACCCATGTCTCCCACCACCCCCACCCCCCCAGCCACCATGGGCAGCCCCCACCAGGCCCCCACTCATGTCTCCCACCACCCCCACCCCCACCCCCCAGCAGTGCAGGGGCAGCACCATCAGGCCCCCACTCATGTCCAACTCATGTCTCCCACCACCCCCACCCCTTCAGCCACCATGGGCATCCCCCACCAGGCCCCCACTCATGTCTCCCACCCACCCCCACCCCCCAGCCACCATGGGCAGCCCCCACCAGGCCCCCACTCATGTCTCCCACCACCCCCACCCCCCAGCAGTGTGGGGCACCCTCCACCAGGCCACCACCCATGTCTCCCACCACCCCCACCCCCAGCCACCATGGGCAGCCCCCACCAGGCCCCCACTCATGTCTCCCACCACCCCCACCCCCCAGTAGTGCAGGGGCAGCACCATCAGGCCCCCACTCATGTCCAACTCATGTCTCCCACCACCCCCACCCCCCCAACCACCATGGGCATCCCCCACCAGGCCCCCACTCATGTCTCCCACCACCCCCACCCCCCAGCAGTGCAGGGGCAGCACCACCAGGCCCCCACCCATGTCTACCACCACCCCCACCCCCCAGCCACCATGGGCATCCCCCACCAGTCCCCCACTCATGTCTCCCATCCACTCCCACTCCCCAGCCACCATGGGCAGCCCCCACCAGGCCCCCACTCATGTCTCCCACCACCCCCACCCCCCAGCATCCAGGGGCACCCTCCACCAGGCCCCCACTCATGTCCCCCTGCACCCAGGTCCTCACAATCCCCAATCATGTGCGTTATGGTCAGCCTCCACAGCCAAAAGGCCCTACCAAGTAACCCATTCACCCACATGGAAATGGAAATTACATGTTACACCCCCAATGTTCATTAAGCAAATGAGCCCATGTCCGTCACACACAATGGTTGCAAATGAATGGGAAAACACCCAACATGACATGCATGAAACCAATGAGATGATACCACACAGTAAAGTATGAAAACAAAATTGTATTAAAAAAAATTGAATGCAAATGAAATCAAACAAACTACAATGGCAATGAAAAAAAGATAAGCTGCATGTCCGTCCAAAGAAATCAAAACTACAAATCCAAATCCAAAAAAATGTTGTTCAAAGTCACATTAAAAATAAAATCAATCCGAGAGAGAAAAATAAATGCAAAGACCATTGCTCCATGGAGAATAAATCAAAAATAAAAAAATAAAACAATCCAATGAAGAACTATGTACAAAACATCCAAGGGTCCATGAGCACAACTGAACAAAGGAGATCTACAAAATACCCTAACTAAAATCCAACTATATACAAAAAGTTTGAGCAGTGTCCGTCGACTCCAAATCATAAGAAGAAACAAAGGAAACCTAAAACTAAAGAACTATATACAAAGGCGGCGGGCAAGTCCAGCGGCTCACTCCGTGATGTTCCGGGCCAGGGCATCATCAAACTCCTTGTCTATGTCCCGGAGGCGGTCCTGTTCCATGGCCACGAGGGTCCGCAGGGACGACGCCATCTGCTCCTCCAACCCCCTGCGGATTGCCTCGAGGCACTCGGCCCGCCTCAGGGCCCTCCGCATGGAGTTCTCCGCCCTGACCATCGTGAGCCGCGCCTCTTCTGCCCGCCGCCGCTCCGCACCTATCTGCTGGCCCAACCGCAGCCACACGGAAGACACTTCCTGTCCTGGGTCCTCCTGCCCTCCGGCCGATGCCTGCCCCTCCGATGTTGATGGCCCCGAGCCATGATGCCTCCCACGTTGACTCTGCTGCTGCCTCCGAAGCAACTGCCTCTGCCAGCACGACGGCACCCAGGCTGATGGAATCCACCGACGCCATCGTGCACGTGCCCTGCCTGATGATGCCGGCACATCCTCCATCTGCTGGGGTACAGTTGCTGTGGTGTCCACCCCTGCTGGACCTCCGACTCCCAACTGTGGCAGGGATGGGATCCCCACCGAGCTGGTTGCATTGGTCAGGGCAGGTCCACAGGGGGCCCTGGTGGCATCTGGGCCGGAAGACGGCAAGGAGAACGACCGGCGTATAGCCTTCACAGAGGAGGAGAGGGCCGCAAGATTGGCCGACACATGCAGGAATCCCCCGAACATGGAAGATCCCAATTGGGCCACGTCGGCACAGTGCTCTTCGTGATGATGTGCGTGCTCCTCCTGGGAAGCACGCACGTCATCACGAATTACACCCGCGCGCATCGCAACCCCAATCAGGACCTTCTCCATACGGACACGGGTCCCCTCGTCCGCAGGTGGAGGGGAGTCAGGTGACATGGACATCCCCTCTACCTGCGGACGGGCCTGAGGCGGGGCATCCCTGCTGGTGCATGGTGGTGCACCCACAGGGTCAGGGACAGCGACATGCACAGGCCCCTCCACGGTGACCTGTGCTGCCTCCTGCCCCTGCCCCTGGACTGCACCACTTGCACCAGCAGGGATGCCCCCACCAGGCCCCATGTGAGCCTCAGTGGCGGCCTCCTCCTCCTCTGTGGAAACCACCAACCTGGATGGCTCCTCACCGTCTTCCGCCGTAGCAGGCCCCTGTGGGGGCTCACCCACCCCTTCCGCTGCAGCCGTGGGGGCATCCCCGCCGCCTTGCTCCACAGCGCCGTCTCCGCCCTCTTCTTCACTAGCCGCTGCGTAGAGGGAGACATAGAACACAAGCATCAGGGTACTGTTCAATGGTCCCCTAGACAGGAAGCAATAGCAGATGAGTACCACTGTCAAAGTACACTTCCATCATGTCCCTCCACAACACATGGAGGCAAAACACACACAGTATCAGGCATGGTGCATGCCATGGACATTTCCATACATGTCCAATGGACTCTTGAAACATACAATGATATGGAACTCACATGCATCATGGGTCATGCCTATCACATGCACACACTTCACCTCAGTCACATCCATCTGGCCTCATACACCCCAAACACAGCGGATACAAGGGTAACTAGGCTGCATCAGTGAATCTGTGCATTGTCACACACATGTGTCATGCATCCATGGCATTCACAAGTCACAGACACGCAGGTCAGGCACACAGACATGGCTACCATATATGTACCTGGCATCAGCACCCATCCCTCACCCCCACCCATGTCCAGGAACAGAGACTGGCATGCTCTCATGTGTAAAATCTGCATAGGGCTCCCCATTTCGCATTTAAACACATGCAACAACCATGTGGTTCACACATCACTGGTCGCACATGCATTACGATGATGTCCCTGCACACATACATGCATACATGGCCTATGTCACACATACAGGCAAGTATCAGACAACCAGCACACCGCAACATGCCCTGTCTCACACAGCAATGCTTGGATACTTACCGCTCAACTCCAGACGGGTCTCCCTCTCAAGGATCTGGGCGTGGAGCGCTGGGCGTACGCGTTCCAGGACCCTCATCTGGATGGAACTCATGCGGCCCCGGCCCCCCTTCACGAGGCGCCGGGCCTTCACGAGGGTCCTGGACCTCAAGTCCTCCCAGCGCTCCTTGATCTTCTGGACGTCGCGGGTTGCCACCCCCTCCGCGTTGATGGCAACCACACAGTCGGCCCAGATCCTCTCCCGTCCTTCCTTGCTGGCGCGGGACAATCCAAAGAGGGCATCATACTGCCCCAGGACATGCTCCACCAGGACACCAACTTCGGTGGCAGTGAAGCTGGTGCCCCTCTGCCCCTCTGGCCTGGGGTTGCCACTGGTGCCAGATGTGGAAGTGCCCGACATGGCAACCCCAGAGGCAGGAGTGGGTGGGCAACTGGGTCCTGGGGCTGGGCTGTGGAGTGATGTTATCCCAGTCGGGAGTCTTCTGTTCCAGCAGGGGTGGACACAGCAACTGGACCCCTGCAGATGGCTGATGTGCAGGCACCAAATGGCAGGGCACGGTGGCAGCAGGCAGGCAGGCAGCAGCAGCAGATGGCACGTGGGAGGCTGCTCGGGGCACTGGGGGGCAGTAATTCGGCCGTCTGGGCAGGAGCGTGGTCTTCCGTGTGTTTTCGCGTGGCCAGCTTGATACGGAGTGATTTGGCACGTGAAAATCCTGCACGTCAGCGTGAAATTCGAGGAAAGGCCCTTAGCGCGTAAGCGCGTCAGCACGCATACGCGATTCTATTGGACCAAAGGCCCTCAGCGCGTAAGTGCGTCTGTGACGTGACCCGCACGGGTGTTACCCTCATAGCACGTGATGACGGAGCACACGTGGAAAGACTGCACGTCAGAGTGTCATCGCGTGTAATTGGACAAAAGTGCACGTACACGCGATTGGCCTATGTACGTGTATTTCAGGGGTTCGCGGGCACTTACACACGCGAGTACATCAGCGCACGTGTATACCGGGGTGCGCGGGAATTTCCACACGCTATTGGCCTGGGTACTGGATTTCAGGGGTGCGCGGGAAGTTTCACACGCTCGCCTACAACACGCGCAAAGAAACACGTACGCCAGTAGGAAGCAGGCATACGTCGACCCGCAACGCATAAATTTGCGCGCAAAAAAAATAACAAGCTCAGACGCCAGGATGAATATACCGTTCCTAGCAGCAGTGGCCGTGGGCTACCAAAGGAGGAGGAGGAGGATAGTCAGGGCCAGAATATTCACACCCTGAACCAGCCTTTTCGGGATGCCTGATGACCAGGTGTATGGGAGGTACAGGTTTCCACCACACATAATACTGGAGCTGGTGAGTGAGTGGGAGGATGACCTCACATCACCCACCCTGTGCTCCCAAGCACTCAGCCCCCTGGAAAAGGTCCTCAATGTACTGCACTTCTTAGCCACTGGATCATTTCAGCGGACAAGTGCCATAGTGGGTGGGGTGTCACAGGCCACGCAGTCACGCTGCCTACACCAGGTCTTGAACATCATCACTGCACGCCCATCAGTCCGCAGGCACATATACCTGCCCAGAACACCTGCAGAAAGGCATGCTGCCACCCTGGATTTTTACGGTGTGGCACGATTCCTCAAAGTGCTAGGTGCCATCCACTGCACCCATGTGGCTCTACGTCCCCCCAGGGCATCTGAGCACATCTATAGGAACCGCAAGCACTGGCATTCCATCAACGTGCAGGTAGTATGTAATGCCAAGGGAATCATCACCTCAGTATATGCCAACTATCCCGGGTCCACCCACGACAGCTTCATTTACCGAATGTCCACCCTAAGCCGGGACCTAGAAGCTGGGCGGCATGGCGATACATGGCTGCTTGGTGAGTATGAATGCCACTGCACATGCACGCATGTCAGATACTGAGCAAGGTCACAACCCCACCAATGATACCAATCACCACCTCCACAGGGGACAGTGCCTACCCTCTCAGCCCCCACATGATGACGCCAATTTGGAACCCCACCACGCCACCCGAGTTAAGATATAACACAGCCCACATTGCAACCAGGGGCATAGTGGAGCGCACATTCGGAGTGCTTAAGTCACGCTTTCGCTCCCTTGACCGTTCTGGCGGGCAGCTGTTATACGCTCCCCCAGTAGTGTGCAGGATCATAGTGGCAGCATGTGTCCTGCACAACGTTGCAACACGCCGGGGCCTGGCCGTGGATATGGTGGTGGCCCCACATCCCCAACCACATGCACGCCCGCTGCGCATGGGAGGGGAAAGGGCACGGGGGGAAGCAGCCCGTACACAGCTAGTGGCTAATTACTTCACATAGAAATCACACCCCTGTGGAGTGCACACTGCCCTGGCACATACCATCTGACAATCAATGATGACTCAACCTGACACTGATCCTGAATGTCTGGAGAATCAACCGTCAAAACCATATCAGCCTGAGATTGTTCACCTGGAAGTGTTACAAAGTGTGCATCCCTACCTAAACAGACACCGCCAATGCAGTTTCGTGAAAAAACACATTCATGCAGCTAAAATGAATACCCACTTGCAAAATGCAACATGAGGACAGTGCCATGTCACCCAACCCATCCCCAGCACCGCCGCACGACACACCGTGCCATGTCATGCTATGTGCAGGTAAACAAAGTAATCCCCACAACATGACACAAGTGTCACAATGTACAGTGTCCCTAATTGAAACTCGCGACACCTGAAATGCTCACAGTAATGCAGGACCAACAACACACTTGAGCAGGTATTTAGCAATAACACTTATCAGCTACTGACCCTCAAAACTACCATTAACATGACATTACGAATGTAAGGAATTAGTAGTCTCACCACCTGGAAATGCCTGCACTCCCAACACTTCCAACTGTACAGTGTTGCCGCCATGTAGAGTTGTAGGTGCACTGCTGCCAACATGGACCCCATCTCCAAAGTAGAGGGCCTTGTGTAGACATGAGGAAAGGACCTGCAAATTAGGAGGTAGACACGGATGATGAGTTACACATCAATGCAACATGCAGTGTACAACACAACAGCAATATGCACTAGGAATGTATACACAGTATTGACTAGACTACCCACACATGCAGTGGGAGTCCAATGTCACCATGTACGTCAATGTCACTTGGGCACACCCTTTGCAAGCCCATGGAAACGGGAAGCAGGAGGGGTGTGTGTGACAAAAACCCAAGCATCTGAACCAAATACATGACAAGCCTGCATGTGCCCAGCCACAATGCAGCGTATGCCCACAGGAGCCACAGAAGGCAACACATTGTCCCAAAAAAAATAAAAATAAAGATAAAAAATAAATAAATAAATAAAAATCAAAAATGGCCATTAATGGGTCCGGGGGGGTTGGGGAGGCCACCCAGGAGGTCCGAGGACAGGGTGCACACCAAAACCCACCTGTGTGGATCTTGCGAAAAAAAAACACCTCCATGGGCTCATGGCCCACACGGCTACCCTATTGTGGGAGTATCACTGCTGTCGCTATTATCACCCTGTGCAGCTGCATCTGGAGGTGGTTTCACTATGGGAGGCAGCCCACGCAAGGCCCTAGTCTGTTCCTCCATGGCTGCAAGCATGCGGGTGTGGTAGGTCTCGTTCTGGAGGATGAGTGTGCGGCGGTCCCCATGCAACAACTCACGGGATGCCCGGACCTCCGCCCTAGTTGCCTGCATCTCAGCTGTGAGCGTACGGGTGAGACGCTCCAGCTGCTGTTCTGTCCTTCGGTTTGTTGAAGCCTCAAGCTCAACAAGAGTCGTCCTGAGGTGAAGGAGCTCCAGCCTCAGGGCTTCCCTGTGGCCCTGGGACTCTATGGAGATGGCTTCCTGCAGAGTCGCCAATGCTGCCCGCCTGTCTCTGTTGGACGCCAACATGTCCTCTCTGTGTGACTGGCAGATGGAGTCGGTTGCCTGCTGTAGTCGCTCCATCAGCCTTTCGGGGGGGACAATGGAAGTGGCCACCCTATCCATGGCCTGAGCCATCATCTCTGATGATGCTGCCTGTTGGGTTGCCATACTGTAAATGGATTGCTAACATGCGGTATTTCCAGGTGGCGTACGGCCACCACGTCGGCGGGCACCACACCTGTCTGGGGCAAGGCGAAATGCGCCTTGCTGTGCCGGCACTGCCTGAGGCTGCAGTACTGCATTCCCCCTCTGATCTGCTGGCCCAGGAACAGGATCAGATGTCGCGGAGTGTGACCCTGCATTCGTAACCACCAAAGGCGTAGCTGCCAACACTGACATCCCCATTGAGGGTTCTGACCCTGGTGCAGGTGGGTGGGACAGAACAGAATCCCTCCCAGGAACACTCACCTGCGACGGCACGTAGGTCTCATCATCCGAATCAACACCTGAGTACAGCTCGGGGGAGGTGCAGCCAGAGACACCCCTTGAGAGCACGACCTGCAGCAGTTGTGGGTTCTCACCCACCACCACACCACGTCCCTCACTGGTGGTCGGTCGGCCCTCAGACCCCTCCTGGGTCTGCACCATCTCCACAACCCCAGCAGTATTAGGTGCGTCTTCCCCTGCAAAGACATAAAGCAAACAAATGGAAACAGGCATTGGCACCATGGCACACAATGAGGACTGAGAAGCAACAGAACCAGTACTTGATTGACGCATGTCCCACATGACTAAAACCCTCCCATGCATGCACCCTCACTGCGTATGAAGGGCAGGCAAATGGCACACACCGATGACACCAAGATGGAAGATGAACACATTTTCTGCATGCTGCCTGGCAGTGGCATCACACATTGGCCTGTGATTGCCAGGTGAAATACACATGCCATCACACAGATGGCATGTACCATTGCTATTGAGTGAAGATGGAGAGGAGGGCAGCACTTATTCATTCAGTCCAGTTCCCTCATGTAATAGCTTTTCTAATTCAAACAGGTCTGATTTTTCACCTGGAGTTGCCAGTCCAAAATGGTCCGATTGCACAGGGACATGTGTGAACAAATGATATCCAGGTAACAAAGTCACTCCACTTTACCATAGCCATGTCAGACATGTGACTAGAGGACTGAGAAATGCCTAGTAAAAGTGGTGGAATGCAAACAATCTGCCTGAATGAACAGAGAAAAATAAGCAACAATGTTGTGGCAAGGTGACACTTCAAGGGCAACTGGCGTGCTGTTGGGCTAGATGTCTACTGTTGGCAGAAGGGATACTGCTATGGCCAAATGCTGCTGCGCAGAATGTATTGCATGAAGCACATGGGTGACCCAAATGACTCAGGCGCACACACCCTCACCTGGCACACAAACAGAAGCCCTCACACACACACCATGCACATGGATGACACAGTCTGCCAGTGTGCCTGGCGTTGTGCAGGTGTGGTCTTGGATCCTGCAACAATGACCGCCTCGTTATCATGTGCGGACACATACTCGACAAGTGCATTCAGTTCGGCATCCGTGAAGCTGGGCTTCCTCGACGGGCCGGACTGTGTAGCCGTGTCTGGGGCATCAGCCTGTGCCGGACGAGCACTCTTCCTCTTCCACTTGGAAGGTGGTGGTGATCCTGAGTGTCCTGCACCGCTCTGGACACTAGGGGCAGGAGCCCTGGTGGACTCTGTATCAGGAGTGTGGGATTGCACACTCAGCATGGGAGTTGGTGCAGGCATTGGCTCAAGTGTAATGGTGTCAGGGGGAATGTCAGCAGGATGGACTAGGACCGACACTGTCCTGGCTGGGTGTGTGAGAGCTGGGGTGGATGGAGCCGCAGCTGCCCCTGCAGCCTCTCCGCCCTGCCCACTTGGGGCAGCAGATGACCTTGCTGCCCCAGATCCACGTGGCATGATGACATCAACGTGCACCAGCGCACGTGTCATAGGCCGGCTGACCTGGAAGTCAGCCATGGAGTCAGCCAGGTCTGGTGCCACAATGGGCTGGTCCAACAAGGGCTGAGCATGGATGGTGTCAGCCACATCAGCCTCAACCAGGGGGGGGGATTATGGGTGCCCTTGACTGGTCCTCCACACATGGGAGGATAGGGTCACCCTGCAAGTAACAACCACGTCCCCTACCGGATCCACCACGGCCACCACTTGTGGCTCGTCCACCTTTGCCACCCTTACGGATTCCTCGCCTCCCAACCATGGCACTGATGTTAATGTGCATATGGGATTGGCTGTAAACTATTGTCCTGGGCAATTGGGGGTCAAAGGGGTTGGGTACCAGATGGTAATTGTACCCTAGTGCTCTAGCAAGGCTGAATGTGACCCCTGGGGAAAGATGACGGGTCACGCAATGCACAGGAAGCCCAAAAAAGGGAGATGACGTGCACGCAACCCCTCCTAGACCACGTGTGCGGAAAAAAAACCTGCACTACGCTGTGGCACCCAGTAACACAAGAATGAACGTATGCGTGTCACACGCAGCCTAGAATGACCTCTGAAGGGGTAGGCTACACACGGGGCAAGCACAGATGTTAGATACGTGCGTGACTCACCGTCTGCCAGGAAAAAGAGCGTGAAAAAGAAGCGCGTTTGGTTGGCAACACCCCTGCCAAAAGAAGAATTGTACGCTGTCTGAGGAGACAGGACAACAGTAGAAGGGAACACTGTTTGAGGGAACAGGCCCAGGAAAACCAGAAAAAGAGAAAAAAGAGAAAAAGCTGTCAGAGGTAACAGGGAGTACGAACTTGAAACGCCGTGAAGTAAATCGCGTGTGAACAGACAAGAAGTACAGATTTCACCCACTCGCTCTCCACAAAAAGCACGTACAAGGAAATGGTGTTCTACACGTACCTTTTATGCAGGCCCACACGTCCAGCGTCACTTCCACGTGTACGCGCTAGGGCCATTTCCACCAATTACACGCTTTGTCACTTCGGCGTGTACGCGCTATTTCCACCAATTACACGCTTTGTCACTTCCGCTTGTATGCGCTATTTCCACCATTTACACGCTTTGTCACTTCCACGTGTACGCGCTCTTTCCACCAATTACACGCTTTGTCACTTCCGCGTGTACGTGGTATTTCAACCAATTACACGCTTTGACACTCGGACGTGTCTTTCATTTTTTTAACACGCAACATTTCAAACGTGTGCCATATTCAACGTGCACGTGACTTCATAGACCCGCATACGCGGGTGGCCTTTGGGCCAATGAATGTACAGACGTGTGCTGACGCGCTTACGCGCTAAGGGCCTTTCCTCGAATTACACGCAGACGTGCTGGATTTTCACGTGCAAAATCACTCTGTATCAAGCTGGCCACGCGTTCACACACGGAAGACCACGCTCCTGCCCAGATGGCTGAATTACTGCCCCCCAGAGCCCTGAGCACGCTCCCACCTGCCATCTGCTGCTGCCTGACTGCCTGCTGCCCACGTGCCCTGCCATTTGCTGCCTGCACATCAGCCAGGGGTGCTGTTGCTGTGACCACCCCTGCTTGAACCGAAGACTCCCGACTGCTTTTCCATCGCCCCACAGCCCAGCCCCAGGACCCAGTTGCCCACCCACTCCTGCCTCTGGGGTTGCCATGTCGGGCACTGCAACATCTGGCACCAGTGGCAACCCCCGGCCAAGGAGGCAGAGGGGCACCAGCTTCACTGCCACCGAAGTTGGTGTCCTGGTGGAGCATGCCCTGGGGCAGTATGATGTCCTCTTTGGAAGGTTGCGCGGCGACAAGGAAGGACGGACTCGGATCTGGATGGACATCGTGACTGCCATCAACGCGGAGGAGGTGGCAGTCTGCGACTACGAACGTGTCAGGAAGCGCTGGGAGGACTTCAGGTCCAGGACCCTCAACAAGGCCCGGCGCCTCCTGAAGGCAGCGGATGCTAAAGGGCGCCGGGGCCACTTGTCGGAAGATCAGATGAGGGTCCTGGAACGCATATCCCCAGCGCTCCACGTCCAGGTCCTTGAGAGGCAGACCCGTCTGGAGTCGAGCGGTAAGTGTACATGCATACTGATTGTAAGCTGTGCATGTGGTGTGCCAGGAGTGTGCAGGTTGAACATGTATTTTTATGTGGGCAAGTAGGGGGGGGTGTACAGGGCCGTGAGGGTGACACATGCGAGGGGTCTCATGTGTGACACATGGATGGTGCTTGAGTGTGTGGGCTTGCATGGCATAGGATGTGGAGGAATGATTGTCAGGTGTGACATGGATGTCGATCGGAACACTGCGACAGTTGGCGGAGGTGTACACATGCATGCAAGTTTGGTGGTGTGTGTGGATGTGTAGTGTACTCCCTATGTTGCATGTGATGTGTGGATGACCTTTGGCTGCTCATGCTGTTGTATGTGAATGGATGGTGCTGGCTGTTGCAATGTGCCTGTGGTATGGCTCATGTGTGCAAGTTGAAATGACATGTGTGTTGGGGATTGTGATGCCATGTCTGAGGTTTACCAATGCCACTCATGTATGACTGTCATGTGGGTATGAGTCCATTGGACAGTGCCCTGATGCCTGTGTTTTCTTTCTCCCTGTCTGCAGCGTCAACTGATGAAGAGGGCAGAGAAGGTGCTGTGGAGCACAGCGGCAGGGGTCGCACCACCAGCCGGAGACGCAAGGCCCGGATCCCCTCCCAGGTTCTGATCTCGTCGGGGAGTGAGGAGTCCGGTGCCGTGTCCCAGGCCGCAGCTGCCGAGGGGAGGTCCAAGAGGTGGAGGTTGGAGTTGGACTCCTCGGCATCAGAAGGGTAGGCTGGGACCCCACAGGGCCCAACGGAGGAAGATGGCACGGAGTCATCCAGGTTGGTGGGGGGTTTGGAGGAGGAGGAGGCTGTGCAAGCGACAGAGGCGGAGTCTGGAGGTGGGGATTCCACTGGTGCTAGTGGTGCAGTGCAGGATCTGGGACAGGAGGCAGCACAGGCCGCCGCGGAGGTACCTGTGTGCAATCCTGTCCCTGCTCCTGTCACTGCATCATCTTGCACCAGCGGGGATGCCTACCTCCAGACCCGTTCTCAGGGAGGGGATTGGCTTACAACACCTGGCCTTCCTCTCCCTGCGGATGTGGCTATCCTGCACCAGGTTGAGCCTGTCCAGGGTGGGGTGGCGTTGCGTCAACGGGCCATGCGAGCTGACCTGCAGTCTTTTCATGATGAGTCTGCACGTCTTCTTGCATGGCTCGTTGACTGTGTTGACCCACTGGGACAGCTCACCAGGGCTGGATTCCTCCGTTTCCTGGACTTTGTTCCGACCCCCTCCTCCACGGAACCCCCTATGCCCCAGTCGTCCTCCATGCCATCTTCCCACCCATGTGTCACCTGGGTGCCCTGTGGAGCTGCCTCCGACCGTGCGGCCAGGCTGGTGGACAACAGATCCCTGCCACAGTCGGGAGTCGGACGTCCAGCAGGGGTGGCCACATCAACGACTGCACCCCAGCTGGAGGAGGATGTGCAGGCACCATTGGACAGGGCACATGGACAGCAGCATCTGCAGCAGCAGGAGGCTGTAGGTGGGAGCCACGATAGCTCGGGGCCTTCAACATCGGAGGGGCAGGCATCGGCCGGAGGGCAGGAGGACCCTGGACGGGAAGTGTCTTCCGTGTGGCAGCGGTTGGGCCACACCATAGATGCGGAGCGGCAGCGGGCGGAAGAGGCGCGGCTCACGATGGTCAGGGCGGAAAACTCCATGCGGAGGGCACTGAGGTGGGCCGAGTGCCTCGAGGCAATCCGCAGGAAGTTGGAGGTGAACATGTCGTCGTCCCTGCGGACCCTCGGGGCCATGGAACAGGACCGCCTCCGGGACATAGACGAGGAGTTCGATGATGCCCTGGCCCGGAACACCACTAAGTGAGCCGCTGGACTGGCCCGCCGCCATTGTATATAGTTATTTAGTGATAGGTTTCCTTTATAGTTTATTTTTATTTGGAGTCGACGGACACTGCTCCACCTTTTGTATATATTTCCATTTTAGATAGGTTTTTTGGTAGGTTTCATTTCTTCTGTTGGGATGATGGACCCTGAATACTTTGTACATAGTTGGACTTTGGATTTGGATATTTTTTTTACTATGGATATTTTTTTTTCCATGGAGCAATGGTTTTCATTTTCTTTTTTCCCTTCATTTCCTTTTTATGGACTTGAACTTTGGAAGAAATTTTTTAGGATTATCATTTATTGATTTTAATTTGAAAAGGGACAGCCAGCTTAATTTTGTTTTTTTTTTACTTGTGTATTTTGTTTAATTTTGATTGCCATTACTGTTGTTATTAATACATTATTTGGATTTTTTAATTCTTCAATGTGTGGTTTCATCTCATTGTTTGCATGCATGTCATGATATGGGTTTTCAGGTTCACTTGCAACCATTGTGTGTGTGAGAGACACATGTGTTGATTTACATTGTTTCCATTGGAATAGTATCATGGGTGCATGTAATACTTGGTTGTGTTTTTGGGCTGTGGTGGCTGGCCATGAGGCCCATGCTTGAGGATTGTCAGGGCCTGTGGGCAGGGGGACATGGGTGGGAGCCTGGTGGGGTCTGCCCATGGTGGCTGGGGGGTGGGGGTGGTGGGAGACATGAGTGGGGGCCTGGTGGAGGCTGCCCATGGTGGCTGGGGGGTGGGGGTGGTGGGAGACATGGGTGGGGGCCTGGTGGGGGATGCCCATGGTGGCTGGGGGGTGGGGGTGGTGGGAGACATGGGTGGGGGCCTGGTGGGGGATGCCCATGGTGGCTGGGGGGTGTGGGTGGGGGGAGACATGGGTGGGGACCTGGTGGGGGCTGCCCATGGTGGCTGGGGGGTGGGGGTGGTGGGAGACATGGGTGGGGGCCTGGTGGAGGCTGCCCATGGTGGCTGGGGGTGGTGGGAGACATGGGTGGGGGCCTGGTGGGGGATGCCCATGGTGGCTGGGGGGTGTGGGTGGGGGGAGACATGGGTGGGGGCCTGGTGGGGGCTGCCCATGGTGGCTGGGGGGTGGGGGTGGTGGGAGACATGGGTGGTGGCCTGGTGGGGGATGCCCCTGCACTGCTGGGGGGTGGGGGTGGTGGGAGACATGAGTGGGGGCCTGGTGGAGGCTGCCCATGGTGGCTGCGTGGTGGGGGTGGTGGGAGACATGGGTGGGGGCCTGGTGGGGGATGCCCATGGTGGCTGGGGGGTGGGGGTGGTGGGAGACATGAGTGGGAGCCTGGTGGAGGCTGCCTATGGTGGCTGGGGGGTGGGGGTGGTGGGAGACATGGGTGGGGGCCTGGTGGAGGCTGCCCCTGCACTGCTGGGGGGGTGGGGGTGGTGGGAGACATGAGTGGGGGCCTGGTGGAGGCTGCCCATGGTGGCTGGGGGGTGGGGTGGTGGGAGACATGGGTGGGGGTCTGGTGTAGGCTGCCCCTGCACTGCTGGGCGGTGGGGGTGGTGGGAGACATGGGTGGGGGCCTGGTGGGGGCTGCCCATGGTGGCTGGGGGGTGGGGGTGGTGGGAGACATGAGTGGGGGCCTGGTGGGGGATGCCCATGGTGGCTGGGGGGTGGGGGTGGTGGGAGACATTGGTGGGGGCCTGGTGGGGGCTGCCCATGGTGGCTGGGGGGTGGGGGTGGTGGGAAACATGGGTGGTGGCCTGGTGGGGGAAGCCCCTGCACTGCTGGGGGGGTTGGGGGTGGTGGGAGACATGAGTGGGGGCCTGGTGGAGGCTGCCCATGGTGGCTGGGGGGTGGGGGTGGTGGGAGACATGGGTGGGGGCCTGGTGGGGGATGCCCATGGTGGCTGGGGGGTGGGGGCGGTGAGAGACATGGGTGGGGGCCTGGTGGAGGCTGCCCCTCACTGCTGGGGGGGTGGTGGGAGACATGGGTGGGGGCCTGGTGGGGGATGCCCCTGCACTGCTGGGGGGGTGGGGGTGGTGGGAGACATGAGTGAGGGCCTGGTGGAGGCTGCCCATGGTGGCTGGGGGGTGGGGGTGGTGGGAGACATGGGTGGGGGCCTGGTGGAGGCTGCCCATGGTGGCTGGGGGGTGGGGGTGGTGGGAGACATGAGTGGGGGCCTGGTGGGGGA
Organism: Ambystoma mexicanum; assembly: GCF_040938575.1. Classification (NCBI taxonomy): domain Eukaryota; kingdom Metazoa; phylum Chordata; class Amphibia; order Caudata; family Ambystomatidae; genus Ambystoma; species Ambystoma mexicanum. The sequence continues at coordinate 512,753,742 of NC_090939.1, forward strand.
TGCCCATGGTGGCTGGGGGGGTGGGGGTGGTGGGAGACATGAGTTGGACATGGGTGGGGGCCTGGTGGTGCTGCCCCTGCACTGCTGGGGGGTGGGGGTGGTGGGAGACATGTGTGGGGGCCTGGTGGAGGCTGCCCATGGTGGCTGGGGCGTGGGGGTAGTGGGAGACATGGGTGGGGGCCTGGTGGAGGCTGCCCCTCACTGCTGGGGGGTGGTGGGAGACATGGGTGGGGGCCTGGTGGGGGATGCCCCTGCACTGCTGGGGGGGTGGGGGTGGTGGGAGACATGAGTGGGGGCCTGGTGGAGGCTGCCCATGGTGGCTGGGGGGTGGGGGTGGTGGGAGACATGGGTGGGGGCCTGGTGGTGGATGCACATGGTGGCTGGGGGGTGGGGGTGGTGGGAGACATGAGTGGGGGCCTGGTGGGGGATGCCCATGGTGGCTGGGGTTGGGGGTGGTGGGAGACATGAGTGGGGGCCTGGTGGGGGATGCCCATGGTGGCTGGGGGTGGGGGTGGTGGGAGACATGAGTGGGGGCCTGGTGGGGGCTGCCCATGTTTGCTGGGGGGTGGGGGTGGGTGGGAGACATGAGTGGGGGCCTGGTGGGGGATGCCCATGGTGGCTGGGGGGGTGGGGGTGGTGGGAGACATGAGTGGGGCCCTGGTGGAGGCTTACCATGGTGGCTGGGGGTGGGGGTGGTGGGAGACATGGGTGGTGGCCTGGTGGGGGATGCCCCTGCACTGCTGGGGGGTGGGGGTGGTGGGAGACATGAGTGGGGGCCTGGTGGAGGCTGCCCATGGTGGCTGGGGGGTGGGGGTGGTGGGAGACATGAGTGGGGGCCTGGTGGGGGATGCCCATGGTGGCTGGGGGGGTGGGGGTGGTGGGAGACATGAGTTGGACATGAGTGGGGGCCTGGTGGTGCTGCCCCTGCACTGCTGGGGGGTGGGGGTGGTGGGAGACATGGGTGGGGGCCTGGTGGTGCTGCCCCTGCACTGCTGGGGGGTGGGGGTGGTGTGAGACATGTGTGGGGGCCTGGTGGAGGCTGCCCATGGTGGCTGGGGCGTGGGGGTAGTGGGAGACATGGGTGGGGGCCTGGTGGAGGCTGCCCCTGCACTTCTGGGGGGGGTGGGAGGGTGGGAGACATGAGTGGGGTCCTGGTGGAGGCTGCCCATGGTGGCTGGGGGGTGGGGGTGGTGGGAGACATGGGTGGGGGCATGGTGGGGGATGCCCCTGCACTGCTGGGGTTGGTGGGGGTGGTGGGAGACATGAGTGGGGGCCTGGTGGAGGCTGCCCATGGTGGCTGGGGGGTGGGGGTGGTGGGAGACATGGGTGGGGGCCTGGTCGGGGATGCCCATGGTGGCTGGGGGGTGGGGGTGGTGGTAGACATGGGTGGGGGCCTGGTGGAGGCTGCCCCTGCACTGCTGGGGGGGTGGGGTTGGTGGGAGACATGAGTGGGGGCCTGGTGGAGGCTGCCCATGGTGGCTGGGGGGTGGGGGTGGTGGGAGACATGGGTGGGGGCCTGGTGGAGGGTGCCCCACACTGCTGGGGGGGTGGCGGTGGTGGGAGACATGAGCAGGTGTGCAGGGTAGTCCCCTGTTTTGTGGGCTGCCTGCAGGGGCCGTGGAGGGTGTACAGGGTACACCTGTGAGGACCCACCCAGCCTAATCGCGTGTGATTATTCCCGCGCACCCCTGTAATACACGTACCCAGCCAAATCGCGTGTGATAATTCCCGCGCACCCCTGTAATACACGTACCCAGCCAAATCGCGTGTGATTATTCCCGCGCACCTCTGTAATACACGTACCCTGGCTAATCGCATGTAAAACTTCACGCGTACCCCTGTCATACACGTACCCAGCCAAATCGCGTGTCAAAATTCCCGCGTACCCCTGTAATACCCTGGCTAATCGCGTGTTTAACTTCACGCGTACCCCTGTCATACATGTACCCTGGCTAATCGCATGTGAAACTTCCCGCGTACCCCTCATATGCACGTTACCCGCTTTGCGTTCCTTGTTTGGCAGCCCTATCAACTGGTCCAGGGTTAGCGCAGCCCTTTGCGATGATTTAGCGATTTTGATGGCTTTTCCTTGCGTGAGGGCGTTCTTGGGGGCGTTACTGGCGCTGCTGCAGGGTCGCTGCGATACTCTGCGCCACGGCTGGTTTGGGAGCCTAAAATCCATGAATACGCTGTGCACGGAAATCGGTTTTGGCGCACGCGCCTGGCGTAGACAATCGCACGCGGACACTCTGCGCCAGCCGCTTGCGACACTTTTCTGCGAAATTCTATGAATTACCCTGTGAATGTTTATGCTTCATTTGGCACACAAAGCTTTTTGCTTAGGCTGCCAAGTCCATCAAAACAGCTTCCTTTGTCAAGTGAGATCGCAGATAAAAATTCAAGTATGTCAGCCTGTGTGTTAGTTACAACTCCTTATCTTCTGCGCACCATGTGAAACCACGTTTTTTCAGGTCTTTTTTCCTAAATTCGATAACTTTCGTTTTTGTTCCATTTAACTTCAGGTCATTGTCGGCAGCATATTTGACGTAAGAATTCACTAAACGTTGGTGTCCAATCTGGGCATAATCCAGCAGTAATACGTGGTCGGAGTAGGCCAGCCAGGACAGTTTAGATACACTGATGGTCGGTGGGACAAGGGCCGCTTTTAACAGGGCCTCAGCCATATCTGATACATACAGGTTAAACAGGCAGGGGGCCAGCACACAGCCCGGACACAATCCATTCTCTACGTCCACCGGGTCACTGTTGTCCCCCTGAATGTTAAACCTGATTTCCACTAATTCCCAGTATGGAGATAAACTAGCATGTTTAAAGGTCCCGCCTGGATGGCCACAAAGCTAACTTCCGCCACATTTTTCCACGATTTACCATGCAAAATGCCATGGATAAGTTTACAATGGCAACGTACAAAGTCTACCCTGACACTGATTTGCCCGTTTAGAGTGCTACTATGCCCCTTTCCAAAGCCTGTTTGATATTTTGAGAGGCGCCCCGACTATGTAATCCAGCACTCCAGCTCCTTTAATACCAGGGCCGCAAATATCTTGCTGTCTGCGTCCAGAAGCGCAATTGGTCGATAACTCTTAGGGCTATCTTTTTCCTCACTTCTTGTAGGTAGAAATTATATAGAATAATTTCCAAGAGTCAGGAGTTTCACTTTTTGCAATCACGTTTTGAAATGCCATATATAAAATAGCTGCCCATATTTCTGGGGCTTGTTTAAACACTACATTACTCAAGCCATTTGGGCCCAGCGCTCTGGACCTAGTAGCCATACTAATAATTAGTCTTACAGGGCCTCATTACACGGTAGGCGGTAAACCATGGCGCTATTAGCGCCATGGTTCATGCCGGTAATTTACCGGTACCACCTTGGAGGAAAGGGGAATTACCACCCTATTCCAAGGTTGGGAAGGCGGTAATTCCTCCTTCCTCCATTGCCCTTCCCCATTCCCATTTTTGCCCCATAGGGCATAATGGGAATGGGGAAGGCGCTAATTACGGTACCGCAAATTGCGGTACCGTAATTAGCTCCCTGGTCCCTTTGTGGGTTGGATTTTTAACGCCTGCAAAAAGCAGGCGTTAAATTCCCCAACCCGCAAAGGGACCTCGTAGTAAGGCGGTAAGGATTTACCGGTACCGGTAAAATACCGGTACCGGTAAACCCTTACCAACTACCGTGTAATGAGGCCCACAGCCTCTACTTCATTGTCCATGGTTCGTCACCCACGGCCATAATATATGGAGAATTAGAGGTCCTGCACAAATTGATATAATACACTTCCCAAATTTCAGCAGCTATGTGATTTGTCTGCATAGTGGTCTGTGTGTGGCTCAGAGGATGCACATACGACCAGAAATTACTAGAGCTCTTTTTCAGCAAAGCACTCAGCATAATTGTGCTATTGCTGTGCAAGAACATACCTGTGAGTATGCCTGCAACTTTTAAAACATTACAACATTTCTGATGTAGGCCTAAACCTCTTACAGATATCCCATGCTACGCTTTTAAATAAGATAAGTCCTTGAACATAGCATATACATGTACATTGTAATTAAGGATACAGGCATAGAGATGTTATCCCATTTCATTTCAGATATCGCTCCTTCATCTGCTCAAAAAGTATCAGATTTATTTTTGCAATTTCATAAGGACTGGCAGAGTGCAAGCGAGTCTTCCGGTGTGGTCCAGAAAATGTGAGTTTACACGTTTCAATTTCAAGTAATGCCTGTTCTGAAGACTTCATTTCAAACAAAATGAAGCCCATGTGATCAAATGGCAACGACGAAGATTTTGGAACAAGGAGAGCTAGAATCCACCCATTACTTTCCCACTACACAAATTGTGTGATCTTGGGCATATCACCCCATCTCCATGTTTACTGCTTGCCAAAAACCAACAGCGAGCCTAGGTGAGGCCGTGTGAATGAATCTATCGATATTACATATCTTAGTTATTGATATCTCAATCAGACGTTATTTTGGGCACATGGAAGCCAAGAAAGATCAAATGACAATTCCCTTCCAGTAATCCTTTTGAATATAGAATTAGAAGAATCCCACAACATCTCAGGGAGACGGTCAAGAGAATAGATCCACCACCCATTATCTATTGTAAGAAAGAGTCTATAGATCCACTGAAATCTAGAAGGCACATCACATTCTGGATCCTATGATTTTAAATAATTGTTTTCGTTAATTTTGGCCTTACAATAACACACAGAGAGCATAACTGAAATACTGCTTGGAAGCAGGCCCGATTTTTTAATACTAACTACTAATAGTTCTCAAAGGCTTTTCTTCCCTCTTGCTTCAGCAATAGGTGTGGCTAGCACCCATCTCAATTGTACTCATGGTAACAACCTTCCAATAATAATGAAAGGCTGAGTCGCTAATGCTGGATTGGGAAGCTGTGACATCGAGGACATAATGGACCTGATTCGCAAAGAGTCAACTAGCGTGAATGAAGAGCTGGCCTCGAGCCTCTATGATTCCCACCCCCACCTTTACACCTGATTGGCAAAGTCTAAAACTGGAGCACATCTTCAGGTGCTCATGTGCAAACGAGATTCATAAAACTATTCCCAATGTCACCTCAGATGGGCTCCAGGCATCTCTAGATTTGCTCCAGTTTCAGTTTTGTGAATCTGGAATCAGCATCGGGTGGAAATCTGAGGTGCTCACGGGCACCGGTGGAAGGTGGTGTTTGGCTGCAAGGGTGCTGCCCCCTCTTGTTCTTTTACGCTTGGTATGGTGAAGTAAGATTTAATTCAGATTTTAAATGGGCATCTTTCACCTAGCAGTGCATGCTCTCACCCCTCCTCGGACTACAGACTACTGAGGCACTCAGTGAGGTGTATGCTGTATGCTGGTGAGCTGGGCTGTCAGCACTGCAGGAATAGACGGTGGCTCCGGCACCATCTCTGCCATGTGTGTTCAACCGTGTGAGCAAATGACTCTGTGCTCCGCGGTGTCCCCCCTGCCCGCTTTGAGGGCTGTTCACTCGATCTACGCTATCCTGGGGCTGGCTCTTGCCCTCCTACCATCACGCCTGGGCACAGCCTACAGCGAATTCAGGGCAAGTCGTTTCGCTGCTGCTCCAGCTGGGACTGGCCATCTACTGGCCTGCTATACCACTGGCATATGGGCTCTCTGCTTCTCTGCTCCACGAATGAGTGCTATGGGTGCTACTTAACGGACCTTGCAGCACCTCCCTTGCCCAGTGTGGGGGCTGAATACCTGCTCCTTGGGATCCGGATCCAGCTACCAGCTACCACAGGCCTTGGCCATGCCCCTTTTTTCACCTCTTCATCGGCTCCTTCCTTCTCAATACCATGCCTGGGCGATACCCATGGCGAAGCCAGGGCAAGTCTCCACACTATTGTTACAGCTGAGAAAGGGTGTGCTGGCGCAGCGATGGTACTCGCGTATGGCTTCTGTAACACATATGCCCAATGGATGAATGTGTGCAATGTGTTCTATCTAACTGAATCTGCACCCTGCAGCACCTTGCTCCCCGCTGTGAAGGCTGATCATCTGCTCTCCGGGTTCCAGCTTCTGCAACCATATACTTTGGCCTGGCCGTCTTGGCCTAGATATCGACTTGTTTCAGAGCTTGTTCTAATTTAGCAATGGTTACATTTTTACTCTTGCAATCTGCTTTTCCTTTTTTCTATATCATGTCTGATGCTGCTTTCCTCACCTCTACTCGCAGCACATTTAATTCCTCTGCTCCTTGCTTTTTCTGCCCAAAACATAAATAACCTTACCTAGCTTCCTTGTTTCCTCTATTCTACCTCTATTAACCTTGTCCTTTGGAATGCTTGTTCGCTACGGAATAAATTCCATTCAGTTGTTGATATTTTTCTCCATCTCAATATTAAATTTCATGTGTATTACTGAAACTTGGCTCTCATCTTTCAATACCTCGGTTCCTGCTTCTGTTTCTACGTCTGCTACTGCTTTTGTGCACACTCCCCGTCCTGTGGCACGTGGAGGTGCTATAGGAATTCTCTAGTCTTCATCCATTGTTACCTCTCCTTCACCTTTCTGTCATTTGAATACACTTTAACTACCTTTGTACCTTTCTAAAACCGTATTCTCTAACCTTTCTACTGGTTGATTGGCCTCCGGGCTCGGTTGTTACTTCAAGTGAGGATATTGATACCTTACTCCCTGCTGTTCTACCTTCTTCTACCCCGCTCATACTCTTGGGCGATTTTAATCTCCATCTTGCGTCCATCTGTTCTTCACTTCAAGTTCTTGCTATCCTTGATTCTTACCACCTCTCTGCTAGTTCACACTCCCCATTCCCATGTTTCCGGCTCCTGTTTGGACCTTATATTCATCTCCTCATTACTGTGCTCTCCTATTTCTGCAGTGCCCATCTGTTCTTCAGATGATCTTCTTCTCGCTTTCTCTAGTGTTCCTCTTCCTCTTTTACCTCCTTTAGCCAGTTCTGAAGCAACCATCAATTTCTGTCGTGATCTCTGTGCTTTTAATACCCCTCTATTTATTTCATCCTGCATTTCTAGTTTTCCGTCTCATTCCACATTATTTCCCCTCTCTGGTGCAGATGCTGCAACTTCTCTTTCCTCTTCTCTTGATACCCTTTATTCTGCTTCTTCTTTGTCCCCTCTCGCAAACCACAACAACCCTGGCACTCCTCCCATCTCTGCACAATGCAATGAGTCCTTTGTCATCTTGAGCGTCGCTGGTGCAGGTCCCACTCTGAATCTGATTCTGTCTATTTTTCATCATATCAATCTCTCCATAACGAGGCCCTTTTTGTAGCTAAGCATAGTTATTTCTTTGACCTTCCCAATGCCCAATCTGCTCACCCCTGGTGTCTTTTTCAATCTCTTTCTTGTCTCCTAACACTGCCTACTCCGGATCATTCATTCCACTCTACTCTTACTTCTTCTGACTTTGTATCCTATTGTTCTACTAAAGTTGCTTCTCTTTGTGCTGCCATTGTTACCTTAGCCTTTTCACCTGCTCCCCCCCCCCCTCCTTGATCTCTGCCTTTTCGCACGTTACTAACTTGGAGACCTCTTCTCTTCTGACTCGTTCACATCCCACTGATTCACCTCCAGATCCTTTTCCATCTTCTCTATTTCCTAAAGTTTATCCTTCTTTTGTCTCCTATCCTACCACTTTCCTTAACACCTCTCTTTTAATATTGATATTTCTTTCTTGTTTAAGCATCCTTTTATTCTCCCTATTCTTAAGACATGATCTATTAAGGTGTCTCTTCCTTCTAACTTCCATCTATTTTCTCTTCTTCCCTATCCCTCATAATTACTTGGGAGTCTAGTCTAAACTCAGGTGTCTACCTTTCTTAATGATAATTTTATTCTTCCCTCTCTGCAGTCTTTTACTCAATTGAGACTGCTCTTCCCTCTGTTTGCGATTGTTTGCTCTCTCTGCTCCTTACACCAAGCATTCCTCTCTTCTCATACTTTTAGATCTGTCTGTGGCTTTCGACACGGTTGATCACACTGTACTCTTGGCTTATTTGATTTCTTTTGGGTTTGCTGACTCTGTTCTTGCTTGGTTTCGTTCCTATCTTCCTAACCATACATATTCTGTCTCCTGGGCTGGTTCCTCCTCTCAAACTTTTCCCCTTTGTCATCGTGTCTGCCAATGTTCTGTCTTGGCTCCTTTCTCTTCTCCCTTTGTACTTCTCCTCTTCTCCTTTGGGATTTCCCACCTCTGTTATGCCGATGACATGCATGTTTTTCACTCTTTCTCTTCATTTACTCTGGCTATCCATGATAACTTGTCTTCCTGTTTGCTTGCTTTCAAATCTTGAATGTCAGACCACTTTCTTGGTCTAAACTTGTTGAAAACAGAAGTTCTCTTCTTCCTTGCCATCACGATTCCCCTCTTTCCCTCTCTCCTCTGTCTCTTTCCCTACTTGCTCTCTATCTCTTTCCAGCACTGCTCATGATCCCTGTTTACCTTGACACAGACTTACCCTTTTCCCTTCACATTTCTTCTATCTCCCATTCTTGTAGCTTCCATCTCTTTAATATTCGTTAAGCATGCTTTTTTCTGACTTTTGTACGTCCAAACGCCTGATTTCATCTCTTATTTTCTCTCACCTTTTTTTACTTTCTACTATTCTCTTTGGCCTTCCTCTTTAACGTTTGACCCCTCTTAAGTCCATTTTCAATGATTCTATTCACCTTCTCTACGAGTTATCCCCCTGCAATTCCATTTTGCAATCCCTGTCCTCGCTTAGTTGGCTGTCTTTCTCTTCCTGGCTTTTCATCTTTGGTCTCCTTTGCCCCCACTCGTTCCCTTCATTCTCACTTTCAGTTTTTATTATCCTTCCCTCGTCCTCCTTGTGGCCAATCCTGTTTCTGTTCATTTTCTCTTATTGCTCCTTAGCACTGAAACACTCTCACTTTCCCCCTCCGTTCGACTACTTCTTACCCTTCTTTCCATACTTCTGAAAGCAACTATCCTCTTTAGTCCTAATTCATACCCTGAACATGTTTTGTAACTGAATCAATCTTCATTTTATTGCACTTTTTATGTGTAGGGCTTTGGAGTAAAGTGCTCAATAAATGCCAAATAAATACAAAATACAAAATGACAGTGACTGCCATCATGTGGTGTCAAGTGAGCCAGGCATTATGGCAGGAGTGGACCCGAGCAGTTTCACATACCCCACCACAAATATTAGCCATTTAGGATGAGAGGTCGCTGAGGTGCCAGAGGCCAGACTCTGATGCCTTCCAGAATATATTCATACAGTTATACCTGATTAACAGGTGGCTTGTCCTGGCAGCATAAGCAAGAGGTGGGTGATATGTGTCAGTGTGATGCAATGGGGAAACCAATGCATCATGAACAGGTATGTCTAGTAGAAGACATTGGTGTGCATGAGTGTATGTATGTGAGCATGCATGGATGTGAAGGTTGCTTGGGTCTGTGAGTGTCCACACATGAATTTATATCTGTGTAACTGTGTTCACATGTGCATGACTGAAGTGTGTATGCATGTGTCTACAGGTGTGAGTGAAGTGTGCATGTGAAAGGTGTGTTTGGCGAAAGATGTTCAAAGAGGCGCTTGCTGTAAAACTTGGATACCATATAGATGTTTCTTCTTAATGTGGCTTAATGAATCATGGGAAAAGCAAATATGTTGGTGCAGCCAATAAGATCATGGTTTCTTCTTTTGGTATTAGATTATGGAATTATGGGCAAAGCCAACATAAATAACTGTGTGTGAATAATAGAATACGCTGATGCAACCAGCATGGGCATTGCGTCTTTCTCTGGTAGTAGGTAGTGCATTATGCTCAAAGCCAGCATAAACATGTTCTTTCATGAGGATATTGGCATATATTGGTGCAGCCAGCTTTGGCATGTTTCTTACACTGGTATTAGTGCATTATGGGCAAACCAACTTGAGCATGCCCTTACATGGGGATATTGGAATATATTGATGCAGGCAGCATGGACATACGTTCCTACAGTGACCTTCCTGCCATTATCCCAGTATGACTGTTTTTTTATGTGCCAATACGGGCATATATTGGCAAAGCCAGGCTGAATATGCTTTATTTTATTGCTGTTAGTGCATTTTGGGATAAGCCAACATTAATGCGTCCTTCGGTGGGGATAGCAGGATTACTGCATTATCAGAATAATCAATATGATCATGTTCTTAAGTAGCAATACTGGCATATATTGGTATATCCAGAAAGGGCATGTTTTCTCACAGGGAAAGTACTGACTTTATGGGCAAAGTCAACCGGAGTGTGTTCTCATGTGACAATACTGGCATTAATTGCTACAGCCAGCGTATACATTTTTTCTTACACTGTCAGAATACTGGCGTATATTGAGCGAAAAGCCATCACAAAAAGGCACTGGAAAATGATGATGTGTGCTGTCTGTGACCTGACATCTTGTGGCTGTATTACTGACTTCCCACACAAAATGGATTGCATAGTGTATGGCATTTTACCACATTTTTCACAACATGTGTGCTGTAAAATACGCTACTTAAAACCCCACTTGAAAACATTTCAAGTAGGAGAGCTCCCCCAGAACACACCTTGGTTGGTTGAAATCCCCCTCTGAGAGTGGTTTCGCGTGCGCACTTAGGGGAAACATGTACACCACTACAGTGAAAAAAATCACGACTGTGACTGACAGCCATATCCTGATTTCCACCAATGCAGATCTTTGTGAATTAGGCCCACTGTGCACAATTATCAAAAACGTGTGGATCACAATGGGATGCACAATCGTGCAAAATTGCTGCTGCATGATCGCATGTGATGCAGCACATGAGAAAGAAAGGCAAGTTAAATGAACGGTATCCATATCCGAGCAGATGCAAATCTAAGATACGTTCTTACATTGTGTTTCATGCTGGATTCCTCCTGTTTATAATTTCTGTAATAATAGGTGTTACTATCACCCAATTTACTGGTACTCAGTTTATCAACCTAAGGAGGATGAAGGGCTGAGTCAGCCTTATCGCATGATTCAAACCTGCAATCTGCAGACTGGCCCCACGTGAGAGGCGAGCAGTAGACTAACCAGCCAATGCAAATGCAGTGCAAAAATGGCATCACATCTGACTTGAGTCATCAAAAGAGCACTGGGCAATATGTGCATGAAAATGATGGATGCACAACTTGATCAAAGAAAAAGGCACTCCACACAACGTCGCATGACAAATGTGATTATCTGACAAATGCGTGCATCAAAGTTTGCAATTAACCAGAAAGTCGCAAAAAACAAGAAGCGGCCCTGAAAGAGGAACAAGGGAGCAAGAATGGTGATAAAGAGCACAGGGCCAAGAACATTACTTATCAGGGGCTGAGCTAATCACAGCTTTTCTGGAGGATCCTGAGGATGGAATATTACATCCCCAGGGTCCATCACTGCTACATGCAATGTGGCAGTAAATGACCGCTAACATCAACTCCCTAGATATCTACGAACACCATGGCATGAAGAAGCGCCAGAGGGACATAAAGGCCTGTGCTAAGCAACAATGAACCTAAGAAAGGGTGCATTCCAGTGGAGTGGGTGGTGGCCCTACCTTGTCACCGACCCTCACACAGACAGGAGCAGTGGCTGTGAGGATCCGAGCATATGCTGTCACTGACAATGGAGGACCTTACACCGCCAAGCTCACACAAGGAGAGCACATACAGAAACTTTTGGGTAGTGAACTGTGTATTCAGAGAATGTGCTGGGTGCTGTAGAGGGTCGAGGTAGAGAGCGAGTATGTGCAGGGGAAATGGCCAAGTGGCATGCAGCTAAGCATGTGAAGGCCATCGAATTAACATCCGGAAATGAAGTGGAAAAAGAAATGTCAATTGCTTTCAAAATGGGCCTCATTACACGGATGGCGGCAAGGGATTACCAGCACCGGTAAGGGCACCGGTGCGGTAATCCCTTACCGCCGTACTACGAGGTCCCTTCACCAGCCGTTAAGGACGGGACCCGCAAAGGGACCTTGGAGGCAATTACGGTACCGCAATTGCCGCCTTCCCCTTTCCCATTGAGCCCTATGGGGGCTCAAATGGGAATGGGGAAGGGCCAATGGTGAATGGGGAATTACGGCCCCGCCAACCTTGGAATGGGGCGGTAATTCCACCATTCACCATGGCGGGATCGGTAAATTACCGGCGGCAACCATGGTACTAATAGCATCACGGTTACCGCCTTCCGTGTAATGAGGCCAAATGACTTCTATATGAAATCTATACTTCTCAGCAGGGCAATCAGCAGCATCACAATTGGATATTCCAAGTCAACAATGACAATTCAACCAGACCTGTCCAAGTAAAAATGCGGCATCAGCCAATTACTATGCGGACCAAAATGTCATAAGCAAAAATGAAGAAGTTCGAGTGGCGGTGATCTTCGTCTTCATATATTTGATGGGGAAATGTTCTTGGGAAAAAAGAAATTCTGCATTTATGGATTCGATATTTTCGATTCACAGTATTCACATACATCTGTAAAAAATCAATCTGTAGAGAAGGTGTTAAGAATTATCTTCCTAATTCTTGTGTGCACTGCTTTGCTTTTACCACCGACCCCCATATGTGCATGGAATTGTGTGAGTTTATGTGACAGTCTCATCCTATTTTGATTTAGAGTGCAGTCACTCAGGGTTTGTATCAAAAATGGGTTATGTGCGTTATTTGACGGGTGTCGTTGGGAGGCCCAGCCCATTGAACTACACGAGCACATCAGGATCACTGACCAGTCGCTTGACCTGTTTTTGTTCACATCATTCAAGTACAACGATTTGGGTCTGCCCAGCCCGAATGCAAGTTTAGGCAAAATACCTTCCACCCAATCATCTCTGTTGCTCAGTGTCACGTGTGTCTGTTAGCATGTGGGATGTGTTGCTGTGTGTAGGTTGCTGTGGTTGCCAATCTTTACTGAGTTCCATTTGCAGGGCGCACATGGGTTGCAATATTGTGTAACCCACTTCCAGCAATTAAAATCTTAGATACCATATGAGTGCTGGTCAGTAGACCACCGATGTAATGGTCGAAGAATCTGAACCGGAACTTAAGCATGGTGAACGTCCCCTCAGTGAGTTGATGGTTGTGTAGGTGCATTACATTGTACCCCCTGCTGACCTTTGCCCAATCGGTTCTAGAAAGGGGTGAGTGAGTGCCTTGCCCAGGGCTGCTGTCTCTCGCCTATAGGGACTAGAGTGAGTCTATCAACTGCCCTGCATAGTGTACTGGTGGCTATATGCCAGTGGAAACCAGACTTCACTTACCACGCTAAACCACACTTTCCCCCCTAAATTGGCGGCCAATTGCTGAGTAGCAGTAGATGTCATGTGTGGATCCCAGGCAGTTGGCTTTTACATTCTGTATAGTGGTGTTGGCATCAGACAGCATTGAGGCATTTGCTGAATGCTAGACCCACCTATTCAAGAGATTTACATAGAACGTGCTGTATGAGTCTTTATTCTTTCAAATATGTAGGATTCGACAGGGCCTCAGCTTGAGTTTAAGGAATGGGCGATGAAGCCACTTGTTGGGTACAAAGACTTCATGAACAAAAAGGTATTCTCTTTTCACAATGAATGCACTTCAGAAAATAAGATGCACATACTCATGTTATTCCTTTGAAGGGTGAAAGTGTAGTTCAAAGTGGAGTATCCCACCAGTGCACTAAATATTGCCCCCTGCTGCATGCCAGTGTTGAGTGTTCTTTGCCCATGCTGCTGTCACACACTCTGGCAGACCAACAAAAAAACTATATTTGGGCTGATTTAATATAGCCTTGTAGAACGTTGTAAGGGTCATTCTCTCAAGGGGTAATGACCGCTCCTGAGGTCTATAAGGCTATTATCACATGCTGTTAGCAGAAATACATGTGGAATTTTGGAGGCAAGTAAAAAATCTTCCCTTAATACATGGTAAAGCAAATATGCAACTGAGGTAGTAAATTCAATGTGGTTTGATTTTGTAATATTAAAATAACATAGTTGTTATCATAATTTAAGCATTTTAATTGCAAACTTGGTTAAACTGAAACAGGTTTAACATGAGCATGCGTTTGTTGTCATATAAAAGTAAACAGTTTATCTATAAGAAATTGAAAAGATCTAATGATGTTGCTTTCTAGTTCGTATGTTAAATAGGATGTTGCAGCAAAAAATGTCCTTTGAGATAGAAAATAAATCTTGCATGGAAATTGCATTTTTGTTTTTGAAGTCAGAATGTTCAGAGTGCAGTCAATGCCAGTAGTTATTGACTTCAGTATAAACATTCTGATTGGCTAAGAAGAGGTCAATAACGATCTGCATATCCTAATTAAGAAATAAACCCCAAGCTGGAGGGGCATTACTGCTTCAGGTCATGCACCGGGGCCCATAGTTAAAGGTCTGAGTGAGCAAAGATAAAAGTAATACAGTTGAGTCGCAAGACAACCTGAAATATAAGAAGAAGCATAAGGAAAATGTAAAAGACAAATAGAAAAACAAGAATTTCACTGAAGCATTGGCTGCATTTGGAGCACAAGAGAGGGTGAGAAAGAATGGAATACATGTTTGTGTTGCACGAGACAAACACACTCAAAATTTTGTTCCACATAATATCAAAGATGTTCGATGTTTGAATTGTTTGCTGGAAGTAAAAGAACATTGCTGTGGTTCAAGTAGATGAAACATCAGATGAGGATTGAGTGATGGCAATAAGGAGAGTGAAGAAAGGTGATGACAACATTAAATGACCAAGTCGTGTAATATTGGAGGAAGACATTCCAGTTTCAGTAATGGTGGAATATTGTTCCCTGTACACGATTATCACTAAGGAGAAATCAGATCAATTGTTGGGATATCTTTGAGTGTTGATGAAGTTTAAAAATAGATAGGCCATAGTCAAAGTGTATGTTGCCAAGAAGGGAGTAGAAAAATTGAAATGGAGAGAACACAGGGAACTGGAAATGAAGTTGGACCCTACAAAGAAAAAATCTTTATTGAGTGTTTGTTCAACAGAAGGGTAGCAAACAAGAGGCATGTCTAGAAATGCTCACAAAAAAGATTGGCTGTTTTGATTTTAAAGGGTATGCTCACAGGATTATATTAAAACCAGGAGCATCTCCAGTTTCACATACCGTTAGCATTGAAAAATGAAGTAGAAAGAGAGTTGGAATGTTTAGTGAAAGAAGAAATAATTGAAAATATAGAAGCAACTAAATGGGTGAGCCATATAGTACTGGCAATGAAAAGGATTGGGAACATACAGATTTGTGTAGACCTCCGAAATGTAAATACAAACATTCTGCTGGACAAATTCCCACCACCTATCATTTCAGAGATGCTAAACTGGATTAGTGGGGCAAACACATTCACAATGTTGAATAATGTGGCTGCTTACTGTCAGATAATGCTAAATGAGGATTTTAGAAATGTAACTTCATTTATTAAACCAGGTTATTCCAGCATTGTCAAATGCCATTTGGATTAGCTTTGGATGCTGCAGTATTCCAAAGGGCAATTAACCACACATACTGAAGGGGATTGGAGGTGTAATAGTGTACCAAGATTACATTTTGATCTACGGCAAAGTAAAATTAGAATATGATAAAAGGTTATGGTTAGTGTTAAGTAAATTAAGGGAGAAGGGATTGGCCATTGAACTGATGAAGTGTACATTTAAGGCTTGAGAAGTAGAGTATTTAGGTCGCTATATAAGCAAGGAAGGTATACACATATTGAAGATGCTTTGAAGGTCATTAGGGAGTCTCTCATGCCAACACCAAGAATGACGTTTTTTGATTGTTGCGGTTGGCCGAATATTATAAAAAATGTGTAAGAAAGTTTGCAGAAATAACACTACCCTTACGTTTTTTTTTAGTAAGGAAGGATGTTTCAATTGTTTGGAGTAAACATTGTGAGGAAGCTGTGAGGTTTGTAAAAGAGAATAGCTGCAATGTGACTGATCTTGGTGGATTTAGAATAGATGAGCCTGTGATAAAAACAATAGATGCTAGAATGGGAGAACTAGGTGCAGTGTTGTTGCAAAAGATACAAGTTAAGGAAGGGTAATAAGTCATTCATCTCGAGCAATTACTAACACAGAGGCTAAATACTCGTAGATAGAAAGAGAACTGTCGGCTTGTGTATGGGTTGTGTAGTATGTTAAATAGTATGTTTGGGGCAAAACATTTGTTTTAAGGACCAACCATAAACCTCTTGTAGAGGTGTTGACTGTCAAAGTTATGTACAGAACCACTCCCAGCTTAGGTTAAGTTTAAGGGCTCAAGAGTTGAATATGTACTGAGATTTCAGAACAACATCGCTGATTATTTTGTTGAAGCATTCTCTGGATGTGGAAAACAACCAAGAGAGCGAAGGAGATAATGAGTTGTTAGCGGGTATATGGCTTAGTAGCAATCGAGCTATGGAGAGGTAAGAATGGATTGATGAGTTGGGGGAGGAGGAACAAATGTTAAAGGTAATGGGGTACATAAAGGAAGGGTGGCCCGAAAATAAATGTGTTTTTGATCAAGAGATGCAGTATTAGTAGGTCAAGGAAGAATTGACAGTAGAGGATGACATGTTGTTACAAGCACTTCATCTCATTCCACCTTTTAAAATACAGAAATAAATTGGTTCATATGGCACATGGAGGTCATCCAGGCATCACTGGCATAAAAAGAAAGATTAGGGAAAGATACTGGTTGCCTGATATTGATTTGAAAGTAGAAAGACAAGTGAGAGAATGTTGGCCAAATTGTAATTGTGACGAGAGTGTCAAGAATAATAAACACACATTTTCAGTAATCTCTGCTCCTGCAGGAGTATAGCTGAGATAAGGTATAGACATTTTAGGTCTGTACCACATATTGTGTACTGAAATAAAATGTATAGTTGTGTTGTTTGATCACTTTTCCAAATGGCCTGAATTTAAATTGGTGTCAGGGAAACTTCAGGTGTATTTCAGGATTTTCTAGTGCAAGTATTTAAATTAGAGGCATATCCTGAGGAAATAATTAGTGATAATGGACCACAAACTGAAGTTGGAGGTTGGCCAAAAGTTGGGAATGAGATGCACATTTACTGCAAATTATCATCCCTAATCTATTGGATTCATTAAGAATTAGATGAATGTGATCAAAGCGTTGGAAGAAATGTAATGAGTGTTAGAAATTTCTCCCAATGGTGGGACTAAGCTGTCTCCATTTGTATCAATGAGAGGTTAAACTCAAGGCTTAACCCTCATTCAGTGAAGACAAGGTGTACCAATAGGGGTAAAGGATTATGAAAAAAGCATTGCAATAAAGAATGGAAGCATAGAAATGGAAAGGATGGTTCCATAAAGTTTAGGATTACATGTGCAACACTCAGTGAACAAGAGCTATGTATGAGACCTGTTGAAGGGGAGTTTGTCAGGATATGAAAAGGCAGGGAAGTAATGAAGGGATGAATGGAATATTGAACTATTCTGAACCTATGAAATTTGATCTTGTTTTCACCAAAAAAAAATTGAGGGTGGAAAGTGGCTCTATTTGGAATTTGGACAGAATGTATAGTTGTGGAAAGATTGGAATGAATGGATGGAGAATGTGGGAGCAAGAGTATAAGAAGAACAATACAGATTGTAAAAAAGAAAGAGTATTATGTTGGAGTGATCAAATATGTCAACTTGGTAATGAGAGACATGGTGATGAGCTGCGGTCACTACGTGTGGTTTATTTGAATTGAGGTAGTTAACTAACTTATATTCCAATAAAGTATTATAGTGGTAGTTGTCTATAGTATAATAGAGTGTACATGGGAAACTGTATACATATATGGCAAAGTTCTATTGTTCAGTAATTGTTTTACACGGAAAGGTTAAGTCCTTGGTTATAATAGCATTGAGTTCAGGGGGGCCATGTGTTATGTCTTGCTGTAGGTTAGGCATTCTATGCTTGCAGACAGAATGCAGATGTGTTATTCTCGATGGACGGTTGACTGAGGGCGGAGGTTGGAGGTAAATGGTAGAAGCTGTGGGGCTGCTTGTTAATGAAGAACTTACTTTGCAGTGTGTTGAATACTACATTCTGTTTCCTCAGAAGTCACAGACGTTACAGCTTCTGACAGATTGAGTTACAGGGCACTCCCAAGCACAATATAGCAGCAAAAGCAAGAAAATATGAGGCTGCTGCACTCACAAACACTGAGGCTGCAGCAGAGCCAGGACAACGGTCTCTGGAAGAACTTGACAGCACTCACTACTTATAAGAGAGCACAGTCAAAAACACTGACTAAAACACAGGGCCGGCCAGGTCATTAAAAGTAATATGCCGCAGACGAAACTCAAACTAGTGCATGGAAAAAATCAGCAAAGAAGTGCAACCTTTCACCCAGAAGTAATAGACATATCAGTATGGATAATCAGCTTTATTAGATTTGTATTAACACTGCAGATTATTTATGAATCACCTATATGCAAACTCTACATGCATTTCATAATACATGCCTCCTGCCTTCATACCTTCCATCACAATTGTCCTTTGCCTATTTTATTTGCTGTGTTTGGGGAGGAGCATTCTTCGATCGTTGTCACCACTGAGGCAGTGGGGTAGGTGTTTAAGAGGGACAATTGGACCAGTGTCTCCACACTTTGCATACTTCATTACTGCGGTCAGTGCTGATTCTATCCTCCAATATCCAGGTGATGGTTTTAAGCTGAGAATTTACAAGTATTGGAGTCTCAGTGGAGTGCTTTAAAATGGAGGTTTTCCCCATGGGCACTAGAAGGAAAGCCGTAATCGTATTAATGACATGGAGATGCAGAACAATTCTCCCTTTTCTTTTGTATTTTGGGATTTGGCTGTCCCTCATTCCCCCCAGTGTATTTTCATTTGCAAGTAATAGTACAAAGATGTATTCATTCTGAAGACGAATGGCTCCAAATTCTCGAGGAAGGAAGGTCGGTCCTTTGCCAGTTCTTAGTTCCTCGTAGGCTCGTCTGACCACCAGTTATGTGCTTCTTCATGGTCGAATAAGCCAAGAGGAGAGGGATTCGTATGATGATTATTGTTTATTGCTTCGGAGTTCATGCATTGTATCTGATGGTTATGGGAAATGTAGTTCTTTTAGCACCATCAAGAACAATTGTGTTTTGTGCCTGAAACGCGTTTAACATTTCATTTTCTTTTTTTACTGTCATGACATTATCCATTTTCTGTTTTCCTTCTTTTTTGCTCTTTTTCGATTTGCATTGTGGATACTGTTAGCATATTGTCTATATCTATCGGGATTTGGAGTTTTGCTCCTTTGATGTGTGTGTGTGTTTCTGGGGAAGTGCTCTGCACGAAACACGTTGGCTTGTTCATTGAATGAAATGGTTCACAAATCATGTTTCTTGTCTTGTTTTGTATGTATATTTACATGCAGCTTTACATGTTATATATAATTCAGCACTAGAGCAAATGTTTCTGTATGTATATCAGTGTAGGTTGTTGTTTAGCTCTGCTTGTCCTATTTATTCTTTCAGTGCTCGATGATGTTGTCTTCTTGCCAGCCATGATATCTGTTCATTTAGAGTCTATTCCTTGTGTAGTTATGTTCACATGCAACTGATATGATAAAAGTTTCACATAGCTGACAAACGGCCCATGGTTTATGTGAGGCCTTCGGTGAGATCCAACGGCACTTTACATTCTAGTTTTTATAATTGGAGAAAAAGACAAACTGAATAGTCTATAAATGCAAAGGGCAGTTACCTAAAAAAGCATAAACTGTCTAAAGCTGACACACATGTTATGGGACTACTTACCTCTGCAGATAGAATGCCTTTAAAGTCTGTGAACAACTATTAAATCCATGAAACCCAATGTCTGTGTTGTAAAAAAGATGCAGCGAATCTCAGATGCATCATGGTAGCATATCATGACTGCATTTCCCACTATGTGATCAGAATATAGAAGTGCCACTCATTGCTTTTGAAAAAATGTATTATTTGATTTTTGTGTGTGCATTCCCTCGCAGGGGGGTAGAATAAGAAAATAAAAAGTGAAGGAACGCCCAGCACGTGATGTCTTGGAGCGAAAACAGAATGTTAAGCCTGGCGTGAGCGAAGCACCGTTGGACAGTTGAAGTTCAACCCTCACATTAGAGGGTTGGACCGATGATCCGCTTATTGCCTCAGAAAGAAAAGAAAAAAGCCTGGTTGATTCTGCCCATTGTCGGGGCGCCCCCTTGCCAAGAGGGGTGCCACAATAATACCACTGTGGCCCATGCTCAATTGATTGGCGTTTATGAGATGATGTAGGAAGGGGAGCACTGCCTGATTGCTGCTGGGCCCTGCTGCTGGGCCCACCCCTCGCCAAAGAAGGCCCATAAAGACTACACAGGCCACTGCTGGCAGACGCGGCCAGGTTTAAGAGAGTTCCTGAGGCCACCTACACTACAAACAGCACCAAGCACCATCTGGTATATGCAGCCCAGCCATAATACATTAAAGGGAACCCCCAACACTGGTACAAACGTGCTGAGAGGCCCTTGCAACTGCCCTACCCGCTAACTACAGAGGAATAACAAAGCTAAGAACTGCAAATAAAGGGCCTTGAGACAGCCCTGAATAGCCTGTCTCTAAAGTAAGGCTTTTGTATATGGTTTTAAAGTGCACTTTATAAGGACTCTTTTCGTATATTTTTAAGGATGTTTTAATATATTTTTAAAATAATGCTGTATATTTTACATATACCAGTGGTGGTCATCCTTGGAGCCCGATTCATGGAATTCTTTGCACGGTTGAAAGTGAATTTGCACTGGTCAAAAGTGAGTTTGCACTGCCAACACAAACCCTGATTCATGGAACTGTGCAAAGTGTATGTCTGCAGTGGGAATCAGTGCAAAGTCTTTTTTGCAGTATAACGTGACTTTGCACTGCAAAAATACACTTTTGCACAGTTCCATGAATCAGGGTTTGTGTCTGCAATGCAAACTCACTTTTGAGCAGTGCAAAGTCACTTTGCACTGTGAAATAATTTCATGAATCGAGCAATGATTGCTGTACACACCCAATGGCAGTTTTCACATCACATTGTCACCATTGCAACAGGTGTTCATTTTTTATTTCCTGCAAATAAGCATAGTATATACATGTAAATTATCTATATTCTCAATCTTCATAGGTCAGTTTACAGGGTAAGTGCATGTTGCTCTTTTGTACTGTAGATATTCTTCATCCCCCCACTTGTGAACCACTTTTTCAATTATGTTTCTAACACAAAATGTACACCCCCATCTAAAGTGCTTCATTTTCAAAAGGGGGGTTATTCACCACTTGTATGACCCACAATATTTTAGAAAAAAAATTGTTCTGCCCCTTTCCCAACCCTTAGCTGGGTTAATGACTGTATTAGGCACATAATTATTACAAGGCGTTTAGGGCTTGACATGTAACATATTGTACATAATGATATATCTGTATAGGAGATTTCCAAACATTCATGAGCTCCCTGATGCAGATCATCAATTTTATGCCCAGAGCACCATCATTAAAAGTGTTTTGAACACATTTTTACCCCTATAGCCATGAAGCACTGAATGGCTAGGATATCAACCCAGGTCACAAAGGTGTGTCCGCATTGTCTTTAAGGCAATCGTTCTCCTTAAGCAAAATGCATCCCTTACTATTGCGATTCCCCAGGCTTTCAATTTGGTTTGAACAGCAAACAAAATAAATATTGACAGTATCTGCTACAGCTTGGCTCTCATTGCCATCCATTTGATCGGTTAGAGGCTGCAGACAAATACAGAAAAGCATGGCTTTAACTTTGGGTAGTTCTTACACCCCCACAAAATACAAGCGTTCTCTTTAAAAATGTACCCACCAGTTGACACGCCATCCAATATCCAGGCTGTTTCTCAAAGTTTCAAGGAGTCAGGGTCACTCTCTGTCACCATAACTCCATCATTCTGTACCATGGACTCATATCCGCTGTCTTCAGACTTCAATTCACCTGAACACGATCGGCCAAAACTCTACCCCCTTGGGCTGCTCAAGAAACATGTTGTCATGCCTGGCAACCATTTCCCAATTAGCCGTGGCTATGGGTGTTTCTTCCCTGGTTTCACGATCCACCATCAAATCCTGAGAATCCCCCATTACATCATGGCTGGTACATCCTCTCATAAGACAGTAAGGTGTATATTGGAATCGTTGGAGCAGCTTGGGGCTGTTTTCCCATCGTCATGTTAGAAATTATATAATATTGTTTCGTCCTCATTGTATATGTTGGCCTATGCCCAGTCGCTTTGCGAGGAAATCCGTATTACAAGGTCGTGACCTCAAGTGAATCTAGCCATTTTAGTTATTCGTGCAAAGTCACCCTGTAGTCTAAAATGGCCGTCTCGTGTGCTCTTGTTCTTGCTTTAACCTCTCCAACCTCTGTAGGGGAGTTAATGTCCAACCTGCCTTCAGGCTACATGTTAGGGTCATGTAGACCTTGTCCTTTGTTGACCTAGGGATCAGGGGGTTACTTGAATTAGCGATGTTAACCTACAAGTATACAAGAACAATAATGCTATCCTATTACGACATGCGAAACATTTGTTTGATCTGTATTAAAGCAATATGTAAAGAGTGTAATGTTAAATTAAAAAATAATAGTGTGTGTTAGTAAATGTATTTAAGAGTAAACCGCATGCACGAGATATGTAAATTAGGAAACGAACCTGGCGCGACCCTAGCCCAGTGTATACTTAACTTGTAAGAGGCTGGACATCATTATAACAAACTGTATAAATATACGCTGATGTCCATCTAGCAAATTCTGCTCACTGCTCACATTGAACCCTGCTGGTGGTCTCTGTGATGTATTGACAGCCAAATAGCTATTTGTGTATTTTGTTCAATACTGTTCAGTTTTTGTAATAAAGATTCTGGGAATCTTTACAAGCCCGTGTCGGTGTATTTTCCTTTGCATGGTGTAAAAGCCTTAATATTGTATTTTTCTGATTCCACAGATGGCGCCCGAATAGGGACCCTCAAGATCGACTTCGTCTCGTTGAAGGTTGGCTCGGCTATCGGACTGGGATCGGACGGTGCCAACAGAAACAGCCACTCTAGACGAGAAGCGAATTCCTCAACAAAACTGCATGATCCGATCCCTGAATGGTGAGCTGTAGCCTGAGACGACGTCTTGACGAGGGTCCATATATAGAGGTGGGTAAATTTGCCAAAAATCACCCGACACGTGGGTCCTTAGCATTGTCCTTAGTAACCCGATCGTGCCTCCCAGTCCTTTGGTCAGGTGAATCGTGTCCCGATTCTTAATTTAAACATGACAATTTGAATTTGGCGCATTGTACTCGCAAGCACATTTACTTGACCAGGTAACACCAGAACTTTGATATGCCTGGGAAATTGTCTGCCTGCTTTAGGGCATTATTCCGCAGCGACAGACAATCTTTGGAAGATAGCTGTCTGAACCACAGGAGGGGTCGCCGGCATGTACTATGTACTGTAAGAAAGGCTTTGGTAGTATAGCATTTAATGGCATTTGGCACAGACAGACCAGACATAATTCTAATCTTCGGTGGCCAACCAATGGTAGTTTTGAAATCCATCGTATAGAAAATCTAGAGTCTGTATTAATAAAGAAAAGGGCTAGACCTGCAGCATTTGACGCATTGCACAGTTGGAAAACAGAAGCTTTAAAGCAACAAAAGAGTAGAGAGAAACATATGCGTAGACATATGACAAGTGTCGAAAAGGCACGGTTATATGACCAAAATAAACAATTGGATTCAGTTAGGAACACGGACAGAGAGTTTCAATTAGGCATTCAGAAAATGTACCCTTCAAAAGATTTTCATACGTCAGATGAATTGATTAATAAACCTTTGCATGAACGAAGGCCCGGTGCCTCCACGCCACCTCCCTACGTCCCTCCACCTGGCGCTTTGCCCCTTCCCGTTGTTATTCCTCCTCCTATAGTTCCTACGGTCCTCCCTGTTGTTCTTCCTGTTGTTCTTCCAGCTGTCGCTCCTTTGACTGCCCCCTTGCCTCCACCTGTTGATATTCAGAATGTGCCTACTCTTCCTCTTCCAAGTGATTCTGCATCGCTTTTAGTAGACCAGGGAGCGAGACCAAGGGTTGTGACTCGTAATAATGTGTCCCCAGACAAAAAGAATTAATTAATTGCTTGGGCTAAACATTGCATGGAGAAGGGTGAACAAGCTGATGTTTTTTCCACACTCGAAAATTTAAAAGGTATTCCTGAGAAAAATGTTTTTATTGAAGGATTAGGAACTCATTTGAGTATAATGTGGATTAGGTTAAACGATGTAGATTTCCCACAGGGGTTACAGATTTTGAACGCCTTAGCGTAGTCCAGAGATACTACAGAGAAGGTATATGAGCATGTTGAGAGGATTTTTGAGTATAGGAAGGAGTTGGAAGGATTACAGAACGAGGAAGCAGATGGTGGTAGTTTAGGTATTATGTATTTACAGAAGCGGTTTTCTCCTCGCCGTGAATTAAAAGGTGAGGAAGCGCAAATTTGTATAAAAGATGCAATAAGATGGATTTCGGATATGTCGATCAACTCCAGATGAAGTATATGACACATATAGTCAGTATACGTTAGAAATGCAAAAGAAGGTGATACAGGTCATGGTAGAGTACCTGCAGAACGAGTGCGTAAATAGAAAGATTTGTTGTCCCGCAGAATTGTTGAGTGTTTATAAGAGAGCTTTTTCGGTTGATACTTCTTCGACTGCCTTAGCGCTTGATCTGGCTCTGTTGCTTAGTAAGCGTTCGGAGCTGCCTACTTCTCAGTTGCCTATGAGAGAGGTCCCTCCGACACTTGTCCCGAAAGTTGAGATTGCAGCCGATGCTGCATGAGGAATAGTCGCGGGAGAAGTTCCTGCACATTACGTATGGCAGTTTGTTTGCGTCCCATTTTCAAGACAGGAAGTGAACACCATAAAGCAATCTATTCCAGATGTAAGAAAGAATCCGACCGGGTTCTATAAAGAAATAGAGTCGGTTTTACAGTCGTCGGTATTCACCTTAAGTGATATTGTTTTATTATTTCCCGTACTCCTGCCAGTTGAGTTGTGGAAACAGATTAGGACTATAGATGATATACCTGGGTTGGGAGATACATGGGATAACAGGGTTAGGCTAGATAGAGAAAGACCAGCTGCCGAACGACCGCCTCAAGTGATATTAACCTTGCCTGATAGAATTATTGTAAAATTGAAAACTATACTTCCTGAAAAAAGAATTATTTGGGAAAAGCTTACGGCCTGTGTCCAAGGAAAGTCTGAGGGTGCTACCGATTTCTTCAATCGGTTCGAGCAGGTATTTTCAGATTTCAGTGGACAAGACTAAGGCACAGAGTCAGGGAAAAGGCTGTGGGCCTCATTACGACCCAGGCGCTGGACCATGGTGCTATTAGCACCATGGTCCATGCCGGTCTCCGGCATGGTGGATGGCGGAATTACCGCCCCATCACAAGGTTGGCGGGGGCGGTAATTCCCCATTCACCATTTGCCCTTCCCCATTTTGCCCCATATGGCATAATGGGGATGGGGAAGGTGCCAATTACGGCACCGTAAATTACGGTTGCCGCAATTAGCTCCAAGGTCCCTTAGCGGGTTGGATTTTAACGCCTGCAAAAAGCAGGCGTTAAAGCCTCCAATCCGCTAAGGGACCTTGTAATCAGGCGCTAATGGTTTAACGGTGCTGATGCTCTTTACGGCGCCGTTAAACCATTAGCGCCAGGGTCGTAATGAGGCCCTGTTTGTCGACAAATTTGTACGTGGATTGCTGCCTGACTCCAGTTACAGATTATGTCTTCTGAAAGCGCTTGGCAGGCAAAGTCTCAATCAGAAGTACTGCATATGGCTCAGTATTATGAAATCGTGTAAATACTGAAAAGGAAAAACTTGAGAAAAAAAGGGTGACCTGAAAACAAAAGTCTTATTACAACAGATTGTTAGAAGCCCTAGAGGGGGTAATCAATTTAGAGGTCAGTACATTCCACAGGGAACTGCGCCCTTGGCTCCGGTAACCATTAACCAGTGTGCCTATTATCGACAGGAAGGCCACTGGCGCGCATAATGTCCGACCTTGCAGCAAAGGTCATTTGGGAACATGGGTAGACGATCCAGAGGTCGCCCAGCTGCAGGGGGCCCTGGCAGAGGTCAGTTTGCACCAGAATCACAGCAACCTCCTTCGCAAGATAAGCAGGTTTCGAATGTGGATAATAAAAACATTTTTGATCACCCTTCTGCCGCGTACCTCTCTGAAGAGCTTCCTTTTGATAATATTCTGTTTCACTAGGATTGCCCGAAGCAGGATTTGGCCTATTCCCGTTCATCAGAAAGGCCCCTACGTTGAGATGGCAGTGGGAAATAGGAAGCATCTATTTTTAGTAGATACGGGAGCACAGAAATGTTCATTGATCATTCACGGGTTCCAAATATTCCCCTGTCAGGGCTGTCCAACGTTTCCGTAGGGTTTTCAGGCACACCTGTAGTTTGTCCGGTCTCTTTGCCAGTACCGATAACACTGGGTCCCTCCACGGAACAGTGTCCATTTCTACTTACCACAAACTGTAGGGAGAACTTGCTGGGGCTAAATTTGTTGAAGGCATTGCATACAGTAATACATTGTTCTCCGGACGGAGTTCGGTTAACAATTACACCTCAGCAATCACTCACCTCTCAGTTTTTGACTCGACCTTTACCGCCAGATTTCAGTAATGTTCCAGAATGCTTATGGGCAATTGATGATAATGATGTGGGCATTCTTCAAATTGAACATGTTAAAATTATTTTGAAACATGGAATAAAATTGCCTCGCATCCCGCAATATAAGATCTCAGTTGAAGGCGAGCAGGCTTTGAAATGTATAGTTTCTGATTTTGTACATCGTGGAGTAATTGAGCAAATTACGGGTAGCCTATGTAACAGCCCCATTTTGCCAGTATACAAAAAAGGTGATAATGCGATTCCCTTTCGTTTTATATTTGATTTACGTGCTACTAACAAAATTGTGGCTCCTCAATTTCCTATTGTACCTGATGTTACAATGATACTAACCATGTTTCCGGCTTCTGCCACTCATTTTAGCGTTGTTGATCTTAAAAATGTGTTTTTTAGTATTCCTATACACAAGGATAGCAGGTATTTGTTCGCGTTTACCCTAGGTGGACGCTCATACACATTCACTCGTGCACCACAAGGGTACACTGAGAGTCCAAGTATTTATAGTAGGGCATTGAAAGAGCAGCTCGATACTCTCGAGTTGCCTGCTACTTGCACATTACTACAGTATGTAGATGATCTCCTCTTGCCTGCTGATTCTGAGAGCGCCTGTAAAGAAGGCACTGTGTTGTTGCTTTGTCATCTAGCGAAACACGGCCACAAAGCTTCACTTAAAAAATTCCAATATTGTTGTCAGGAGGTCGCCTATTTAGGCTATCTCTTGTCAAAGGAGGGAAGACGGTTGACACCTGAACGAATAAAGACTATTTCTGGCATGTCTGTCCCAAATACGCAGAAGGAAGTTAGAGCTCTGATAGGTATGGCTTCTTACTGTAGATTGCGGATCCCTAACTTTTCGTTAATGATTAAACCAATGCTGGCTTTGACAAAGAAGGGCATTTCTTTGCCATTGCCATGGACTTTGGAACACCAGACAGCATTTGATTTGCTCAAATCCGTGCTGTGTTCAGTGCCGGTTTTAGGAACTTTGAATTATGATAAGGCCTTTGTGTTATATGTGCACGAACGTGATGGATGTGCTTTGGCTGTGTTAACGCAGGAACATGGAGGGAAGAATAGGCCATGCGGCTATTTCTCATCCGCCCTTGATCCTGTTGCATGCGCTTTGCCGAGATGTTTGAGAGCTGTTGCTGCTGCTGCTGCGTCTGCAAAACAGAGTGATGGAATGGTCCTGGGTCATGCGTTAACCCTAATGGTACCTCACTCTGTAGATATTTTATTGAATAGAACTCAAACGCAACACCTCACTTCTGCAAGATTGACAAGATATGAACTAATCTTGTTTGCCCCCCACATTCAAATTCAGAGGTGTTGTGTATTAAATCCGGCTGAACTTTTACCTGTCTCACAAGACACTGTTGATGGTGACGAAATGTCACACGATTGCCTTTATGTGACAGAACAAGAGACTAAAGGCAGAATCGATCTGAAAGACCCGCCTTTGAATAGCCCACAAGGAAAGCTATTTTGTGATGGCTCTTGTTTTAAAATTCCGAACGGTACATCCACGGCTGCTTATGCCGTCACTACCTTAAACACGATTGTGGAAACCAAACGAATTATGCATAATTCTGCGCAGGCCGCATAAATTATAGCGTTAACTGGAGATTGATAACTTTCTAATAGGCTTACAGTAAATATATATACCGATAGTCAGTATGCTTTTGGGGTGGTTCACAACTTCGGCAGGCTTTGGAAAGAGCGAGGTTTCTTGACCTCGCACGAGATGAAAATTCAGCATGGCACTTTAATAGTGCAATTACTTTCAGCACTCGCACTCCCTGTTCAGTTAGCTATTATAAAATGTTCAGCACATCAAAAGGTTACAGATGATGTAGGAAAAGGGAATGCTTTCGCTGATCAGATAGCTAAACAAACTGCTTCTGATTCCAGTTCAGAAATGTATGCTGTAAGAGAAACTGTAAATATTTGCACTTTGGGTGAAAGTATCGATGCTGTAAAAGACATTCAAGCAGATGCTACCATAGAGAAAACTAAGAGATGGATCGAGGGTGCAGGGAGACTGGATGATGATGGGTGTTGGGTGGACAATATTGAAGGAAAATGGTTACTCCCTGACGCCTACATTACAATGATGGTTATTATGGCTCATAGTCGAACACATGTTTGTGCGAGTAAATTGACTAAAATGCTACACAGTGTATGGGCCAATGATAAGATTTTCAAAACTGCGGAGCGTTTTGTCCAAGGGTGCATGGTCTGCTTGCAGCACAATGTAGGAAAAGGTACCTCGACTCCTAGAGGAAGTTTCGCTCCACCTTCTGTCCCATTTGAGGTTATTCACTTTGATTTTATTGAAATGGAACGTTGTAACAATCTTAAATATGTGTTGGTTGTCATTTGTGCCTTTAGTAAGTGGGTTGAGGCCTTCCCGGTTAGAGATGCAACGGCCATAACCACGGCAAAAACTCTGTTGAAAGAGTTTTTTCCTAGGTTCGGGCTGCCAAGAGTCATCTGGTCGGATAATGGGCCACACTTTATCGCCACTGTAATCCTACAAATTTGCAAAGGATTACAGATTGATAAACGGTTCCAGTCGGCCAGACATGCCCAAAGTGCCGGATTAGTGGAAAGGCATAACGGCATTATAAAGAACAAACTCGCTAAGACGTGTGCTGGCACCAAGCTAAAATGGCCGGACGCCTTACCGATCGTGTTACTGTCGATGAGAACAACCCCTCAAACTAAGACTGGGCTCTCTCCCTTTGAGGTGGTAATGGGGAGACCTGCTAATATTTGGGGTTTGCCAAAAAGTAATTCATTACGGGATACAGAAAATGTGCTTCTTTCAGTTTACTGTAACCAGTTGACTAAAAATCTGTTTTCAATTTATCACCAGGTGCGAGAGGCATTACCTGTACGTTACGAGGGTCCCGGTCACAGTCTACGACCGGGGGACTGGATCCTCATGAAAGTTTTTGAGAGGTCGTCTTGCCTTGCACCTCGGTGGAGGGGTCCCTACCAAGTCCTGCTAGTCACTCAGACTGCTGTGCGGGTAGCGGGTCGTAAGAACTGGATCCATGCGACGCACAACAAACGGATCCCACAGTCCGTGCCATACGATACAGAAGATACAGAATCCCTTGCCACTGCTGTAACTAGCGTGCCTGAAACAGCAACAACCAACAAGGGAGATTCAGAGACCTCTCCAGAATCCGCAAGGCCAGACAAAATGGCCATCTTGTCTCTGCACTCCCCAACAGTGGAACTTCTGGATCAATCCTTTTCTGATCCCATTTCTGTTCATTCGCCACTTCCAGGAGGAAGTGACGACACTTTTTCCTCACTAGAAACTGTGAAATATAATTTGCGTCCGAGGAAATAGACGTATAGCACAGTCTGACTATGCGATTGAGAAAATCATTTCAGGGCTTGTCTTTTTGGCCCGATGGTACGGAAGGATTCTGTTGGCTGAGGGTTGTGGGAAAGACATTAAGAAGGCGTGTGTCTGGGGTCGCCAGCAAACGAACAATTGGTGTTTTTTCGGTTGAAGACTACAATGCCTGCACCCGCTACTGCTCGTACAGAACTTTTAGATAAATATGTGACTAGCAGAGACAATAATCAAGCATGTAAGGGGACCCCCAAATTGCATTGTTGCCTTTTTGTGATAATTACTGGATTTTTATTAACTGTTGGTTTTGGGTTATGGTATCTGGAGGAAGCATATCCGCTAGAGGACTTTTTACCTATTGAAAATGTATATGTTATCCCCGCTCCTTCCGTGCAATTGCATACTTTATCGCCTAGAGATTCTTCGCATAGACGGAACTATCAAAATAATACCCTTTTGTTAATTATGAATGCCACTCATGCCATTTTAAATAGAACCAATTGCTGGATCTGTTCACATCTACCGCAACATGGGGATAAGGGGCTAGGTTGGTATATTCATCCTTTACCTTTGACAACTGCCTGTTACGCTTCTCTTAGAGCACTATTCTTTGGCCGATGGAATGACAGCATCTCAGGGAACTTTGATGGTACAAATTTAAATAGTTTTGAAAAACATGTTTTGATGCCCCTGGGATGCTCGCTTTTTGCAAATAGAAGTAAGCCAAACAATGCTTCTGTTAGGCCCTCTGATAGATTCTCTCGTCCTTTTCAGTCTTTAATCTCTTTCAAAATCGCTCCTATAGGCAATAAGGATGCCACGCCTCCATCTTATTCTGTTAACCATAGCCCCGATTCAGTATCCTTCTGCATTCAGAGGAATGGAACACGGTCAATGGGTAATTTTAGAAAGTGCGCCAACGTTGCGAATTCGACTAGTGAGAACAGACCTCTGTAGGTAGGTGAACCTGTCTATTTTGTTTGCGGTGATGTGGCATTTCCATGGTTGCCCAGGGATTGGCAAGGGACCTGCTATTTAGGGATTCTACTACCTGGGGTATTTATTGCCAGTACTGCAGAGATTTTGAAAACTCGCCCACGATGAGGTGTGAAAGGGGATACTCCAGCGCAAACTCTAGGAGACATCATGAAATCCTTTGTGCCATTTTTTGGGCAAATTACGAATTCAGAAGATATCAGGGGACTAGAGAGAGTATTGGATAGAACCATCAACCGGACCACTGACATACTCTATAATATGACGTTAGAACAGAAAGCGATAAGGTTAGTGGCTCTTCGGAACCGTATGGCATTAGATGTCATTCTGGCCGAGCATGGAGGAGTATGTAAATTAGTGGGGTCCGCTTTCTGCGTTTACGTACCAGACTCCTCTCCAACGATCTTTAGGGCTATCCAAAATCCACATGTTCTTAGTTCAGAAGTACATGTTCCTGAGGGAAACTGGGAACTTAGTGCCTGGTTTTGGGACCTCCTACGGTCATGGGGATGGAAGTTATTTTCGGCCCTGCTGATTATCTTGGGAAGTTTTCTGTTTCTTTGCTGTTGTATACAGTGTCTGCCTGGTATATGCTCAGTATTAGGGGGATGTTGCGTGCAAGTAACAAGTGTATTAGGGCATAAAATATACGCCCCAGAGAAGGTTTGCAAAGAGTATGTGTTAAAAGAAACTCTGGTGTCTGATCTAATGGCAATAGATATGTCAGACAATGATTTGGGATGTATAGATGGTGAAATATGGAGTTAGTTGCAAAGTGATTGAAGGTAGTTTAGCGCTTGGCATAGTCCAAAAGGAGGGTTTGTTAGAACTGATATAATATTGTTTCGTCCTCATTGTATATGTTGGCCTATGCCCAGTCGCTTTGCAAGGAAATCCGTATTAGAAGATTGTGACCTCAAGTGAATCAAGCCTCTATTTTAGGTTAGAACCGCCATTTTAGTTATTCGTGCAAAGTCACCCTGTAGTCTAAAATGGCTGTCTCGTGTGCTCTTGTTCTTGCTTTAACCTCTCCAACCTCTGTAGGGGAGTTAATGTCCAACCTGCCTTCAGGCTACATGTTAGGGTCATGTAGACCTTCTCCTTCATTGACCTCGGGATCAGGGGATTACTTGAATTAGCGATGTTAACCTACAAGTATACAAGAACAATAATGCTATCCTATTACGACATGCGAAACATTTGTTTGATCTGTATTAAAGCAATATGTAAAGAGTGTAATGTTAAATTAAAGAATAA
Organism: Ambystoma mexicanum; assembly: GCF_040938575.1. Taxonomy (NCBI): domain Eukaryota; kingdom Metazoa; phylum Chordata; class Amphibia; order Caudata; family Ambystomatidae; genus Ambystoma; species Ambystoma mexicanum. The sequence continues at coordinate 512,786,123 of NC_090939.1, forward strand.
TAGTGTGTGTTAGTAAATGTATTTAAGAGTAAACAGCATGCACGAGATATGTAAATTAGGAAACGAACCTGGCGCGACCCTAGCCCAGTGTATAATTAACTTGTAAGAGGCTGGACATCATTATAACAAACTGTATAAATACGCTGATGTCCAGCTAGCAAATTCTGCTCACTGCTCACATTGAACCCTGCTGGTGGTCTCTGTGATGTATTGACAGCCAAATAGCTATTTGTGTACTTTGTTCAATACTGTTCAGTTTTTGTAATAAAGATTCTGGGAATCTTTACAAGCCTGGGTCGGTGTATTTTCCTTTGCATGGTGTAAAAGCCTTAATATTGTATTTTTCTGATTCCACAGTCATACCTGTAGCTCTTCATAATTACAGCTTCCTCGACACCATGGTGGATTGCCCCAAAAGTCTGAAGAGCACACGAGTTTCTGAGGCCCACAGTAACAGCTATATAGCTGTGTTTTAAGACCCCTCCCCTAACAGCATCATAGCCTTAGAACTGCCTATAGACACATGCCTTTCTATATCCAATGCATTAAAGTTCTTATTCAAATTATATAAAATGTATATTAAAAATGTTGGGTTTCTTATTTAATTAATATTTAACAACGTTGCAGTTTTTATAAAATGTATATTAAAACGTGTTGGGGCTCTTATCAATTGTATATCAAATGCTTGGAGGCAATTCAATTTATTGGAGAGCAATCAAATGCATAGCGGTTCAGTGGGTGTGGAAAAGCAGCATGCCCACCTGTCACTTGTAATGCTTGATGAAATGTATCCCAACCCACTACTTATACATGCTCCTAAAGTTAGTCCCTGCATTCCCTCTGCACACCGGTTTCCGGAAGTTTGTGCAAACAGCCAGATTTGATTGCTGCTTAAGCACTGTGAAGCACTGCCACACTTTTGAATTTCGTAACAGGCTTGCATACATGTCTGATTCAAGAGGGCATGATGGTGCTGGCAGAGTTTGTGCTGGTGCGTTTCTGGGTGCCACTTAATGACGTGATGTGCTTTCTGATCTGTTATAAGAAGGCTGTTTCTCAAAGAGACATTATTCAGGTGGGGGCACTTCTAATAATACACCATCCTCGGCTGTCATTCTCCTCTGCCCCAACAGTAAACTACAATGCTTGTTCCCACATGGATTTTGCTGGAACATAATCTTTGTCCTGGTCATCCTTCTAATCATCAGTACTTTCTGACCCAGTGGATTGCGATGGTGGCTAGGGATGGGGACCAGGGATTTTTTGATCTCCTCCTTCAATCCAATTACTCAGTTTGTTGGTATGTGGATGGAAATGAAAGTGCAACATCCTCTGATGGTCTCAGTGGGTGGTCATTGTCATGGCAAAATACTTAAACATTTTCGTGTACGGGCACATGCACGCCAGAGTATCTTGTCAGAGGGTATTTGAAACGTGTGCTAGATGAGCATCACATCTCCTTGTGTCTCTGGTTCATTTGGGTGCTGACATGCTGTTGCAAATGTGTGCAGCTGTGTGTCACCCACCATCTCCCTGGACCTATTCTTCTCTTTATTAGAAAATTCAGGCATTCCATGAAGCTCTGACTACTCCCAGGTGTCGCCCGATGATGTGTGTCTCTTCCACTCACTTCAATTGATGGACATTGACTCGTGTGCCACGTGCAACCTCCACAAATCCCTGCTGCCATCTCCCAGGACAATGGGATAAGTCTCCCTCTCCTTCACACTGACCTCAGGGATTCCCGGCTATTCCTGCTCTTCCTCCCAGGTGTCTCCCCATGGCACGTGTCTCTCAATGTGCACTCCCCTCGAGAGATGGACATTGACTGGTTTGTCATTTGACGGTTTCTGAACCTCTGCTGCTCCATCCCAGCAAACGCAGCCGATCATGCCTCTCCTATAATCTACAGTTAGGATTCTAGGCTCCGACCCGCTCCTCCTTACAGGTTTCACCCAATGACATATGTCTTGCCTGCTCAGTTCAAGAGACTGGCATGTCAGGATGCTAATGCTGTATCCCCTGAGGTGGTGGGGACGGGGGGGTGCATTACAACCTGGTACTGCTGCTGGTGCCAGGATTAAGGCCACTGTTTCACTCAGACATGTAAATTGGGCCTTGGGCCACTACCAGGTGGTAAACCTTCTGTTTGAGGGATTATTGCTTAATTATTAATACCTTTGTGCAGTGCCTTTTTAATGCTGATTGATCCAACTTCTGGATTTGTCTCATAGTCCTGTTCGATGTTTACTCGCTTTTCATTGATTTCCCTTGGCAGCTGTCAGCTCACCCTCGCTGGCCATGATCTTTTGCCTTCAACCACCCTTATCCCTCGCTGGATCGCCCGCCTCACCTGCCCGTCACATTCCCCTGGACCTTAGCATACATCCTTTCCTTCCTGAATTAATGTAATCATCTCCTGCAATATGCATCACATCTCGCGTGTGTCCCCCTTTCTCCCAACTATGAATATAAGTAGCAGATGATGGCCACTTCATGCAGATGGTCCATGGGTCGTTATCTCTTTAACCTGCGTGGATGGCACTGAAGTCCGTATTAAATGCCCTTACTTTATTCTGGACTTTCACTCGGTGCCTGTGCTGCCACTGGCCATCTCCACCTCAGGGTTTGTTGCTTAAATACATTTCCAGCGCAAACCTTAGCCTAGTGATACATGTAGGTCTCAGGGCAAAAAAAAGCCTAGAAGGGTGATCAGATTCCATAACTGACACCAGATGGAAGACTAAGGGCCTCATTACACGGTATGCGGTAACCATGGCGCTATTAGCACCATGGTTGCCGCAAGTATTTTACCGTGTCCGCCTTGGTGGATGGCGGAATTATCGCCCTTCTCCAAGGTGAGCGGGGCGGTAATTCCCCATTCACCAAGGCACTTCCCCATTCCCATTTTTGCCCCCATAGGGCTGAATGGGAACTTCAAATTGCGGTACCGTAATTAGCACCAAGGTCCCTTTGCGGGCCCGTTCCTTAACGGCTGCTAAAACCAGCGGTAAGGGTTTACAGGTACCGGTGCCCTTACCGGTACCGGTAAACCCTTACCGCATTCCGTGTAATGAGGCCCTAAATCAACCCACAGTTTCCAGTGCCAGTTTTCTATACAAATTAGAAACCTCAAACCCTAACACAACAGCACTTCAGTATCAAAAATCAACAGTGGGCCTTCAAGTGCCTCTGAAGGCCTGAGCCCTCCCTTTATGAAAATAAACTTCCACTTCCATTCGCATCATTTTCTGCATTTACTATTCCGAGTTGCAAACATTTCCTGTCAAGGCCAACCTCTAGGTTCTCTTAATTAAAGGCATTTGCAATCGGAAGAGAAAAATGTTAGCACTCGTATCCCTCCCGATTTTGCTCCATCCTTTCCTCAGTCTAAGCAGAACCTTTTGTGGTTTAGCTTAGCACTATTTCTAATTACAGAGAGCAGTGCACTCCCACAGAAAAGGTTTTCCGCAAATCATTTTAGCCATGTTCTATTATTTTTCTGTAGCTCCCTCAGACGATGAGGAGATTATTTGCACTCACCAAGGAACGGATTCCTGGAATTTTTTGCACGGTTCAAAGTGACTTTGCACTGCCGACACAAACCCTGATTCATGGAACTGTGAAAAATCAGGGTATGTGTCGTCAGTGCAAAGTCACTTTGAACAGTGCAAAAAATTCCATGAATTGGGCGTAGGGACTGATTCATGGAATATTTGCCCAGTTCAAAGTGACTTTGCACTGCCAACACAAACCCTGATTCATGGAACCATGCAAAGTGTATTTTTGCAGTGCAAAGTACTGCAAAAATGACTATGCGCTGACTTTGCCCGGTCTTTGCACTGCAAAAACACACTTTGCACAGTTCCATGAATCAGGGTTTGTGTCGGCAGTGCAAAGTCACTTTTCAGCAGTGCAAATTTACTTTCAACTGGGCAAATATTCCATGAATCGGGCGCTTTGGGCCTGATTTACAAAGCCATTTTCAACGGGATTGCACCATTGTAAAATGCCCTTAGACTTTAAAGGGTCTCACTGGCCCATAGCACCCTACGTGACTAAAGAGTACAACGGGTATACCGTTTCATTTTTGACACCCACCCATCTAATCGTGGGGGACACAGGACACCTCAGGCAAAACAAAGTTGAACCCCATAGATGTAGCCTGCAGAGCACCTGGATGTGACATCTATGAATCACTTGATAATAGTTGAAAACTGCCCCTCTATGGGGGTTTTGGGGTTGTACAATGTGCCTGGCAAATAGGAAGGTAAATGTAGCCTGTAATATACATATCCGCTGCACTCTCACCCTGAACATGATAATTAGGAGGCAGTGCTTGTGGCGCTCATCCTTTGAGAACAACAATACAAAATTAATGCTTGGGGAGGTGTAGGTCCCTTTCCCGCAGAGAACAGACATTAAATGGGATTGTTTTGGTGGCTTTTGGATCCTTCCAACTGGACTACGCCATAGAGCACCAGAGGGCGTCTACACCCTGCCCACTAAAGGCTCATAATCTTTTACTGGTCAGCCTTGTTGTTGGTCAGTCTTGTTGTTCAGTCACCACTCTCAGCTCTCTGGCACCAAAACGTCACCATGTGGTATACCTGGACACATCCTTAAGTATTCTACTTCTTCAATGGCATTTGTCAGAGATAAGAGATACAAAAGCCATACCGCCTAGCATAGGCTCTATTGTATGTTGAGGGGCGCCACCAAGGGGTGCCCAAGGGAGGCCACGGCCACCCTTATAAAAACGCTGACCCCCCACTGGCTCACCTGCCTCTTACGAATGCAACTTTCTGTGCCACCCCAAGTGACCTCATCAGGCCACATTTATGAAAAATGTTTGGGGGTGCCACTGTATTATGTTGAGGGGCTCCCTCCAGAGGTGGGGGAGGGAGTGTTGTGGGATGCCACAAACGAGAAGCTCTTAGTCTTGAACAAATTCACCTCTCCCCTTACCAGAAACCAACTACCCTTCACAGGCTCCAGTCACCTCCCACCAGCGACGCAGCTGTCAATCTCAATTGTCAAATAATCTTTGTTAGTTACACTCCTGTGTATTCGTCTCGTTACCTGTCACTCAATATCACCTAGCAGTGGGACCTCCCTGTCATGCAATTTACTGGACATCTTACTTCCCCATAAGGCGGGGAATGTGTCACCTCAGGCCAGACAGGTTGTTCAATCAAACCCCAGAGATACACTCTATGCACGCTATAGGACGAGGAAATCAGGAACATTAAACCCCCTTACCCAGTATGCATCTCCCAAGCTAAAACCATGAACAGACATTATACAAAATAAACTATAGCTGTCCCAAAATTGATAGGGCATTAGAACGTGATCCACTGTGCCTCAGTACCCAATATCTGTCAACATTGGGAGAGCTTGGTAATGACCTCGTCTGCAAAGCACTGTATAAAAAATCAAGACATGGTCGAGGCTTTGAGTAGAATTCGTGTCGCTACTACTGAATTCATCTGAAAGAGTTGGGTCCAGACGACAGTACTTACTGGTAACAGAAACACAGATGCAAATTTAACCAAAAAATTAAAACACCCTTGAGTATGCTTCAATTTTCTATCGATAACGGTGCCTGCACACACTTAGACGTTATGGTAATTATCTAATGATTTTCCTTAATGCTCTGAGAGAAGCAAGTGACCTGCAGGCTATTAAAATCAGTTAATGAGACTGCATATATCGGTAACCATACAACTGCAGAGCACAGTTGCATAAGCAACCTGTTGTGTGCTGGAACTAACACTCTATGTTCTCAGCCTTAAAACTATTAGGGCCCGATTCATGGAATTATTTGCCTGGGAAATAGGAAACTTGTTTAGCAAATTGTGTGCTTAATACTGTTCGTCGATTCATGGAATCGTGTGCGTGGGATTTTCCTCGGACTTGCGTGGATTTTGCGGTGGCCCAGCTCACCCCTGCAAGCAGGCGAGTGCCTTGCGGGAGACACCATACAAAGTGTGCACGTGGCTTGCGCAGAGGGCGGGGAAGCAGGCAGAACACAGAAAATGGGCAAGAACATGTGAAAAACTGGGCGTAACGAGGGACGGGCCATAGGCAGTCCATTGCACTCCCACTATTGCGGTGCAAATGTGGTGCCCATGGCAGTCCCTTGTGTTTACTGGAAAAACTCATTATTAAACAGAAAAGTATTGTTTTTTAACCATAGATCTATCATGCCTAAGATCATGTTGGTGTGCTGTAGAACATTCAAAGATCTAGTATTCAGGAAGAACTCACATGCCTTCATTCCGAATGCATGTTGAATTGAAGTATATAATGATACAATATCCATGGTTGCCAGTATGTATGTCGGCTCCCATGGGAGATCATCTATTCTTGACAAAAAAATCTGTAGTGTCCTTGAGATATGATGGTAATGATGGTACAAATGTGAACATGACTTCATCCACAATCTTTGGCATAAGAGGGACCCAGTAAGCATCACGATTGGCCTCCCTGGTGATTTAGTGGGATTTCTATGAATTTTAGGGAGGAAATAGATAGTAGGTGTTGTAGATGTTTGGTATATAGGAACTTAACCATGTCTTCATCATGATCCTTGCGTTCTCCCATTCATCAAGAAAACCCATACTTTTATTTCCAGATCTTTCGTTGGATTTGGATTTAGTTTTTCATAACATTTTATGTCATGTAGTTGTTTGTATGCCTCTCTTATGTAGTCCTGCTTCTTCATCATCACGATATTGCAGCCCTTATCGGCTGGTTTTATGATATAATTTGGGAGTCTGCTTAGGTCCACACTTTCTTATGTTTCTTTGACAGATTGCTCTTTTGTTGGCATCTAATAGTTTTTCTCATACTTTTCAAATAATTTATTGCTACATTTTGAAAGACATCAATATGACTGTTAGGGATTCACAATGTGTTAAATTTGGTTTACACTTCAATTTGCTGGTGGAGGGCCATTCGGTACTTATTCCCAACCCCTCAAAATCTAAAGGGTCTTTATTCGCTTCCATTCCTTTTTCGAGATTGACAAGGGTGGCGAGGGTGCCCATTTCGGCAATCGTTATATCCGTACGACCTTCCTGCACCAGGTTTTGATTTCTTCTTATACGGATTGGTCATGAAGAATTTTTTTGGGCGTAATTTGCTCACAAAACTGTTTAAATCAATCCTAGTATGCACATAGTCAAAACTTGCCAAAGGGCAAAAGTTTAGTCCCAAGTTTAGTACTTTAACTTGTTCACCCGTACGTTTGTGATCAGATAGGTTGATAACTTGTTGTTTAATCATTTCTTGTCTTACGGTCTTGTTTATTTGCCAGAACGCAATGATCTCATTGGGGGGTTGCTGCTTACAACTGCTGCCCTTCTGCCACCTCCTCATTTTTTTCTTCCTCTCTTTTTTTTTTCTTCCTCAACTCCCTCGTCCTCTTGTGTTGAAATTGTGTCCCTGTGTTACTTTTGCTTGCTCTTCCATCCTGACATAACAACCTCATTTCCTCTAAAAAATTCAAACGTATCGATGGTTCCTCGCTATCACTCTCTATGATATCTGAGTCCAAGGTGGAGACCGTTATGACTCGTAGATGCCACAGTATAATTTATACTTTTTGTCTCATTTGGTCAAACCTGTCTGCAAGCGTGTAGACACGACCATTCTCATAATCTTCCTTGTTTCGTAAAAATGTGTGTTGCTTTCTGAGCTTTATTTCTTCTTCATATGTTTTCAAGCTCTCTTCTATGTTTGTTTTTAGCTTTTTACCTTCAACACTTTCTTCGGCCAGTGTAATTTTGTGTTCTAACTCTGTCATCTGTGTCAAAATTTTGACTCGGTCACTTCCAGCAACTTCAAGAACGTATTTGAACAACAGTCTTTAGCGTTCCCCCATTCCCTTAGCATGGCAGGGTCCTGCTATTCAAATGAAGGTATGGTGAGTATCCTTAACCCTCCTGGGATCCTTCCCACATCAAGATCATGTTGTAGAGAGTGTTCCTCCTACCATTTACTAATTTCTTTTTTTTTATTTCTAGCTCCTTCAGGAGAAAAAGCGATTTCTTCATCTGTTTGCCATCTTTATTTCTTGCCGATTATAGAGTTGCATTAAAAAGGATATTTGCCTGTTCCTTTCTTGCTGCCTCTGCTGGCCTGGGAAGCCATGCTTTTCTTTGTTAGTTTTACCAGTTGTTTTTGGCAAATGTTTGTCCAGCTAAACAATATGTGTATATCAGGTCATGATGGTTCATCAATCACGGTCGGTATTATTGTACAGCCCAATGCACATACTGTGAGATGGTTTAAAGGCGTGCAGTACAAGAAGCAACCCAGGAATCAATTATCCTGACAGAGCAAACGTGAGGAAGGAGTACTTACCCCCTCAGTGTTTTCTTTCGGCATCCTCCGACACTTCAAGGTCATCCTGTAGTGCGTTTTTCTCCTCCTCTCCTGCCTCTGTTTTGTTGGTCATGGGTCATAACCCATTGCACACCGAGCAGCAGCGGAAAGCGCTTTATAACAAAAACTGTAAGCATTGAAAGTGACACTGCGCGCTCCAGAAAGGTGTTTCTCTACCGGTGCTGAGCTGCGCTGCAGCGCTGCAGCATGTGAATATCAAAAGTCCAACGGCAAACAAGCTCTGTTATGGTGAGTAGCTTTCCGTGACATTTCTTCCAAAAACTGAAAGGCCAAAAAAACTCCAAAGGTTTGATGCAATGTACCAAACTTTATTTTAAAATATCAGCAATTAAAACGGTTCATCCTCCCAGTGTAATTTGGGCCGGCAGTCTGACGCGTTTCGCCACTGTCGTGTGGCTTAATCACAGTAACTTAAAAGGTGACTTCCACGTTTACCAAACCAGTATGGCCATTTTGAATTGGGCTGACCGATTCTGTTGTGTAAAGGACACAATAACTGTATACGCAAATGTATCCTGAGCTCATGTACAATTAGTAACATATATAAAGTGCAGAGTGCGTATTACCTAGTGCATATTGCATTAGTACCCAAGTCATATAGGATGAGCATTTTGTTTGATCTTTTTGACATTCAATGGCAAATAATAATGCATGCTGTATTCAAAATATGTTGCTTATTGTAAAGACTGTAGGGGGTATCTGTATTCCTGCTGTATATGGCAGAGGAGAGGCACAGGGGACCCCAGCCAAGATTCTCTATAAGGTAGAAATGGACGAGCAATCAAGGCCTAGCTTCTCAGGAGGTGATGCAGGCTGGTTCTTAAGTACAGTGCCCCCACAAAGGAATGTCCACACACTGTATTAGTTGAAACACAGTCTTTATATAATTATTATTCAAGGTTATGTACAATATCATGATAACTCACTTTGTACTCGGTTTTCTACAATGGCAAATATACAGTTCTACGTGGTACCACTATTACTATTATATCTCATTAAAGTGCATCAACTGTATGGTTAAATTTCACACAAATCAATTCATAAAGGAAACCAACAATAGATATAAGAGGAAAGCAGTTGTTTAGAACAATAGACAGAATACCGGCCCCGTTTACCTAGACACAGTTCTGTGTGGAGATCCCCTGTAAAATAAAGATATATCACAAGCCCAGTCCATATATTGTTCACAATAATCTTTCCAATAGTTCAGCAACCCCAAAGTACCTGGTGTTGTAGAGTTCCTCATCGGGAAATCAACGGCCCTTCTTGAGTGCACTCCCTTTAAGGCAGGAGCCACGGGTCGTCGACCGTCCGGCGATGAACACAGTGAACTACGGCGGTGAAGTGACTGCTTCGTTCCTAGCGGTGCTCCTCGACGGGGACGCGTAAACGTCCTGCAAGGAAGAGGGGTATGGGGTACCTTGATATCGATAGTTCTGGACCCCAAAGAGTTTGAAGAACTGTCACCCAGCAAGGGCGTCGAGTCGTCGGCATCTCTGTAGTCTTTAAGTGGCGGGAAACTCACCGGCGGATGCTCCTCGGCGCATCGATGGCCTGGCCTTCTTCGGCGGAATAAGGCAGGCAGCAGTGCGGATGAGCACGTCCATGAGCCAAAAGTTCTTAGGCAACGGGAGCATGGCGGCTCTAGTCGGCGACATCGGTCATTGACGGTGGCGGACAACAGTCCGGGCGCTTCTCTTTGAGATTCTGCAGCGGTCTCTGTCTCCGGTCTACAGCCTGTCGTAGGTCTGTCTACCAGGGAGCTTTGGCAAAGATCAGCTGGTGCACGATGGTCCCTCATAGCTCGGGAAGAGGGTGCCTTACCTGGTGCTCTCTGGGTCAGTCCTTGGAGACACAGCAGCTTTCAGATTGATGAAGAAGAGCAACAAGACTTCTCTTCCAGCAGGGCTTCAAGGTTAAGCTTCAGTTTCAACTCCAGTTCCTCTTCAGCTTCTGAACACGAATTCTAGCAGTGAGAGGCCCCCAGATATACTAGTTGATCTCCCAATCATTCTGCTGAGTCACACTCAGGCAACCAATTGTCAGAAGGGCATTCATGTAGGCAGGCAGCCAATCAGGTGCATAGTTCATTCAGGCCATTCACTTCACTCCAAGTTATTTGTATTGGGGCAAGTACTCAGCCATTCAACACTCCACACTGCATTCATACCAGTTTCAGGCAGGGCTGTCTCAGTCATTGTGTCAAACACCAGATACTAGACATCCACAACACAGAATGTGTATTCGTCACACACTCCATTCACCCAGGTCCCACCCACAGGGTGTACCCACAACATACCGTCGCTGGGAAGGCTCCAGCCAGTCTGGCCTGGACTTCACAACAACACTGTATATGGAACTTCCACCCAACAACAAGTCAGGGGGAAGGGACAGAGTCAGGGATTCCCAGGACTTTGGGAAATAAGGTAACAGGCAATAGAAAGCAAGAGGCCACAAGGGCCATCTTGTTTCCTATCAGGAATCAACTGATTCCAATGGCAGGGCCTGGGTATCCCAAAATAGAGGATACTCAGAGCACCTGTCAAATTTAGCATGAAGCTGCCACCAGCCCATACCCTGCTCTGTGGGCCACACACAGGTGCCCAAAAACATACACTAAGGGTAACAGGGTTGTACTCCGACCCATGGGTGCCATAAGGGTATCCCATGGGCTTGTACACCAAACCAAAAGAGAGAGCTCCACCGACAAGAGTCCCACATGGACTCTTGTGCGGAAAACACGACAGAACACACAATAAAAATCAGTAAAGGACAAGGATACGGAGGCCTTGTCCCTCTGATTCATTTCCAGCATCACAGTCGCCCCCACCAGACTGAGGTTAGGGTTCCTTATCTCCCACGAGATAGACACCCTCATCCAGATGGTCAACATACCTTCTGGAAAGGCCATCTGCATTATCGTGACTCTTCCCTGGTCTATGCGCTATGCTGAAATCTAGCCCTTGCAGGCTAATGGACCACCTGAGCAGTTTCGGGTTCTCATCCTTCATCTGCATAAGCCACTTTAGGGGCTTACGATCGGTTTGGACCTTCAAGGTAGACGCAGTAAGGTAGGGTCCAAAACATCTAAGGCTCCAAACTATGCTGAAACATTCCTTTTCAACAGTAGCCCACCTAAGTTCTGTACCCTTAAGCTGTCTACTGATGAATATGATTGGATGTTCCCTCCCTTTGTCATCTCACTGGAACAAGACAGCTCCAATTCCGGTGTTGCAAGCATCCGTCTGGACGATAAAGGGTTTGTTGTAGTCAGGTGCACACAACACAGGTGCCCTACACATACTTTCTTTCAAGCCATCAAAGGCCCTCTGACAGTCTTCAGTCCAATTAACCTTCCTAGGTTGTTTGGGTGAAGTCAGAGCTGTCAGGGGTGCAGCTATGGTTCCAGTCTGCCATGAAATTGCGATAATACCCAGTGAGGTCCCAAAAGACTCTCACCTGGGTTTGAGTAGTGGGAGTCTCCCAGTCCTGTACATCCTGTACTTTACTGGGGAGAGGTTGGATTTGACTCCCTCCTACCTCATGACCACGATATGTGACTTTACCCTGAGCTATCTGGCACTTGGTGGCCTTGATAGTGAGGTTAGCCCTTTTCAAGGCCTGCAACACCTTATACAGATGTGTCAAATGCTCTTCCCAGGTGGAACTGTAGACGGCAATGTCGTCTAAGTAGGCCACACAAAAGGCCTCCAGCCCACTGAGCGCATGATTGACCAATCTCTGGAAGGTGGCAGGGCATGCTTCAACCCAAAAGGCATGACCCTAAACTGGTAGAGTCCCTCTGGTGTTGAGAACGCCGTCGTATCCTTGGCATGGTCCGCCAGAGCTATTTGCCAATAGCCTGAGGTAAGGTCAAAGGTGCTCACAAATTTGGCAGCACCTATGGTGTCCATGAGCACATCAGCCCTGGGCAATGGGTGCGCGTCAGTTTTGGGGACGGCATTGACTCCTCGGTAGTCCACACAGAACCTCCAATCCTTGGTACCTGCCTGGGAACTTGCCTTGGGGACAAGGACCACTGGACTGGACCAGGCACTGGTTGAGGGTTCAATAACACCCAGATCCAACATCTTGGTGACCTCTGCCTGGATGTGGACCTTAACTGTATCTGACATATGGTAGCACATGCTTTTGACAGGCACACTGTCACCAGTGTTAATTTCGTGCCTACACCACAGTGTAAGGCCTGGTGTTAATGAAAACAGAGAGGCATACAGCCGGAGCAAAGCCCTGCAGGCCCTCTGCTGCTCTGGCGTCAGATCTGGAGAGAGATTAACTCCCTCCACTGAGCCATCCTGAGGGTTGCTACACAGCAAATCAGGAAGGGGCTCACACTCCTCTTCTTGCTCTGAAGCTAGCAAGAGACATGAGACTTCTGCTCGCCTGTGGAAAGGCTTGAGCCTGTTAACATGGAATACCTGAGGGGCTACCCCAGGGACTCCCATGTCAACCAGATAATTGACTTCGCCCATCTTGGAGATTATCCTGAAGGGTCCAGTCCAGTTGTCTGCCATAGCTCTAGGCTTGGTAAGACCATCACAAGGATTTCCTGTCCCGGAGTCCAATCCACTTGCAAGGCTTTAAAGTCATACCAGTACTTATTCAATTCCTAGCTGGCCTTGAGATTTACTGTCGCCTGATCCATCATCTGTGTCATCCTCCGTTTGAGGCCTAACACAAAGTCCCCCACTTGCTTGGCGGGAGCAGGAGGGGTTGCTTCCAAACCTTGCCTGATCAAGGCAAGGGGCCCCCTCACGGGATGTCCAAAGAGTAACTCAAAGGGGCTGAAACCAATACCCTCTTGAGGTACCTCTCTGTAAGAGAACAGCCCATATGGCAGGAGTAGATCCCATTTCCTCCTTAGGGGCTCTTCCAAAGCGCCCAAAATGCCCTTGAGAGTTTTATTAAATCTCTCAACCAGACCATTGGTCTGGGGATGGTAAGAGGTGAAGAACTTGTAGGTTATCCCACACTCTTTCCACATGGTTTTCATGTAACTAGACATGAAGTTGGATCCTCTGTCAGAGACCACCTCCTTAGGGAATCCAACACGGGTGAAAAGAAAATGCCCAGGAGAGGCCTGGCAACCTCCTTGGCAGTAACAGTCCGAAGGGGTATAGCCTCAGGGTACCTGGTGGCATGATCAACCAAGACCAGGATGAACCGATGTCCACCTGAATTGGGAGTGTCAAGGGGACCAACAATGTCAATGCCCACCCTCTCAAATGGTGTGCCAACCATTGGCTGCAGTGGGGCAATGACATTGCCTCCAGTCTTGCCAGACAACTGGCAAGTTGGGCAGGTCCTGCACTGGGACTCCACTTCTACTCCCATCCGAGGCCAGTAGAAATGGTTAGAGAGCCTCTGCTCAGTCTTTCATGGTACCAAGATGACCAGCTAAGGGCACCTCATGTGCCAACTTCAGCAGGAAGGGCCTGTAAACCTGGGGTATCACCAACCTCTTGAGAGCACCGGGTTCAGGCTTAGTGGGCTCACTAACAAGGAGCTTACCCTCCCAATAGATTCGGAATTTCCTAGGCACTTCTCCCTGCTCCTGGGACAGGGGCTGTTTCCTCAGGCCCTTGAGAGAGTGGCAATCTCTCTGTCCCTTACAGAAGTCCACCCGGGAGCGTCCCCCTTCAGCCAACAGGCATTGAAGGTCGGGGTGGTCCTCCGGGTTGAGAAGCTCTCCCACAGGAGGGTCTTTTGCCTCTTCTCCCTCAGGAGTTGAGTTGGGTTTTCCACTGGACCCAGCCCACCCAGAGCATGGACCCCAATGGGTGCTGATGGAACAGCAGGAAGAGCAGGAGCCCCCTGCACAGAGCTAGCCTTCTTACTCTTCCTTCTTCTTTGTGCCTTAGGCCTCGCCTTTGGCTGGGGTACCTGACTCACAGACAGACCCTGTGTCACCTGTGACCTAGTGACTGCAGCAGCAGTCATGGAGAGACCATCAGAGATCAACCCCAACTCTACTAGATCATTACCTAACAAAATGTTAGCAGGGACATTGTCCTGAACCAGGACAGGAAGCTTTGCTGTCTTGTCTCCAATCATGAGTGTGACTAAAGATACAGGCGATAATTTGGGAGGCCCACCAGCTAACCTGGTGGTTTTCAGAGGAGCACCTACATAGTCCTCTGGCTGGAGCAGGGTCCTGTCCAACACTGCCATGCTTGGCCCAGTGTCTCTCACGCCAGTAGAAGGCTGGCCATTCAAGAGGACACTTCTCAAAAACCTACAGGTGTTCTGTGGGATAGTCCCCAGTACTTCTGCGTACTGGTCCCAGGCCCGAAGGGACACTAAGGAAATCTCTACAGGAGCACCAAATGTGATTCCTGCAGAGGAGGGGAGGACAGTGGCCTCCACATCAGACATGGGGTAAGGGTAGCTCAGCCTGACAGCCTGTACTCCAAGTGCCTTACCTTTACACTTGGAGTCACCCTTCTTGTGATCCAGAGCCCCACATTCCCAACAAGTGCCAGGAATGCGGGGTACGGTACTGGAACCACTGGGAGCCTGCTTTGCAGCAAGTGGACCACTACTCTTATTCCCACCCACAGATGGCGTATCCCCCACTAGATCTTTGGGTCTTTGGAGAGGAAGGTTTTGGTTTACCCGACTGTGACTGCTTTTGGGACTCCTCAGCTTTCTGAGAGGTCCCTTTTTCTTTGTCCTTGTCCTTCCCACTGGAGTCCTTAGGGGACACCCGGTGGGAGACCCACTTTTCAGCTAGCCTGGCCAGCTTAAAGGGATCCAAAATGTTCTGGTCAGCAACATACTGACGCAGCTCTGGTGAACAGGCTTCAGCAAAATGCTCAAAAAACAACAGGTGGGACAATTCAACAAATGTTTTCAGCTTGTAACTATCAATCCACCCCATCATGTTCATGTGCGCAGCACTCATCCAGTCAACCCACGACACATTCTCTCTTTTCTTAAAAACCCTGAACCTTTTAAGGTATTGGGTAGGTGTCTTGCCAAACTTGGCAATCAAAGCAGACTTCATGCACTCATACTGACCCCTTTCTTCCACACTCAGTTTCAAAATACAGTCATATCCAGTCTGAGGCACTCTGCTTAACAAACGCTTAGCCAATCTCTCTTTTCAACATCATGAATTGCACAAGCCATTTCAAATGCTTCAATCCACTGGAGGATATCAGAACCATCCACAAACACACCAACCAAATCTTTCATAAACTTGGTGGCTGGGGACCTGCCCCTCTCAACTGGTTTAACTGAAGTCTCCACTCTAGTTTTCTCTAGCTGGATTCTCTGGTGCTCAGTGTCCCTAACTTTGAGTATCACTTGCTGTGCCAACTCCTCTTTCTTCAACTCAGCTTCTGTTTCCAACTTTTTGTATTGAAAGGCTAAATGTTCCCATTGTAGCTCCAATTTTAAAAGTTCAATCTTCAGGGCTTCCCCTGAAGAGCAGTGCTGGGGTTCGGAACAGAGGCAGCAGGAATGGTGGCATTCACAGAATCAGATTCAGCAACAACCCCAGGTGCGGAGACCTCATTGGTTGCATCCCCACCTCATCAAAAGTTTCACCTTCAGTCTGGTAGTCCACCAGGGCAGCTATCAGCTCAGCCCTAGACTTATTCACAAAGTCTTATTCCCTGGCTGCACAAGCAATCTGGAGAGCCTCTACGCTCATTCTAGTCAATTTATCATGTGCAATAGACTCCATTGCTTGTAATTCAGTTATCTTGTACAACACTAAACATAAATTTAACAAAGTGCAGATATTTTGCAAGTGGCATGGTTATACACTGATTCTTAAAACCATAAGCATCCCACTGCTGCCACCATTGTAAAGACTGGGGGGGGGGGTGTCTGTACTCCTGCTCTCTTTATGGCAGAGGAGAGGCACAGAGGACCCCAGCCAAGATTCTCTATAAGGTAGCAATGGACGAGCAATCAAGGCCTAGCTTCTCATGAGGTTATGCAGGCTGATTCCTAAGTACAGTGTAGTCCCCAAGCCCCCAAAAAGGAATGTCCACACACTGTATTAGTTAAAACACAGTCTTTATATAATTATTATTCAAGGTTATGTACAATATCACGATAACTCACTTTGTACTCAGTTATCTATAATGGCAAATTTACAGTTCTACGTGGTACCAATATTACTATTGGATCTCATTAAAGTGCATCAACTGTGCGGTTAAATGTCACACAAATCAATTTGTAAAGGAAACCAACAATAGATATAAGAGGAAAGCAGTTGGTTAGAACAATAGGCAGAATACTGGCCCCGTTTAACTAAACACAGTTCTGTGTGGAGATCCCCCCACCTGGGCAACCTGTAAAATAAAGAAATATCACAAGCCCAATCCATATATTGTTCACAAGAATCTTTCCAATAATTCAGCAATCCCAAAGTACCTGGTGTTGTAGAGTTCCTCGACGGCCCCTCTTGAGTGCACTCCCTTTAATGCAGGAGCCACGGGTCATCAAATGTCCAGCGATGAACCCAGTAAACTACTGCGGTGAAGTGGCAGCTTCGTTCCTAGCGGTGCTCGTCGAGGGGGAAGCATTAATGTCCTGCAAGGAAGAGGTGTGCGGGGCACCTCTATGTTGATAGTTCTGGACCACAAAGAGTTTGAAGAAATGGGCCCAGCAAGGGCGTCGAGTCGTCGGCGTCTCTGTAGTCTTTGGGTGGCAGGAAACCCACCGGCGGATGTTCCTCGGCGCATCGATGGCCTGGCCTTCTCCAGCGGGATAAGGTGGGCAGCGGTGCAGACGAGCACGTCCGTGAATCAAAAGTTCTTAGGCAATGGGACACGGCAGCTACAGTCAGTGACGGCAGTTGTCGACAGTGGCAGATAACAGTCCGGGCACTTCTCTTTGGGATTCCGCAGCGGTCCCGTCTCTGGCTGGCAGCCTGTCGTAGGTCTGTCTACCAGGGAGCTTTGACAAAGATCAGCTGGTGCACGATGGTCCCTCGTAGCTCGGGAAGAGGGCGCCTTACCAGGTCCTCTCTGGGTCAGTCCTTGGAAACACAGCAGCTTTTAGAGTGATGAAGAAGAGCAACAGCAAGACTTCTCTTCCAGCAGGGTCTCAAGGTTAAGCTTCAGTTTCAACTCCAGTTTCTCTTCAGCTTCTGAACACGAATTCTAGCAGTGAGAGGCCCCCAGATATACTAGTTGATCTCCATTCATTCTGCTGAGTCACACTCAGGCAACCAATCGGTCAGAAGGGCATTCATGCAGGCAGGCAGGCAATCAGGTGCATAGTGCATTCAGGCCATTCACTGTGCATTGGGACAAATACCCAGCCATTCAACACTCCACAATGCATTCATACCAGTTTCAGGCAGGGCTTTCTCAGTCATTGTGTCAAACACCAGATACTAGACATCCACAACACAAAATGCGTATTCGTCACACACTCCATTCACCCAGGTCCCACTCACAGGGTGTAGACACAACATACAGTCACTGGGAAGGCAGCCAGTCTGGCCTGGACTTCACAACAACACCATATATTGAACTCCACCCAACAGCCATTCAGGGGGAAGGTACGGAGTCAGGGTTTCCCAGGACTTTGGGAACACAAGGTAACAGGCAATAGAAAGCAAGAGGCCACAGGGACCATCTTGTTTCCTATCAGGAATCAACTGATTCCAATGGCAGGGCCTGGATATCCCAAAATGGAGGATACTCAGAGCACCTGTCAAATTTAGCATGGAGCTGCCACAAGCCCATACCATGCTCTGTGGGCCATACACAGGTGCCCACAAACATACACTAGGGGTACAGGGTTGTACCCCCACCCATGGGTGCTATAAGTGTATCCCATGGGCCTGTACACCAAACCAAAAGAGAGCGCTGCACTGCCAGGAGTCCCACATGGACTCTTGTGCGGAAAACACGACAGAACACACGATAAAAAGCAGTAAAGGAAAAGCATACGGAGGCCTTGTCCCTCCAATGCATTTCCAGCATCACACTTATCAGGCAGTATAAATATGTGTAATATATTTATACATATATTACAGGGTCTGCAGTAGCTGCCCTGTAGTTATGATTAAGTTGCTCAACTCATAAGAAGAGCACTTTTTGTGCGCCTTTCACTTTGCTCCCTGGACGTATCCTCACCACGCTTTGCAACAATATTATATGAAACCCTCAGAACGATTTTGCAAAGTTTGGTGAAGTTTTGTCCAGGAGGGGCAAAGTTATAGGGGGGGAGTCTTAAAATTTGTGGAAATCCTCATAGACCGAATGGAAAATAAATTGCGCTTGCACCTACTGCCTAGACCGCTGGATGGATTTTCACCAAATTTATGCCAGGAGTGGCAGCTTGGTCCTGAAAGCGTGCTTTTGTAAATTTGGTGTAAATCTGTCTGGTTGTCTTTTAAAAAATGCCAAAAAAGTAGGTAAGATAATCAGCTATTTCTGGGTCTGGTCCATGGACTCACTTCCTGATTCGGAGTCCATGGACACGTGTAGGCCAATCAGTGGTCAGCGAACTCTTCGCAGACATCATACGCACCCACTGATTGGATGGTGAAAACATGAGTTCCGTCATATTTTATTAACCGGTCGCCATGTTGGATACACAGACAGCTGCCTTTGTCCGCGGATAGCGCTGTGAGAAAACGGTCTGGCTACCACATTTGGGGTTATTTTCTGGCCAAAAGAGTGCCTGGAAAGCAAGCTGCAGTGGAATAAAGTTGACACAGAGCTATTTTACTAGGTGGGTCAAAGGTGTGTAGGTGCTGCCAATTTTGCAGACAATTTCAGTGTCCACAGACATCTTTTGGATGGCAGGGGTGTCTGGGTGAGACTTGTTATTTGAAGGTGTATTGTATGTACTTGTTATATAGTTTATTTATATTGTGGTGGTTGTGGCCACTAGCAATGCAAAGAATAGTAATATGTGTATAGTGTGGGATGTATTGACCCACTCCACTATGTGGCATCATCCTGCCAGTTATGGTGAAAGAAGCAGCAACAATGGCGGCAAAACACTTGTGCATGCAAAACACCTACAAAAACTGCGGCCTGCAACACACAAAAGAATGGATGCAGAACCTGCCACCCATGGTGCATGTGGGGTGGAATAGAGCACAACCTACGAGAAATGTGCCAGTTGGCTCCATGACCTGCAAACAGAGTGCAGAGAGAGAAGCAGCACTTTGCAAGTGAAATCCCAAATGTGCCTACAAATGACATGTGCTTTCTTGCTAAAAACTTCAAAATGCCTATTATACAACACTTCTCAACATTCAAAATCTTGCTTAGCGCTTACATTCATGTAATCTAAGGAAGCATTGTGAACTATGTCCTGATGTGAAGAGCAAAGCATTCATCAGACACACTGGATTGTCTGTAAATTGACAGCCTCTGTCAAAATCTGGGTGCAGTACCCTGGGCTACCTGAATGACAGCTGTCAGATGAGTTACTGATGAAACTTTAAAGTGATCCAAAACTAAAAATTCAGCTGGATTAGCAAACATAAAAATGACTTTTGCTAAAAGGAATACAGATTTTAGTTGTGTTTTGATCCCCCAGATGTAAATCCAAGAAAGTAATGTATTTTTATTTGATGCAACAAGTTTGGGTGTTGCTGGATTTAAGAAGTTAATTAGCGTGGCTGAGCTGCAAGAACTGGAAAAGCAGGTTTCTCTCAGGGGGAGGACCTTCCTCTCAGCAGAAACTCAGGGGGAGGTGCTAATTTCAGGTTAGCCCAAACTTTTGTTTATAGAAAGAGAAGGAACAATGACAGGCCCTTCAGCCCAGGAAACGAAGGTTTGAAGGTGGTTGTAAATGGCTCATGGAAGTAACTTCCCCAAGGAGGGTGATGAACTGGACTCCCAGGAGAGACAAAGGGGTGGAGCCAAGCAACCATCTGCTCTTAAGAATGAACAATGAACAATTTTTAAAAGATTCAAAGTGGGGAAAAACATAAAAAGGACAGAGGTGTTAACCTAATTTTTGGCTGCACGTGTGAAGAGGTGATAGAACTGCGTGACATGTTCTGGACATGAATGTCAATATATGTGGTTTAATGCAAAATGTATTAATGTAAGAATTGTGAAAATGTACACGCACATCCCTATGTCAAACACACACATTTATGGAAATTTGCATAAAGTTTGGAAATTGTGTTCATAGCAAAAAGGACAAAATTCTGTAGAAAGTTGAAACAAGACCCCACAGCTGCAGGATTTTGAGCAACAGACACACATAAAATATGGCATCTTTGTGTGTGAGTTGTATAAAGGTGACCAATGTAAAAATGTGTATTTAGTATAAAATCGGAATTGAGACCAGTGGCTAAAGGAGGGTCTCTCAGGACTGTAAAGCAAACCATAAAATGTGACATCATCCGGCCTTGATCCAATCACCCAAATGCAAGGTGGAGATGAAGTTTTGACCCTATCCCAGCTCACAGTGTCAAGCTTAGCTAAGCCGCCCATACACACACTTTGTGATGTCATTTTAAAGCATAAATAAAGACAGCTGACAACACATAGGGACTCACAGATCCACTCACTTTCCTGATTCCGGAAAAGCACTCTGATCCAGCATTCTACATCCAGCTTTAATATTCTTCCAGATCCAGATGCCAAGACTCTTGCCAGCAATAGAGAGCTATTGATTTCTGCAAGTCCTAATCCTCAAACTTATTCCCAAACCCCCAGAGAAGCACTGTGGGATGAGAAGGCCTTGTGAACCAGTATTCTGAAATTCTCTGGCTTGCCACCACTAGGCTTGCCTGAGGAACTCCCTATCCAGCTGATTTAAATACCCACAGACTAGGAGGGGAGATCCTGTGTAAATCCGGTGACCGGCCTAGCTGATCCAGTCCCGTGCCTGATGTGCTGCTCTTCCTAGACCAGATCAATCCATGACCAGAACTGACGGTCCAATCTAATAACTTATTTTGTAAGTATTAATAGGAAGAAAAGTGACCCTAATATCTCTGCATAGTCTTATCCCAATCTCAATTCATCCTATCTGTAAATTCAGAATCATAGTATTGTCAATACCTTTGTTGCGCTGATTTTTCTCATTTGTTTTATAAAATCATCAGTCATTAGTTATTCTGAGTAAGACAAGTAAATTCGAGAACGGAAACTAGAGTATAACATGTGAAGGGTTACGCTGGCCACGTAACTGTGGAAATTCACGTGTGACATTCTCTTTTTCATAGTCATAATCTAGTGGAATCAAAACCATCTTTCATTTTCGAAGTGCATTTCCGTTTTCCATTCTTGCGCCTATTTTACAAAAACGCCCTTTACTAAAACCTCTATAACTTTAATGATAGAAACGAAATTTCAACTTCTACTTGTACCTAACATCCACAGCTATCCATAGAACCCACAAGGTTTTTTTTGGTGTTTTTAGATTTTACATTTCTTTTGTTCAGAAGAGACCAGGAAGTAAGTCAGGGAGGGAAAAAAAAGGAAGGGGCAAAAATCACGGATATGGAGGGGCAGGTGGACAGAGGAAGATGTTGGGCATGGGTTAAAGTGTTGGGTAGGGTACAGTGTTTCTCATGCTCCTTGATTACCACCTCAAAAGCACTTTGAAACTGCTCCCCCCTGCAGAGTGGTGTGTTGCATTATATACATAGTACTGTTGTCTTGGAAAGATATGGATCAACACCCTCTTTAATGGCTTGCAAAGGTAGCTGGTCGGGTTTTGTGCCCCACAGGAGTAGCCTGTGTGGTGGCACTATTGGTTGAGGAAGATGAGGTAGTGGAAGAAAGCCTACTACTTCCAGAGAAAGGAATAGCCTTTCTCAGAGCATCCCAGTGATTGGATTTGTTGTGGCAGCGATGGAAGTGGTCCCGTATGAGTACTGCCCAGGTTACCTGCGACTGAGTATTCAGTGCATTTCACCTTGGTAGCCTGAGCCTTCGGCATATCCCCAATGGTGGTAAATAACCGTTGGTAGACATTTCCTCTATCTCATCTTCCTGGTCCTCTTGATTCTTTTCTGCATCATTGCGCTTTTTCTATTGTCTATGCCCTCCAGCTGGTGGTGGCAGTGACGTTGGTGGTGGTGGTTCCTGGAGAGGACCAATGGCCATGGCTGATGCCATTTTTGAAGTTAAATAGCAGTTGTGCTAATATTCTTCCATGCATGTGTTCTCACCTGCATTGCAAATGGAAAATCAGTAAGAATAGGTCTAGGAGCTGTGCTAGGTTACATTTTCAGTTTGGAACTTCCTAAATCAGCTGAAAATGCAATTTCAAACTGTTCGCGAAGTACGGACCAGTTCACAAAGCGTGGACTCATACGCGAACATTCATCGAACGTCAGCAAATAAAAAACGGTGCAGAAAAGTTGCAGAAAGTAAATTGAAGTGTTCAAAATGTTGCTAGAAGGTGGGGAATGGCACCGTTTAAAAGTGAAACTTTCTAGATCAGCAGAAAATGCTGCTACATTGGAGGTAAGTATTATATTAGGAAGATGTACCAAATTAGGGTACTGGTAAAAACCTATGAAATTCAGTTGAAAAAAGTTTGTTAAAGGGACTTTATGGTTACAAGTAAAACCAAAACCCCCCAGAAATTCACCAGTAATGGTAAGCTAAGCAACTATAACTTGCACCACCACTGTGTACTGCTAACACTAACATCCAGGACATCAAAGTTGACATTACAAATGTCATTGATGACATCAGTGATGACATCACCTATTACATTAATTGTGATTTAAAAAATCCTGTAAGGGGTTGTCATTTCAATGTTGGTAGCAAGATATCATAGGTGATTAGGAAACCTATTATGAAGTACTTCATGTAATAAAGAATGTACTCATTTAAACAAAATTTTATTTTGGAGTGTTGCTGTTAATACAGGAACATATTCATACACACATATAGGCAATGGCTGCAGCATGCACACTAGAAGTACAATATTTTTTATCTGGTAATTTTGGATATTAAAATAATGAATGCTACCGTATCAGAGTTTTGAGTTAGATTAAACATGGAATAATTAGCTAACAATTCAAGGCGTACTACACACTTGTGTTATTACAAACAATACATATGAAGACACAATGCAGACATATCAGAGGCACATACAGGGAAACTAAAGTAAAGAAGAAAGAAACAACATCACCAGAAAATGTCAATAACATTAAAGTTCATCTTCATGTATACACATTAATTGTGTGTTTGAGGCTCGCCTACCGCCCCATGTATGTGCACCATGAGCTGAGACCAACTCCTAAGGGAAGTACTTTAAGAATTGTAATAACGTACACCTGTACACTCTTGTAGCTCATTACATATACTTTATTGCTAGTTAGATTGAGCTACATATAGGATAACCACTGGGTCCCATCACCCAGGCTCAGCTGACACAGGGTAGAACCTTGGGACAGCATTCATCACCAAACACTCCACATGACATCAACAATTCTCACATACAGGGACACACACTTCACAACAAGAACATATGACAAGGTTAACGCCTAAATATGTAACACCTTTTCAACTTGAATATTCTGACTGTCAGTGAACAAAAACACATGGCCTAGCTATATCAGTGAGCAAAAACAAGTGGCCTAGAAAAGTGACATCATCAGTAATGTCATCAATGACGTTTGTGATTTCATCTGTAATGTCCTGGATTTTAGTGTTAGCAGTGCACTGTGGCGGTACAAGTTATGGTTGCTTCGCTTACCATAACTGGTGTATTTCTGGGGGTTTTCAGTGTTACTTGTAACCATAACTTCCCTTTAACAATGTCTTTACACAGAATAGGTTTTCATTAGTGCAAATTAACCATAATATCACTTTAACAACGTTTTGTCAATGAATTTCATAGTTTTTTATTAGTGCAACTTAACCATAACATCCCTTTAACAACGTTTTTTCACACACAAAAAGTTATCAGTTTGAAAAGGCTTGAAAGAAAAACAACTTTCACCTGAAATGTGCAAGTAAGATAGTCCATTGGAGCCAAGTCACACAACCACAAAGGCACTTAGTAACCATTGCTGGAAGTTCACCTTCAATTCATTCAGAACCACATCAGCAATGCATTGTGGGTATACAAATTAGCCCAAATGCAAGCCTTTTTTTCCAGGAAATTGTCTTTGAGCACAGTGATACTTTATACATAGCTTAATCATCCCAAGACACACATTTTGCAAAGCTGTCAGGACAACTACATACATGGTTTCATCATTACTGGGGATCATCAGTGCAGTGTAGTCCTGACAGCCTTGTGTTTGGAGCATTGGGGCATATATACTAAACACCCCAAAAGGTTATGGTGGGTTTCACAAGGCCTGAAAAAACCCTTTCACGTGAAATGTGGAATTAGGATAGTCCATTTGAGCCAAGCCATACATTCCACAACGCCCGCTAGAAGACATTGCAGAAAGTTCACCTCCATTTCAGAGCCAGATAAATGTTTGTCCTTGTAGATATGGTGCTGTGGGCTGCAAATGTGTGTGCAGTTTACAATGGAATCTGTATAAATATTCGCAAAAAAAGAAACAGTAAAAAAATTTGAATAAATCCCGGTGTCATTATAGTGAACAAGGGCAGCGGGGGCTGCGGGGGGTCCCCCCACATCCTTGTTCACTATAATGTCATTGGAGGTTCCAGGGGTGTTCCCCGATCCCAATTAAACCAAGTTTCTTTTTTTAAAAAAAGAGGACCCTGCAGCGCTGGTGCCCATGCACTTAAAAAAAATTCTCCCTCGAGCATTTTGTATTCGATCTTTTCATGGACAACCGTTTACAATATCTTATAATGACTGGCTTTAGAATAATGCATGTTTAGGTTTCATAAAGTAATGTTTTCAATTTAGTATGGCAGACTATTTTGACTCACTCACCCGACCTGGAAAAATGGTTTTCATATTGCATTGAAAATATATAAATCCCTCTCTTGTTTCAAATCACATAGGAATCCAATTTCAGAATCAGGGATTGCAAGTGATTTACAATTGCACTGTTTCATACACAGGCTGCAAATTATTAATAGAATCTCATTCAGGCTATGACACGCTGGCCCTCAGTTCACAGTCTGAACTGTTTTTTAAGGAATTTCTAGAGTGCAGCGGTTGCCCAAGGGCATCATGGCACTAGAAGAGAAGGCATCACAGAAAGACAGAGAAAGAAAGCAGCTCAATACAAAAATGTTTTGACCTGCTGACAAAACAAGAGGCAATTGTTAATGGCACCAATTAAGAGTCGTAACTTGTTCCACAATAAGTCGGCCACCACAGTGAAAGAGCAACCGTCAGTTCTGGATCGACAAAACCACAGAACCTGTATGGACATAGTATTGGCAAATGAAGCGCCCTGGGAGGAACATATGGGCGAAATGTATCCCAAAGAACTGCCAACTGTACACCTGTAAGGATGCTGGGTTAAAATTTATTGGACTAGATTTACAAAAAGAAACTGCACTTAGGTTGCACCAAAGTGCTACCAGTTTGGTACTATACTGACAGATCAATCCAATTGGTAGTCTCAAAAGGAAATCTAAATTAGCAATTAATGAAAGTGAGAACCAAAATGCATTTCACATTGGTATACTCTTGTATTCTATTGGGAATGAGTGCCTCTTAGCACTTCCAAACCATCCACTCCCCAGACTTAGCATAGAGGAGGCTGAAGGACAAATCTGATTTGCTTCAGGGGATTTGACACTTTCTTTGTGGTATTTATTTTAGTTTATGGAAGCGGTTTCTCCTTGGCATCTGGTCACCCTGGTCTCTGGTCTCGTCTGGCACAGGTGAAATCTGTCAGCACCAGCTTCAGTCTCCCTCCTGGACAACGCTCCTCATTTCCAGACATTCAAAGCTCAGCTTGTTTTTAATCATAAGCAACTGGTCCTTTGTGAGCATGTTTTAATGTGTTCAGATTTCACACATTTATGTCATAATTATGTCACACTATTTGCTTGGCCTAATCCTGCCATTGGTCTAGCCAGCAGCCAGACACTCCGATTGAATGCACCCCCCAGGCTCCTAATGGGATGATTTTAATTTTTATATTTTTGGCATGAACAAGGGAGGGCCTATTTCACTCCTACCCTGCTGAATACCATATCAATGTTCTCCCATAATTCATGTCAGCAATAAGCTAATTCAATGAAATCAAGATTTTTGGAATGTATGCTTTTCAAAACATACTATTTTTCATGTTCAATGGTCTTGTAGTTCCAGAAATTCAAATAATATTCACATTTGCGTATAGTGTCAGTGGTAAACAGCATGTGCTTTTTTAAACTAAGGGAAATGAACAGGACTGGCCCTTTAATTTAACTTGGGTACTGTGCTCAGCACACGAGTTATGTAAACAGCTCTTTGTGAGTCCTTGATTAATTTTTGATCAGACATTGTTGACAGGCCCCACACTTCTCATTGCACTACTCCCAGGAAATGGCTGATTTTTATGAGAGAACCAGGACAAAAGGTGCCAGCTAATGGATACATTTGCTTTGAGGTTGGCTTATCAATTAAACCATATAAAAGACCATCTGGTCACACTACATTTTAATCATTTTATGTGAGGCCCACAGATTTCATATTCTTGAAGTGTTTGTCTAACATTTTCCCCTGGAAGACCCTCACAGGTGGCAGGGCTAGCTGGCTCCAAGTTGAAACTGCTTTCTACATATTTACCCTGTAAGATATTAAGTTAAATATATTATTATACGCGTTGTAAAATAATCTGGGATTTGTTGGAGAAATAATACCTTACATTAAAAGACTCTCTCTGAATGGCAAACAGAATTATATATTTGACCGATTCCTGCCTCTTCACACTTTTAGAAATTAAGTTCCATTTTAAAATGGTGCATTTTGCTTCTTTTGTTTTCATTTGACATTAGTAAAATCCCAGCCTTTGAGCGGAATGTTCTCAAAGGTCCAATGTGTTGAGTGCTATTTCTCTAGTGAGCAGGTGATTGATTACTTGCATACCACAGGTGCACCATTGCCGTGGTAGCAATTAAGAGTCAGAAATCATAAATAAATTATGCTTTCTTCTGGTGCCTCTCTCACTTGAAACATTTGCCTTTGTTTCTCCCCACACTGAGCCACCTGCATCACTTTTTAAATAGGAAGCACAGTTCACTGTTTTTGGTATCAGTTTGCTTTAGGGAAACAGTCTTGGTTTCTATTTACTTTAAAATGTATGTAGAATGTTATGCTAGGGACAAGGATGTATCTTGTCTGGTGGACACTGGAGAATCCCGCTCACCAAAAAAGCTTCACAATGTCTGTGTGCTGAACATTCAGATGAAGTCATAAATGCTGTCAATATCGATGGTCAGTATACCTCATCCTGTTTCACAAGATGTGTCTGTTACTCTGGATCTCATCTCTAAACATCATGCCGTCCTATGCCTGTTAAGCTTTTCGGCATTAGATCTGCTATGTAAAATGGACTGCACAATGTATTTACTACTCTCCTGATGGTATATATTTGGAAGTCGCTATACATAGGAAACTGTAGCTTTTGACTGTATTACAAGATCCCTCTGCCCATATGAATGGACCGCAGATCAACTCTCCCTCATTACAACAGAAAGGGTTGGACTAAGTGCCTCTGAAATTATGGTAATCTCATGAGAATAAGGTAAAACACATACTGAATGCATATCATACTGAAACCTTGTTGCCTACGGCAACAATTTCAGTGGAGAGTGCTCCACATCTGAGGACTAAAGGTAACACAGGCCTGAAAACCCTGTTGCTTGATACTAGGTCCCTGCTAAAACAGGCTTTAAATGTAGCCACATATATAACTCAGCAGGATATTGATATATGTGCTCTTACAGAGACATAGGTACATGCAGCAGCAGGTCCCACGTTAACTCTTGCCACCCCTCCTGGCTATGATATTCTTCGTAAGGACAGACTAGATTGAAAAAGCGGGGGGTCGCCATTATTTTTAAAGCGACCCTTGATATCTGGAGAAATGAAATGTTGGCCCTCGATGGATGTTAAGTGTTGCATGCTAAAATAAGAACTAATGCCAAAACTACATTCAATATGATTCTTGTGTAGGCCACCATCACCAATGCCAGAGTTTCCTAATCAATTGTGTAACTCGTTATCTTCTATTCTTAAAGTTAACACGAGAGCTCTGGTCTTGGGGGATTTTAATTACTGGCTTGTTAATAGTATTGATGCACGTGCTAAGCATCTGGAGGATGAACAATTTTGAAAATAGTCACTCATGAAAAAGGGAATATGCTGAATTGGATAGCTGTACACTATATGGTCTCTATTGATTTGGAGACCTCTCCCTGTCCTTAGTCAGATCACTATTTTATTCAATTCACAATTATATGTGACAACATGGATATAAAAAGGAGGTAAGTAAGATCACTGTTGAATCAAGGAACTTTAAGAATCTCGCATTGGATGCTCTACAGCCTTGGCTTATACCCTTATATGAGAAAGTGAATAACCTGGTATTATCTGAGGACATTATTGATAGATACTACAATGCCTTAAAATGAGTTGCTAATAGTCTAGCACCATTGAGAACAAAACAGGTTAATCAGAGGCGGACCAATTCCTGGTTTACCTCTGATTTACACACCTTAAAGAGTATTAAGATCAAAAGCCTCTATAGTTGGAAGTCATCATTGAATGAACTTGAAGTTAGGGAGAATTCTCATTTCTGTGCTAATTCCCTTCACCCTTAGAGACACCCAGCTCTTTTGCTGGATTTAGGACTTTTTTTTTAATTTTAGCTGTGCAGTGAGTGAGACCTTTTTCTCACTTTCCCATGTGTTTTTACCTGATTTGGATTTATGTGTTTTCACTGTTTTTGGAGTTTGACAGATTCCATAGGCATCTGTTTTTTGTATGGTGGCACACAGCACCTTCAGTGCAGTGTCCCAGAGAAATCCTTTAGCTTTCTCATAAGGTTTAAATACCCTTTCTTGTGTGAACTACAGTTCCCAAGAATTGTGAAGTGAAATTGATTTGCTGTGCATGAATGTAAGAAACCTGCTTAAAAGGCAAGGGTTTTGGGACAACAGGCAGAGTCGACCACTGGGAGAAACACCCGATGAAGAAACCATGAACCAAGATTGCTGCAACCTCCTGGATCTTTGAATTGGCCGGTGAAGCCCTGCTGCTGTGCTGAAACTCCTTTTTCATTTCGACATAGAAGCTCCGGAAGGGACAACTTCTCCCGTTGGTTTAGTGGGACCAACTAACCCAGCGACGAACTCCACTGGACCAGCATCCCCGACTTGCTGTGCTTCTTTGTTGCTGTAATAAACCCCAATGCCAGGGGTCGAGTGTCCGTAGTTGAGTACAACGTGTTGCCGTGGAACGAATCCGGCTAGCTCCAGGCGGCTCCTAAGGATGATCTGGAAGCAGCACCTCCAGATCCAGAGTCCCCTCACCAGAGTGCAGGACCGAGGGAGCAAAGAAGAGTCCAACCGGTATCCAAGATCTGCCATGGTGCTGTTTGCTAAGCGCTGAAACCGCAAAGTGCCACTGAACCGAAAAGAGCCTGTAGCTTCCGACCTCCCACGTACTGCCACAGGAGCCCTCGAGATGGCCTCCCTCTTGTCTCCATGACTGAGGCTAAGGAACAAGAGTCTGCACCGCTGTAGCAAGACAGAATCCAGCTGGACCACTCTTCTTTAAACCAGAGGTACTATTTAGGCTTGGGTACTTACCTCATTGTCTTTTAGCTGTGCTCTTCCCAGTTGGGAATTGCATTGGCTTGCCTTTTAGAGTTGATTCCAACTCTTTTTCTCACAAGCTTGTGTCATCCCATTTTCTGGTAATTAGTCAGATGATGAAAAAGTCATCAATAGGGTCTATCGATTTATCCAATCCTGGATGAATAATAATGGGTCAGCTCTGAATACTGACAAAACAGAGCTAATGGTTGTTGGCACAGAGGCCAAAATACGAAAGATGGGAACAGACTATTCCCTTTTTCAAAATGCTGCTGGTGACATAGCAACTAAAGATAAAGTCAAATCTCGAGTGGTCTTTTTTGATCGTCATTTAAATATGAAGGCTCATGTTACCAGTTTGGTGTCATCAACTGCTTACTATATTAAACTGTTGGTACAACTATGCCCTTATTTCTCGAGAACCAACTGTTAAACAGTAGCTCGAGCCATAATCGCATCAAGAATAGATTACTGCAGCAGTCTGCTTGTGGGCGTAGCAATATCTGACTCCTGCCTGCTTCAGGTTATACAGAATAACGCCATAAGAGTGATTCTGCGCCTTAAAAGTAGGCACCATGTCACCGAAGCCAAGAAGGGCCTGCATTGGCTTCTGATAGAAGCTAGACTTGATTTTCATCTTCTATTAATTACACATAAGTGATTGATGTTACTGACTCCAGTGAGCCTCAGTGAAGCACTAGAAATGAAATCTAGTGTGTGCAATCTAAGATCTAATAATACAAAACAGCTGAGAATTCCAGCTCGTTGGCTGAATCAGGCGAAGAAAGGTGCATTCTTCTTAGCTGCCTCTATTGCGTGGAACGCTATTCTGCCCAATCTAAGGGAAGTAAGATCAACTACACTATTCAGTAAAGGGTTAAAGACCTTTTTTTTTTAGATAGTCATTCACGTTATTTAGTATGGGGTTCCTCCAGGTTCTGATGTCCAGATGGAATAATTATTCCAGGATTTCATGTCTTGTTCGATTGTACTGTCATATGTTTGGCATTTATGTTTTTGCTCTTAAGCCTCCGAGTCAGTGGTATGTATTATACAAATAAATAAGTAAATACATAAATAAATGCATAAATAAATGAATAAATAAATGCATGTAATAAATGAAACAGCCAAACTGATTCCCGCCTCCCAGATTATGCCAATTAAAGAGAGCTGAAGAAGATATAAAGCCTGTCATTGAATCTCTGCTCCAGCAAGGCATCACTGTACCAACCTAATACTGCCTTCTAGGAAGACTGAGAAAGAGACCTGTCAATATGTACAAGACCTCTGTGCTGTGAATGCAGCAGTACTGCCCACCTGTCCCATTGTTCCAAATCCAGCAACCATTTTGTCTTGTCTGCAGCACATTTCACAGTGCTAGATCTGCGTTCAACATTTCTCTCAGTAGATGTAGACCCCTGACAGCCAATACTGGTTTGCTTTTACTTATAAATCTTTACAGCATACTTTCACAAGACTTCCATGAGGGTTTGTGGAAAACCTAACCTTTTGTTCTCAAATTTTAAAGACTGAACTTGATTCTTTTGTGCTCAATGGAGGGTCCGTTTTGAACCAGTATGTGGGTAAACTACTACTGGCATCACCTTCATTATAGGCCTGCCAGCATCATTTCCTTGAGCTATTAACTGTCCTTGCTTTGAAATGACATAAACCCTCAAATGAAAAGCTTTTATTGTGTCAGACCCAAGTTCACTACTTGGTACGTGACATCCCTATGGAAGTGAGACACTGTTCTCAGGCCTGAATCGATACAATCCTCTGAATTCCCAAACCTGTATCTATCAAACATATGAGAGATTTAATGGGAATGATATGATACTCCTGCTAGTGAATAATGGGTTACACCTCTACTGTTAAGCGTATGAAAGCTCTTACCCTTGATTCAACTCCCAAGCCTTTCCCTTTATCCACTCAAGTAGACAAGGCATTTACTGAGATTAAATAAGATCTGCCCAGAGTTCCAGCTTTGGGACAGCCCAATTCCCAGAAATCATTTACTCTGTATTGTGATTAATTTGAAGGTATAGCTTTCAGAGTTTGGACTCAATTACACAGTGACAAGCACCATCCTATTGCCTTTTACAGCACAGCCCTGGTCGCCTCTACAGCATGTCTACCACCCTGCCTTTTATCTGTTGCTGCAACTGTCCTTTTGGAAGGAAAAGCAGATACTGTAGTTTTAGGTCATCCAGTGACTGTGGTACCTCATGTTGTTACTATTTAATTCTGAAAGAGAAAATACAACACATTTCTATTTCCCATTTGATTAAATATGATAAACTATAACTTACTGCTGGGAATGTGACTGTGTCTTGCTTTTAATTTCTGAACCCTGCTTTGTGGCTCCCTACATCCTATGATGGTGAACCACATGATTGTCTATTTTTACAGAATGGTATAGGTAGATTTCATTGCAGAATATTTGCATGAAGTCAATTTCATCAAATTTGTTTCAATACATTTCATGACAAATGTATGCGGGTGGTGGCTTAGGGTAATAATTTTGGTTGGGGGATGGGAAGGAATGCGAGGAGTCTCCCCCACATACATATGCAGATAAATATCATGGAAGAAAAAGAATACCTGATGGAGTCACATAGATCCTACAGAAAATAGCCTCACCCCAGACTAAATTTGAAATATGTACTGCTGAAGAACCCTGAATTACATGTTTATGTTGCTGGTTCTTGTTTGAGAGATCTGCAGGAAAGACTTACAGCAGGGTATGCAGTGTGTACACATAATGAAGTGTTAGAAGCTTATTGTGTGCACAGTAACTATTTCTCTCGGGTTGCCGAGCTCACTGATCTAACATGTAACTGTATTATAGCAAAAGATAAGTCTGCCATTATCTATACTGATCCCCACTATGACAATGGTTTTAATCACAATGTTGTCATACTGTGGAAAACTGAACTTTTCTACCCTTCTCTGCCACCCCTATATGTATGGACCCACAGCCACTTATTTAGATCCCTAACTGCTTCCTTATGCCTTTGTAATAATTACATGCAAATGGTGTGAGGTACATTTCTCACATGTTCAACAAAGAAACAATCTCAATGATGAAACAGCCCTCTGATACCCTTTGTCTTCTAGCAATGTCCTTATTTGTGTTTTAGTTAATCAATCCCCAATTACCACGCTTTTGGGTTTGGCGATGTTGCAGAATTTAGCGTATATACAAGAGTAGCCGCCTTCTTCACTTCACTGGACACACGAGGACAGAGAGGCTCCCTGATGCCTTGCCATGACTGGAATTAAACATCTTCCTGCTGGGGTAAGCATTATCTGTAAGGTTTTATTGCGGCAATGCACATCAGTGCACATCGATTCTGATGGTTTAATTTGTCCAATTGAGGCGCATCGAAAAGCGCATGTTGAGGACTGGGGAAACAAAGCAATGAGTGCTCAACTGCTTTGCTACAGCTGTTTGCCTTCTCCTTTGTTTTCCCTGCACTCTATCTCCACTGCTTTCTGGGTCTTCAATATGGCCGCTTTTTTCAGCACTCGCTCTCTGTTTAACTGGCCTGGCCCTGTTCCCACCTCCCATTGGCTGCACTTGGCATTTGAACCAATCATTGCAGCCGGGAGGCGGGAGCCAGCCATTAAAAACAAAGGCCCTGTAAACCCCTGTCCACCATGGAATGCCAGTTGCCCGTTGCCCCCTGTATGCCTGCAACCCCCCCACCCCTCCGCTGCCCCCTGTATGCCTGCAACCCCCCACCCCTCCGCTACCCCATATGCCTGCAGCCCCTCTTCTACCCCCTTTATGCCTGCATCCCCCCAAACCCTCAGCTGCCCCCTTTATGCCTGTAAACCCCCCACCCCTCCACTGCCCCCTGTATGCCTGCAACCCCTCCGCTACCCTCAGTATGCCTGCAGCCCCCCAACCCCTCCACTACCCCTGTAACTCCCAACCCCTCTGCTATCCCCTGTATGCCTGCAGCCCCCCTCCAACTCCTCCGCTACTCCCTGTATGCCTGAAACCCCCAACCACTCCACTGCCCCCTGTATGCCTGCAACCCCCCAACCATTCCGCTGACCCTGTATGCCTGCAAACCCCTCCACCCCTCTGCTGCCCCTTTATGCCTGAAAACCCCCCACCCCTCCACTGCCCCCTGTATGCCTGCAACCCCTCTGCTACCCCCAGTATGCCTGCAGCTCCCCCAACCCCTCCACTACCACCTGTAACCCCCAACCCCTCTGCTACCCCCTGTATGCCTGCAACCCCCCTCCAACCCCTCTGCTGCCCCTGTATGCCTGCAACCTCCGTCCAAACCCCCTACAATCCCCTTTATGCCTGCAGCCCCCTCCAACCCCTCTGCTACCCTCTGTATGCCTACAACCCCCAACCCCTCTGCTGCCCCTGTATGCCTGCTACCCCAACCCCTTAGATGCCCCTCTATGTCTGCTACCCCCTAACCCTTCCACTACCCCCTGTATGACTGCAGCCCCCCTCCAGCCCCTCTGCTACCCCCTGTATGCCTGCAACCCCCAACCCCTCTGCTGCCCCCTGTATGCCTGCAACCCACAACCCCTCTGCTGCTCCCTGTATGTCTGCTAGCCCCCCAACCCTTCTGCTGCCCCCTGTATGCCTGCAACTCCCGCAACCCCTCTGCTGCCCCCTGTATGCCTGCAACCCCCACAAACCCTCCACTGCCCCCTGTATGCCTGCAGCCCCCCAACTCCTACGCTGTCCCCTGTAACCCCCAACCCCTACACTGCCCCGTATGCCTGCAACCCCACCCCAACCCCTACACTGCCCGCTGTAACCCCCAACCCCTACACTGCCGCTGTATGCCTGAAGCCCCCCTAACCCCTCTGCTGCCCTCTGTTAGCCCCAACCCCTCTGCTACCCCGGTATACCTGCAGCCCCCCACACCCTCTGCTGCCCCCTGTATGCCTGCAGCCTCCCTCCAACCCCTCTGCTACCCTCTGTATGCCTGCAGCCTCCCCAACCCCTCTGCTGCCCCTTGTATGCCTGCAGCCGCCCACCCCTCCGCTGCCCCTCTGTGCCTACTACCCCCAACCCCTCTGCTGCCCCCTGTGTGCCTGCAGCCCCCCTCCAACCTCTCTACTACCCCCGATATATGCCTGAAGCCCCCCAACCCCTCTGCTGCCCCTGTATGCCTGCAGCCCCCCCAACCCCTCTGCTGCCCTCTGTTAGCCCCAACCCCTCTGCTACCCCGGTATACCTGCAGCCCCCCACACCCTCTGCTGCCCCCTGTATGCCTGCAGCCTCCCTCCAACCCCTCTGCTGCCCCCTGTATGCATGCAGCTCCCCTCCAACCCCTCTGCTACCCCCCTGTATGCCTGGAGCCACCCCAACCCCTACACTGCCCTCTGTAACCCCCAACCCCTACGCTGCCTCTGTATGCCAGCAGCCCCCCCAACTCCTCTGCTGCCCTCTGTAAGCCACAACCCCTCTGCTACCCCGGTATGCCTGCAGCCCCCCAACCCCTCCGTTGCCCCTGTATGCCTGCAGCCCCCCAGCCCTCCCGCTGCCCCCTGTATGTCTGCAGCTGACCTCCAACCCCTCTGCTGCCCCCTGTATGCCTGCAGCCCGCCCAACCCCTCTGCTGCCCCCTGTATGCCTGCAGCCCCCCTACCCCAATGCTACCCCCTGTAACCCTTAACTCACTGCTGCCCCTGTATGCCTGCAGCCCCCAACCCGTCTGCTACCCCTGTAACCCTCAACCCCTCCACTGCCCCCTGTATGCCTGCAGCCCCCAACCCCTCCACTGCCCCCTGTAACCTCCAGCCCCTCCACTGCCCCCTGCATGACTGCAGCCCCCCAACCCCTCTGCTGTCCCTGTATGCCTGCAGCCCCCCAATCCCTCTGTTACCCCTGTATGCCTGCAGCCCATAACCCCCCAACCCCTCTGCTGCCCCTGTATGCCTGCAGCCCCAAACCCCTCCGCTACCCCCTGTACCCTCCAACCCCTCCGCTGCCCCTGTTTGTCTGCAGCCCCCAACCCCTCTTCTACCCCCTGTATGCCTGCAGCCCCCAACCCCTTCGCTACCCCCTGTAACCTCCTGTAATCCGCAACCCCTCCACTGCCCCTGTATGCCTGCTGTCCCCCAACCCCTCCGCTACCCCCTGTATGCCTGCAGCCTCCCCCCAACCCCTCTGCTGCCACCTGTATGCCGGCAGCCCCCAAAACCCTCCACTGCCCCCTTTATGTCAGCACCCCCCAAACCCTCCGCTGCCCCTATACATGCCCCCCAACCCCTCTGCTGCCCCCTTTATGCCTGCAAACCCTCCACTGCCCCCTGTATGCCTGCAGGCGCCCAACTCCTACGCTGTCCCCTGTAACCCCCAACCCCTACACTGCCCCTGTATGCCTGCAACCCCACCTCAACCCGTACACTGCCCCCTGTAACCCCCAACCCCTACACTGCCCCTGTATGCCTGCAGCCCCCCAACCCCTCTGCTGCCCTCTGTAAGCCCCAAACCCTCTGCTACCCCGGTATACCTGCAGCCCCCCACACCCTCCGCTGCCCCTGTATGCCTGCAGCCTCCCTCCAACCCCTCTGCTACCCTCTGTATGCCTGCAGCCCCCCCAACCCCTCCGCTGCCCCTTGTATGCATGCAGCCCCCCACCCCTCCGCTGCCCCTCTGTGCCTGCTACCCCCAACCCCTCTGCTGCCCCCTGTATGCCTGCAGCCCCCCTCCAACCTCTCTACTACCCCCTATATGCCTGCAGCCCCCCAACCCCTCTGTTACCCCTGTATGCCTGCAGCCCGTAACCCCCAACCCCTCCGCTGCCCCTGTATGCGTGCAGCCCCAAACCCCTCCGCTACCCCCTGTATGCCTGCAGCCCCCCAACCCCTTTGCTACCCCCTGTAAATCCCTGTAATCCACAACCCCTCCACTGCCCCTGTATGCCTGCTGCTCCCCAACCCCTCCGCTACCCCCTGTATGCCTGCAGCCTCCCCCCAACCCCTCTGCTGCCCCCTGTACGCTGGCAGCCCCCAAACCCCTCCACTGCCCCCTTTATGTCTGCACCCCCAACCCCTCCGCTGCCCCCTGTATGTCTGCACCCCACCCCCTGTATGTCTGTACCCCCCCATCCCTCGCCAGGCATCTATGCCACCCCCTCTTCTCCACCCCAGTAAGTGTCTGTAGCTGCCTGACATACTTTGAGATCTGCTCCATGTTGTTGCCCGTTAATTGTAATCTTATGGTCTAGTATGCACTTGCCACCGTCCAATACGGGACTGGCCCCATGCTATTCTATGTTGACACTAACCATGCACCCATATGTAGCTTGCCTCCTCTGTATTCTGTGCCGGGCACTACGCATTTACCCATTGACCTTGACCACGCATATATGTGTTGCTGCCGGCACCTGTATATGCATAGTAATCTTTGACCACGCAACTCTCTGTAGCTGCCGCCATGCAACATGTGGCTGGCACCATGCTCTTGCCTACCGATGCTGACCTTGCAACTTTATGCAGTTAACGCCATGTAAGATGTGGCTGCACCATATACTTGCCCACCAATCTATTTAACCACTGTTAAGCACTTATTGGGACTGTACGTAGCAACATGTATATATATATATGCCTTCTAATGCACTTATGTAACCAAGTAAGCCTTTTTGACAGCGCCGCAATGCCCTAGGGCAGTTTGGCGCTTTACAAATTCGAATAAATACATAAATTAAAATACTGGACTTCCAGAAATTGTAAGTTGATGAGTGATACGTTGCGGTGCATTCCTGATGGTCACCCGGAAGTACCTAGAGCACTCTTACGCTACCTCACCTGACTGACTCACTCCATAGATCTTACTGGTAAGAGAAACATAATTTCCCTTATTATGCATGACTGGTTTGCTCTGTACTTTCTCGCAGTATTTCATCATTAGTGTAGCACCTATACTGCCTGCCCAGCACATACCATATGCCAGGCTGTTAAGAATTTGCCATCCACACACACGGCCCTAGAAGGAGCATAACTAAATATCCAAATAGATGTTCTACTGTTCCCCAACTGTCCACCCTAGCACTGTGTAAAATGAATCTCCATCTAGAAGGTGTCAGACCTTTTAAACTATTAGAAGTCCCTTGAAAAGGCTATTTGATCGTTATAATTTCAGGTGAAGGAAGCCCTTCCTGCAGTTCCTGAATGTCCATGCTATTCACTCCAGCCTGGGAACTGGTTTTATGCCAATGTGCACCAGAATACTTTGACGCCCCAACCTAGGTTTCACACCCCTCATCACAAAGACAGCTGTCAAATGTTGGGGACATTCATTGTGGAATCATTTCACCACATATAAAAAGATATTGCAGCAACCTGAAGCTCCAAGTCCCAGACTCCATCTCTGGAAGCCTCATTGCCCTCACTGCTGCTAGAATGGCTACACAACCTAAGCCACCCAAAATTGGAGCAACCTCTTCACCCACTCCTGCAGCAGTGACCACTACTCCTTCATTGACTACAATAGGTACTGTCCAGCTCCCAGCATCACCATTGCACATCATATTAAGAAACACAAAATGTCCCACAAACGTTATCTAATGTACAACTTTATTAAAAATACAAAACATCCCTCACAATACACTATTTTAATTTACAAATATGCAATTTTGAGACATATGTCATAGTTGAACAAGATAATAAAAACACTCTGTAACAGTGTACAAACGCTACCTAATGTTCAATTTTAAAAACGTAGCTTAGTTGTACAGCATGTTAAAAGGCACACTGGGCAATCCCACACATGACCTATTGAAAAGCAATCCTTATGGTGGGCCCTTGCCAGTTGCACATGGATGAAACTTTTATTTTAAACACAGGTTTATTAATGCACCTCCCACAGCAGCATATATAATATACACGTTTTTTAAACAAACAGGAAGCCTAACCAAAGTAAATGCAATTCCATTCACAGTCCCTGCTCGTTGCCATAGAAAATCACCAGTAAATAGGAAAGCCAATAACAAGTAACTAAGCACACACACATGTATTAAAATAAATGCAACTGTGAACATTCACAATTTTAATTATATTAGGCAGCCTCCAGAGAAAGACGTAACAGGAGAGACTGCC
Source organism: Ambystoma mexicanum (assembly GCF_040938575.1). Lineage (NCBI taxonomy): Eukaryota > Metazoa > Chordata > Amphibia > Caudata > Ambystomatidae > Ambystoma > Ambystoma mexicanum. The sequence goes on from NC_090939.1 coordinate 512,825,296, forward strand.
CAAAAGGTAAAAGCAGCTGCAGAGAAAGCATTGCCACCATTCCAGTAAGACGAATGACAAAATCACTGCAAGAGATTCCAGGAAATTATTTCCATGTGCCTACTTAAGTACTAAGGTACAGAACAATGTTAGTAACATTAGCCCTCATTACAACACCGGTGCTAAACCATGGCGCTATTAGCACCATGGTTGGTGCCGGTGTTGTAATGAGTCCACCATGGTGAAATGGGGAAATACCGCCCCATTCCAGGGTTGGTGGGACGGTATTTCCCCATTCCACCATGGCCCTTCCCCATTCCCAAATGGGAATGGGGAAGGCGGCAATTACGGTACCGCAAATTGCAGTACCGTAATTGCCTGCGAGGCCCCTTTGCGGGTCTCTGCTTTAACGGCTGGTCCAGACCAGCCATTCAGGTCGGGTCCCACAAAGGGACCTCGTAGTAAGGTGCTAAGTGGTTAACGGCGCCGCAGGCTTTTACGGCGCCGTTAACCACTTAGCGCCTGGGTCGTAATGAGGCCCATAGACTTAATCGAACTTCCTGAATAGGGGAACATGAACTAAAGTTAATAACTGAACCACTGTAAGCTATCAGTAAAATAAACTACTATCAGACATGTACATTTGATTTGATTTTTGCATTTATAACGCGCACGTGACGGACTAAACCGTATAGCGGCACAGATAATATATAGCATGCAAACAAGACAGAAGCAGGTTCAAAAGGCCAACACATCAATATATGTTTAGATGAACTACTTAAACAAAAAGGTTTTGAGAGCCCTGCAAAATTGATATAATTACTTCATAGTCCTTATCTCAGTTGGCAGCAAATTCCAAAACCTCGGTCCAAACACAGCAAAACTTTGGTCTCCTCTTGTGGTATAGACTGAACATGTAACAACATTTACAATATACCCAACTATTTACCTTTCACAAGGAGAACAACAGAAGCTACCACCAACTGGTGAACAGCACTTGAGACCAACAACCATTGGAGAGTGAAATGAGAGCCATACATATCTGAAAAATGTCGTACACGAAAAACAGACTTTAAAGTTGAAGTATGTGTTAAGGGAAGCCATGGACAATGTTCAAACCAACTGAGAATATGTCACAAAACTGAATTTATGAACATGGGGACAAATAATTAAACACCACTAAACATGGTTAACAAAGAATGTATTGGCAATTAATTAAAGAACTGCCACACAATAGCACAGCCACATCAATGGCAAGCACCAGCCAAGAAGTATAATATAGCCACAAGACCAAGTAACATCACACACATAAATCCAGTAAGTAAAGCATCTCTCTATATAACAAACTGTGCCTGGCCTAAAAAAAGGTGTACGACCAAAACATGAAGTTACTGTGTTAGGCCAAAATATTAATTGTGTTAGTAAAAAGTGTCCACTGCGTTAGAAGGAATTGTTAGTAAGAAACCATTACTGTGGTAAGTAGAAAACATTTACTGGAATAGTGAAATGGTGTGACACCACAAACAACCTATGGCAAAAACAATAAACATAGTCTATATATAAATGTACATCAATTTACAGAATCAGCTGTATACGTGCACCACAGCTGAAGCTCCACTTCATAATGCAGTGAAATCACTGCTGAGCACATGTGATCCAGTGATGCACAAAAGGCTATGTCACCGCCAACATGCACATCTTGAAAGTACACAATAAAAACTGAGAAACCCTAAATACAGAACAAGTTGCAATCATAATTAAACAGGTGTTCATAAACCAAGCAATATAGTAATGGTAAAACCAAATATTGCCAAGTCAACTGGGATTTGTAAGAACTGAACAAACAATTTGTAATTACATGTACAAATACAAAATGCAAAACATTAACAAGTTAACCGTGTCAATAACATATAAACATCACCTTCCACATCCAACTGCTGATATGACTCAGATAGATGGCAACACTGAAAACTAAAAACCTTGAGGTTGTCACAAACCAGTGTCCTCAGGGTTTATAGAATATGGTAGTTGCAATTAATTATTTCAACACAAACACAAAACTAACAATAGTCTACACACGAATCAACTAAAACACACCCCTCCAAATTATGTCTTTCATGTACGTCTGAATCTGCCCAATTGGCAATGTTGTCTACTTAACGCAGCACACCGAATAAGCAGTCACAATCATCAGTGAGTCTTAGGAAATAGCCTCACTGTTGACAAAAATAAGTTAGGACACAAAAAAGCCAGCAATTGCTGCAAAAGTTAATGGAACCATTAGAGATCAATTATAAAGCCAAACATGTTTTTCTGACCTAACAATAATCATATCTGGGATCATAGGCTTTCCCCAGGATGGACAGATAAGAACACAGAACATATAACAAATGTGCAAATTCTTAATTTCGTGACCCATGATGTAATTTTAAACATGAACAAGTGGTCACCATTCCTTGGATCATAGGTGCCTAATAAATGACAGAAGGAGCTTGCAGCACTATTGGGGTTCACTGATCCTATCAGCCCCTGTTGCACCCTTAAAAGTGGTGGAGGGACAGGCAGCACAAGTTAAAGTGACCACTACATCAATAATCATACCTCAGCATGCTTCTTGAGGATAGTGCCATTCTGGTCTTCATCTTAATCAGAATGGATGGTAAATGGGCAGCTCTCATCAATAGATTGAAGTTCTGAACACTCAATTTGGTCTTCGTGTAGAGGAAAAGGGTCAACCTGGGCACCTACGTCAGAAGTGTCTGTGGCCCTAAGTGAAGAGGACACCACCTCCTCATTTCTTCTTATGATCCTAGAAATTTGGGGTATGTCAACTTGTTAGCTTGATTTTGATGCTTCCTCTTTCATCTCTATTTACCTCCATCACCTTAGAACCTTTTCAGATTTCTGAGCAGAACCAGATACACCATGCCTTTGGAATTCATACCAGAAGTGGAACTTTCATACTCAGACATAATATCTCTGTCTACAGCTGTAGCAGAGGATGCAACATCCTTAAGCATAAGGGCCATACAGCCTATTTCCCTCATAAATACCTAAATATCCAGTGGTGTAATGGACTCCTCCAGAGAGCATGTGAAAGTAGCCTTACTTTAATACCCATAATATTTCCTCTTAATACGACCCTTTTGCTACAATCTGAGGCACCCATGCCACAGACAAACCAGAATGAGTATGACCTTAATAGGGACAGGAACTAGTACTCAAACAGGTTAAAAGCCCTGTCCTTTGGGTCAACCTATCACACCCTAAGTATTCCACTGTAGGAACCCTGTAGGCCACTTGCCAGTTATTCCTTAGGAACGTCTCGTGATCAACTACTACATTTCCAATTTATTTTTTTTGCCTTCTTTTCACCAGGTGAGGAAGCCCTTTGATCAAGAAGTGAGAATATTCTGAGCATGCAAATGTACAGAAGGTGGTCCTAACCCCCTCAAACTGAATGTATTAGAGATAGACCCCCTGCCCCTGAAACCAAATGTTGATAACTTGTAGGATTGATCAATGACTTAACAATGTGAAAATCAGAAATTTAGTGCCTTATAGAAAAGCGCTTTGAAGAAGCAATCTATTTTGTGGGCTTCGAATACCATGCACAGTAGAGAATATGTCAAGTAGTACATGGTTATCATAAATTACTAACAATCTACATTAGAAATTGGGCAGGTACCATGTTTTGGGTAAAAATAAGTGGGTCAGGCATTTCGCAATTGGTCAGCCATTTTTGTGTGGGACAAAGTCAGACAAATTCTCAATCAAACTCTAAGATGGATGCTTGAGCATAACAAAATGGTCAATTTTTGCTAAATCATGATGACATCAATGGATGACTTTTTTTATAGAGGTCATACAGAGTCCACAGGTGTAGAATAAGACAGATAAAAGCTGTTTAGACTGTGTCTGAGTGACAGCTAAGGCAACCAACCAGGGATTGGGAAAGAGGTTGTACATCAATCATGCCATTACCTCACCTTTCTAAATGTAATAAAATGGGGTGAGAGACAGGGAGAATTAGGAGTTCCAGATTTGTCTTCAGAATCCGGTTTGATGTGTCCTGCTCTGCTGCAAAGAATGAAATGATGTGTTTTGAAAACCAGCCTCAGTGTCCTGATGTGCTTCAGCCTCCGTTTCCTGCCAAGACCAACAGAAGGTGATGGGACCTTCTGTACACAAAGGAGACATGTATAATGATCACACAGCTCTCGCAAGGATTCAATTAATGGAAAGAGCTCCTCTCCCTTTCACCAAACTGTCTGCAGTCCTGGACACGCCAGACTTGCATGTCCTATGATGTGCATGTGGCACACTTCCATTCCTTGATGCAGACCTGTGAGCAGGCCTGATAGACCTGCCATGGACTTGCACAACTTAAGCACAGACACACTGCTGATGCACAGACTAATAAAGCTTGCACCAGGAGTATCATCAATAACTGCAGCACTGCACGAATTTCCATTGAGGGGCAGCTGCTACCACAGTGACAGTGCCCCCTATGGTGGAGGACCCAGTCACACACTCCCCACAACAAAGAAAAGCAGTTAATAACAGAGGCGGGAGAAGGGAAGCACATCTCCCAATCGGGCGTGTCCAGGCTATTTTGACTGGGTTGGGCCAAGTGGGGCCTTGATTTATGGAGGGGTCAAAAGAAGTACGAGCGCACACACACATAATTATCATATTTTGGGATAATGGGGTGGCACCTGGGGTAGCCAATCAGATTCCAGGGGTAGCACGTGCCACCCCAGTCCACACCACTGCTCCCAATATACTTGAGAGCAGTGAAATCACAGAAAAATCAAACGTCAAGAGCAATATTGCTTGACTATAAATTGCAGAAGAACCACACACTGAGAGAAACCAAGTGCTTCGAAATAATATCAAACACCACATAAGCAAAACACAATGCCGTTGTGTAGACAAGCACTTGGGTAGGAATAATACTTATGGGGCTAAAAGAGCTGGAAGAAAAAGCCTGTTTCGATGTTTTCGGACTGTTATATTATGAATGGTAAGGTCCTTGCAACATCTTCTTCAGTCTCTGTGCACCATAATCTAAGAAGTATCAAAGAGGTATGCATGTCTCCGCTGTGTCTTACCTTCTAATACCAACGTACTCTATGTTTAGAAACACCAATATATTGCCAGATTGTAATATGCCAGTATACTCCCAGCTACCATTACACAATTTAAGTATTTTGCCCAAATTTACAAAATCCCAGTACATTTCCAGCTTAAAAATCCCTTTTTTATATTAAGGTTTAAAACACCTCAGTCTGTGCCCAATTTGCACAATCCCAGTCTACTCCCAGTTTGCATAATCCCAGTAAACTTCCAGTTTGACAACCCCAGTATACTGCAGTGAAGATTCTCAATTCAGTCGCAAACATCATGGAGAGGACGCAGTTTTTAGAGGAACCCGGTCTTTGAGCCCACGCTGAATTCAGAACACGTATCCTTAGATCCCATGGAACACAAAGGCAAGCAATGTAATGAGCCTCTCGACCCAACCCACTGCTATTCCTTCTAACTGGAAAAATGATACTGACATACAAGGTGATAATGGCTTTGCTGCTGGTGCCTAATAAATAGGCGTCATTTCATAGTCGTCCATGAAAGATAGCATACATTGCAATTTGGTGAGATGTTCATTTTTACCATCTCCATCATGGGGTGTGTGTAGAATAAATCGTTGCAAATGATTACACAGGGGTGATGACCAGGATGCGTTGTTGGCATGGTGGTGCCTTTACTGTCTGCGCCACATTCAAACCTGTTCAAATGATACCACCTAATATACACATTGAGTAAACCACCTACAATCTGCAATTGAGCACCCATCCTCAAACCTTAAAAAACATCAGAAACAACATCTTTCCCACCAGCTTGCACAGCCCAGCTCCAGTCGGCTCATCCTCTCACTAATAGCCCACAAAGCTTGTTTTTGGATACAGACACCTCAAGAGCTGTAGACACCAATCACCTTGAATCATTTCATCACGTATATCTGGAAAGTATCAATCTACATGCACCAACACAGCCACCCAGCTACTTTGCATTTGCCCTCTGTTCCTAGAAACCAGAGGACATTTTGTTCACAGCCAACTTCGCGGAGACCTTCATGACTCTCCCTGCTCCGGCTGACTCTCTGGCCTCACAACATCTTACTTGGACGTAAGATAATAGAACCCTGGGTGTCTTTACGCCGTGCATGGGGAAACTAAAGTTTTGACAAAGCACTTGTCATCCAGAAAAGCACAGAATGACAACTATGAAGAAGCTGGAGGAAAACATGTGATCTCAGGGGTAGCTACGCCACCATCCGCAGAAAAAGTATGGCGTTGCTACAGAACTGCATTCCATTGCCATACGCACATCTTTTGAACTCTTTCGCTTATGAAGAAAACAAACCGTATTTCATTTTGACACTGACAACATCCTCAAAATCCAACAAAGCATTCACAACAAACAAAAATCTTCTGTTCCCCAAAAATCATGTCACCTGCTTATGTCCCAGATCCTTTGCCGGCTTGTAGAACCTATTGCAAGGATGAATGCAGAAAGCATCCTGTGCACACGTACTGCTCTGCCCCGCAATCACCTTAAAAAACAGTACTTCTACTCTTGCTCCAGCTCTGCTTATGGTCATCAACATCTCTGTCTGCCATGGTACTGTCCTGGACTGCTTGAAGAGGATCACGACTTGATCCTCTAAAGAAACCCACTGATAACCCATATGATCTGGCCAACGATTTCCTGATTGGGGATACCCCTGTCACCAGTAGAATCATGGAAAAGATGGTCAATATGCAATAGCAGGGGTGCAGTTGCCTAATCTTCTGTATGAGCATCAGTCTGGCTTTAGACACTCCAGTCTGCCATCTTGAGATCACAGGACAACTACACCCCACTCACCCTCACCCTCATTGATTTATCTGCTGCCTTAGATATTGTGAACAGTCAAACTCTGATCCAAAGGTTTGAACACACAATGGGAATAACATGTTCTGCCTTAGACTGTATCACCTCCTTTCTGCAGAACACAGAATTTCAATGGTTAACTTGGGCAACATAATGTTTTTGCTTCCCCAGTTACCTGGGAGTCCTTCACTAGGCCCTTGGCTCTTGAACAGCTATGTATGCCTGCTGACTGTCCTAGTTGCATCTCTTGGCTCATTCTTTCCTATGTATGCTGATAATATAAAGCTTGATTTGAAACTTGATGGAATAGCTTAAACTCTGATCGTATTTCAAAGTGTCCCTGCGGCATCCATGAGGCAAGGATTCCAAAAAACAATTAAATAAATAAATACATACATTGATAATCCACCTTGCCTCAATGCTTCCACATTGGTGATCCTCCTTATGGGCACCCCCATGTCAGTCCATCTTCCTTTGAACTGGCCTCAGCGTATGGCCCGCTTCCCACCACAGGTACCCATGCAAAGTATATGATTGAGATCTCTAGCTCTCACCCCATAGAGACTGACACACAAAAGGCTGTACACAGAAGGCCACGTCCGTACATCAGTCCTGAGGGGCGCGTGGCCTGAACAGAGGTTCCAAGAGTTCAACAGAGCCGGTTGAGGTAAGTGGGGGGTGTTGTGTGTGTGGCAGCAAGGACGCACAGTGGGATGGTGTTGAGGGGTGGGGGGGCTGGAATTAACATGGGAACAAAAGTGGAGGCAAAAGATTGACCTAATGTGGGAGTGGTGACTTTCACATCTGCTTTCCCCAAAGTAAGTCTTTTGATTTCAGGGTTTTGACCCCGAACTCAAGCATTTGGGATGACACTTGAAGATGCATTCTTTTTCTCCACAGACAAATTCATGACTTCACAAAGAAATCTCATTGCTATCTTCACCTCCTGAAATGCATACTTCCCTACCTTAATATGCCCTACAACATTGAGTTTTCCAGAACAAAGTTCTTGACTTTAAAGTTTATTGTAACAATGCTACTCAGTTATCCCCAAAACACAGATTCACCACTTACAGCTCATCCAAAACAAGGCTATGAGTATGATCTCAGACCTTAAATCTAGGGAACCCATCTCAGCGGCACTCCAGTTACTCCACTGGCTCCTTGCCAAGTAACACATCTGTTTCAAATACTTTGTTTTATCATCCGTAGGGCTTTTTGGAATGGGCCAGCATGCATCCACCTTAAAATGAAACATCATTGTCCTACAAGTTACCTGCATTGAAAATCTCATGTAGATCCTTCAGGAAGAAAGGGGACAGATCACTCAACCACGCTGGCACTGCACCTTGTAATGATTTCCGCATCTGTCTTCAGTCTGAGAAACACCAGCTTATGGTTGGGAAATTGATTCAGACTTAGCTCTCCAAATAATGATGTGACACCTAGAGTGAGCATGTGCTCCCTTCCCCCTTGCGATCCGACCCTCTTGCCTCCCTGGAATAACTCTGCACTCCCCTTTTTTCTGGGTTGCTCTTAGCTCTTTCCCTTGGCTATCACTCACCATAGCATTTACTGGTTACCATCTACATTGGAAGTCACAAACTTCATTCCATAACCAAAATCCCCACCTCTCCTGCTCTCCCAGGCCAGTCGGCCCAAGGCACATCAATGATACTTTCCAGCACTTGCATTCCTCTTCATGTTCTCCCATCCGGATTAAGATGCCATGCTACAACCAACAAATGCGATGTGTGGAAGGTTTTGAATTATTCGTAACCACTGTCACAGCTCTGAGCAACTTTCCACTCTACCATGTTTAAACACACCTGTGTGATTGCCGAATGCGGTGAACCAGAAGAAGGAGTCAGATAAGTTAATGACATGTTCAAATTGTTTTATTTAAATTAAAATACTCCTAACTTGCCCTAACCTTGTGAGGGAAGTTCCCTACTTAACAAAACTAAAGCTAAGGGTGCACGTCAAGTCCAACATAAAAAGTATCTCGTAAGTATCCCAACCAACAAACAGGCTCTACCTCTTTAGAAAAACACCTAAAGAAAAAGGGACCAGAGCCTCAGTATGAGCTTGTGCCTTGCCAAACTTGCAATCGTCTTGCTCTCAGTCCCAAAGTCTGTTGGTGGCACAATGGTATAGTTTCCACAAACTTCACATCAAGTTCTTTGTACAAAATTCCATTTATCTTCTGTATGGGTTGCACTCTCCCCTTGGGTAAAGAAAGTAAGCTGTAGCTGCTTTTAAATGTTCCAATCCCTCCAGGATCACATAAAAAGGAAACCTTTTCTCTTCCTCACCTTTGTAGTGTTGGTGCTTCCCAAAGCCCTGTGGGTCTGTCAGAAATATTTGACTTTCCAACTACACAATTCCTCTTGAGGTGATTGCCTTCTTGAGCAAGCCAGTTCCTCATGGTTCCTTGCACTTAAGTGCCAGTACTGGGTTCTACGATGTTTCCCCACAGGCTGTTGTGATCGAATCCCAGTTCACTGAGACCGATCACGGTGCTGTGGGGAAACATAATTTTCCTTGCACGCCCTCGCCCCATCATCCTCCTATGCGGGAGACAACACCACAAACCCCAGAGTCTCCTCTGCCCTCCTCCCCACTACTTACCCTGTGATATGCAGGGGACACCCCGGCCCACTCTCTGCCTTGGTGTCCATCCTCCTCACACTTCTTCTCCGAATCACACTCACACATGCATACATACGCACACACACAACTAACCCCAGTTTCCCCCCCCCTACTTTCTGCATCTGTCTTTGCCACCTCCTCGTTGCCAGCTGATTTTTCTTGGCGATTTCCAGTGAGTTTGCCATGAACAAATCGGCCATAACACCAATAATTTAGGGTGTTCCCCTTTCTTTTTCCCTCTCTCAGTATAGGGTTGGTATCTATCCCTCTTTGATATTCTTGTTGCCTTTTCCAGCCGTGATATTCAAGGCTCCTGTTCACTTTGGTTCGATGGGGCTGTGTGCCTGTTACCTGCTTTTCATCTGGGGTGTCCTTCGCAGCTATACCAGCCTTGAATTGTACTGTTCATATTTCTTTCACTTAGATCGAGTGGGACTGTGCACCTGTGACACTCCCTTGAATTCTGGTATCTTTGATGGCTAATCCACCCTTGAATTGCAGTGTTCGTATTCCCTCCACTCAGGTCTTGTGGGGTCCTGCGCCAGTTACACTCCCTTGAATTCTTTTATCTTTGGCAGCTACTCCAGCCTTGAATTGCAATGTTTATATTCCCTTCACTCATATTTTACTCACTCAGATTGTGTGGGTCTTGTGCCTGTTACATTCTATCCAGCTCTTGTACCTGCATCGTTTCCGGTATGTATGGAAAACAGCAGTTGTCCACCTCACTCTCCTGTACAATTCAATGATGTCTACCTCCCCATCGGTACTTCACTCCGTGGGAAAGCCAGTTGTTGAATGGAGATTGTGATCTACGGTTCCGTTCTGCACTCGGGTATCAGCAAACAAGGTTGTTTGCTAGGACCTGGTCCACCACTGTACCTCAGTGGTCACGCCACCCGAGAAGATGCTACACTTCTTGGCATCTCTTCCTACTTGACCGGAGCCTCCTGCTTAATCAAGTCACCCACCTTCTAGACTCCAGCAAGTGGGACATGCTTCCCTCATGCTACCGCTGGCTCCGGGGCTCGATGTGCCTCCGCCACTCCTGGACAGCAATGCTGGAGGGGCTCGCCTCTGCATAGCACTCGTTCTCCATTCTCCGTAGGACTCTCTCTCTTTATACACGTCATTGGGACACCACTAGTTGTGTCAGTCCTCCTTTCTTATGGAATTTACACATTGTTCAGCATTACCTTCAGCCAACAGGGACAAAGAAGGATGAACTGGATTTCACAGCCCTTTAAGAGTGATAGCAATACTTGAGATATATGGGGATGCATAAGTTACTCAAACATCAATAATCGAAACAACTCATGTAGTTGGCAAAAAGGATAAATGTTTTAATATCATTTATCTAAAACAGGGAGTACAACGGACATCAACAGACGTGTCAGCGTAATGACTCTCTCGAAACTTCTCAAAGCATTTCATAATAAAATTACATTTTTATAGTACATGTTCATCATTGATAACGTTAACCTGCGTATCACTAACGTCATCCTATGTGGCAAACTTCAAAACCTATGGGGGAATGTGATAGGGTCTAAACAGATCATCTAAGTATGCGATCCATACTCGTTTGGGCAGTGAAATAAAGTGACTTGCTTCTTAACATGAGGTGGGGCAACTAAGCCCTTCCCTAAAAATGTGTCAATTTGAACATCACTAAATATGCGACATCTAATTGGCTACACAACTACAGGACCTTTGATCATACGGTCCTCTATTATTGGTTACTTTTTAACCTCCGTCAGTACCTTCCCAACCTCTGTTAGCAGCACGCAGGCTGAGCGTCCATGTGCTGGAGAGCTCATCTTAACTGTGCTTCCCACCAATTAGCATGACCATCCATCATCACCTCAGTGGTCTGACGTCAATTAAAGCTTTGAACTTGTCCTTGGAAATGCTCCTTGCTACTGAAGAATTCAGGGGAGTGAAGGCATATTCTGGCCTCGTGTGTAGGTGTGACCATCATGCTTGTTCAGCTTCTTCTCCCCACATGACTGAAGACCACGAAATTGAGCTTTCAGTGTATTAAAAATCTATTCTTTAATAGACCTCTGACATCTTCTTGGTTTTGTCCATGTCTTCTGAACAGGAGCTTTGTTCTTTCACATGATTTGTATTCAATGTCAGCTCACCCTAGTCTGATATGGCCTTGGCTTCTTGGATCATCTAACCTCGCCTTTCTGATTTTCGCATGTAGTTCACTTATTTTCTGATTGCAACAAAATGAAAAAGAGGCCTTCTTTATTTTGCTCAGCACTGCTATCGTAAGTAGTGGGAACATCCGTCTGTTATTGACTCCAATTACACGGCCATAGTAGTGGCCGTGTAGTTATGGTTAAGTTGCTGTTTCCATAGGAAGAGCACTTTTTGGGCGGCTTATAACTTCGCTCCCCCTGGACGAATCCTCACCAAACTTTGCAAAAAAATGAATTGTTTTGCAAAGTTTGGTGATGTTTGGTCCAGGGGGGCAAAGTTATAGGGGAGTCACAAAACGGTTTTTTCCCCCATAGACTGAATGGGGGAAAACTTTGCGCACGGCTACAGGCGAAACCGCTGGACGGATTTGCATCAAATTTGAGGCAGTGGCAGGGACTTGGCCGTGAAAGCGTGCTTTTGCAAATTTTGTGCCAATCCATCCAGTAATTCCCTTAAAAACGATCAAAAAGTATGTCTCTAAAAATGAGTGATATCTATGTCCGCTCACCGGTCACACTTCCCTGTTCGCTCTGTGGAGAACATTGCAATTGGCTTTTCTATGGCGTGTTTCCCGCGACCATGTTGCGCTTTTACCAGTTGGTTGTGGCACAGCATGAAGTGCGTCGTAATCTTTTGATACGTCCGCCATGTTTACTTCATTTTCTGTTCAACGCGAACATCGGCGTTAACATACCTAAACGAAGAAGGCACCAATGCACTTATAACACTTATGGAACACTGTTTCAAAAGGTGAGTGTTAAAGAGACGTGGTAGTAGAAAGTCAAACATTGAAGCATTCTTGTTAGTACTGGCATACGGTACAGTGGGACTTGCTACTCATTGTACGACATGAACTTACGTCGTCCATTTTACAATCCATAAACAACATTACTGCGATCAGAGTGGCGGAAATCTGAGGCAGCCACCTGCTCAATTTTGTACACACAGCCCTTCTGCACCTGTACGCCAGTAGCGGTTCTCATAAATTGACGCTGATATGTTGTTGCAAAATGAGAATGTATTTGCATTCAGAGTGAAGGCCACTGCATTTTCTCTTTTCAACACGAGCTCAGTACGGCTGCATATTTATCGACACCCGTAGGGTCCCTTGTTTTTTAACCTTGAAGTACAGGGAAAGAGTAGAAAGAATGTAGGGAGTAACAGTTTGAAAAACATATTGTTTGATAAGGTTATGCTTCAAAAACATTTGCACCGACCATCACAAATTAATTCCCGATAGGCAGTCTTCCAGATACACTAGTGTCTGACTACAGCTAACGCAATGGAGGCGCTCCACATCATGTAAGTGTATTTTTGCTGCCTAAATTCCGAATTGACGTTATGTTTTAGTTTGTAAAAAAATATTTATATTTTCCCTAATGTTTTACAAGCGTTATGTGCCGTTGCAATTATTTCCCTATTATGGACATTGCACATTGTCGCCGTTTGTAGGGTGCCACTACATTTCCCCAAATTAAAATAATATTTAATAAGAAAGGTATGTGTTACCATTTTTTTCGTGCAGAGGTTGTGCAGTGATACACGTTTTATTTCCCCTTCCAACGTGCAGCTACTTCCAAAGAAGAATTGTATTATTAATAACGACGTTCCAGCTTTCTGTGCCATTCGATTTATTTTTCCAATTATGGACATTGCACATTGTCGCCGTCCCTAGGGTCCCACTACATTTCCTCCTATTGAATAAATGTTTTACTGAAAATGTTATGTAGTACAACTGTGGTTTATCCAAAGGTTGTGTATTCATACATCTTTTAATTCACATTTCCTCCTCAGATACTTTCTTCCCTATTGTGTTTGTCACGGATTACAGATGCCAAGTGACAGGTTTTTTAACCGTCAAATGCAACTGTTTATAACCGGCTGTCTCAGGATTATAATTCACTGGGATGATCGTGTGGACCCTTTGTGTCCTTACGCTGCTGTCGCTATAAGAAGTAACATTCCATCCTTTCTTGTGCTGTAGATCACAGCGGTTGACATCGCCTTGCACATCAATGTGGGAGGAAAATGACTATTGTGGCGGCAATGCTTACTTTCTGTGTGAGGAAAAAAACAACGTGACCTTTAACATTGTCAATATCGACCAAAGAGATGAACCTAATACTTCTATGGAAAAGCGAATAGTGCTATCTTTTCGCACAGTTCATTGTGAAACACAACTACTTTGCTACATGCATAAGGCGATGATTTCGCTCACTTTATGGTGAAATAAAACTACTGGGCAAATTTTTAAATGTTAGTCTTTTCTTTACAAATGTACTTAGCTTACCATAATGGGGCAATGTGCAGTGTTTTTTGGTTTCACTTTGAAGTATAACATCCCTTTAACAAAGTTTTTTTTACTGAATGTACATATATATATGGCAGGCAACGAAAACAAATAGGTTAAACATGTGATGTCGTCAGTGATGTCATCAGTGACATTTCAGAGGACAGCTTTCATGTTCTGGGTGTTAGAGTTAGCCGTGCACTGTGGTGATGGCAAGTAAGGGGGCTCAGTCTCCCATAACTGGCGAATTTCAGGGATTTTTCGTTTTTACTTTGAACCACAATGGGGAGGGCGAACATTTTCCTTTAGTGAAGTGCACAGGTTTTTCGTAGGGCAACTTAACCATAATGTCCCCTCAACAAAGTTTTTTTTGTAGTGATATATATACGGTAGTGGCCATGTAGTTATGGTTAAGTTGGTGTTTCCATAGGAAGAGCACTTTTTGGGCGGCTTATAACTTCGCTCCCCCTGGACGAATCCTCACCAAACTTTGCAGTATATGGCCCACTCTGAATTCTTTTGCAAAGTTTGGTGAGGATTCGTCCAGTGGGGGAAAAGGTATAGGGGGGGTCCCAAAACGTTTGTTTTTTCCCATAGACATAATGGGAAAAAACTTTGCTCACTCCTACAGCCCAAACCGCTGGACGGATTTACACCAAATTTGCGGCAGGAGCGGCAGCTTGGTCCCGAAAGCTTTGCTTTATTTGGTGTAAATCCGTCCAGTAGTTTTAAAAAAAATGACAAAAATGTAAGTGAAAAAAATGAGTGATATCTGTGTTCGCTTCGCGGACACACTTCCCTGTTCGTTCCACGGACAGGACGGTGATTGGGCAAGCAGCTTGCGTGATGTCCGCGGGCATCTGACGTGCTCTCTCATTGGATGCAGTGAAAGCGTGCAGTGCGCCTGGCTCAGAGACGCCCGCCATCTTTATTCCTCGCATGAGAGGCTTTGTCAGCAGGAGCGGGATCTGCCGCCTGCACAGTAAGTCCGCCCCCGTCCGTGTCTGTCTCCTGTTCCTCCCACCCCCGCTCATGGCCGGTGTGTCCTTCTTGTCCCCCCCACCCCCACTCATGCTCTGTGTCTCCCCTGTTCCTCCAGCCCCCGCTCACGCCATCGGCACACAATGGCCAGAGGAGGGCCGAGGAGCAGGATCTTCCGCCTGTACACGAACGCCGTGTGTGTCTCTCCTTCCCCCCACCCCCCGCTCATGCCCCGTGTGTCTCTCTCCCTCCCCCCCAACCCCCGCTCATGCCCCGTGTGTCGCTCTCCCTCCCCCTCACCCCCCGCTCATGCCCCGTGTGTCTCTCTCCCTCCCTCCCACCCCCCGCTCATGCCCCATGTGTCTCTCTCCCGACCCCCCACCCACCCCCCACTCATGCCCCGTGTGTCTCTCTCCCTCCCCCCACCCCCCGCTCATGCCCTGTGTGTCTTTCTCCCTCCCCCCACCCCCGCTCATGCCCCATGTGTCTCTCCCTCTCCCGGCCAGCCCCGCTCATGCCCCGTGTGTCTCTCCCCCTCCCGCCCATGCCCCGTGTGTCTCTCTCACCCCACCCCCGCTCATGCCCAGTGTGTCTCTCTCCCTCCCCCCACCCCCCACTCATGCCCCGTGTGTCTCTCCCCCTCCCGCCCACCCCCGCTCATGCCCCGTGTGTCTCTCCCCCTCCCGCCCACCCCCGCTCATGCCCCGTTTGTCTCTCTCGCTCCCCCCACCCCCGCTCATGCCCTGTGTGTCTCTCTCCCTCCCCCCACCCCCACTCATAACCCGTCTGTCTCTTCCCCTCCCCCCACCCCCTGCTCATGCCCCGTGTGTCTCTCTCCCTTCCCCCCACCCCCGCTCATGACCCGTGTGTCTCTCTCCCTCCCCCACACCCCACTCATGCCCCGTGTGTCTCTCTCCCTCCCACCCCCGCTCATGCCCCGTGTGTCTCCCTCCCCCCACCCCTGCTCATGCCCCATGTGTCTAAACGCTCCCCCCCACCCACG
This sequence comes from Ambystoma mexicanum, assembly GCF_040938575.1. Classification (NCBI taxonomy): domain Eukaryota; kingdom Metazoa; phylum Chordata; class Amphibia; order Caudata; family Ambystomatidae; genus Ambystoma; species Ambystoma mexicanum. The sequence continues at coordinate 512,841,345 of NC_090939.1, forward strand.
CTCATACCCCATGTGTCTCTCCCCCTCACGGCCACCCCCTGCTCATGCCCCGTGTGTCTCTCCCCCTCCCGCCCACCCCCCTCTCATGCCCTGTGTGTCTCTCCCCCTCCCCCCCACACCCCGCTCATGGCCCGTGTGTCTCTCTCCCTCCCCCCAACCCCGCTCATGCCCCGTGTGTCTCTCTCCCTCCCCCCCACCACCGCTCATGCCCCGTGTGTCTCTCCCCCTCCCACCCAACCCCCGCTCATGCCCCGTGTGTCTCTCTGACCTCCCGCCCACCCCCCGCTCATGCCTCGTGTGTCTCTCTCCCTCCCCCCCACCCCCGCTCATGCCCCGTGTGTCTCTCTCCCTCCCTCCCACCCCCGCTCATGCCCGTGTTTCTCTCCTGTACCCCCCACCCCCTGCTCGTGCCCTGTGTCTGTTTCCTGTTCCCCCCACCCGCTCATGCCCCGTGTCTCTCTCCTGTTGCCCCCCGCTCATGCCCCGTGTCTGTCTCCTGTTCCCCCCACCCACTCATGCCCTGTGTCTCTCTCCTATTGCCCCCTGCCCCCCGCTCATGCCCCGTGTCTGTCTCCTGTGCCCCCCACCTGCTCATGCCCTGTGTCTCTCTCCTGTTGCCCCCACCCCCTGCTCATGCCCCCGTGTCTGTCTCCTGCACTCCCCCACCCCCCGCTCATGCCCCGTGTCTGTCTGCTGTTGCCCCCCACCCATGCCCCGTGTCTGTCTCCTGTAACCCCCAACCCCCCACTCATGCCCCGTGTCTCTCTCCTGTTGCCCCCCACCCCCTGCTCATGCCCTGTGTCTGTCTCCTATTGCCCCCCACCCCCCGCTCATGCCCCGTGTCTGTCTCCTGTTCTCCCCACCCCCCGCTCATGCCCCATATCTATCTCCTGTTCCCCCCACCGCCCAACCCCCGCTCATGCCCCGTGTCTGTCTCCTGTTTCCCCCACCCGCCGCTCATGCCCCGTGTCTCTCTCCTGTTGCCCCCACCCCCTGCTCATGCCCCGTGTCTGTCTCCTGTACCCCCACCCCCTGCTCATGCCCCACTGTTGGAACAGGGCAGACACGGGGCATGAGCGGGGGTGGGGGCCCCACCTGGCCCTGCCCCCGCTCATGCCCTGTGTATCTCCTGTTCACCCCCGCTCATACTCCGTGTCTGTCTCCCTCCTTTTCCCCCCGCTCATGGCCCGTGTCTCCCCTGTTCACCCCCACCCCCCGCTCATGCCCCGTGTCTGTCTCCTGTTCCCCCCACCCGCTCATGCCCTGTGTCTGTCTCCTGTTCCCCCACCCGCTCATGCCCCGTGTCTCTCTCTTGTTGCCCCCCACCCGCCTGCTCATGCCACGTGTCTGTCTCCTGTTCTCCCCACCCTCCGTTCATGCCCCGTGTCTGTCTCCTGTTCCTCCCACCCCCCGCTCATGCCCCGTGTCTGTCTCCTTTTGCCCCCACCCCCCGCTCATGCCCCGTGTCTGTCTCCTGTTCTCCCCACCCCCAGCTCATGCCCTGTGTCTGTTGCTCCCCCCACACCCCGCTCATGCCCCATGTCTGTCTCCTGTTCCCCCACCCCTGCTCATGCCCTGTGTCTGTCTCCTGTTGCCCCCACCCCCCGTGTCTCTCTCCTGTACCCCCCACCCCCCGCTCATGCCCCGTGTCTGTCTCCTGTTCCCCCCACCCGCTCATGCTTCGTGTCTCTCTCCTGTTGCCCCCCCACTCATGCCCCGTGTCTGTCTCCTGTTCCCCCCACCCGCTCATGCCCCGTTTCTCTCTCCTGTTGCCCCCTACCCCCTGCTCATGCCCCGTATCTGTCTCCTGTATCCCCCCACCCCCGCTCATGCCCCGTGTCTCTCCTTTTGCCCCCCACTCCTCATGTCTGTCTTCTGCTCATGATATTTATCCCAATGATCCTTTACAGTTTTTGGTCAGCATTATAAGAATCCCTTGTACAGAGTTTTTATGAAAAGTAAATGCACATGTGATCTCATCAGTGATGTCATCAATGACATTTGTGATGTCATCTTTGATGTCCTGGGTGTTAGTGTTAGCAGTGCACGGTGGCGCGAGTTATGGTTGCTTATCTTTCTTGTTCGGTTTTACTTTGAACCATAACGTCCTTTGAACAAAGTTTTTTCACTGAATTTCATAGGTTTTTAGTAGCGCAACTTAACCCTAACGTCCCTTTAACAAAGTTTTTTCACTGAATTTCATAGATTTTTAGTAGCGCAACTTAACCATAACGTCCCTTTAACAAAGTTTTTTTACTGAATATATATATATATATATACATTACACAGCCACAGTAGTATATGGGTCACTCTGAATTTTTTTGCAAAGTTTGGTGAGGTTTGGTCCAGGGGTGCAAAGTTATAGTGGGGGGGGTCCCAAAACTTATTTTTTTCCCATAGACTGAATGGGGAAAAAACTTTGCTCACGCCTACAGCCCAAACCGCTGGACGGATTTTCACCAAATTTGGACCAAGAGCAGCAGCTTGGTCCGAAAGCGTGCTTTTGCAAATTTGATGAAAATCTTCCAGTAGTTTTTTTTTTAAATGACCAAAAAGTAGGTCACAAAAAATTAGTGATATCTATGTTCGGTCCGCGGACACACTCCCTATTCTCTCCGCAGACAGTGTCCTGATTGGCTAATCGGCTTGCGTCATGTCCGCGGACATGCAACGTGTTTGGTGATTGGATGGTGAAGAGCGTGAAGTGCGTCTGATTTTTGGAAACGTCCGCCATCTTGGATTCGCCGACATCCGCGGACAGCGCAGTGAAACTTGGTGGAAAAATACTATTTAGTAAAGTGTGTTGGCGTGTAAGACTACTTGGGGAGGGTGGGGGAGTAAGAGATGGGTTAAATGTTGTATTTACTTAGGTGGCAGGCACCCCTGCTGTGTTCGTTCTGACCGCGAACAACACAGGTGTCCTGAAATGTTCGTAAATAAACAAAATGGGGGTGTTAGGAGGACACTACACCTGTACATATGGTTCGTATGCAAGTTGAAACTGTTCTAAGAACACATCAAGTGTCCTGGGATGTTTGTAAATAAACAAAATGGGGGTGTCCTGAGGACGCTATACCTGTTCGTAGGCAAGTTGAAACTGTTCTAAGAACACATCAAGTGTCCTGGGATGTTCGTCAATAAACAAAATGGGGGTGTCCTGAGGACTCTATGCCTGTCCATATTGTTCATAGGCAAGTTGAAATTGTTCTAAGAACACATCATGTGTCCTAGGATGTTCGTAAATAAATGAAATGGAAGTGTTCTGAGGACGGTAGACCTGTCCGTATTGTTCGCAAGCAAGCAGATACTGTACTAATAACGCAAGTGGTGTATTGAAATGTACGTAAATAAACAAAATGGGTATGTCCTGAGGACGCTATGATTGTCCGTATTGTTCACAAGCAAGTTGAAACTGTTCTAAGAATACAGTCGGTGTCCTGAAATGTTCGTAAGTAAACAAAATGGGGGTGTCCTGAGGACTCTATGCCTGTCCGTATTGTTCATAGGCAAGTTGAAATTGTTCTAAGAACATGTGTCCTGGGATGTTTGTAAATAAACAAAATGGGGTGTCCTGAGGATGCTATACCTGTCCGTACTGTTCGCAGGCAAGTTGAAATTGTTCTAAGAACACATCAAGTGTCCTGGGATGTTCGTAAAATAAACAAAATTGGGGTGTCCTGAGGACACTAGACCTGCCCGTATTCGCAAGCAAGCTGAAACTGTCCTAAGAACACACGCGGTGTCCTGAAATGTTCGTCAATAAACAAAATGGGGGTGTCCTGAGGACTCTATGCCTGTCCATATTGTTCGTAGGCAAGTTGAAATTGTTCTAAGAACACATCATGTGTCCTAGAATGTTCGTAAATAAATGAAATGGAAGTGTTCTGAGGAAGGTAGACCTGTCCGTATTGTTCGCAAGCAAGCAGATACTGTACTAATAACACAAGTGGTGTACTGAAATGTAGGTAAATAAACAAAATGGGTATGTCCTGAGGACGCTATGATTGTTCGTATTGTTCACAAGCAAGTTGAAACTGTTCTAAGAATACAAGCGGTGTCCTGAAATGTTCGTAAATAAACAAAATAAGGGTGTCCTGAGGACGCTGTCCGTATTCTTTGTAGGCAAGTTGAAATTGTCCTAAGAACATGTGCCTTGGGATGTTTGTAAATAAACAAAATGGGGTGTCCTGAGGACGCTATACCTGTCCGTACTGTTCGTAGGCAAGTTGAAATTGTTCTAAGAACACATCAAGTGTCCTGGGATGTTCGTATATAAACAAAATGGGGGTGTTCTGAGGACACTAGACCTGTTCGTATTCGCAAGCAAACTGAAACTGTCCTAAGAACACACGCAGTGTCCTGAAATGTTCGTAAATAAACGAAATGGGGGTGTCCTGACGACGCTGTCCGTATTGTCCGTAGGCTAGTTTAAATTGTTCTAAGAACACATCATGTGTCCTGAATGTTCGTAAATAAACAATATGGGGGTGTCCAGAGGACGCTATACCTGTTCGTACTGTTTGTAGGCAAGTTGAAACTGTTCTAAGAACACATCAAGTGTCCTGGGATGTTCGTCAATAAACAAAATGGCGGTGTCCTGAGGACTCTATGCCTGTCCATATTGTTCGTAGGCAAGTTGATATTGTTCTAAGAACACATCATGTGTCCTAGGATGTTCGTAAATAAATGAAATGGAAGTGTTCTGAGGACGGTAGACCTGTCCGTATTGTTTGCAAGCAAGCAGATACTGTACTAATAACACAAGTGGTGTACTGAAATGTACGTAAATAAACAAAATGGGGGTGTCCTGAGGACGCTGTCCGTATTGTTTATAGGCAAGTTGAAATTGTTCTAAGAACATGTGTCCTGGGATGTTTGTAAATAAACAAAATGGGGTGTCCTGAGGATGCTATAACTTTCCGTACTTTTCGTAGGCAAGTTGAAATTGTTCTAAGAACACATCAAGTGTCTTGGGATGTTCGTAAATAAACGAAATGGGGGTGTTCTGAGGACACTAGACCTGTCCGTATTCGCAAGCAAGCTGACACTCTCCTAAGAACACATGCGCTGTCCTGAAATGTTCGTAAATAAACAAAATTAGTGTGTCCTGAGGACGCTATGCCTGTCCGTATTGTTCGCAGGCAAGTTGAAACTGTTCTAAGAACACACACAGTGTCCTGAAATTTTGGTAAATAAACAAAATGGGGGTGTCCTGAGGACGCTGTCCGTATTGTCCGTAGGCAAGTTTAAATTGTTCTAAGAACACATCATGTGTCCTGAATGTTCGTAAATAAACAATATGGGGGTGTCCTGAGGACGCTATACCTGTTCGTACTGTTTGTAGGCAAGTTGAAACTGTTCTAAGAACACATCAAGTGTCCTGGGATGTTCGTAAATAAACAAAAAGGGGGTGTTCTGAGGACACTAGACCTATACGTATTCGCAAGCAAGCTGAAACTGTCCTAAGAACACACGCGGTGTCCTGAAATGTTCGTCAATAAATAAAATGGGGGTGTCCTGAGGACACTAGACATGTCCGTATTGTTCGCAAGCAACCTGAAACTGTCCTAAGAACACACAGGTGTCCTGAAATGTATGTAAATAAACGAAATGGGTGTGTCCTGAGGACGCTATGCCTGTCCGTATTGTTCGCAGGCAAGTTGAAACTGTTCTAAGAACACACACGGTGTTCTGAAATGTTCGTAAATAAACGGAATGGGGGTGTCCTGAGGACGCTATACCTGTCCGTACTGTTCGTAGGCAAGTTGAAACTGTTCTATAATGTTCACAGACATTAAAAGTGCCCATATGGCATAGTTAAAATGTTTGACTCTATCGGTGTGATCAATGGGTGTGATATGCTGCAGTACGGCCATGCACCCAAGACTCTATGCCCTGGCCACAACCACCACAGCATATCACACCCATAGTGGCTTATAACTTTGGGACCCAAGAACAAATTTATAAGCAATGAAGTTATAAGCCAGTATGAGTGTGATATGCTGTGGTGGTTGTGGGCAGGGCCTAGAGTGTTGGGTGCATAGACAAGACCAAATTTATAAGCACCGAGGTTATAAGCTACTATGGGTGTGATATGCTGCGGTGGTTGTGGCCAGGGCCTAGAGTCTTGGGTGCATGGCCAAGACCAAATTTATAAGCACTGAAGTTATAAGTCACTATGGGTGTGATTTGCTGCAATGGTTGTACTTATTATAATATACTTACTGTTTGGTTTAGTAACTGGGGTACATATATTCCTTGTTCATTTCTGTGATAAGAGAAAATATCATGTTAGTATTGATATTTTGTAATGATTTATAACATTGAATAATCAACATTTTTTTTTTACCCTCCTATTTAGTAGATTACAAACCAGTGTACGGTGCAATTTGCTAAGTTTCTGTGTTTGTTGCTTAAATCATTGGGTCTGTGGGAAGAAAAAAAATCCATGTTGGATAAAAAAAAACTTTTTTTGTTATGCTACAGTCTATTTGTTTGTTTGGTTTCAGTGTTCACTTGTTGTTTCTGGCTAATGTTCTATATGTTGGCTTGTTGAAGATTTTTGGAGCAGTTAGATACCTGTTGGCATATTCTAACTGTCTATTTTTTGTTATAATGAAGTGGTATTGATTTATCTGTTTGGATATTGTAAAATCTTGGGGCAGTTAGATACCAGTTGGCGTATTCTAACTGTTTATTTTTTATATAATTTAGTGGTATTCATTCATCTGTTTAGTTGTTGTAGAATCTTGGGGCAGTTAGATATCTGTTGGCATATTCTAACTGTCTTTTTTTGTTATAATGAAGTGGTATTGATTTATCTATTTGGATATTGTAAAATCTTGGGGCAGTTAGATACCAGTTGGCGTACTCTAACTGTTTATTGTTTGATATAATTTAGTGGTATTCAATTATCTGTTTAGTTGTTGTAGAATCTTGGGGCAGTTAGATAGCTGTTGGCATATTCTAACAGTTTATAGTTTTTTAATAGAAGTTTTGTTAATATTTAAATACAGATTAGTTAATAAATTTTGGTTTTAAGAAGATTAAACAAACGTTTGTAAGATTTGCTGGTAATCTCTGCTTTAGAGTAATGGTACTATCATTACATCCAAACCATCCCCATTTTTTTTAATAAATGCAGTATAGTGACCTGCGTTGGTTGTGGCTTCTGCGTGGTAGATTATATCTATTGTTGTGATGGTTTTCTTACCAAGTGGTACTTGACCATGTGCGAATCCACTCAGCTTGCATTTTTCTTTTTGTGCTGTCTGCATTGTAACATAGAAGCCTTAGTATTACGTATTTACTATGTGTTTGTATTAGTAAGGTGGAGCGATTATCCGAATTGCAGGTAGTACATAATCTACCATAGTTTGCATTTTGTACAAGTTGCTGAAATGGAACGGATTCACAATTAGGAATGGATACATATACGAAGCACTCATTAGGGATTTGTTGTTGTGTCACATTGTTGCAGAGAGTGCATGTATGTTTCCACATGTATGAAATCTGGAGGATTTCATTTATAGGTATGTTTTTGTTTTCCAGTACTTGTAGGAGGTACATTAAACATTCTTGTGGCTCTTCCTGTGAGTTTATAGTGAATTTCACCATTCCAGCACAGTAGTCCAATTGTTGTCTTATTCCATGAACACTATACGTGTTGTCAGGATTGTTTGTTGCGTTTCTATGAAGTACTAACATTTGCAAACACAATTGGTCTGTACTGTGTAAGTAAATCTTCTCAACAATTGGTGATATTTGAAATAGAATATTCATTGCTACATTTGCGTAGCAACTTACACCAGTTATATTTGAAAGTTTAAATGGACCAGGTAGTTCTGTATCTGAGTGCTTTGGAGTTTGTCTTCCTTCTTTGAAGAAGTACCTGCTTTACTTTCCCTAATAGGTTCTTTTTTGCTTGTGGTACTTGATGAAGTATTAGTTTCTTTTACTCTCTTTGGAGGATTTGCAGTGACATCCTGTTGCATTTCTGTTTCATTTAGTTTTCTTTTACAACGTTTTACTTTTTGTGGAACAGGATATGTTTGTAGATGGGGGGTGTATAGTGAATGAAGTCTATTGTATTGTAAAATGCAAGGAATATCAGTGTTTACTTTACTTGCATCAAAGTTGATTAGAAATAGACCTTCAAGTGTACTTAAGCGTGATAGTGCTGCGTAGCTCATGCTTTCTTTAAAGACTGCGTTACCAATATCTATCAATGCTTTGTCTAGGGTAAGACCTTGTGATTTACAAATGGTGACTGCATATGCAAGAGTTAGAGAAAATTGTTCTCTGCGTACATACATGTCTTTGAAGAGAAGGAATAGAGCTGTTGAGCGTCCTATCCTTTTCACTTCTGAAAGTTTGTCAAAGAGAATATTGACAAACTGAATGTTGTTGTCACGTGGGTATGTTTGAAAGCCAACAACTGTACCCAGTGCTCCATTAACTAGTCCTTGATCCACGTCAAGGTTACGTTTAAGCATTACTCTACAATTTAAGGATAATTTTAATATTTTTTACAATCCAGCTGTGTTGGAGATTGAATTTTCTAAACTATTTAGTCTTGTTGTGGCTTGCTCACACATGGGTAGTGCCATACCATGTACCTCTAGTTTGTCTGTGGTGCTAATTTCAATTATTGGTTGCATTTCCTTTTTTAACATTGTTTCATTGAATTTGAAACAGTTTGCAAGAGTTGGCATTAAGGCTATACAATTGACATTTTTTGCGCTAATTGTTCCATAACATCCGTAGCAATATGCATTATCGCCATAAAGGGCATGAATGTGCTAGGTTTTCAATATTGCTTGTGCTTCTTGAGATAGTATACCAACTCTAATACTTTTTAAGATGTTGGCATAAGTGAGATCTGCAGATTGCCGAATGTTTTCTGTTAATTCTCTGTATTGGAAATGTTGCCAAAGGTTGACATTTCCTATGCTGCCAACAGTTTTATGGCAGAGTTTGTGTCCTAAGTTTTAAAAATAGGCTCGCATTTCACTGGTGTCAATTGAAGAAGATCTCCGAAAACAATAATGTGTTTTCCTCCAAAGAGCTCTTCGTAGTTTTTTTGAGTACTTCTTGTAATCTGAGGTGAATCAAAGCCAACATTAGGTTGGAGACCATGCTCACTTCATCTATTAATAGCATTTTCATTTGTTTTAATACTCTGCATAGTTCCATTGCAGCTTCTGTAGAAAGTTTGTAATAGTCTCATTTGTTTTGGTGTTCTGCTGGCAGGAGTAGTAATCGGTGTAAAGTGACACCGCCTATGTTGTAGGCAGCTAAACCTGTGGGGGCAGTGACAACAGCTAACAGTTTGTTGTTTGTCAATTGTTGAAGGAATTAGCTGATGATTTTGATTAAGAATGTTTTGCCAGAACCAGCTTCACCACTGACGTACAGTAGTATAGGTTTGTAATTTTGGCAGGTGCATTCTTTATTTTCATGTTGTATACCATGTGCAATTTCTTTTGTTACTTCTTGAAAAATGCTACGTTGCTCATTGTTTAGTTTTGATTGTAGTATAGTTAAGTCTTCTTTATCTTCATACTGACACATAGGGGCCGAATCATGGAATCACCGTGCCCTGAAAAAAGTGGTGCAAGCTAGTGCAAGTAGGCGCAAGCGTGAAAAAGGAAGCACACATGCTCGCGTGTGATTCATGGCAGTCCCTGCGCGTGTTTTTCTTGGGATGTGCGCCAAACCCGTGTGTGGCGCAAATGGGCGCACACATCATTGCAACATCCCGAACGCCGTGCACGACGTGCACAGGGAAAGCGCACAACTTCCGCGCACACACAAAAAAGGGGGCAGGACACGGAGCATAACACGCAGAATGAGGAACAATGCGTGAAAAAGAAGGCGTAACTGGGGAAGTACTGCGGGGAAATACACAGATTACCCAAATGCACACGAACAACCCGTATTCCTGGATTTGAATACGGGAAACCTGCGCACGGCAAAAGACACGCATAGGCGTCAATGCATCCGCCACATGTAGGCAGGCGGAAGCGTCCCCTTGCACAGTGTAAAAGTGCACGCAAACAACAAACACGTATATACAGCTACGATGAATGTCCCATTTTTGTCGCAGCACTGATCGTGGGACACCGCAGGAGGGGGAGAATAGCCAGGGCCCACATTTTTTTAACCCGGACCAGCCTTTTTAGGATGCCTGACGACCACATCCATGGGCGTATAGGTTTCCACCTCGTATCATCCTAGACCTCGTCAGGGAGTGCGAAGAGAACCTTACATCCCCCACCCTGTGCTCCCAAGCATTGAGCCCCTTGGAGAAGGTTCTCAATGTCCTGCATTTTTTGGCCACTGCGTCATTTCATCGAACTACTGCCATAGTGGGTGGGGTCTCACAGGCCACACAGTCACACTGCTTACACCAGGTGTTGGCAATCATCACTGCACGCCCCTCAGTCCGCAGGCACATATACATGCCCAGAACACCCGCAGAAAGGCAGGCCATGGTCCAGGACTTTTACAGGGTGGCACACTTCACCAAAGTGCTCAGTGCCATAGATTGCACCCATGTGGCCCTACGTCCACCTACGGCCACTGAGCACATCTATCGAAACCTCAAGCACTGGCATTCCATCAACATGCAGGTTGTAGGCGATGCTAAAGGAATCATCACCTCTGTCTATGCAAAATACCCTGGCTCCACCCATGACAGTTTCATATACAGAATGTCCGCCCTGAGCCGGGCCCTGGAAGCTGGGCAGCATGGCGACACATGGCTCCTACGTGAGTACAAATGCCTGTGCACATGTATGCAAGTCACACACAAATACCCCAACCCAATAATCTCAACTATTATCACCTCCCCAGGGGACAGTGCCTACCCTCTGAGCAACCACATGATGACGCCAATCCGGAACCCCACCACACCACCCCAGGTAAGATACAACGATGCCCATATTACAACCAGGGCATAGTGGAGCGCACATTCAGAGTGCTCAAGTCACGCTTCCGCTCCCTTGACCGCTCTGGTGGGCAGCTACTATATGCACCCCAGAGGTGTGCAGGATCATTGTGGCAGCATGTGTCCTGCACAATGTTGCAACACGGCGGGAGGTACCGGTGGACATGGTGGTGCCCCCACATCCCCAACCAAAGGCACATGCGATGCCCATGGGAGGGGACAGGGCACATGGCGAGGCAGCCCGGACCCAGCTTGTGGCCACATTCTTCACCTAAACTCCCACCCTGCAGAGTGCACACAGTCCTGGCACATACCAGGTGACAATCGATGATGACAAAGAGACAGTCAACTGTCACAACCTTACCACCTGAGAAAGTAGCCATGGAAGTGCTACATTGTGTGCATACCTAGCTACTTAAACATAACCAAACCTGTGTGACCAAAAGGAACACATTCAAGGTGTATATCACACACCCCTGCAAAACAGTCCATCACAATCCCTGGTATGTCACCCAAACCCTCCCAAACCACATCACCCTTGTCTGCCACACCATTGCATGGCATGCAAGAGCAAATGGCCAACACATGACCAATAATATACAAAAAGACATGTCATAAATGAAAACGGGCATCAGACAATGAGGTCTGACATGGAATCAGATGAAATGACTGACCAACATTCTCCCACACATAAAAAGTCAGACACAAATGCTTTCCAACAGTCGTAGCATGAACACAACACTGAATGCCCGTTCACATGCATATTGGGCATGGCAAAATCCTGACTCCCGAATCTGTGTGCTGTGTGTGTCTCCTGCAACACACTGCTCAGCACACAGCACTTTGAGCAGCCATAGGGTTGCAGATACACTTTGAGCATCACATGAAAAAGACTCATGAAATCTACAACCAAATGACACATGTACAGGGTACCCAAATGGTAATAGATCATGTGCTGCATGGGCACCGCGGGCCTGAGAATGCAATCTGTGTGCACCTGTGGCCATGGAAGTGTGGATGTATGTGTGGTGGATCATTGTGCAACTGTGTGTGTCATTAAGGACATGCACTCAATATATGCATGTGAAATCAAGTGACCCTCAGTGTCCTGTACACATCACATGTGAACATTGGCCATGTGAACACCCCAGCATGTCAAACCACACCAATCCCCTGACACCTGAAAAGTAAAGACAACACAGGAACAGGCATTGAGCAGCACAACACATCATGTACATAGTACCCCACAATTACAATGTCAGAGTGCCCAAAACACTGTAGGCCACGCCAACTGTCCAACAACAAAAGGCCATCCCTTACACATCACTGTGACCAATTGAACAACTGTCTCATAGGTATGTAGTCTTCTTCCTCCAAGTCTACCTGGCTACAGGATCACCCTACCCCTTGGTCTCCATGTTCCAACTTGCGTGTAAATATGGTACAGCCCCTCAGAAGCCACCTTGACTGGTAAAAATACCAAATCGCAGAGAACTCCAAGTAGGCAAACACACAAACCAGGGAAAAAGGCTGTAAGCACCAAAAAACCCTGGAAGAGTCTCCAGTAGATGACTTGAAGTAGCAGGAAATGTCAAAGCACATGTACAAGCACAATGATAGAACAACCAAGGGAGCACATTTGAACAATGGTCCAACAGGATGGGCACCATTTATGGTACATTACATACTATGATGATGCAACAACTGATGGGTAGTGTCACAGCTCCGGTGTCCAGGAGTAGCATGAGCCAACCACCCCCTCCGTGTTCTTCGCGCCTGCAAGGTCAAACTAACACAGTCCTCTGAGACCCCGTCGGGGAAGGAGGGTCAGGGATATGTTGCATGGACAGGCATTGGTATTCAGGATAACCGGAAAGAGGGGCAGGAGCGTGGATGTGCATTTGCAAGAGAAAGTAGGCAAAATACAACTAATCACAACTAATCACAAAAACACATACTCAATTAGAGAAAACATGTTCATCATGCACATTGTACCAAATTAGTCAAATGCAAGCCAAAGAGACACTTATCTCTGGGGTGAGTGCTGGCCTCCTGCCTGCGCACTCTCAAGTCCGGTAACAGGAGCACTTCAATGCTGAAAAGAGAGCGTGAGTTACTGATCTGAATGTGTGTTTACAACACACACACACAACCCCATCTATGCCCCAAATAAAGTTACTTCTCCACAAACAAACACCCCTGTCTGCTGCCATGTACCCATACGTTAGCTTGGCCCACCGATGGTACATACACTGTCAATGCAGAAAGGCTGGCGCATGTGGCCGCGCAGGAAATGGAAGACCAATGGGTCAAGAATCAGACATGATACAATGGTCCCTGGGTGAGCAGCAAGACGCGTATAGCAAGGTGCAACTTCAGTACAAGTTGTGTTCTGGCCGCCGCAGATTTAAATAGGCAGTGCACGTGGCAATTTGCACATGCAAATGACATGCACTCATCACAAGTCTGAGCCTCGCTGGTCATCCCTGTGCTCTGTATCAGTTTCTGGCTAGGAACGCTACTACCCTAATTACTCAGCTTCAATGGAGCAGGGGGTACTCGAGGATATGTTTTATGGCCCCTGCGTGTGCCCCTGACAACTTGTAAAGGCACTTGGCATTTGGCCCTCAACGCATGTCAGCTTTACTGTGTGCTTCCCCAACAATGCCTGGCAAAGCTCTGCAGCACTGGTGCTACTTAGCATCCATGTGCAAGTGGCCTGGTGGAAGGTAGTCTGCGGTATGGGCCCTTGTGTTGCTCACCTTGGCAGGAGCTCCTGGAAACACGTCTGCTTCTGTGTCGGACGTCTGAGCACAAGCCCTGTGCATCTGCTTGTGCACACATCCACACGTCTGAACGTGGCCAGTTTCCTGGATTAGTCGTCCATGTGTCTGCTGGCAAAGGTAGTCTGGAGGCTCATTTTCCTGCAGAAAGGGCATTAAATAAAGCAATAAGGCTGGAAAGTTCCCTGTGTGTGTGTCTACATGCTGGTTGTCACTGGGCCAGGTTACAGAGCTACATCCAAACTCCTCCCACCATCAGTGTCACTTTGACAGGCCAAGGGTGCAGGCTACTGTCTACAGCATGAAGTGCATCAAGCACATATACAGGCAAGAAAATAACATACATCACAATCCACATCAATTAATGGAGTAATCAATCATATACTCACCCAAATTCATTACAGACATGGGGTGGATGAAACGCAACCAATCCCCACTAGGGGTGTTAACACAAGTAGTACAGCAGCAGACAGGACACAGTTATGAGGAACGTCCAAAGCCCTTGTGTAATATTTTGTTACACTGAACCATCATAGCGAGCCCATTGATAAGGGAAGCAGGAGTGGCCTATGTGAGTCAGGACCCCAAGCTCCAAACACATACACAAGACAAGCTTGAAGGGCCCAGCTGGGACAGACGGTGGATGCTTTCAAAAGCCACAAAGCACCACACCGTCACATGAAAGCACAATAGACAAACAATATTAAACTATATTAACTAATTAAACTAACAATGAACAACCTATATAACTTAATTAAAATAACTATCAAATAGTTAATATTAACTCACTAAACTAAAAGCAAAAATCAAAAATGGCCACATACGACCCAGGGAGGAGGCACCCAGGAGGGGGGAGGTACAGGGTGCACCTCAACACCCACATGGGATGATGTTGAGACCAAAGAAAAAACCTCCATGGGCTCAACGCCTGCACTTCGTGACCTGTGTGGGAGATATCTTGTCGTCCGAGTCTGCCTCATCCTGAATCGGAGGACGTGGGCCAGGAGCCTCACCACGCCTAGGCGCAGCTTGCCCCTCATCGGCAGCAAGTCTGCTGGACGGGTGAGCCTGGTTCTGTGCGCCAATGGCACGCAGGTCTGCATGCAGAACCTCCCGTGATACACGTACTTCCTCTTGCAAGGTAACAACTGTAACACAGAGTTCTTCCTGCGTGGTCTGGCTGGACAACTGATGCTCCTCCCAGCAAGCACATAGCTCAGCCGAGATGGTACGCTCAAGCTGCTCAAACCTCTCCTCTGACCGCACCCTCTGGGACGTCAAGAGGGCACCCAGAGTGGATCTGAGGGACTGATACTCAGGCCTCAGGGCCTTCATGTGTGCCTCTGTGTGAGCAGTAATTGCTTGATGCAGAGACTACATTTCAGCCGGGCGTGCCCTGTCAGAGGCCGCCATGCCCAGCCTGAGTGAGCGGGCCCTGGTCTGCGCCACCTGCTGCTAGAGAAGCACCTGCCTAGCAGGGGGGAGCACAGATTGGGCCACACATTCCATGCTCACAGCGATGTTATCAAGTGCTGCTCCCTGACATTCTGAATTGGCAGTCATGTCTTGCTCCCACTCAGTATACCTCAGTGGCATGCAGCTAATGCGTTGCTGGGCTTGACACCTGCGGGGCCCAAGGACCGGGCATCTTCGTTGGGTTGGCACTGCCCGCGGTGGCACGACTACATGCCCCGTCTACGTGATGCCCCAGGCACATCAGCAACTGGTGTGGAGGGTCACCCTGCATCTCGATCCACCACAGGCAGAGGTCCCACCACTGTTTGGCCCATCTGTACAGGTGTCGCGGTAGGAGGAGTGTCCACATCAGAATCACTCGCCCCTGACGTATGGACCTGATGCACATCCAACTCAACATGGTCGTCAGAGTGGTCATCTGGGATGGATTCATTGCCAGACAAAGACAAGATGGACTGTAGCACATGTTGGTTCTCGTGGTCTACCACCCAACGACCCCCACTTGTGCCGGGTTGCGGTTGTGATGACAACCATGTACCTGGCATGACAACACCATCCTCTGCCTCCATTGCGTCATCATCTCAAAAGTGGAGAGAAAAAAACATTAGTACACATGTTAGAAGCACATAATACAGTCACACATGGACATCACACAGACAGCCAACACATGAAGAAGACATGTCACACACAAAAGAGAACCTGCCATGCATGCCTGGTCAATTTGACATTGCATCAGTGAGTATGCATGTAGAACGGTGTTACATGGCTCAGAAGTGGGTTGATGCAGTGCAGAATATGTGTATGTTACTCACTATCTACATGAACAAGTACTTCATGAAGTGTATCAAAACACGTGAAGGCAGTGCATGGGCAAGTTCAGGCATCACGTGCAATGTGCATGCAATGGGTTGCATGGCTACAAGCAAACCCCCCCTGAGTGAAAATGCAGGGATGCCTTGCATGGTAGCAAAAGGGTGATCAGAGACCTGTGTATTGGCAGCCAGTGTGGACTAGCATCAATGGCATCATCTTAGTCAACTGACAACACAGCAGATGATGATGGGACAGTAAGCAGGAGACATGACGAACCCTCAGTAGTACACCCATGTGTGCAAAACCCACTACACCAGTTGGACAGAGTCAGTGTGCCTGAAACTGGGGGAGGACTGTGCCCCACACAGACTGTGACACCATAAACATGTGTGTGATGCATGACTGGGGCAGAATGGCCATGGGAAGGATGGTAGAATGGCATGAAATGTAGGTCAGCCTGGACACGTACTACAATGAGCATCCAGTCAAGGACACATAGGGGGACGCATGTAATCCACATGGAGCATGAATGGGCAATCAGGTCCCTGCGGAGCATCTGCCATCTGCACAGTCCAAGTGAGACCCTGCATGAAGGGCAGAGGATGTACCCCACTGCATGTGTCCGGCACATTGGCTGGTGGAAGTTAGCATGTACACAGGAGGTTTGAACAGGCCATTGTAGTACTGCAAAGTTATGCACAACAGTGCAATGGTGAAATTGGGGTGCAGGGGTGCTGGAGGGGCAAGGGAGCATGCCTACTTGGAGTACCCACATGCAGGCAGGGGACACATGTACGTCAGTAATGCAATGACATAGTCCCAGTGCTGAGAGGAAGGACACCCCAGGCTACATGCAGAAGGGCCAGTGAGCTGGAACATGGACCGGAGGGGCATCCGGGTGACTAGCATGTGAGAATGGTGCAAGTGTGGTGATGAGGACAGTCCCTGTCTGCTCAACATGTCCACCATCCTGCACAGCAGGCACACATCAGTGAAGCATTGCATGACTTGCACATGAAAACAGTTCTAGGTCAAATGTTCGAATGCAAACAATCAAATGACCAAAGGGTCGAAACAAAAGGACCAAAAAACCAAAGGGTCCATTTATTTTGGCCATTAGTTTGTGGGTTCCCCCCCAATCCCAGTTACTGTAGCAAAAACCACTTTTATTTTTAACTACACAAAAACAATTAACCATATATATTCTGTATGAGAAATTCTACCCTTTTGTCTTAGGTCCAATTACCTCGACCCTTTCATCATTCAATCCTTTTGGTGTTGAATCTTTGACAGGACACCCATGAGAACCATGTACACATGACATGTAGTGGCAGTCATGCCCAACACATGACACAAGTAAAACAACCATGGCCTCGACAAACACGCAGCAACACTCACTGGACTGGGCATCAAAGTCCTGCATCTCTCCCACTCCTTTGATCAATTCTGGTGGTATGAACTCTGCAACGAGTGACTCGTGCGGGGTGAGGTCTACCTCCTCAGGTGCCGGCCCACTGCCAGTCACCAGAGTCATGTTGTAATTTGAGGCACGCTTCACCTTAGCGCTGCATTTGAGGTAATTCCCATGCTTTTTGCACTCTTGGGCTGTGCGCACCTCATGGCCGAATGCACTCACATCTTCTTCAACTTGCTTCCAGTGGGTATCACAATGGGCAGCCGTAGATTGACAATCCGGCCCCACTAGCATGTCACGGTTGTGGTCTTGCACGTAGTCCACGAGGTAGTCCAGTTCCTGCTTGCAGAAAGGCTTCTTCCTTGACGTGCAGGAGGCTGTAGCTGTGTCTGGGGTCCCAGCCTGTACTGCAGGTGCAACCTTCCGCCTCTTGGACGCTGGTCCAGACCCTGGCTGGCAAATGCCGCCCTGATCAGTATGGGCAGTGGCACTGGTGGAATGAGCTGGGGGAGTGGCAGGTGGAACATGGAGTGAGGCCCTGACTTGCGTCAGTGGCTGCTGGGTGCCCTGGAATGGACCCTGCACAGCAACACCCGCTGGACCTTGGTCATTGTCGCGACTGTCCTGGTTGGTAGACTCACAACCGGGGTCGTGTCGGCTGCATCTGCCCCTGCAGTTGCAGACACCCTGCTGGTCGGGGCAGCAGATGGAATTACTGCCCTAGGGACATGTGCCTCGGTCTGGGCAGCCCTGCGTGCACCTACGGTGTTCCTCCTGACCACCTGGAAATCTTCCATGGACTCTTCAAGTGCCATCGCAGCCTGCGCTGGCAGACCCTGTGCCTGGGTGGTGGTGTCCACAGCTGCACCTGCAGCTACAACTACCCTTGGGCCCGTGGCAGTCGATGAAACGGACTGCCGGGTCACACGGGAGCCAGTGCCAGATGCAAGAACTGAATCTCCTGGAGCCGCAGGGGGTGGTGGCATGACCGCACCAACATGTGGCACAACATCGTCCCGAGCTGGCGCACCCCTGCCTCTTCCCCGTGTGCAGCCAGCCTGGACACCCTGGAGTCCCTACTACTCCCTGGTCACCCCGGCCACGTCCCTGACCACGCCCGCCATGAGGAGTACGCCCAGCTGAGGCCCCCTTCACCTTTGGTGTCCTCCCAACCATGGCACAGATGGAGTAGTGCCGGCACAGATGGAGAAGTGCCAATGGGAGGTGCACACCACAATTGTCCTGGTAAATTGGGGTGAAGGGGGTGGGATACAAAATGTTATAAGCACCCCTGCACCTGCAAGGCTGTATGTGACCTTGGTTATGAGGAGACGGGTCACGCAATGCTCAGTCACCCCAAAACTGCAGTAAAACCGTGCACGCACCCCGGTAGCCCGTGTGTGTGGAATTAACCTCCCGCAGTAAGCGGTGGCACCCAGGGACATGAAAAACACATACGCGTGGGAGACGCAGGCTATTATGACCTCGAAAATGGATACGCGATACACAGGGGCACCCGCAGCAGGAAAAATAGCGTGCGCGACTCACCGTCAGACTAGCGTGATAATGAAAAACACGCGTAGCCAATACCCCTGCCAAAAGAAGAGATACGTCCTTGATGCGCTGTGAAGTAGTGATGGTGTGCGAAACAACACGAAGTAGCAACACACACGTCGTTCTCCATGAAAGGCACGTACAGCGAACTGCCGGGAGACGCTCACCTTTAACCTGTGCTGAGGGAAATGCCCGCGCGCGTCATGTAACTTACGCGCGTAGGCCCTTTCCTCGGATTACATGCATTAACACGCGGACGTGCAGTTTTTTCACGTGCCGATTCACTATGCACCCGTCACGAGGGAAACGCCTGCATGCGTAACATCACAGACGCGCTTACGCGCTAAGGTCCTTTCCTCGATTTACATGCTGACGTGCACTTTTTTCACGTGCCAAATCACTCCGTATCAAGCTGGCCACGCGACAACACACGGAAGACCATGCTCCTGCCCAAAAGGCCATTTTCTTGCCCCCCAGAGCCCTGAGCACGCTCCCACCTGCCATCTACTGCTGCCTGCCTGCCTGCTGCCCACATGTCAAGCTATTTGGTGCCTGCACGTCAGCCATCTGCAGGGGTGCAGTTGCTGTGACCACCCCCGCTGGAACAGAAGACTCCAGACTGGGATACCATCGCTCCACAGCCCAGCCCCAGGACCCAGTTGCCCACCCACACCTGCCTCTCGGGTTGCCATGTCGGACACAACACCTGTCAGTCTAAAAAAACTAAACACCCCCAGAGCGGAAAGAAATGCATGATAATTGGTTGGCCGAAGACCAACCGCCTCATTTAAAGTGTTAAGAATATATGCTCATTAGTTATTACGTAGCTATTAGCTCAACTAGAGTGCGGCCATTTTAAGATGACCAGAATCGCCATTTTGTTCTCTCTCTCTGTTTTCCCTAACGCTGCTCCTTTGCCTCATGTAAAACTGCTTTGCTGAAGATATTATTCCGCTTCAATGATCCAAGGTTATTAAAGACATGTTGAAACATTACGCTGGAGTGCCAGACAGAAATGCCCGGTTCCCTCCCACACATATCCTTGAAGGCAAGGAGCAAGGCATTTTAATCAGTACACGATGCCAGCGAGTCTCCTAGAACGAATAGCAATGTACAAAACAAATATTAAAGGGTTTGAATTATGTTCTTCTTTACGGCCACCCATCTCTGTGAGCACTGTGAGGCTCAGAGAGCAAGCTGGCCTCTAGAGCATGAATCGAAACCAGGAGATAGTGAGGCCTGGAAGGTGCCAGCCCACTACGCGCAGCTTGTCCATGTCAACAGAAGCACTGTGTTCTCTCAAATAAAGAATAGTGTCTGTAAATTTGAGATTGCAAACTGTTACTAAATATGGTGGTCTAAAGTGTCATATTCGTCACAATGATCAATCATCGCCTCCAATTCAAAGGGAATGAATTGGGGGCGGCATCAAATGTGTCATTACTGATTGTAAGATGCTCATTTTGTATATATGTAACTGATGTACAATTGTTGCTCTCTTGCGTCCCCCGAGGTCTGTTAGACACACGTCGTGGGGTGTGGGACCATTTGGCCAACTGGGACTATTTGTTTTGCAATAAACCCTAGACTTTTTGGGAATACAACCTTGTGTCTGGCGTATCAGTTCATGTGTGGTGTTTGTGCCTTGTTTCCAAATCCAAGGGTCCCTCAGGGGCCCCTTCACACCATCTGGCACCAATGGCAACCCCCAGCCAGAGAGGCAGAGGGCTATCAGCTTCAGTGCCAGTGAAGTTGGTATCCTGGTGGAGCAAGTCCTGGTGTAGTATGAAGCGCTATTTGGAAGTTTGCGCGCCGACAATGAAGGAGGGAAGAGGATCTGGATGGACATCGTGACTGCCATCAACGAGGAGGGGGTGGAAGTCCGCGACATTCAACATGTCCGAAAGCGGACCCTCAACAATGCCCGGTGCCTCTTGAAGGCAACGGATGCCAAGGGGTGTCGGGTCCGCCTAACCAACAACCAAATGAGGGTCCTGGAAAGTATACACCCAGCGCTCCACGTCCAGGTCCTTGAGAGGCAGACCTGTCTGGAGTCGAGCAGTAAGTGTACATAGGTACTGATTGGACGCTGTGCGTGTTGTGGTGTGCCAGGAGTGTGCAGGTTGCACATATGTCTTTGTAGGGCCATGTATGGATGCGGATGTACAGGGACGTGAACCAGAATCATGTGATTCCTCTCATGTGTGAGACACATCAATGGTGCATGTGTTGGCAAGCATGATAGGCAAATGCATGTGTGGGTGCACATGTGTAAAAATGATGTGTATGCACTGTGGCATGGTTGTGGTGTCAAACATGGATGCTGGTTCCTGCTGCATGTATCTGCACTATGTACATGTGCATGTGTGTGTATTTGACAAGTGTGCAACTGTGATGCAACATGGATGCATGTGACACTGACATGTAGGAGGCTGAATGCCAGATGTGACATGGATGGTGATGTTATCACTTCGACAGGTGGTACAGATGCATGCAAGTCTGGTGGCGTGTGTGCATGTGTTCTGCAATCCCTGTTTTGCATGTGACGTCAGGCTCACCTTCGGCTGCTTGTGCTGTTGTTTGTGTATGGATGGTGCTGCCTGGTGCAACATTCCTGTTGATTTGCTCACGTGTGTGAGTTGAAATGACATGTGTGTTGGGGAGTGTGATGCCATGTCTGAAGTTTGACACTGCCACTCATGTACAACTGTCATGTGTGTATCAGTCCATTGTACAGTGCCCTGATGCCTGTGTTCTATCTCTCCCTGTCTGCAGCGTCAACTGATGAAGAGGGCGGAGAGGGTGCTGTGGAGCAAAGCGGCAGGGATCGCACCGCCAGCCGGAGATGCAAGGCCCAGCTCCCCTCCCATGTCATCTCGTCGGGAGTGAGGAGTCTGGTGCCGCATACGTGGCCGCAGCTGCTGAGGGTACCTCCAAGAGGCAGAGGTCGGAGGTGGACTCCTCGGCAGCAGAAGGGGCAGCTGAGAACCCACAGGGTCCGACGGAGGAGGATGGCACAGAGCCATCCAGGTTGGTGGGGGGTTTGGTGGAGGAGGAAGCCGTGGAAGGGACACACACGGGATCTGGAGGTAGGGATTCCACTGGTGCTAGTGGTGTATTCCAGGGGCAGGGACAGGAGGCAGCACAGGCCGCCGCAGAGGTGCCTTTGTGTAATCCTATCCCCGATCCTAGTGGATGTGGCAATCCGGGACTGGGTTGAGCCTATCCTGGCTGGGATAGCGTTGCGTCAACGGGGTATGCGAGGTGACCTGCAGTGTTTTCGTGAAGACACTGCATGTCATCTCGGATGCCTATTTGACCGCGTTGACCTACTGGGACGGGTCACCAGTGCTGGATTTCTCCGTGTGCTGAACCTTCTTCCAACCCCCTCCTCACCTGGACCCCCTATGCGCCAGTCGTCCTGCATGCCATTTTCCCACCCATGTATCACCTGGGTACCGTGTGGAGCTGCCTCTGACCCAGCGGCCAGGCTGGTGGAGGACACATCCCTGCCACAGTCGGGAGTCGGACGTCCAGCATGGGTGGCCACCACAACAACTGCACCCCAGCCGGAGGAGGACATGCAGACAGCAAGAGCCAGGGCATAGGCACAGCAGCAGCAGGCACAAGGTGGGAGCGATGATGGCTCGGGGCCATCAACATCCAAAGGGCAGGCATCGGCCAGAGGGCAGGAGGACCCAGGATTGGGAGTGTCTTCCGTGTGGCAGTGGTTGGGCCACGCCATAGATGCAGAGCTGCGGCTGGCGGAAGTGGCACATCTCACAATGGTAAGGGCAGAGAACTGCATGCGGAGGGCGCTGAGGCGGGCCGAGTGCCTCGAGGCAATTCGCAGGGAGTTGGAGTTGAACATGGCATCGTCCCTGTAAACCCTCGGACCATGGAAGAGGACCGCCTCCAGGACATAGAGCAGGAGTTTGATGATGCCCTGGCCCGGGAAAGCGGAAAGTGAGCCGTTGGACTAGCCCGCTGCCATTGTATATAGTTTTTAGTGTTAGGTTTCATTTTCGTTTTGCTTTATTTTGGGGTGATTGGACTATGCCCCACACTTTTGTATATAGTTATTTCTTAGGTAGTTTCTTTGATAGGTTTAATTTCTTTCGTTGGGCTCATGGACCCTTTGAAAATTCATTGAACATAGTTGAACATTGGATTTATGGGAACTTTTTTTGGGAAATTCACCATGGATCAATGGATTTTACATTTTACGTTTCCTTTGGATTTGCTTTGGTGGACAGAGAGTTTGGACGATTTTTCTTTTGGATTTCTTTGGTTTGGTTCTACATTTCATTTTATTATGTTTTGGACATGCATTTCATTTCATGTTTGACATATTTTTATGCTTTCATTTCATTACATTCATTTTGTTCATAATACATTTTGATATTTTACACAATCACTGCCACCCAGTGTGTGTGTGTAATGGACATGTTTTGATGTACATAGTTGACTTTTGGTTTGTGTCATGAGATAGGCATGTCAGTGTGGGGTATATTGGAAAATTCATTGCGTCTCAAGACTGGGGTGGCGTGCTGTGGGATTTTGGTGGACATGAGGCCCATGATTGTGCATATTTATGACGTGTTGGGGGGACATGAGTCGGGGCCTGACCGCCACTGTTGGGTGGGTGGGGCTGCAGGGGGACATGAGTCGTGGCCTGCTGGCAGGTGCTCGTCACTGCTGGGTGGGTGGGGGTGCAGGGGGACATAAGTCGGGACCTGCTGGCAGGTGCCTGTCACTACTGTGGGGGAGTGCAGGCGGACATGAGTCAGGGCTTTCTGGCAGATGCCCGTCACTGCTGGGTGGGTGGGGGTGCAGGGGGACATGAGTCGGGGCCTGCTGGCAGGTGCCCGTCACTGGTGGGTGGGGGTGCAGGGGGACATGAATCGGGGCCTGCTGGCAGGTGTCCGTCACTGCTGGGGGGGATGCAGGGGGACATGTGTCAGTGCTCACTTGTGCATGGTGACATGTGGGCTGGCTGGGGAGCATGGCCAGGGTAGATGGGCTGCCTGAGGGGCATGGCCAGGGGTGCAGGGTAGTTCCCTGTGGTGCGGGCTGCCTGCAGGCCCTGGGGAGGGTGGTGGGGGCTCACCTGGGAGGACACACTGCCAATTCGAGTTGGGGCACCCCAGAAATACATGTACCCCACTTGCCCAAGGCCTATCACGTGTGAAACTTCCCACGCACCCCAGGAATACACGTACCCTGCTCGCCCAGGTCCTATCGCGTGTGCAACTTTCCATGCACCCAAGGAATACACGTACCCCACTCGGCCAAGGCCTATCGCGTGTGTTACTTCCCACGCACCCCAGGAATACACATACCTCGCTCACCCAAGGCCTATCGCGTGTGTTACTTCTCACGCACCCAAGCAATACACGTACCCCACTCGCCCAAGGCCTATCACATGTGAAACTTCCTGCGCACCCCAAGCATACACGTATCCCGCTCGCCCAAGGCCTATCGTGTGTGTTACTTTCTGCACACCCCAGGAATACACATACCCCTCTCGCCCAAGGCATATCGCGTGTGAAACTTCCCGCGCACCCCAGGAATACACGTACCCCGCTCGCCCAAGGCCTATCGCGTGTGTAACTTCCCGTGCACCCCAGGAATACACGTACCCCGCTCACCCAAGGCTTATTGCGTGTGTAACTTCCCGCGCACCTCAGGAATACACGTACCCCGCTCACCCAAGGCCTATTGCATGTGAAACTTCCCGCGCACCTCAGAAATACACGTACCCCACTTGCTCAAGGCCTATCGCATGTATAAGTTCACGCACACCCCAGCAGTACATGTACCTCGCTCGCCCAAGGCCTATCGTGTGTGAAACTTCCCGCTCACCCAAGAAATACACGTTCCCCGTTTGCGCGATTGCAGTGTAGCTGCCCTGTTAGCTGGTGTAGGCGTAGCGCGGCCCTTTGCGCTGCATTGGGGATTTCAATGTTTTTTCCTTGTGAAAGGGGCGTTCTTGGGGGTGTAACTGGCGCTGCGGGATGTTCTCTGTGCCAGCACCCAAAATAGCTTGGTAATTCCATGAATACACGGTGCGCCAGAATGCTGTTTAGCGCACACGGCTGGCGCACGCTGGTGCACGCTGGCGCATGCTCCTTCTCTGCGCTGCTCGCGTGCGCTGCCTCTCTGCTGAAATCTATGAATTACCCCCATGGTGTTTTCTACTTCCGTTATAGCTAATTCTGCCTCATTTGCTATTAGTGGCTGTCCCAGTGGTTCTTGGCTTCCTGTTACAGAAGGTTGACTACTGTCAGGAGTGTCCTTATCTAGTTGGGCCTGGAGTTCTTCTTCGTGTTGCTGTTCATTGTGTAACATTGTTTTGTAGTGTGCAAAGTTTACATCAGTTATAGTACTTTCATTTGCTTTGAAAGCATCTTCGTAGGAGTCATAGTTATCTAGTATTTCTTCTTCTTTTTGCCATGGTTTAAAGAGTTGTAGCAGGCACATGTAATATAGTTCTTTATGTTGAGGAGTCTTTAATGACAATTTGAAATGATTAATTCAATTTGGTTTGGTGAGTTTTACTAAGCTGCCTTCACAATTTGTCACTCTGTATCTACCTTTTTTTTCATCGGGTTTTATATTATTTTTGTATGTGAAGTTTAGGGCTATGTGGTATAGACACATGGTTTCCAAAGTGGTACTTCTGTTTGAGTAGTATGTGTCCAGCAAATTGTTTTTCAAAATGTCTTGGCTGTTGGGATCATTTTTGGCTATTGTTTCTATGTCGTCGTATGATTTCAGACCTCTTTTTCTAGATTTAGCAGGACCAAGACTTAGCCATACTATATTTTCAGATTTTCCATACAAAACAGTACCGGTTAAACGATCTGCTGCTTCATAGCAGCCACATTCTCTATGGGAGAGCATTTTTATGCCCAAGCTGTATAATTTCTGAGACAGTGTTTTGTCTGATGACAGGTCATTCCAGGGGTCTTCAAGCTCTGTTTTTTCTGCTTTGTTTAAGTATGCTGTAACATATCGTGCAACTGCAGTGGAATTGTCTGCAATGTACTGCACATCTATGTTTGCATTCCATAAGAGGGCAATGATTGCATTGTAATCATTGATATATTTTTCTTCTTCTGTTCTTTTTATGTAATATGTATTTTTAGGTTATTTACCTTTAACACTATGTCTAACTGAAGACATTAAGTTGTTCACTTGACCTGTTTTTGTAACTGGTCTAGGGAAACCAAAGCGGCATTTGGTGTAGTATTTCCTTTTGTTTTTGTATTTGCGACAACAATATTTGCCACATTTGTGTCTTTGAAATTGTAAAATGTGTGCATGAAAATCACTATTTGTTGCTTCCGATGGAATTTCACATGTGACATATTTTTCTAAACTGTAACACAGTGGCATCATTGTCTTGACCAAATTTAGGAGCATCTTTAATCCATAAAAGCATGTGGATATGTGGTGCTCCTCTGGCTTGGTAATCTTTTCTCCAAAAGAAGTGCACTTCTCCGAGGGGAGGAACAGTTTTATTACAAATAAAGTGTAGCATAGCAATGAAGCGATGATGAAAATATCTTGAAACATTAACAGGATCTAGAGAACAAAGTTCTCCAGGTGTTAGTATATCTATGTTTGTTTTGTTTTTGTTTGATATGCACAGGAAATCATGTAAATCATCCC
The DNA here is from genome assembly GCF_040938575.1 of Ambystoma mexicanum. Classification (NCBI taxonomy): domain Eukaryota; kingdom Metazoa; phylum Chordata; class Amphibia; order Caudata; family Ambystomatidae; genus Ambystoma; species Ambystoma mexicanum. Next base: position 512,868,013 of record NC_090939.1, read on the forward strand.
ATGCATATTCTGCACAACTTAATGTAGCAAACCAAGTGGGTGGGCCAAGGTTTCTTATCCTACAACATACATCTCCATGACGTAGGAACCAGTACTCTTTAGTACCACGCATGTTTTCTAATAGATTTGTAATACTTGATTGTAAAACCTCATCTTTTTCTTGCACTGCTTGTAATAATTGTGTAGCTGACATATTTTGAAAGTGGGTTCCTGATTTTAATGTGTGTGCAACTCCGTAACATAGAGTTGCTAGTTCACTTTCAAAGAGTAGGTGGAATATGTATTCCACATTTTGTCTAAATCTGGGATTTCAGGATACATCTGTAATGAGCAGAATTCCGATGCTGTTATTTGAGTAGGTCTATCATCGTACCTTCCTCCTTTGCCAGTAGGAAAGAGTAAAGGAAAAGCACGTGCTTCTATACTTTTTTCCCATATGCTGATTGGTGATCCTTTTGTTTGTCGCATTTGGTATATTTCTAGTGCATCTTCTATGGTGTCATTAGAGTGCAATGGATGAATTGTATAATGGTCTAAAGTATTGGATACTATAGCAGGATCTAGAAGCTCAAATTGACCAGTTTCTGGTGACTCTTGAATTATTTTAGTAGTTTCCTTCAAGTTTTCTTCAAAATTAATTTTGTTTTAGTATTCATTATTGTCTTTTAGATATTTCAAGGCTTGTCTAACTTTATGTAAGTCTACCAGTTATTGCCAAATGTTTTTGTATATTGTAGGTACACCATTTACTAAGATAATTAAAGATTGCTTCATTGGACGTTGCACTGCAAGAGTGTGCACATTTTGTTTTATATCTTATGGTAAATACAATACTTTGCCACAAATGCCTTTCACCAATTCAGAGGAAGGTAATTTGGCTGTTTTTGGTTGAAGGCGTATTATTGCTTGAAAGGGGTGCACTGTTTGAATTATGATGCTCTCATATAAATTGAGTTGTTGTAGGGATTTCGGTAGTGGGAATAATTCCAAATTATTTGTGATAGCACGTGAAGGAGTTTGGTTGTTGTCAAGTTTTATAGTGCAGTAACTGCAAAGTATTAAGGGGTCAGTTATTTCGTATTTGTTTTCTGCTATAAGGTAGAGAGCTAATTCAAACCATTTAGAATCTTCATTGTCTTCTATTTTGTATGTTAGGTCTACAGTTTTTGTGTTACTTTTATAAAAACTTCTGTGGCAACATACACACACATGGTTTGGTACTTCAGCAGATGTACTTTTAAATGTCAGTATTTCTTTTTTGTATGTGTATAGTAGAAGGTTGCCATGTGTATAATTGTTGCTAATTTGTTGTAAAGCTATTGCATTTTGTAAGTGGTTTTCACTTCCAAAATATTTTTTCTGGATATAGTCGATTTCTTCAAGTAGGTCTTTTGCTGTACCATTTAGAAGAATGTTATTTAAATTGGCTAGTTATAAAGCAGGACCTTTAGCATAGTACAGTTTATAGACTAGATTTCTTATAGTTGAATGATGTGTTGATATCATTTTGATATGAGGGAAGGTGGTTTTGCAAATAAGTCCTGAAATGCAGGCCAATGAATGTCCTTGTAGTCCTGTGTACTTGCGCACTGGACAGGTATCCATATTTTGCAGTAGTTTGATATTGATTTTGTCATTGCCTTTCACATACTGATTGAGGAATTGGCGTAAATACTTGAAAGATTTTTTGAGAATGTTACACATTGACATGCATGGCCATTTGTATACTAGACATTCTGGTTCAGTTGAATTGAGAGGTAATTCTAAGTTTTCTGGGGATATTTTTGTAAGCAGTATTTCTTGTTCCATTATGGTATTATTAACTTTTTCATAACCTCGTGAACTGCTATGTATGGCAATTGTATTTGTTTGCTTTTGTTTGTATGTTTCTTCATTAAAATATTTTTCTGTGCTTGCGGTGTGACTCCACTCACCACCACAGATATTTACGAAGTAATTTTTGTTGACATTTCGTTTATTGAGAAGTCTTTTTTGTAATTTAGTAATTCGTTTTGTTAGTGGTTTCATTTTGTTTAACACTAAAATAAATAACTTTCTTTTGAGAAGGATTGCACTGTCTATCAAAGCTTCTAAGATTAATTTCCTATGGTAGGTTTTAAAGGTTGTGCATGATTTCTCTCCTGTTTTTATAAGCTTTTGAAGGACTCTGTGGCGGAACATTTTTGCTAAAATACTTTTTTGTATGCTTACTTGGCACTATATCAAGATTTATAGGAACAGTTTTAAAAGTATTGTTAGCTGAATTCTTGTTAATCATTTTCTGTTTCATTTTACATTTTGATAGAGGAGGTGAGGTTTCTGTACTTGAAGCTTGTTTTGTTTTGCTAAATGACTGTATTACCTGTTTTGTTTGAACTTTTTGTACAAATTCTGCTAGAGATGGATGCTTATTTTGGACACTTCTAATTTCATTTGCTCTACTTCTGCGTTGCTTTCTACAAGCTTGATTTTTGGTAGGCATTCTTTAGGGTCTGTTGAAAAAAATAAAGAAGGTATGGGTTGGGGTGTTCTGCAATGTATGTGTGCATGAGGGTCTGAGTATGATGATAAAGATGTATGTGATGGTGTGTGATTGTGCATTGGGCAACTACAGCTAGTTGGATGGGTATTCTTGAATTTATGTGCTACTAAACTGGGGTTCGGAAAGTAAGCTAGTGGTGAGGAGAAGCACAAATAGTAAATCTAATGGTATAGAATTAAAACAGTTGTTTGTTCTATCATATTAAAATTCTAGGGGATGAGTTATGTCATTTGTGTGCCGAAAAATGGGGATTTGTGCGCTATTTTGCCTGTAAATCCCTGTTTAACAAATGGGGATTTGTAGACAGAATGGTGCACAATGTCTGTTTTTAGGCACAGAAATAGCATGAATGAACCCCACAGTGTGTTTGAGTAATAGTAAAAATATTATGGTGGTATTTAACTTACTTTTTTTGTGGAATGAGAAGGTTTCTTCTGAGTTGTTGTTTGTACTTCAAATTCTGCTGCTGCTTTTCAGGAGAGTGGTCTTCACTGCAATTGTAAAGGAAACAAATTAGTAAGTTTGTGTGTTCATAGCACTGATGTTAATTTAGACATTGCTTTTTATGTTTTTGTGCAAGTATTCTTGTTTGATATCTGAACATAGTGTGTGCATGCAATTTTGTTTGACTATGTGCTGTCTTTATATTTTACTTTAAATATGTTAGTTCAACATGCTTTGCAAATGTGTGTGTAAAAAGAAATTAAATAGCCGATAGGTTTTGAAGTGACAGTTGATTATAGCAGATGGGAAAAATGACAATAAATTCATTTTATAGGTTGTACAAGTTAAAAGTCAGTTAATCTGTTCATATGAATTTATAAGAATTGTACATGTACTATACAGAAAATATGCATACCTGTAGTTTGTGTTCATGCATATGGATATGCATGCAGCTGCAAGTAGAAATCTTGGAGACTTGTACAGTATTTCTTATAGTAGGTGCTTTCCAATGATATGACATTTGTACTCAGAGTGATTAACAGTACATTTGAAGTGCTGATCTATGATGATGGAGTTAGATGTAGAGGTCTTGGATGTGATTGGTGGATGGTCGTGTGACTGCTTAGCTATATCCAATGAGGAATGGCATAGAGAGTGAAGTGGAAATGGTAGAGGGGCTGTCCATGTTACGATATGTCCGCGGACATGGCGGTAGTCAGCGGTCATCGCATGTTACATACAGGGATTTTGGGGTGGGGAGGCATGCACATGAGAATGAGCAGAGCAAGGGATTGGTGAGTAAAGGTTAGTGGGTGTGTTGTGCCAGGAGAGAGTTTGTCAGATAGTGTTTTTCCTGAGAGAAGAACAGATAGCTATGGCTGTGTGTTTTAGAAAACAGATTGTTTGGATTTTGGAAGACTCGTGGATACATTGGTTGATGGTGCATGCAGAAAGCTGTGGAGTAGCTGTAGATCTTGGATTCCCACATGTGGAAGTGCACTGGCATGGAGAACGTGGAATGAAGTGGTTAGGCTTGCTACCTCTCTGTGCTACTTTCGAGACAGAGCATCATCCAGACATAATGATAATTCATTGTGGAGGAAATAGTTTAGGACATGTGTCTGGAATTTCTTTGCAATTTGCGATGAAAGAAGGACTTGGGAAGGTCATGGGCATGTTTCCAAATTCTCAAGTAATTTTTTCTCGGATTGCTTAGAGACAAATGTGGCTGCGTTCTTCTTCATTTGGTCCACAAATGGAGAAAGCGAGGCGCAATGTCAATAAGGCTGTTTGTGCCTTTCTAAGAGATGTTGGCATGTCCTCTTTTCACAATGAAAATATTATGTTTCGTAGCACATACTTTTTTCGCAGAGATGGAGTCCATCTTACTTATGCTGGCAATCAGATTTTTCTGAGAAATGTACAAAATGCATTGCGACCTTTTTTGGAATAACAGCCATCCATTTTGCAGTAGGTGTTGACCATTTCAAGTTTTTCAAACAAACAAACACCACCAAAAGGCTCTTTTCAGAGCCACCACTTCTTCCCAGAGAAAAGTGCAATGGTTATGATAGGGCAGCACCCCAAAATTTTGGTTGTCCGCGGACTTCTAAAAAATACACAAGGCCCTGCTCCATTTATTTTCCACTTCTATTTTTAAACTGTGAGAGGCAGCTCTGAAAAGAGCCTTTTTTTATTTTTGTTGTTTTATATTTTTTTGCTTTTTTACACACGACACACTAGGAGAGGAGGGGAAAGGAGGGGAAGGGGGGGAAACCAACCACAGGGATAATAAAGGGCGGGTGGAGAGAGGAAGATGTAGGGTGGGCCTTACTTAGGTAGAGGGCAGGTCTTCTCGTGCTGTGAGACCGTAGTCTTGAAAGCACTACGAAGTCTCTCCCCCATGCAGAGTACTGTGTCACAGTACATACACACAACGGTGACCCTCGAAAGGTAAGGGTCATCAGCATTATGAATGGCCTGTGAGGCAGCTGGAGGGATGCGCTCTCCCACAGGAGTGTCCCTTGTGGTGAGAGGAGCGGAAACGGAGGATGTAGTAGAGGAACTCAACCTACTATGCACCTTGCAAGGTACAACCTTGCAAATGGCCACACCGTGGAAAAACTTTAGGTGTCGCTTCATAGTTGGCGTACCAAAGCTGTACGGACCAGGTCTTCCGCAACTGAGCACCATTTTGCACTCGTTGCATGTGACTATGTTTGCACGCGCCTTGGGTACGTTACCATGAATGGTAAATAACCGCCACACCCAAGAGTCACAGCGTGTGCTGGTAGTCGGGACTTCCACTACATCATCCTCTTCATCCTTTTTATCCTCCTCTACATCCTCACCCCTGTTCACCTCTTCAGGCCCTTGGGGAGGTGGTGGTGGTGGAGGGGGTGGGGGTGGTGCTGAAGCAGATGTAGCAGCAGGTGGCAGTGGAGGAGCCATGGATGCCATCAGGTTTCAGATGAAAATCTGGAAAGTTGGCAGCAAAATGCACTGTGTTCTGTAAGGTAGCCAGAAACACAATGAGAATGAGTTCTGGGGTGAGACCCTTTATAGTGGTGCTGGTGCCGGTCCGCGGACACCCGCTCTGTTCGCGGACGGATCGAACACCAAAAAAAGGCTCAAAAAGTCCCAAACAGTATGTACAAAATCTGGATTATTGTCTGGGACTTGTGCTATGGTGACTTATTATTATAAAAAAATGTGGATTGCCTGAAAAAGTAGTTTTAAATTGTTAACGGACAAGAACAGTGTTCGTAGTCAGAATACGAAGAGAACGAGTGTCTGCAGGACACCAAATGCGCTGAAACTGTTTTGCGCGTGGTGTTTTAGGGACAGTGTTCGGGTCCTGAAACTAATTAAAAGTGCGACACACGTGAAATTAACAGTTACGGACAGGCGTTTGTTTTTAGAACAGTTTCAACCTGCCTATGAACAATATGGACAGGCCTAGCGTCCTCAGAACACCCCAATTTTGTTTATAGTCGAACATTCCAGGATACTTGATGTGTTCTTAGAACAATTTCAATTTGCCTACGAACAATACGGACAAGCATAGCGTCCTCTTGACACCCCCATTTTGTTTATTTACGAACATCCCAGGACACTTGATGTGTTCTTAGAACAGTTTCAACCTGCCTACAAACAGTACAGACAGGTATAGTGTCCTCAGGACACCCCCATTTCGTTAATTTACAAACATTTCAGAACACCCGTGTTGTCCGCGGACACCAAAACTGACTTTTAAAAAAACAAACTACAAAGGACTAAATTAACACATACATAACATTTATTTTTCATTATATTATACATATGTACAATTTATGATAGAGAAGGGGTAGCAGAAACGAACACAAACACAGGGGAATCGGGGTTTTCAATCGGATGGACAAGATGAAGGGATGGAAGTCTCATCAAAACGTTTTTGTTCGTGGAGAGGGCTTGGGGATAATTGACTGGGATATGGAGAGGGGGGAGAGTGACATGTTGCACAATGGTATCTATTTGTTTCTTTTATATGGTCCTCCACAAAATCTTTCAAAAGGTGGAAATTTGTCCTTAGCTTGTTCATTTTTTCTTCCATGCGCTGGAGAGTGTGTTCTAAAGTATCTTGTTGAGTATTGTTTTTGTTGTTTGTATGGTCTGTTAAAATATATATATATATTTATATATATATGTTATGTGCACATAAAGTAATGATTATTAATTTGGTTATAAAGAGAAGTGTTTACCATTAGTTTCACTATCTTCAGACATTTCACCATGTGGGAAATGCTCCTCAAGCCATTCTAAAGTATTTGACATTTCGGCGAGGTAAAAAAAAAATATATGCATCACTTTTATTGTATCTAATATAGACATTTTAGAAATATATAACAACAAAAAAAGTTGACTTACTAGATTGTGGTAAATTGTCTTCTCACTGTTCTGTAGATGTGCTGCTGCTCCTAGTTGTGCAGTTTCTGTGAGGTAATTATATTAGAAGCAAACCTTTCTTGTTTTGGTATATTCCATTTTACTATTTATGGTATTTAAATGGATGTTTGATATGTTTGATATATAAGTTCTACTTCTTATTTATTACTATATATAATGTGTTTGAGTGTTGGTTTTTCAACTTGTATAGTGTTCATGTGGCATGATATAACAATTTAAGATACCCCTGAGTTTTTGGGTAGTATTGGTGTTGTCCACGTCCATCCGTGAAACATGCTCACAGTCCGCGGGCATCAAAATCACTAGGTGGGAGTTCAGTATGTTCTATGTTACATGTATATAGAGTTAGGGATATAATGGTTAACTTGTCCTACTAAAAAACTATGAAATTCAGTAAAAAAACTTTGTTAAAGGGACGTTATGGTTAAGTTGCGCTACTAAAAACCTATCAAATTCAGTAAAAAAAACTTTGTTAAAGGGATAATATGGTTCAAAGTAAAACCGAAAAACCCCTGGAATTTGCCAGTTATGGTGAGCTAAGCAACCATAGCTCGCGCCACCGTGTACTGCTAACATTAACACCCAGGACATCAAAGACAACATCACAAATGTCATTGATGACATCACTGATGACATCACATGCGCATTTAGTCTTCATGAAAACTCTGTACAAGGGATTCTTATAATGTTGACCAAAAAGTGTCAAGAGTATTGGAATAAATATCATGAGCTAATTAGTGCACTAAGCAATGCATTGATATAAATAGCATTCTATTCTGAAGTTCAATCCAGTATACTAAATTACTCATGTAGAAACATAAGCGATGTCTGCAGCATACATGATGAAGGTGCAATAGTCATAATCTTGCCATGTTGAATAGTGAAATGAATATCTTCTTTTCTATTACAGTTTTGTGTAGTGTGAAACATGTAATAAGTAGCTAATAAAACTAACTTAATACATAATTGCATTATTACAGACAAAACACAAAGAGACAACAACACATACAAATATGAATATATGCAGAGAAATGATTGCTCTGTTTCAAAGCTGCTACTTACTGTATGTATGTGTATCACATGATGTGACTAGACTCTAAGGAAAAAAGTGTGAGTACAATGTACACACATATGGTTATATACAGGAAAGTACAGTATGAGAAAGTGCTGATAATCCTAATGAGTATCTTCATGCACAGAAAGGATTACTTTCTTTCAAGCCTGTGTCTTCCGCTATGTATATGTTTCATATGATGTGACTTGAACCTAAGGGAATTATTGTAAGAACTTAATTGAAGGATGAGTCTACAAATATAGTATATTTTCAATTTTTAGTTTTTCACTGTTACTGAACAGAACCATGTGGCCTAGATATGTCAGTAAAGGAGAAAAAGGGGGAGCCAGACATGTGATGTCATTAGTGATGTCATCAATGACATTTATGATGTCATCTTTGATGTCCTGGGTGTTAATGTTAGCAGTACACGGTGGCACGAGTTATGGTTGCTTAGCTTACCATAACTGGCAAATTTCAGGGGGTTTTTCGGTTTTACTTTGAACCATAACATCCCTTTAAAAAAGTTTTTTTTACTGAATATATATATATATATATATATATATATACATGTTGGCGAATGTTGTACTTTATTCACTATAAAGCTAGCCTTAAGAATACTTCATCTGCTTGTGTTTATTTGCATATTTACATGTGTGAAATAAGTTGATATCTTCATTATTTCTGTGGCATAAGTTTCTTCATCTTGATCCCAAGATGTCATGTATCTCGATACTTTCTTGATGCATTATAGAATTGCCTGCATTCTCTGGTCTCTGCATCTCTTCTCTATATAAGTCAGCTTTGCATTTGTATTAGATCATTATTTATCTTTGATTATTCAATTCTCCTGTTTTCTTCCAGACTATCACTCGGACAGCCATCATACTGTCTCATATGCGGGTATGGTTGCCTCAATGGGAACCTTTCTTCCAGGATTCTCCTTGGTATCTGTAATTCAAATGACTTTGTACGTGTGTCATATTCTGGTTTCCAGCAGATAGGCAATATGGGTGAAGTGATTGAGGTGGGGGTACTTAGCTCCTTATCTACACTCCCCCCTCTGGGCGATTCATCGACCGCTCCTCCATCATTCTTCACATTTAGACATCCTTGTCTGAAGAAATGTTTCTTTGGGATCCATATCTTTATGACACCATTCAAGCATCCAGCTGATTTCACATGCTCAGCCTTGTTCCAAGTCATGAGCATGCACTCCCCACGTGGACTACAATAGATCCATCTTCCAACGTACTCCTTATGGTTCTTTGGATACAGGAACTTCGTTCCCTCAGGTGCATGGATACTGGCCTTCACAAAGTCTCCGATCTCATCATCTGTCAAGTCTCTGGCTTTCCATCCTGATTTAAGATCAATCATGATTTCATCCCTATGGCTTTCTTTGCTATTTTCTTGCATTGTGTGATTATTATCTTGATCACACAGAATCCCAGCAACACTAGCACGATCAGGGCTCCAAGGAACTTGATCATGTCTGCCATCCATTGTGTAACCCAAGAAAAAAGTGATCCAAACCAGTTGTCATCGACAATGTCTTCTACTTTGTCTGTCATCTGGACTATGGCCCCAGTCAAGGTGCCATTCTTGTCATCGTGAGAAGGTATGAACGTGCAACATGATTCTCCTATTTTTTGCAAAAACACCTCGATTTATAGGTTTGATTATGTCCAAGAAGTATCTGTTCTGGAGAGTCATTACTCATATCTCTGTCATCTCCTCTCTGACAGCATTGAATCCCTTTATGGTTCTATTGATCATCTGCAGTAATTCCCATCTGGTTATTTGCAACCATTTAGTATCTGCTCCAACCTGGATTCTCTGCATGAAGAGGAATGTAAATATGGACGAAGTCTGGCTAAACAGTCTGTGTCATATGGAAGAGAGTCAAAAGCTTCCATCAACATTTCAGAAAAGTAGTTCTCTCTCTTCATTCGATGAACCAGCTTCACATATCTCTTCTTTCTCAGATGAGTATCTACTTTTGGGAAACTGTCAATATTGTCAATATTGTTTTAATTGTGTTCTTTTTAAAACCTGCTTACTAGATTGTGCTGTAATAGAATTAGAAGTTTAACCTGACTATTTTTATCAGTTGCTTATTTGAGACATTAGATTACATTTACGTTGATTGAGGAAAGGTTTACCTTGAAGTTGCTTTCTTCACAGTCTGAGTGTGCAATTTCGTATCAGAGTCTGTTTGCACTCTGCCTGCAACTCCAGCGACTGTGAACTACAGTTCCCAGTCAGAATTTTAGTTTCACGTCACGCATTTCTTCCGACCCCGGCGCGAATGCACCTGCGCGCACGGGTCGAGCCTAGTCTGCTCTAGTCCGCGTCTGGACGCGTCGTGCAGTGCTGTATTATTCTTGTGTTGCTCCCCGAAATCATTTCTAATCATGGGACTTCAAGAGGCCCTTGCCACAACTGAGGCAGCTAAAGGTATGTTACATAAACAAAAAGCTATCACTGATCACATGTATAGCAAAGTTAAGCGCATAGAGGCAGTATTAGCTGACATAAGGAGTATGTCTACACTAAAAGATACTAGCGCACCTCTGATTGTCGGGGTTATACCCAAATCAGAGTCTGACATAACTACTCTGCATAATCCCTCTTTAGATGTATTGACTAGCACTACTATTCCTTCTTACTTACCTCTCTCATTAACCACAGATACTATTCCAGTATCTACGGAAGATATAGCTTTTAAAACTGAATACACGTTTTCCACGACTATTTCATTAAAACACTACTTATTAACACTAGATCCCTGGTAAAACATGCTATAGATATTGCTACTCACATTGAGGAGCAGGATATAGATATATGTGCGATTACTGAGACATGGGCACACTCAGCTGCTGGTCCATCGCTCAACTTAGCCATTCCTGTGGGATATGGTATGATTAGATGCGATAAAAAAGATGGTAAGGGAGGGGGTGGTTGCCATCATACATAAGCTAACCCGCAACATTTGGGAAAGAAGCGCATTTACAATGGATGGTGTGGATTCCTTATGCATAAAAAACAGTTTGAGTGCAGAGAGCACCCTGAATATTCTTCTGTTATATAAACCACCTCATATAACGCATGACTTTGTTAAAAATCTTTCGACGTTCTTACTTACCACTGTCAAAGCAAACACAAAATATCTGATTTTGGGAGACTTCAACTTATGGTTCAACCATATGGAAGATAAAACTGCCCTTGGAATGCAAAAATCTTTGCAAGAATTAGGCTTTATACAACGCATCCAAGAGCCTACACTCTGTTTGGGCCACATCTTAGACTGGGTAGTTAGTCATGAAATCAGTATTGATAACATACTGGTCTCATTATGTCCCTGGTCAGACCACTTCTTTGTGAATTTTGATGTTCCTATTGTCTTCCCCACTAAATCCAAAACTAAGATTCCTGTTAAAATACCATATCGAAATTTAAAGAACATTAAAAAGATTCAAGTGGAATCAATTCTTAATACTATAATCGATCCCATAATGGACACTCCGGAAAACCTACAAAAAAGGATTTCCCACAACCTAGAATGTGTTGCCAATATTCTGGCACCTATTAAAATTAAAACGCCAAAAGTTGAAAATAGACATAATCCATGGTTTACACCAGAGCTTCAATCTCTGAAATCAATAAACACGAAATCTTACTATTTGTGGAAGAAGCATAATACTCCATTGCTTCTTAACAAATATAAAGCCACTATTTGTATCTACAAAAGGCTATTCTTAAAGCCAAATCTAGTTTTTTAAATGACCGAATTCAAAATGCACAGCAAAACACGAAGGAGATCTTCCGCATCTTGAAAGAACAGGAAATAACTAAGCATTCTACGCCAGTTAGAACTATCGCAGACGATGCTACCTGGTGCAATGTCATGCAACAAGACATGCATAAAAAACTAGACACGATTAAGGAAGATATATTGGAGAAAAGTATTAACTTAAACTGCTCCAAGGCCACATCCACAGATTGGCCATATCACAGACCACCAACTATTCCAGTCTTCAATCTATTGAACGGACAAGGATTTATAAATTATTATCAACCAACTAAAACCCACAAGAAATAAGAACGACATCCATACTACAATGATAATTAAGACTTGTGCCCCCTCTCTAATTTCATCTATCTGTCAATGTGTAAATACTTCCATATCTACCGGTACTGTCCCTCAGGAACTTAAGAAATCATGGGTTATGCCAATCCTGAAAAAAACAGGGCTTTCAGTTGATATGCCAAATAACTATCGACCCATTACCAATACAGCATTCCTACTTAAGATTCTTGACCGTGTGGCCTACATACAAATTGCAGAACATCTTAAACGACCATCAGTCTGGATTTCGAGTTGGATACGGCACTGAGACTGCACTACTTGAACTCAAATCCAAATTAATGGCCCGTATGGATAATAGGGAAGCATCCCTGCTTATGCTGCTTGACCTTTCTGCGGCCTTCGACCTGGTGGCCATGATATCATGATTTCTTAAGTTCCTGAGGGAGTTGTGCAAAGTGTCTAACTTCTCACCTCTGGCCTGCAAATGGGTACTGTCTTTCCTTAATAATCAAGACAGTAGAGTCTTCTGTGGCAATGCGGAATCGGAACCTATTGTAACAACTTGTAGCATTCCACAGGGTGCTTGTACATCTCCCTGTTTCTACAATATATTCACAGCCCCCCTGTTTGCAATGCTCGATTATGAGAATATCATTTTTACCAATTATGCAGATGACACGCAATGTGTCATCCCACTCACTGGCTGTCACAGGGAAGATGAATTGGCCATTTATACAGTTTTTACTCTTATTTAGGCCTGGATGGTCCATAATAAACTAGCATTGAACAAATCAAAAACGGAACTACTTGTTATAGGCTCACTACATACCATTAATGAAATGGGGCCAAAGTATGAGAACTTCCAGTTGGGAGGAGAATCTATTAGACCCCTAAAAAAGGTGAAAATCCTTGGAGTAACTTTCGATCAACATATGACCATGAAATAACATGTCAGCAGTCTTGTATCCTCATGTGCATACTACATCAAACTGTTAGCACACCTAAAGCCATTGATCTCACAGGAGAATGCTGAGACTATTGTGAGAGCAATAGTAGGCTCTAAAATAGACTACTGCTCTAGCCTACTCATGGGTATCAGTAAGTCTGACTGTAATAGGTTACATGTATACGAAAATGGGGCTATCAGAGCTGTCATGAATCTTAAATATAGAGACCATGTCAAATCGGCAAGACGTGAGCTACATTGGCTGCCAGTGACCTCTAGATTTCTATTCCGAACTCTGACTATTATACATAAGTGCAGATCTGGAAACATGCCTGGATATCTACAACAGCTGCTATCCATAAAAAAACAATGTGCGAACATTAAGGTCAAACAATCAGCACTTTCTATCTGAACCAATATGTCACACTGTCAGAGAAGCTAACTCAGCCTTTGCCTTCAATGGACCTAGGGCTTGGAATGTTCTTCCTTTAGAGATGAGATCCATTGATTCCCTAGAATTGCTTAAGAAGAGCCTAAAGACCTATCTGTACAACTAAATGACTCTGAGACAGTTATACATTCTCTTTTCTGCAATGGTTTTGCATCCTGGACTCTTCTACTTGTTATTTGTTGTTTATGTCTTGTAGTGCCCTCACACCCTCGGGTTCATGGCCGCGCTATATAAATGTATTAAAAAAATAAATAAAAATATCCAGGTCACTTTTAGGAATAATCAAGGTAGGAACATGAACATTCACCAAGGGGCATATTCCTCCCCAATCTTTGGGTAATTTCAGCTATGCTTTTGATCCACAAGCCCAATAATGATCCATGAGCACTTCTGTCCCAAGATTCATCTTTGGGCAATCAAAGATCTGACTGCAGTTCTCATTCTCTCCAACTTTTCTTGTGCCATTATTTCTGAAGCACAACTTCTATTTTTCCAATGGTACTAGCTGCAAGGGTCCTCTTATGTCTTCGACCCAGGTCTATTATTTAGCAAGCTTCGGCCAAAACGGTTTGCATCCCACCTAGGCATTCCAAACAGTTGATTCAGGGAGATCATATATCATCCAGGATCTGCAGATAACCACTCGTTCTTCCCATCCAACTGGTGAAAACACTGATCCCCACTGATTTTCATATCTGATCAAACGATTTTTGGTGTGAGCTCTGTTTCTTGTCTTTGTATCTTGTGCATAGTCATCTTCATCTGGATCTGTCTTTTCGTTTGCTCATTTGAGATAGGCATCTTGACCCATGAACTGGCCTCTTGTCCTGCAGAGTGCTATGTGTGATAGACAATGTACTGCCTGGACGTCTATTTCGATAGCTATGAATATTTTAGACTTTCCCATGGTATAAGGGATAAGTGCATATACAAAGCACTGCTCCTTCGAGGTACTCCTTTCCACTTCTTTCATATGCTGATACCAAATGCTGTTCCCCTAGTGTGCTGTACTGTCCAGGTAATCATTAACTCATGATCATCCTCCCTAGCATTTCTCTTGGATCTTGTTCTTTCTTTAAGACATACTTCAGCATGGTTTCTTCTTACTGTACCAATCATAGAACCATTCTTCAGTGGACTGGGTACATTTATGTGTGCATTTATGTGTGCTACCTGAGTAGGAGAAAATTCTAGGAGTTTTATCCTCTCAACATAATCTTTAGGCATAAAAATGTCTCGCAAAATCTCTATGTGTGACTTCTTTTTAGAAACTAATCTTGATTCTTTTACCACAGGACCAGGTGCTTGCATGTGTATCTCTAGAATAGGGACAATCACATAAGGTCTCAGCTGCCTAGTAGTTTCCACGTCTGTATCCTTCTTTTCTTGTACATGAGGATACACAGGAATTCTCATTTTACCTATGTCTACATAATAAGACGTTTATACTGTGAGTGGGAGCAGTATTACTATGAACAAAATACAGGTCTAAATGGTGCATAAACATGACCACTTAAAGCAATAACTTGTAATACACCGTGGACGTCTGTCATGATCTTCCATAATGAAATTGCTACTGATGCTGCCCATATTACGTTTAAGGAAAGAAAAAGTATTTTTAATAGGGCAACATTATGCACTTTTCTGGAATCTGCGGAACCGGCTAAAAAAATTCCTCAATCAGTTTTAGCAGGCTGACTAAACAATAATGTACTCAAAATCCCAATGAATGCTACAAATTGGTCTCTGTTAGGGAGAATTCTCTGTTTAGGCTGAATTTCCTAACCTAGTGAGTCCCCCAGCAGCTTTGCTGGATTTCTGGAGTTTGCTTTTTTCCATCCTGCCAAGAGTGAGACTCTTTTTCTCCCACTCTTGGACCTGAATGTGGTTAAATCCTTTGAATGTCAATGTGTTCTATGGGCTATGGGGTCTTTTACTCCATAGGGTCTCATATGTTTTGCTATGTGTGTTACAACGCACCCTACGTGCCGTAACACCGGGGGCGTCCTAGAGGATCCCCACCATAGACTCCATACCCGGGGACTGACTACTGTCTCCCCGGGCATGTAAAGTCACCATTGGCTTTACTAGACCTAAATTTACTAACAGAACTAATACAAACCATCCTATTGTGGACGAACTAGTAGGGGTAATTCAATTACTCCTGGGTCTGTTATTCGAGGGGACACTGTCCCGTCCCCCCTCGCCGAGTTTTGGCTGGTGGCAGTGGAAACTACTTGTTATATTCGACCCCGAATATAACCCTATAGGATTCTTCCCATTGTTGGAGGTTAATACTTTTTCTCGTTAATCTCTAACATACCACCGGTTTATTTATTGTAAATAAATCTATCGGTTGGTATTTTCTGCCAGATCTCGATTTTTGAAATGGCGTCTGTGTTCGTCTCTGTGACTCCTAAACCAAAGGTTGAGCCCTTTGTTCCACTTTTGGCGGGCTTCTACACAGAAGTCCTCCAAAGTGGTGCCATTCTGTCTGGGTACCACAGGGGGTGCGGGAGGGGGTTTAGGCACCCTGGACTGAGTTGCCTTGCCAACTTAAGTCGCACTCTGGTGTGATTGGCCCAAGTGGTGAGCCACCCTGCTCACCACTTAGCGTGTTTTGATTGACAGCTAGGCTGAATGAATGGGGGTTTTCTGCATAAAAGCAGGGCTTTTGGGACTGGATCTTCAGAAGTCGCCACAGGACCTAAGAATCCGATGAGGGTAAAGCTGAGCAAACCTGCAACGACGACACCTCCGGTGGAGCCCTGCTGAACCGACTCACCACTTCCCGACGACAGAGGAGATCTCCCCGTCGGAGAGTCTCTTCCCCTGACTGGTGGGAACAACCAGTCCCCTTTGCTTTTTCTTCGTTCCAGGACGTAGTGGTCGAATTGCCCATGCAGAGCACCCCGGCAACCGGATAGCCACTAACCCCTGTATCACAACCAAAAGGTGGTGCCTTGTGACGGAGCACTCCACGGCTGGTCTCTTCCCTGGTGGTGCAACGATCTTCAACTTTCCTTCGACGACGAGATCATCTCTTCTCTTGGCAAAGCCCCAACGTGCATCCACCACCAGGAACTACTGCCCCCGCCGGAGCTGTCTCTCCACAAACAAGGTACCGTGTTCGCCTGGCTTCCCTTGTGTCGGTTAGCGTGAGGTGTCTGAATCCTCGCCTCTCCATTGGGTCGCCTCCAAGCCTTCTTAACTTTCTGTTCTGAACTGGTCCAATATTCTATAACAATTTGCGACAAAGACTTGAAGTGCATTTCCACTGTGATACTTTTTGGGACATATCGCCTTGCCTCTCTTCGAGTGGGCCTGGCCTCTGAACTTTGCGATCTACAGTAGACCCTGCCTAACTTGCCTTGCATTTGTTCGTAAAAGTGTTGGTACCAAGTTGATTTCATACCCTGCCTTTTCT
Organism: Ambystoma mexicanum; assembly: GCF_040938575.1. Classification (NCBI taxonomy): domain Eukaryota; kingdom Metazoa; phylum Chordata; class Amphibia; order Caudata; family Ambystomatidae; genus Ambystoma; species Ambystoma mexicanum. The sequence goes on from NC_090939.1 coordinate 512,884,915, forward strand.
CTCCCGTCCTAACGAATCCTAGAGTGCCGTCTAGGTTAAAGCATTCACCTCTGTCTACGAATAAGTGGTGCCGTTGAACGTAGACTTGTCGAACTATTGTTAGGGGGATTGATTTACTTATAGTAATTGTGATTGAAGTTGTTTGCCGTATTAGTGCCAGAGTGTTTTCCATAGATGTGTTTTTATAAATAAATAACTATATATCTTTACACCGAAGCCTTGTTCCGTGTTTGCTTGTTCTACTGTGTAAATTGCCCTATTTTGTATACTCCACATACTGCCTAACTCTTCTTGAGGGAAGTCTGACTGCTCAGCCACAGCTACCAAGTGAATCTGTGTGGTACAGACTGCTACCAAGTGGGTTTACTGCCAAACACCTGTAGTCCTAAATATTTTGCAGTGGTCCCAGAGGGAACTGCACAGGTTTCCGCCTAACAGTCTCCGACCGGATAACATGAAGATTTTCTTTCAGCATGAAACAAAAGTTCCACACTCTGAAAAACTTTTTTGATCTTCTTCCTTGGAAGTTTCATTCCGTCCTTAAAGTTCTCTCAGAGTATCCATTCACTTCGTTGATGATGTCGCTCAATATTTAATTGATTGCTGCATCGTTTCTCGGGTCTCTCAGGAAAGTTCGGATGTTGGCTTGTCTCCCAACAAGATGTGGGCATTCCTCTATCAGATAAAGAAACACTGTACTGGCCAGTCTATGAGCATTATCCAGTGACAGGGTATTTGTGTTCTTCATTCTGAACTCAGGAAGCTGAAGGATCTGCTCAATTATAGCTATGAGCAACCTTCTTATTATTGGGCCATTTTTTGGATCTTACATGAACCAGTGAACATTAGTAGTTCTCCCCACCAGTGCAGGGTAAGCGCGTAAGATTAACACAAAGTTATTAGGCACCACCATAGGGACCCTGGAAAGGACTTTCAATAAGCCAGGAATAGGGGACCCTTACCCTCTTCCCAATGGGGAAAAAGAAACTCAGAATTCGGCATATCCTTCTTTCCAATCAAGGCTTAAGCATGCCTTAGTCCAATGTCAACAAGTTTCTGTTGCTAAATAACAATTATTTTCCCTTAACCCCTTTTTAGTGACTTAAAGGAGTGCCTCGAAATAAACCACAGTTCAATAAAGACTCCTTGTTTTACTCAGCAACAGCTTCTGTGTCCTTCTTCCTCATCATAGACCTAGTCTGCATGTGCTGTGTTTCTTCCCCAATGCTCTCTACGAATGGGCGTGAGAATGATGTGGGCTCTCCAGTGTAGATCTTCACATTGCCGAGGAAAATCCAAGCACGTCTAACGTGCACTTTGACTGCAGACAGCGTCACATCTTCCACAATGAAAGGGCCGATGAAACGTGGTTTGTGCCGCTTCCGAGTGAAATTGCGAATTAGAACTGCATCTCCAGGAAACAGTTTATAAAGACACAATTGATCAGCTCCTGTTGCTGTAGCATCTCCTTCTGTGTTCTGCATTGCCCTACACCCCTTTTGTTTGAGCTGAGCTGAAATGACAAGATACTTGAAGTCAGACATGTAAGGTAGTCATGTAGCTCCTTTGCTAACAATTCTGATGTTGACTGGACATCACTTCTAGATGAAAGTGTGAGGGGTGTCCTCATCCGCCTCCCTGTCACTATCCCGTGAGGGGTAAAATGGTGGTCTGAACCTGGCTGATTTCTCAACTCATACAATGCCTGTGGTAGACAATGCAACCATCTTTTTCTCAGGGTCAATTTCAATTTAGCTATTCTCTCTTTAAGCTGGCCATTGAGTCTCTCACAGACACCATTTGCTTGGGGTGATACACCGATTAAAACTTGTGCTTTATGCTAAGCAACAAGCTTATTTGTTCACAGATTTCACTGACAAAATGAGGGCCATTATCTGATCTCAATACTTCCCATATTCCCCACCTAGGAAAAACTTCTCGTACTAAACGTTTTGCTGCTCAGGTGGCGTCTGGGTGTGTACATGGTCCAGCTTCGATCCACCTTAAAAAGGGACATAATACTACAATCATACAATCATATATCTGTATCCATTATAGACTTGCAGCATGTCGACATATTCGATGTGTAAATGCTGAAAGGGACCATTAGGTCTCCCAATGACGCCTCTAATTGTGCACAATGTGTGCCCAGCAGTAAACATTTGACATAGGATACAATTTACTACATAAAATGCAACGTATTCTACTATATTTGGAACAAACCAATCCTCCGCTATTGTTGCGGCGAGGCTCTCTCTAGTAACATGCGCTGGATAGTGTAGCTGTTCCAACGCCACCCTTAATAAGGCTAAAGGCATCACCGGTTTACCTGTGTTGTCTTGTCACCACAATGCCTCAGAGGGGTTTAAAGAACACCTTCTCTGAATTCACAAGTCCTTTTTCGTCTTCGGGTGCTTCCCCTTGGATTTTACCCAAATGAGTTCTAGACAGGATGTTATATCAATTAGGCACACTTATCATCACCACCATGCTTTCATTCAACTCAGGTGTATCAAAAGACATGATTACTTGTGTACATGCAATGCATTTGGCTTCCTCATCTGCTTTTTGATTCCCAAGTGAAATTAAATCTGGCCATTTCATGTGAGCTGCACATGTTATGACTGCAATGGCTACTGGGAGTTTTAGTGCTCTAATAAGTCTGTCCAATAAGGCTACGTGCTGCACTGGTGTGCCGTCCGCTCGGAGGTAGCCCTTCCTTTTGAAACATTCCAATCCTGCATGCACCATTGACGTCACATAGGCGGAGTCGCTGTACACTGTTACTTCCTGGTCTGCATGATTCTCAAGCATGACAATCAGTGCTACTAATTATGCAGCTTCTGTCAAAAAGTGAGACGGTAGTCGTGCACTTGACACTACTTCCAACTCTCCATTGGCCATGTGTTTTATGACAGCGGCACCTCTATATCTTTGTCCATCATTTTGATCGATTCTAAATGAACCGGCAACAAATAGAATCTCCCCAGCTGCCAATGCATTTTCCTTAATCCTTGGGAGCTCGTCATAGAACTCTTCATAGTTCGAACAATCATGCACATGCTCACCTAGGAAAAACTGCCAGTGGTTCAGCTACAAACATGGCAGGATTCACTATCCTGCATCAAACTATTTGGTCGCTGGATTCGATATGACCACCTCATAGGCAGAAGCTCTTTGATATGTCAACGTTCCTTTAGGTTTTTCCCGAATGGCAAACAATGCATGCTTAAGAAATAACTTCATAGAACATCCCATCACTATGCTGGCAGCCTTTTCAATGGTGAAGGTTGCGGCTGCCAAAGATTGTTTGCACGGGAAGTGACCCCTCATCACTGGGTCTAAAATCCCACTGTACCCCAATGTAGTTCTCTACGTGAGTACAGTTGTCATAACAGTGCCATTCATGTGTGAAAACAGGAAGATTTCCTCTCCATAATTAGGAATTCCTAGAACTGGAGCTGTACAAATTGTTTTCTTCAATTCATCAAACCCTTCTTCCATTGTCTCATTCCAAAATAAATTTCCTGATTTACCTATGCTTTTTTAGAGCTTGCAACAATGGCCTTATGTATGAACTGTAGTCAAAGACCCATGCTCTCATATTACATGGTCCTAAAAATCTCTGCATTTATCTTGACTCGCTTTAATGTCTGAAATATAGACTCAGCCCTCTCAGGAGTAATCTTCTTTCCTTTGCGTGAGATTAACTGTCCTATGTACAGCACTTCTTCCTGACAATACTGTCATTTCTCCTTGTCTACTTTATATCCTTTGTCTGCAAGAATAATCATCAGCTGAACTGAATCACGTCTGCGCTTTTCCTCTGTGGTGCTTACAGACCAATACGTCATCCACGTACTGCAATACAATACTTTCCAAATCCATACTGCTTAAGTCCATCTGTAGGACCCTATTGAAAATGGATGGGGACTCACAGTACCCATGTGGTAATCAAGTACTTTTCAGGTGGTTTTGTCTAAACATAAATAACTAATTAAATACAAATAGAGTCAAGGGGCTGTCACGTCCTGTCTATACCCTGATATTTGTAACACAAAATTGACAGAAGTTTTAACTTAAAGGGGTTTATTCAGACTAAGACTCTTCAGACTCTTCTATAATCGGATTTATCTGATTCCTGAGTCTTTAACAAGACTCAGGAATCTGATAAATCCGTTTATAGAAGAGGCCGAGGCAGAAACAGAAGGCCAAATAAGTGCCAAAGAGGCGGCCTTCCTAAGCTCACAACATCCGAGATGTCCTGCATTCTACTCACTCCCTATGTCACGGATGGCACTCTGTTAAGAGTGGCACAGGACACCCAGGAAGGGTTTGGGTGGTTCTGCTGAAGTAAGGTGGACAGATAAGTACACACACAGCTGAAAGTAAAGAGAACAAAGAGTAGGCAAGTGTAGCAAGGAAATAAGGTACAACAGAATGGATTCCCTCTTGGGGTGTATGCAGATATAGGAAAAGAATATTCCACGGACCTTAGGAAAAACTCTAGCCTTCTGCACATTTTGCTATGACAGAGGCTCACACTGTTTGCTCATGGCTTGGAACAACAGCTATGGGTGTCTGTAATGCAGAAACGAGACAAGGGAAGGGGCAGAGGTTGCCTGACGGAAACCAACAGACAAGGTCTGTACAAAGGGGTCTCCAAACAGTAAAAGAGAAGACACTAACAGGCAAATCCAGGAAAAAGGAAGTCGATGAGCAAACTAGCAGAAGGAAATGAAGGGAAAGCCGTACAACAGGATTGCATAGGGATAAAGAACAGAGGGTTGAAAACAAGGAAGAAAGCAAGGGAGCAGCAGTCAGGAAACAGGGGGACTGCAATAACTGAAAGTAAATAATGTAGGTAAACTGTTGTGGATAGCAGAGGATGGTAGGGTACAAGGTTGAGAGCTCAGAGGAGCAGGAAAGCAATGAGCAAGCCCAAAGGAGCAGGGCTGTAAAGAAGGGAGCCCAGAGGGAAAGGGTTTAGGGCAGCGAGTAAAGCAGGCTGCACGGCAAGGAGCCCAGAAGGCCCGGGCAGCAAGGAGTGAGCCCAGAGGAGCAGGGCCGCTGACTGTAGAAGGCTGCAGAGGACTGTAGAGGGCTGCTAGGCTGGGAACCCAGCGGACAAAGGCTGTAGGTAGCAAGCAGCGGAGCGTGATCGGCTGCAAGGTAGGAAGCCCCGAGGACAAGGGCTGTTGGCAGCGGAGAGAAGCAGGCTGCGCGGCTAGGAGCCAGAAGGGCTGGGCAGCAAGGAGTAAGCCCAGAGAAGCAAGGCTGTGAGGCAGGGAGCCCAAAAGGCTAGGGCTGTAGGCAGCAGGGTGTAGCAGGCTACAAGGCAGGAAGCCCAGCGGACGAAGGCTGTAGGTTGAAGGCAGCGGAGTGTGATCGGCTGCAAGGCAGGAGCCTGGAAGACAAAGGCGGAAGGTAGCAGCGGAGCGTGATCGGCTGCAAGGCAGGAGCCTGGAAGACAAAGGCGGAAGGTAGCAGCGGAGCGTGATCGGCTGCAAGGCAGGAGCCTGGAAGACAAAGGCGGAAGGTAGCAGCTGAGCGTGTTCGACTGCAAGGCAGGAGCCCAGAAGAGCAAAGGCGGAGGCTGGAAAACAGCAGAGCGTAATCGGCTGCAATGCAGAGAGCCTGGCAGGGCTCTGGATCCAAAGCAGGAGTAAGGAGGAACCGCATACAAAGATCCATAGCTCGAAGCAAAAAGGTGCTGGAAGAACTCTTAATGCAAGAGACTGAGCTCCTGCAGGCATCAGCTTTTATACCGCCCTGCCCAGCACAGAGGCAGGCTAATTGGTTGCACACAGATCAGCACACCTGGATCAGCACACCTGCATACAATCTGCCTCCTCCCTCTCTGTTCCTGAACTGGTGGAAGCAGAGCTGATCCCTAGGGCTTCTGGGGATTGTAGTTCCGATGATGACAAATAGGAATAGCCAGGAATAGATAGTTATAGCCAAGTGCATTGTGGTAAGTGTAGTTTGTTGGGAAAATAGAAAAGCACCAAAGTCTCGCAAATGGGAAATAAGGTCCAAGAAGTGAATAGTGGTTGATCCAAGAGTTTTCTGCAGATAAATTAATAACAATTAGTCCATATTGATCGCCAATGTATGCGCCCATGGCACAGGCATGACACCCTAAAATTCACAAAGCTGTTTCCCCACTACTAGGACGACCCATAGTTTCAGGTATTGGCTCCATTTTGGAGCCCCTCTCTCAATTTACAGACTTCTTCTTACAAAAAAACAGTACAAGAGAAGACACTAACAGGCAAATCCAGGAAAAAGGAAGTCGATGAGCAAACTAGCAGAAGGAAATGAAGGGAAAGCCGTATAACAGGATTGCATAGGGATAAAGAACAGAGGGTTGAAAACAAGGAAGAAAGCAAGGGAGCAGCAGTCAGGAAACAGGGGGACTGCAATAACTGAAAGTAAATAATGTAGGTAAACTGTTGTGGATAGCAGAGGATGATAGGGTACAAGGTTGAGAGCTCAGAGGAGCAGGAAAGCAATGAGCAAGCCCAAAGGAGCAGGGCTGTAAAGAAGGGAGCCCAGAGGGAAAGGGTTTAGGGCAGCGAGTAAAGCAGGCTGCACGGCAAGGAGCCCAGAAGGCCCGGGCAGCAAGGAGTGAGCCCAGAGGAGCAGGGCCGCTGACTGTAGAAGGCTGCAGAGGACTGTAGAGGGCTGCTAGGCTGGGAACCCAGCGGACAAAGGCTGTAGGTAGCAAGCAGCGGAGCGTGATCGGCTGCAAGGTAGGAAGCCCCGAGGACAAGGGCTGTTGGCAGCGGAGAGAAGCAGGCTGCGCGGCTAGGAGCCAGAAGGGCCGGGCAGCAAGGAGTAAGCCCAGAGAAGCAGGGCTGTGAGGCAGGGAGCCCAAAAGGCTAGGGCTGTAGGCAGCAGGGTGTAGCAGGCTACAAGGCAGGAAGCCCAGCGGACGAAGGCTGTAGGTTGAAGGCAGCGGAGTGTGATCGGCTGCAAGGCAGGAGCCTGGAAGACAAAGGCGGAAGGTAGCAGCGGAGCGTGATCGGCTGCAAGGCAGGAGCCTGGAAGACAAAGGCGGAAGGTAGCAGCGGAGCGTGATCGGCTGCAAGGCAGGAGCCTGGAAGACAAAGGCGGAAGGTAGCAGCTGAGCGTGATCGACTGCAAGGCAGGAGCCCAGAAGAGCAAAGGCGGAGGCTGGAAAACAGCAGAGCATAATCGGCTGCAATGCAGAGAGTCTGGCAGGGCTCTGGATCCAAAGCAGGAGTAAGGAGGAACCGCATACAAAGATCCATAGCTCGAAGCAAAAAGGTGCTGGAAGGACTCTTAATGCAAGAGACTGAGCTCCTGCAGGCATCAGCTTTTATACCGCCCTGCCCAGCACAGAGGCAGGCTAATTGGTTGCACACAGATCAGCACACCTGGATCAGCACACCTGCATACAATCTGCCTCCTCCCTCTCTGTTCCTGAACTGGTGGAAGCAGAGCTGATCCCTAGGGCTTCTGGGGATTGTAGTTCCGATGATGACAAATAGGAATAGCCAGGAATAGATAGTTATAGCCAAGTGCATTGTGGTAAGGGTAGTTTGTTGGGAAAAATAGAAAAGCACCAAAGTCTCGCAAATGGGAAATAAGGTCCAAGAAGTGAATAGTGGTTGATCCAAGAGTTTTCTGCAGATAAATGAATAACAATTAGTCCATATTGATCGCCAATGTATGCGCCCATGGCACAGGCATGACACCCTAAAATTCACAAAGCTGTTTCCCCACTACTAGGACGACCCATAGTTTCAGGTATTGGCTCCATTTTGGAGCCCCTCTCTCAATTTACAGACTTCTTCTTACAAAATTAAGTCACCAAAATGCGATCATACACCAAAGACACCATGGCGGTATTGATATATCTGGAAAACCTGACCCTGAACAACCGGACACCTTCATTGTAACTATGGATATAGAATCTCTATACTCAAGAATTCCCCAAAGGGAAACCTTGAAAGTTCTGGCAAAGGTCCTGCAGGAGAAGACAGAAACCCTGGAAATGCCTATCTCACACATTTTATAACTAGCAGAGATCGCATTGACAAAAAACTACTTCCTGAGAGCATAGAGCTATTATGAACAAATAGCAGGGACTGCTATGGATGCGACCTTTGCCCCCACATTGGCCAACCTATATGTTGCAGACTTTGAGGAGAAACAAATCTACCCCAAGTCCAATAGTTTTTCTACCAACATCTTGAGTTGGCGTCGCTATATTGACGATATCCTTATGATTTTTGAGGGAGATACAGCGACATTGGATAATTTCATCAAATGGGCTAACAATCAGAGCCGTTTCTGAAGTTCACCCATGAGGCAAATAAGACCGAGGCCACCTTCCTGGACTTGAGAATCACTAGGACAGGGCACACTTTTGAAACCACAGTGCACCAGAAGATGACGGACAGAAACTCCCTCCTAGAATACTCCAGCTTTCACCAAAGGTCCTTAAAAGACAACCTCCCGTTTGGACAATTCCTTTGATTCAGATGGAATTGCACAACAAGGACTGAATATGACAGAGAGGAAGAGAGATTAGCAACCAACCAGAAAGAAAGGAATTACCCCAACAAAATAATCAAACAAGCGAGAAAGAGGGCACGAAATATACCTAGAGAGGTGACACTTACCCAAAATGGAAAGAAAGTTAGAGGAGAGGACGTCATCACAGCGGTTTTCTTTCACTCAACGATCATTAACTGCCTTAAAAAAGAAATCAAGAAGGCTTGGCCTCTACCTAATGTAGAAGGCAACTTACCAATACCCCTATTCACCATAAAACGAAGAAAAAACCTAAGAGATAGCCTGGTTCTCACATATAAAGAAACCAAGACAACAGAAACAGCAACATTGTGGAAAACAGCAAGGCCATTGGGGCACACACCCTGTAATAACTGTTCCTTTTGTTCAATTTACGAAATGGCTACCACCATTGACATTGGTTGGGAACATCCATGGGAACAAAGGAACTTCACAAATTGCAATACCACCAATGTGGTCTATTCGATCCAGTGCCCATGCCACAAAAGATATATTGGGATGACAACTAGAGCCATCGGAACACGGATATGTGAACACAGGTCCAACATCAGGACCAAAAGACGCATAGCCCCCCTGGTAGAACACTACATAACAATGGGCCATACAGAAAATGACCTGGCATGGACAATACTTGAGAAAGTAACAGCACAGTGAAGAGGTGGCAACATATCCACGCTCCTACTAAGGAGAGAACAGATGTGGATATTTAGAATACAGAGCCACAAGACTGGCCTGAATGAAGAAATCTGTTGGCAGGCACTAGCGATACAATGACAATATGAAATGAAATACACCTATGATTTCAATATTGCCAGGCCTCACGTCTAATACTGGATGAGACAGGTCTTGACTATGTCCACAATGATTTGATTCAATCCTGTGCAGCCATTAAGGCAACACATTGAAAAAACTCAAACACTATAACATCTACTATACACCACCATCCGGTATACAAAACAGGCCCCTGTAGGTATACACTAGTTTTAATATCAGGCCCGTAAATTGGGACTACAACCATGTAGCACAACCATCTGTAGGTATCTAGATGACCCATGATTGGACATGCAAGACTGCACAATAGGCAAAACAACTGGCATTACTTGGAAACACTTGGGGTCCAGATACAGCTGACTCGACTGTTGTTGGTTTTTTCAGCCAGATAGCTATGCACGCGATCGTGCTACGCAAACTACAACTCCCATGAACAGCAGGGCATGTAGTTTGCATTGCCCCATCGGCGATATCGCATAGCAGTGCAGATGTAACAAGACTGTGCACACATCACAGCCACAGAAAGTCTGCCGCAATACCAGCGGCACAAGGCTGCAATGAGTCTTTTTCAAGTTAATGATGTGACAATTGACAATACATATGGAGCGACTACAACTCCCATGAACACCTGGGAGGAAGTTGTAGCTTGGCATAACTAAAACATATAAAAATGGAATACGGTGTCCGAAAAAGAAAAATGACATGACATGACACGTTTGAAAAGAAATTGACATGACACGTGACAAAACATGCAGAACTATAACTCCCATGAACACATGGGAGGAGGCCGTAGTCCGAACTGCCACAGATCGCAAAAATTAAAAAAATAAAACATATAAACATCCAATGTCCGTGTACTCCCTTCATCATTAGGAGTAGCCCAGGCTTAAGACTATTTCGATTAACTCAAAACAACATTTATCCCCCACGCGACTGGTCACGTGATTGCAGCATGTGACTATAAATAGGGAGCATCTCCAATATGGCACCCATGGCCGAATCCCGCAAACAAGATGAGGTGGTAGCGAGAAACTAAGGTAAGCCACTCTAACAGATGGCCACTCCTCCTTGGGGCTTGGATACTTTCCCTAGAGTTATAGCACACATGGAGTAAAGACTCTATAGCCTATACAGCTACTAGAATATGGCCTTAACTGGTGCTTGTTTTTGTTAACTTATAATGCAGTGCAAGAAATCACTCCATATTGGGGATTGTAGACTTTCCCAGGAGCTATAGCCTGCACACACCGTATCTTGTATAATGAAATAGCCATTACAGCTTGGCCCTAAACTGCTGCCAATAGATATCTTAGCAAAAACAACCAAGATAGATGCCTTTTGATCTACCATAGCACATCCCAGATACTCATATACCGGGATTCTTTTCCCAGGGCGACCAGACATCAATTGACGAATAAGAAGCCTACGGCGCGGATTACCTACAGGAATCCAGCCACACAACAGGTAAATTGGGCTTCTGTTATAGATCTTCGTGTCATTTAGGAAAATAGCGGTATGGTGATGTGAGCTCTATCCCACTCTGTATTCACCCATAGATACTGACCTGAGTCAGACCCTGGAAGCCACCCCACACCAGGATCCGACTGCTACATCTGACTAATGACAGATGCACTAACAGTGAGACACAGGTCACTACAGGTAAGTGATACTGAACCCTCTAAAAATTCCTTACCTGCCTTTTTTAAGCACTCTGAGACTGATGATGCCCCATCTGTCTTTTTAACCACATAGGGCCTGGAAGGTTATCCAATATGCCCGTTTGGAAACCCAAAGATTTTCCCAAGATACCTGTGAAATGGAGGATCGAAAAAGAAATGATATATCTTACACAGAACGCAACAAGATATTACCTGTCCTGAAGAAAGCGGCCATTGACCAGAACCGCTGAAACCGGTTGACTTTTATTAAATAGTCCTGGGCTGATAACCCAGACTCCAAGACCCACTATACTTATGATAAAAGGGCTTGAATAAATACACAAACCAAAACACATCTTAGTGACCCACTCGTATACAAGAAGAGTGACACTTATACTTATTTTTAACTGTATATCGACCAATTGGTCGAATAATAATTTTTGATGATAAGACACATACATTGGAGGCGGGAACATTAAAGAAAAACACCGACCTTAGAATTCTTCTAAGTCTTCCCATGACACTACTGGATTAGGATCCATTACCTCCTTTTCCATGTGATCCGGATCGCATGCTCTCTGCCTTCTCTTTCATTCTATTTCATCATCAAATTCTTTTCGCTTCCTTGCTTCCTGCCTTACCCTGTCTTCTTCTTTTCTTTTCATGTCCCTTCTCTCATTTGCCCTTTGTATTTCTTCATCTCTGCATCTTCGCATTCTTTAATCCCTTAATTTCTGTTCTTCCTATTCCTTTCTTTTCCTTTCTAGTCTTTCTTGCTCTTCGATAGCCTTCTGCCTATTATCATACTTTCTCTACTCCTCTGCTCTTTCCTGTTTCCTCAGTTGCTCCTCTTGGTACAACTCTTCCCATCTCTGAATATACTCTTTTTGTTCTATCGTCTTTCAATCTTTCCTCTCTTTCTTCATCCTTTTTGTCCTGATCATCTTGATCTTCCCTTTGCCTTACGACCTCAATGCTCTTACCATCGAGTTTGAGCAAAATCTGACCACCTATCCATTTGTTCTGTCTAAGCGCTAACTCATCAGTTTTATCTTTTTCTCCTTTCCATCTCTTTATTTCTCGTACTATATCTATAGATGTACTTGATCGATTACTTTTCTCCTTGTCCCTTTGGGACCTTAGAGATTACCAGGGTAATTCATAGAATTCAGCGCACAAGTAGCGCACGCGGCTGGCGCACAGCGTGCGCGTGCGATAGTCTGCGCCAGCCGCGTGCGCCAAAACCGAATCCGGCGCACAGCATATTCATGGATTTTAGCTTCCCCAGGCAGCCGTGGCGCACAGTGGCGCAGCGACTCGCTGCAGCGCCAGTTACGCCCCCAGGAACGCCCCTTGCGCTGGGAAATCTCATAAAAATCACAAACCAGCGCAAGGGGCTGCGCTAACCCTGGACCATCACGGCAAGCGGCCCATGCGATTTTCAAGGGTGCGCGGGAAGTTTCACACGTCAAATCCCAGGCTACGTCCATTTCAGGGGTGCGCGGGAAGTTTCACACGTGAAAAGCTAGGCTACGGGAATTGCAGGGGTGCGCGGGAAGTCCCACACGCGAAAAGCCAGGGTACGTCCATTACAGGGGTGCGCGGGAAGTTTCACACGCGAAAAGCTAGGCTACGGGAATTCCAGGGGTGCGCGGGAAGTCCCACACGCGAAAAGCCAGGGTACGTCCATTACAGGGGTGCGCGTGAAGTTTCACACGCGAAAAGCTAGGCTACGGGAATTGCAGGGGTGCGCGGGAAGTCCCACACGCGAAAAGCCAGGGTAGGTCCATTACAGGGGTGCGCGGGAAGTCCCACACGCGAAAAGCCAGGGTACGTCCATTACAGGGGTGCGCGGGGAAGTTTTACACACGAAATCCCAGGCTACTTCCATTTCAGGGGTGCGCGGGAACGTTTCACACGCAAAATCCCAGGCTACGTCCATTTCAGGGGTGCGCGGGAAGTTTCACACGCGAAAAGCTAGGCTACGGGAATTCCAGGGGTGCGCGGGAAGTCCCACACGCGAAAAGCCAGGGTACGTCCATTACAGGGGTGCACGTGAAGTTTCACACGCGAAAAGCTAGGCTACGGGAATTGCAGGGGTGCGCGGGAAGTCCCACACGCGAAAAGCCAGGGTACGTCCATTACAGGGGTGCGCGGGAAGTTTCACACGCGAAAAGCTAGGCTACGGGAATTCCAGGGGTGCGCGGGAAGTCCCACACGCGAAAAGCCAGGGTACGTCCATTACAGGGGTGCGCGTGAAGTTTCACACGCGAAAAGCTAGGCTACGGGAATTGCAGGGGTGCGCGGGAAGTCCCACACGCGAAAAGCCAGGGTAGGTCCATTACAGGGGTGCGCGGGAAGTCCCACACGCGAAAAGCCAGGGTACGTCCATTACAGGGGTGCGCGGGGAAGTTTTACACACGAAATCCCAGGCTACTTCCATTTCAGGGGTGCGCGGGAACGTTTCACACGCAAAATCCCAGGCTACGTCCATTTCAGGGGTGCGCGGGAAGTTTCACACGCGAAAAGCTAGGCTACGGGAATTCCAGGGGTGCGCGGGAAGTCCCACACGCGAAAAGCCAGGGTACGTCCATTACAGGGGTGCGCGTGAAGTTTCACACGCGAAAAGCTAGGCTACGGGAATTGCAGGGGTGCGCGGGAAGTCCCACACGCGAAAAGCCAGGGTACGTCCATTACAGGGGTGCGCGGGAAGTTTCACACGCGAAAAGCTAGGCTACGGGAATACCAGGGGTGCGCGGGAAGTCCCACACACGAAAAGCCAGGGTACGTCCATTACAGGGGTTCGCGGGAAGTTTCACACGCGAAAAGCCAGGGTACGTCCATTACAGGGGTGCGCGGGGAAGTTTCACACGCGAAATCCCAGGCTACTTCCATTTCAGGGGTGCGCGGGAACGTTTCACACGCGAAATCCCAGGCTACGTCCATTTCAGGGGGGCGTGGATAGTTGAACACGCTACTCCGATCGTTGGGTCTTCACAGGTCTTCCCTGTACAGCCTCCACGTCCCCTGCATGCAGTCCACACCACAGGGGATTACCCTGCACACCTGCTCATGACTCCCACCCCCCAGCAGTCATGGGGCACCCTCCACCAGGCCCCCACCCATGTCTCCCACCACCCCCACCCCCCAGCAGTCATGGGGCACCCTCCACCAGGCCCCCACCCATGTCCCACTCATGCCTCCCACCACCCCCACCCCCCAGCACTGTGGGGCACCTGCCAGCAGGCCCCCACTTATGTCCCACTCATGCCTCCCACCACACCCACCCCCCAGCACTGTGGGGCACCTGCCAGCAGGCCCCCACTTATGTCCCACTCATGTCTCCCACCAACCCCACCCCCCAGCAGTCATGGGGCACCCTCCACCAGGCCCCCACCCATGTCCCACTCATGCCTCCCACCACCCCCACCCCCCAGCACTGTGGGGCACCTGCCAGCAGGCCCCCACTTATGTCCCACTCATGTCTCCCACCACACCCACCCCCCAGCACTGTGGGGCACCTGCCAGCAGGCCCCCACTTATGTCCCACTCATGCCTCCCACCACCCCCACCCCCCAGCACTGTGGGGCACCTGCCAGCAGGCCCCCACTTATGTCCCACTCATGCCTCCCACCACACCCACCCCCCAGCACTGTGGGGCACCTGCCAGCAGGCCCCCACTTATGTCCCACTCATGTCTCCCACCAACCCCACCCCCCAGCAGTCATGGGGCACCCTCCACCAGGCCCCCACCCATGTCCCACTCATGCCTCCCACCACCCCCACCCCCCAGCACTGTGGGGCACCTGCCAGCAGGCCCCCACTTATGTCCCAGTCATGTCTCCCACCAACCCCACCCCCCAGCAGTCATGGGGCACCCTCCACCAGGCCCACACAGATGTTCCCCTGCCAATAGGAAATCACAATACAGATCCCAGGATCCCATGGGCAACCACATCCCACCCCATGTCACCCCAGTCCATACACACATCAAAGGTACACATCCATTCAAAAATCAAATACCCATTACATGATACATAACCAATGAGCAGTATGCGCATGAGTCCAAGTCCGTCAGACTCACACAATGGCAACACATGACTGTGAAAACCCAGTTTGTGACAGTCAACAAACCAATGAGAGAAGTCCACACAATAGAATCAAAAGAACAATGTATTAAAATGTAAGAAGGAAAAAAAAAGAAACACCTAAATGAATACACAAAGTAACAGGTAAAAAACAAAAAATATCTAATGAAAGGTGAAATCCAAAAGAACGGGTGCAAAGTCAATCAAAATGGAAATCAAAAACAAACACATTGCCCCATGGTCCAAATAATAAAATCGAAAATATCCACAAACTATGTACAAAGATGATTGTCCGGGTCCAATATCCCTAAAAACCATAAAATGAAACCTACCCAAAACCTAACTAATGCTAACTATATACAAAAAACTTGGGCCATTGTCCAATCAACCCAAAAAATAAATAAAAATAAAGGAAACCTACTATCTACATAACTATATACAAAGGCGGCGGGCCAGTCCTGCGGCTCACTGAGAGATGTTATAGGCCAGGGCATCATCGAACTCCCTTTCTATCTCCCCGAGGCGTTCATCCTCAATGGCCCCGAGGGCCCGCAGGGCTGACGCAGTGTCCACCTCCAAGCCCCTGCGGATCTCCTCGAGGCACTCGGCACGCCTCAGGGCCCTCTGCATGGAGTCCACCGCCCTGACCATAGCGAGCCGCCCCTCTTCTGCCCGCCGCCTCTCCGCATCTATTGCGTGGCCTAACCGCTGCCACACGGAAGACACATTCTGTCCAGGGTCCTCCAGCCGATGGCTGCCCCTCCGATGTTGATGGCCCCGAGCCATGATGCCTCCCACGTCGCTGCCGCTGCCTCTGCAGCCACTGCCTCTGCCAGCACGACGGCATCCAGGCTGATGGTATCCACCGACGCCGTCGTGCACGTGCCCTGCCTGATGATGCCGGCACATCCTCCACCTGCAGGGGTCCAGTTGCCATGGTGTCCACACCAGCTGGACCACCGACTCCCGACTGTGGCAGGGATGGGATCCCCACTGAGCCGGCTGCATTGGTCGGGGCAGGTCCACAGGGGGCCCTGGTGTCAACTGGGCCGGAAGACGGCAAGGAGAACGACCGGCGCATACTTTCCACAGAGGAGGAGATGCCCGACACATTGGCCATCACCTGCAGAAAACCCGCGCCAATGGCAGATCCCAACTGGGCCACGTCGGCACGGTGCTCTTCGTGATGATGTGCGTGCTCCTCCCGGGAAGCACGCACGTCATCACGAATGACCCCCGTGCGCAACGCGACCCCAATCAGGACCTTTTCCATGCGCCCACGGGTCCCCTCGTCCGCAGGTGGAGGGGAGTCAGATGACATAGACACCCCCTCCACCTGCGGACGGGCCTGGGCATCCATGCTGGTGCATGGTGGTGCACTCACAGGGTCAGGGACAGCGACATGCACAGGCACCTCCACGGCGACCTGTGCTGCCTCCTGCCCCTGGCCCTGGACTGCACCACTTGCACCAGCAGGGATGCCCCCACCAGGCCTCAGGTGTGCCTCAGTCTCGGCCGCCTCCTCCTCTGTAGAAACCACCAACCTGGATGGCTCCTTGCCCTCTTCCGCTGTAGCTGGCCCCTGTGGGGGCTCACCCACCCCTTCCGCCGCAGCCGTGGGGGCATCCCCGCCGTCTACCTCCACAGCGCCGTCTCCGCCTTCTCCATCACTAGCCGCTGCATAGAGGGAGACATAGAACACAAGCATCAGGGCACTGTACAATGGTCCCCTACACAGGAAGCAATATCAGATGACTGGCAATGGTAAAGTACACTTCTATCATGTCCCTCCACAACACATGGGTCAGGCAATACACACACGCAACACCCATGGTCCATGGCATGCACATCAACATACATGTCCACTGCACTCTTCTAAAGTACGATGTCATGGAACTCACATGCATCATTGGTCATGCAAATCACACGCACACACTTCACCTCTGTCACATCCATGTGGCCTCGTACATCACAAACACAGTGGATACAAGGATGATTAGGCAGCATCAGTGAATCTGTACAGTGTCACAGACATGTGTCATGCATCCATGCCATTCAAAAGTCACAGACATGCAGGTCAAGCACACCGACCTCGACACCATACATGTACCTGGCATCAGCATCCATCCCTCACCCACACCCATGTCCACGAACATACACTTGCATGCTCACATGTGTCCAATCTGCATAGGCCTCCTCAGGTTGCATAGCAACACATACAACAACCATGTGATCCACAAATTACTGGTCGCACATGCATCGCCATGACAACACTGCACACATACATGCCTACAAGGCCCATTCCACACATACAGCATCACACAACCAGCACACTGCAACATGCACTGTCGCACACAGCAATGCCTGCACACTTACCGCTCAAATCCAGACGGGTCTCCCTCTCAAGGACCTGGGAGTGGAGCGCTGGGTGTATGCGTGCCAGGACCCTCATTTGGATCGAACTCATGTGGCCCCGGCCCCCCTCCACGAGGCGCCGGGCCTTTGAGAGGGTCCTGGACCTGCAGTCCTCCCAATGCTTCCTGACATGTCGGTTGTCGCGGACTGCCACCCCCTCCGCGTTGATGGCAGTCATGATGTCGTCCCAGATCCGAGTCCGTCCTTCATAGTTGGCGCGGCTACTTCCGAAGAGGGCATCATACTGCCCCAGGACTCGCTCCACCAGGACCCCAACCTCGGTGACACTGAAGCTGGGGCCCCTCTGCCTCTCTGGGTGGGGGTTGCCAGTGGTGCCAGATGTTTCAGTGCCCGACATGGCAACCCCAGAGGCAGGAGTGGGTGGGCAACTTGGTCCTGGGGCTGGGCTGTGGAGTGGTGTTCTTCCAGTCGGGAGTCTTCAGTTCCAGCAGGGGTGGACACAGCAACTGTACGCCTGCAGATGGCTGATGTGCAGGCACCAAATGGCAGGGCACGGTGGCAGCAGGCAGGCAGGCAGGCAGCAGCAGATGGCACGTGGGAGGCTGCTCGGGGCACTGGGGGGCAGTAACTCGGCCTTCTGGGCAGGAGCGTGGTCTTCCGTGTGTGAACGCGTGGCCAGCTTGATACGGAGTGAATTGGCACGTGAAAATCATGCACGTCTGCGTGGAATCCGAGGAAAGGCCCTCAGCGCGTAAGCACGTCAGCACGCGTACGCGATTTCATTGGTCCAAAGGGCCAGGCGCGTAAGCGCGCCTATGACGCACGGGTGTTTCCCAACCCACGTGAAAAAAATACACGTGCCGCGCGAGCGCGTCAGCACGCGTACCCGATTTCATTGGTCCAAAGGGCCAGGCGCGTAAGCGCGCCTATGACGCACGGCCGTTTCCCAACCCGCGTGAAAGAAACACAAGCCAGTGTCAATGCGTGTGATTGGAGGCTGGCCCTTCAGCGCCTACACGCGGAAGTGACGCAGGACCTGTGGGCCTGCATAAAAGGTACATGTAGAACGCCATTTCCTTGTACGTGCTTTTCGTGGAGAGCGAGTTGGTGTATTCTGTACTTCTTGTCAGTTGACACGCGATTTACTTCACGGCGTTCAAAGGTCGTACTCCCTGTTACCTCTGACAGCTTTTTCTCTTTTGCTCTTTTTCCTGGGCCTGTTTCCTCACACAGCGTTCCCTTCTACTGTTGTCCTATCTCCTCAGACAGCGTCCCATTCTTCTTTTGGCGGGGGTGTTGCCAACGCGCACACGCGCGTCTTTTTGACGCATTTCTCCCTGGCAGACGGTGAGTTGCGCACGCATCTATCATCTGTGCTTGCCCCATGTGTCACGTACCTCTTCAGAGGTCAATCTAGGCTGCGTGTGACACGCATACGTTCATTCTTGTGTTACTGGATGCCACAGCGTAGTGCAGGGTTTTTTATACGCACACGTGGTCTAGGAGGGGTATCGTGCACGTTCCTTAACTTTTTTGGGGTGCCTGTGCGTTGCGTGACCCGTCATCTTTCCCCAGGGGTGTCATATAGCCTTGCCACTGCACTAGGGTACGAATACCATCTGGTACCCAACCCCTTTGACACCCAATTGCCCAGGACAATTGCGCACACCCACTCCCATACGCACAATAACATCAGTGCCATGGTTGGGAGGCGTGCAAGCCGTAAGGGTGGCAAAGGTGGCCGAGCCACACGTGGTGGCCGTGGAGGATCCACTAGGGGACGTGGTTGTGACTTGCAGGGTGCCCCTGTCCCCCCCAGTCTGGAGGACCAGTCAGGGACACCCATGCCCCCCCCCCAGGTTGAGGGTCATGTGGCTGATACCAACCCTGATCAGCCCTTGTTGGACCAGCCCATTGTGGCACCAGACCTGTCCGAGGGTGACTCCATCGCTGACATCCAGGTCAGCAGGTCCACTGCACGTGCACCGGTGCACATTGGTGTCATCAGGACACGCGCATCTATGCCAGATAGGTCATCTGCTGCCCCCCGTGGGCAGGGTGTGGCTCCATCCACCCCACCTCTCATACACCCTGCCAAGACTGTGTCGGTCCTAGTTCATGCACCTCAGATCAGGCCTGACCCTATCCCTCTACCCCCAATGCCTGCACCTACTCCCATGCTGAGTGTGCAATCCCACACACCCAGTACTGAGTCCACCACGGCTCCTGCCCCTAGTGTCCACAGCGGCGTAGGACACTCTGGATCCCCACCCCCTTCCAAGCGGAAGAGGAAGAGTGCACGTCCGGCACAGGCTGATGCCCCAGGCACGGCTGCACAGTCCGGCCCATCAAGGAAGCCCAGCTTCACAGACGCCGAACTGAATGCACTTGTTCAGTATGTGTCAGACCATGATAGGGAAATGGTCATCGTTGCAGGGTCCAAGACCACACATGCCAGACGCCAGGCACACTGGCAGACCATTGCTGACAAAATAAGTGCCCTTGGAGTAGTGAGGCGCACAGCTAGTGATTGCCAGAAGCGCTGGAATGACCTTAAGCGCAGGGCAAAGGATAAGCTGGCCTCAAGTCATGCCGCAACCTTGGTGACTGGAGGTGGGTCCCCAGCACAGGAAATAGAACTCACACCACACGAGTCCGTAGCTGGATCCTACGTCACCGAGGGACAACTCCAAGGTGTGGGAGATCTCCCTGATTACGAGGCATCATCCGGTGAGTGCACATGCATGTGTGTTATATCCATGTGCATGGTGTGTGTGCGAAGCCTTCATGTTGGGTGCCTGTCAAGGGGGTGTGTGGCAGAGTTGATAGTGTCACCCATGTGCCTCATCCAGTATGTTCAGTGCAACACCATGTGCCCACAGCACTATCCCTACTGCCAACAGTGCATATATGGCCCTACACCATGGAAGTTCCCCTTGAATTGTCATTTTGTCACGACATTGTTGCTCATTCTCCCCTGTCTATTCATCTTATGTCTTACATACCATTCCTACACTTCCCCCAGCCATTCAAGTTCCATCGTCACATGCCTGACATGCAATGATACCACATGCTAATGCGTCCTCTGTATATACATGGCACTCAACATGCTGTCATACTCTGGAATTTGCCTTGACACCCACCTCCTACCTGTGTGCTCTTGTTCCGTCTGCTTTCAAGCCCCATTCCCTCACACTCCATGCTGCTCTTCATGGTCTATCTTCCCTGACTTCTACTGTTCAGACCATCGTGCCCTACTCACGACACCTGCTTGCAAACAGTCAAATGAGGGCACCCTGCCCTCCAATGCGACCCACCCTATTGCTGACAAGTACATCTGAGCCTACTCAAGGTTAACTCTCACTGACATCTGCTCATACATGCCTTTGCCTGTCCCATGGACCCTTCACATGGTCCCAGTCCTCTCTCCTTGCTCCTCTTCCACCATCAATGGTGTGACCCGTTGGGGTGTACTCTTGGCCTCCTTCCAATCCTCAGAGGCCACAATTGATGTGTATGGTAATGGGAGCATCTCAGTCCAAGGCCCTCAGGCCAACCTTATTCTCCTTGACAAATGCTACCCACATCTCATCAACTTCCTTTCCTCTCCTGCTGTCCCCCCTCCTCTCTCCTCATCTATCCTGCACTGCCTCCCTGCACCCTCCCATGATCCTTCTCCGCCTCCCACTCCAACTCCTACACATGCTGCACCTCTGATCTGTAGCACTCCCCGTAAATCCTACAAGGCTGTCAACCTCCTCCACATTTACACTCCTTACTCTGCCGCTGCATCAGGCATTCCTCCAATATATGTCACTTACATGAGGTAATGCACCTTGACATCCTTGGTCTCATGGAAACATGTCTGACGGCCAGCTCTGTCTGCATCTTTGACACACTCCTACCTGACGTTCAGGAGATCCTCTCCTTGGCCCGGCACTACTGTGCAGGGGGGGGTGTGCCCTTGCCTTCCCTGAGGGTATTCCTGCCACTGTCACTCCTACGTAGACCTACTCCCCTCTGGAATGGCTTGTGTGACGTCTCTCTCCATCTCACCTCGACATTCACAAACTGTGCGTACTGTGTATCGGAAAACTGGTCAAATGTACTACTTCCTTTCTGAGTGGCCTCACCTCTCCTCCTCACTCATGTCCCCAGACACAGAAATCCTCTTCCTTGGTGATGTACGCATCCACCTGCATGCTTGTTGTCCCCCCCACGTGACTTTTCCGTGACCTCAGCAACTCCCTATCACCCTCTAAACTCCCGTCTGTCCCTACTCATTCTGCAGGGCACACTCTTGATGCTCTGATCTCATCTGACCTTCCCCTCTCCATCCCTCTCTGCACTCCTCTCTCCTGGAGTGATCACTTTCTCCTCTCCTCCCACCTCACCCTCACCACCCCACAGGCAAAGCCACCCTCACCACTGTCACACACCGTCTTGGTATTCCAACCCATGAAGTGTGTGTCAGTCGAGGCTTATGCTGCCAAAATCTCCCCCCCATCCAGCTCCCCCTTAGGCTCACTCCCATCCTGACAGGGCCCACTCCATGCTCCACTCTATGTCAGGTACACTGGATGTCTTTGCCACGGTCATGACAATCCGCCAGAAGCCCCATGCCAATGCTGACTCCTGGCATGACTCGGATCTTGTGAACCCAAAACACAGGTGCCGGGTGGCAGAGAGGAAATGGCCTGCATCATGCTCATCCTCTGGCAAACTGGCCTGCCGCCTGCTCCAAAGGCAATAGCGTCTCACCCTTCTCACCAAGATGAGAGCCCCAATCCAAGGGCACATATCTGCGGCATCTGACAACTCTGCAGGACACATTGAAATCTGCAAGGACCTTGCCGAGCCAGATGCAGTGTGTACCTCCCCTGTCCCCTCCGAGCCCACAGCACTGCATGACTGTCTCTGTACCCCTATAGGCCACCCCCCCAGCACTTGTCTGCGCCTACCACCATCTGCCCTCGACGTTAAGTCCTACTTACCTTGTACAGCACTTCCAGCCGCAACTTCCCCTTGCACTTCATTGTGCCACCCACCTCTGCACTTGCGTTACATGAATGACACCAGCACCAGTAGGATTGTTGAATGGCATCCCCTTCTGCCCCACCACCCCTCAGTGCTCCGCTGTACCTTCATACATTTCTGTACAGGTGCTTCACGAATGCT
This sequence comes from Ambystoma mexicanum, assembly GCF_040938575.1. NCBI lineage: Eukaryota > Metazoa > Chordata > Amphibia > Caudata > Ambystomatidae > Ambystoma > Ambystoma mexicanum. The sequence goes on from NC_090939.1 coordinate 512,907,551, forward strand.
ATATGAATCCATTACAGGTGATGGGGAGGTGGAATCTCATTGTTTACTGCATTTTGTTAATGTTGACAAGGCACTGTGCATCGTGGCCAATTGGGACTAGCAGATCCATGTCCAACATGTTAACTTCTTGATGTGATGAAGCAATGTCAGGACCAGAGTGGGCAAAATCCAAATTAGTTGCCCTCCTCTCCCTCTTCACTTGGTGGCTATGTCACATGCCATGTGTGTGATGGCATGTGCATTTGACATGGCAATCACCGGCCAATGTGTGATGCCAGTGCTAGGCAGCATGGGGAGCAGGCGTTGCTCTCCATTCTCTGTGTCATCATTGTGTGCCCTGAGCCTCCCCTCCAGACCCAGTGATGGTGAATGCATAGGAGGTTTCCCAGTCATGTGGGACATGTGTCATTGAACTACTGGCTCTGTTGTTCTTCAGCCCTTGTTGTATGCCATGGTGCTAATGCCTGTTTCCATTTCTCTCTTTCATGTCTTTGCAGGGGACGACGCACTTGTTGATGCTGGGGATGTGGTGGTGGAGCCGTCCCAGGAGGGCAACCCGGGCCGACCTTCCACAAGTGAGGGACGTGGTGTGTTTGTGGGTGAAAACCCACAAGTGCTGCAGGTCGTGCTGTCGAGGGGTGTCTCTGGGGGTTCCTCCCCCGAGCAGTATTCAGGTGTAGACTCGGAGGATGACACCTATGTGCAGTCGCAGGTGAGTGTTCTTGGGAGAGAATCTCCTCTGTCCGACCCACCTGCAGCCGGGTTATTGCCCTCAATGGGGATGTCAGTGTCGGCAGCTCAGCCTCCGGTGGTTACGGATGCAGGGCCACACCACACAATCTCTGATCCTGTTCCTGGGGCTGCAGATCAGAGAGGGAATGCAGTCCTGCAGCCTGAGGCTTTGCCGGCACAGCAAGGCGCAGTCCGCCTTGCCCCAGGCAGGTGTGGTGCCTGCCAACGTGGTGGCCGTATGCCACCTGGCAATACCGCTTGGGAGCAATCCATCTACGGTATGGCCACCCAACAGGCAGCATCATCCGAGATGATTGCACAGGCCATGGATAGGGTGGCCACTTCCATTGTCCCCCCAGAAGGCTGATGGAGCGACTGGAGCAGGCTACAGAGTCCATCTGCCAGGCACACAGGGAGGACATGTTGGCGTCCAACATGGACAGGCGGGCAGGACTGGCGACTCTGCGGGAATCACTTTCCATGGAGTCCCAGCGCCACAGGGAAGGCCTGAGGGAAGAATTCCATCACCTCAGGTCGACCCTGTCAGAGCTTGAGGCTTCATCCCATAGAAGGACAGAAGAGCAGCTGGAGCGTCTGACACGGACGCTCTCGGCCGAGATGCAGGCAACTCGTGCGGAGGTCAGGTCATCCCGGAAGTTACTGCATGGGGACCTCCGCATGATTATAATCCAGAACCAGACCTTCCAGACCCGCCTGCTTGCAGCCATGGAGGAGCAAACTCGGGCTTTGCGTGGGCTGCCTCCCATTGTCACACCATCTTCTGAGGCAGCTCCCCCACCTCCTGAGTCAGCTGCAGGGTCTGGCCAGAGCGATAGCGACTCATCTCCCACAACAGAGTAGCCGTGTGGGCCACGAGCCTATGGGGTGTTTTTACTTCCCATGATCCACACAGGTGGATTGTGGCGTGCATCCTGTCCTCGGACCTCATAGGTGGCCCCCCCCTCCCCGCCGGCCCTTTCATGGCCATTTTTTCTTATCATATTTTTCTTTTTCAAGTGTGTTGCCTTGTGTGGGTACCTGGGCATACACTGTATTGTGGCTGGGCACATGCAGGCTTGTCCTGAGTTTGGTTTCGATGCTTGGGTACCTGGCATCCACACCCCTCCTGCTTCCGTTTCCATGGGCTTGCAAAGGGTGTGCCCAAGTGACAGCAAATTACACGGTGACATTGGACTCCCATGAGCTGTTGGGCAGTCCATAGTCAATACTGTGTAGACATTCATAGTGTACATTGTTGTTGCACCTAACTATGCATGATGGTTTGATATGTGCCTCAACTTACATATGTTACTCATGTTTTGCAGGTATTTCACACAGTTCTTCACACGGGCATACTCTCTGGAGTCAGACTACATGTCGGTAGATGTGCAGTGACACTTTTGCGTGGCGCCATCACTGTACATCTGGACGGTGAGGACATACCAGCACAATCAGGTATTGAGACTACCATTGATTACATGCATTGTGTCTTGTTTTGGTGGGCTTCAGGGTGGGTTGGTGTGTAATTTGATTGAAATGACTCTTACACAGGTGTGTAGTAGTGCCTCCATCACGGTTAGCTGTTCAAGTGCGGCTATGTTCCATTTGGGGCACTGCAATTTGTGACACCGGTGTCATGTTGTGAGGGTCAGTTTGTTTGCTCTCACATACCATGACATGGTGTCCTCTGTGGCGGGACTGTGAAGGGATTGGGTGACATGGCAATGTTGTCATGTAGCAATTCGCCTGTGCCAATGCATATTTGATGAATGGAATTGTGTCTTTTCATAGTTATGCATTGCTGGTGTATGTGTAGGTAGGGGTGCACACATAGTGACACTTCCATGTTAACAATCTCAGGCTGATGTGTTTCTGACAGTTTATTGTCAAGAAATTTTGTGACATTGTCAGGTAGTGTCATCATTGATCGTCAGATGGTATGTGCCAGAGCAGTGTGCACTAGCCAGCACTGTGATTCCTAGGTGAAGAAGTTGGCCACCAGTTGCGTACGGGCTGCCTCCCCCCGTGCCCTTTCCCCTCCCATGCGCAGCGGGCGTGCATGTGGTTGTGGATGTGGGGGCACCACCATGTCCACGGGCAGGCCCCGGCAATGTTGTGCAGGACACATGCTGCCACTATGATCCTGCACACTAGTGGGGGAGCATAGAACAGCTGCCCGCCAGAACGGTCAAGGGAGCGAAAGCGTGACTTCAGCATTCCGAATGTGCGCTCCACTATGCCCCGTGTTGCAATGTGGGCTGTGTTGTACCTTACCTCGGGTGGCGTGGTGGGGTTCCGGATTGGGGTCATCATGTGGGGGCTGATAGGGTAGGCACTGTCCCCTGCGGAGGTGGTGATGGGTATCATTAGTGGTGTTGTGACATGACCCTGTATCTAACATGCATGCATGTGCAGTGGCATTCATGCTCACCAAGCAGCCATGTATCTCCATGCCGGCCAGCCTCTAGGTCCCGGCTTAGGGTAGACATTCTGTAGATGAAGCTGTCGTGGGTGGACCCGGGATAGTTGGCATATACTGATGTGATGATTCCCTTGGCATTGCATACAACTTGCACGTTGATGGAATGCCAGTGCTTGCGGTTTCTATAGATGTGCTCTGTTGCCCTGGGGGGACGTAGAGCCACATGGGTGCAGTCAATTGCACCAAGCACTTTGGGGAATTGAGCCACACCATAGAATTCCTGGATGCACGCCCGCCTTTCTGCAGGAGTCCTGGGGAGATATATGTGCCTGCGGACTGATGGCCGTGCAGTGATGATGTTCAAGACCTGGTGTAGACAGCGTGACTGCGTGGCCTGTGACACACCACCCACTATGGCACTTGTCCGCTGAAAAGATCCAGTGCCCAAGAAGTGCAGTACATTCAGGACCTTCTGCAGGGGGCTGAGTGCTTGAAAGCACAGGGTGGGTGATGTGAGGTCATCCTCCCACTCACTGACCAGGTCCAGTATGATGTGTGCTGGAAACCTGTACCTCCCATACACCTGGTCATCAGGCATCCCGAATAGGCTGGTTCTGGGTGAGAAAATTCTGGCCCTGACTCTCCTCCTCCTCCTCCTTTGGTAACCCACAGCCACTGCTGCTAGGAACGGTATGTTCATCTTTGCACTGAGCTTGTAGGATGTTTTCACGTGAATATTTAGACGTGCCGGGTCACGTACGCCTGCTTCCTGCAGGCGTACGTCTTTCCGTATTGCCTGTTGTAATTTTGCACATGTCGTGGCCGAGCGTGTGTGACTACATGCTCGAGGTTTACCAGGTTAAATGTACGTTCTTAATATTGTAATTGTATTCAGATGTAAATGGTAACCGTGCGTTTTTCACGCGCGCTGTTGAATATGCGATTACTCGCTGTGTGCCTTTGGACCAATGAAATCGGGTACGCGTGCTGACGCGCTCGCGCGGCACGTGTATTTTTTTCACGTGGGTTGGGAAACACCCGTGCGTCATAGGCGCGCTTACGCGCCTGGCCCTTTGGACCAATGAGATCGCGTACGCGTGCTGACGCGCTCGCGCGGGAGGTTTATTTTTTCACGCGGGTTGGGAAACGGCCGTGCGTTATAGACGCGCTTACGCGCCTGGCCCTTTGGACCAATCACGCGGGTTGGGAAACGGCCGTGCGTTATAGACGCGCTTACGCGCCTGGCCCTTTGGACCAATCACGCGGGTTGGGAAACGGCCGTGCGTTATAGACGCGCTTACGCGCCTGGCCCTTTGGACCAATCACGCGGGTTGGGAAACGGCCGTGCGTTATAGACGCGCTTACGCGCCTGGCCCTTTGGACCAATGAAATCGCGTACGCGTGCTGACGTGCTTACGCGGCCTTTCCTCGGATTCCACGCAGACGTGCATGATTTTCACGTGCCAATTCACTCCGTATCAAGCTGGCCACGCGTTCACACACGGAAGACCACGCTCCTGCCCCGAAGGCCGCAATCCTGCCCCCCAGAGCCCCGAGCACGCTCCCACCTGCCATCTGCTGCTGCCTGACTGCCTGCTGCCCACGTGCCCTGCTGTTTGCTGCCTGCACATCAGCCAGGGGTGCAGTTGCTGTGACCACCCCTGCTGGAACCAAAGACTCCCGACAGCCGTACCATCGCTCCACAGCCCAGCCCCAGGACCCAGTTGCCCACCCACTCCTGCCTCTGGGGTTGCCATGTCAGGGAGCACAACATCTGGCACGACTGGCAACCCCCGGCCAGGGAGGCAGAGGGGCACCAGCTTCAGTGCCACCGAAGTTGGTGTCCTGGTGGAGCGAGTCCTGGGGCAGTATGATGCCCTCTACGGACGGATGCACCTCGACAAGGAAGGACGGACCAGGATCTGGACGGACATTGTGACTGCCATCAACGCAGAGGGGGTGGCAGTCCGAGAATTCCATCAAGTCAAGAAGCGCTGGGAGGACTACAGGTCCAGGACCCTGAACAAGGCCCGGCGCCTCGTGAAGGCAGTGGATGCCAAGGGGCGGCGGGGCCACTTGTCGCAAGATGAACTTCGGGTCCTGGAACGCATATCCCCAGCGCTCCATGTCCAGGTCCTTGGGAGGCAGACCCGTCTGGAGTCGAGCGGTGAGTGTACATGCATACTGATTGTAAGCTGTGTGTGTGGTGGTGTGCCAGGAGTGTGCATGTTGCACATGTCTTTGTGTGGCCATGTATAAATGTGTGTGTGCAGGGCTGTGAGACAAGCACATGTGTGCCTGTGATGTGTGAGACAAGGATGGTGCATGTGTGTGTGTGTGTGCTTGCAGTGCAAATGCTTGTGTGTGGGCACATGTGTTTGACTGTGCATGTGAGTTGGCATGCTTGTGGTGTGACACATGGATGTTGATTCCAGGTGCATTAGTCTGCAGCGTGTGCGTGTGTGTAGTTGTGAAGGGTGCAACAGTGTTGCTACATGGATGCAGGTGACACTGTCATGTTGGAGAGTGAATTGCAAATGTGACATGGATGTTCATCTCATGACTGACAGTTTGCGGAGTGGTACACATGCTTGGATGTGTGCTTTGCATGTGTGCATGTGTATTTGAGTCCGTGTGTATCATGTGATGTGTGGCCCACCTTTGTCTGCTCATGCTGCTGTATGTGAATGTATGTAGCGGGCTGTAGCAATATGGCTGTTGAATGACTCATGTGTGTGCGTTGAGGAGATAAGTGTGTTGGGGATTGTGATGCCAGGTCTGGAGTATGACAATGCCACTCTTGTACAACTGTTATGTGTGTGAGTCAATTGTACAGTGTCCTGATGCCTGTCTCCTGTCTCTCCCTGCCTGCAGCGTCATCTGATGTGGAGGGCGGAGAAGGTACTGTGGAGCAGAGCGGCAGGGATGCCACCGCCAGCCGGAGACGCAAGGCCCGGCTCCCCTCCCCTGTTGTCATCTCGTCGGGGAGTGAGGAGTCCAGTGCTGTGTCCCAGGTCGCAGCTGCCGAGGGGAGGTCCAGGAGGCGCAGGAGGAAGTTGGACTCCTCGGCAGCAGAAGGGGCAGCTGAGACCCCACAGGGTTCCGCGGCGGAAGATGGCAGGGAGTCATCCAGGTTGGTGGTGGGTTTGGTGGAGGAGGAGGCCGTGCAAGGGACTGAGATGGGGTCTGGAGGTGGGCATTCCACTGGTGCTAGTGGTGCAGCACAGGGGCAGGGACAGGAGGCAGCACAGGCCGCCGCGGAGGTGCCTGTGTGTAATCCTGTCCCCGGTCCTGTGTCTGCATCATCTTGCACCAGCAGGGTTGCCCACGTCCGGACCCATTCTCAGGGAGACCAGGCTGTGTTCCTCCATACACTGGGCCTTGTTCCGACCCCCTCCTCACCTGAACCCCCTATGCGCCAGTCGTCCTCCGTGCCATCTTCCTACCCACCTGTCACCTGGGTGCCCTGTGGAGCTGCCTCTGACGATGGGGCCAGGCTGGTGGAGGACACATCCCTGCCCCAGTTGGGAGTCGTGAGTCCAGCAGGGGTGGCCACCGCAACAACAGCACCCCAAACAATGGAGGATGTGCAGGCAGCAGGTGTCAGGGGACCGGCACCAGCACGTCAGCAGCAGGAGGAAGAAGGTGGGAGCCTTGATGTCTCGGGGCCATCACCATCAGAGGGGCAGGCATCAGCCGGAGGGCAGGAGGACCCTTGACGTCAAGTGGCTTCCGTGTGGCAGCGGTTGGGCCATGCCATAGATGCGGAGCGGCGGCGGGCGGAAGAGGCGCGGCTCGCTATGGTCAGGGCGGAGAACTCCATGCGGAGGGCCCTGAGGCGGGCCGAGTGCCTCGAGGCCATCCGCAGGGAGTTGGAGGTGGGTACATCGGCGTCCCTGCGGACCCTCGGGGCTGTGGAACGGGGCCGCCTCCGGGACATCGAGCGGGAGTTCGATGATGCCCTGGCCCGGAACAACAATCAGTGAGCCGCAGGACTTGCCCGCCGCCTTTGTATATAGTTCTGTAGTTTAGTTGTAGTTAGGTTTCCTTTGTTTTAATGTTATTATTTGGTTGCCAAAGGACAATGCACCACATTTTTGTATATAGACATTTTCTTACTTAGTGTAAATAGTTAGGTTTCATTTATTAGGGCTCATGGACCCGGATCATCATGTTGATAGTTTGAGGGATGTTAATATTTGTTTTAATTTTTCACATGAGGCAATGTGTTTCTTCTTTCATTTGTACTTGGATTTAATTTTGGACTTTGACTTTGGACCCCTATTTTACTTAATTTTTGTTAATTAGTGTTCCTGATTTTTTTGGTTGTACTTTTTTATTATTTAGTTTGCATTGCATGTTTATTGTTATTTTTTATTTTTACCATCCTTGTTTATTTTTAATACATTTTCATTTGATCCTTCAATGTGTTGTATCATCTCATTGCTTTCATGCATGAAATGTGGGGTGTTCGGACATTCACTTGCAACATCTGTGTGTGACAGACATGTGTTCATTCATATGATTTACATTGGGTGTGTCACATGTCATTGTGTTTGATATGTGGGTGGATGGGATAGTTGTTTGGGAATTCTTGCAGGGCAGACTGTCCATTACGGTCATGATTGTGTGGGGTTGTGACCCAGGTGAAGGTGGACATGGATGGTACATGGGTGGGGGCCTTCTGGTAGGTGCCCCTGACTGCGGGGGGGGGTGGTGGTAGACATGGGTGGGGGCCTTCTGGCAGGTGCCCCTGACTGCGGGGGGGGTGGGGGTGGTGGTAGACATGGGTGGGGGCCTGCTGGAAGGTGCCCCTGACTGCGGGGGGGGTGGGGGTGGTGGTAGACATGGGTGAGGGCCTTCTGGCAGGTGCCCCTGACTGCGGGGGGGGTGGGGGTGGTGGGAGGCATGAGCAGGTGTGCAGGGTAGTCCCCTGTGGTGTGGGTTGCATGCAGGGGACGTGGAGGGTGTGAATGGAACACCTGTGAGGACCCACCCAGCAGAGCCGCGTGTGAAACTTCCCGCGCACCCCTGTAAATGACGTACCCTAGTTTTTCGCATGTAGGATTTCACGCGCACCCCTGGAATTCCCGTAGCCTAGCTTTTCGCGTGTGAAACTTCCCGCGCACCCCTGTAATTGATGTACCCTGGCTTTTCGCGTGTGGAACTTCACACGCACCCCTGATATCGACGTGGCCAGGGCAATCGCATGTGGGACTTCCCCGCACCCTGGGATACACGTACCCAGGGCAATCGCGCGAGTGACTTCTCGCGCAACCCGTTGTACACACACGCGCAAATTTTTGAACAGTGGGTGTCCGTGTTAATGGCGTACACCTTTGCACCTCATTTGTCCTTTGGGGTCACGGTATGGCCCATTGCTGTATGTGGGTGGTATTTGTTGGCGCAGGTTTTGGCGCACTTTTGTTAAGTGCGTCAGGACGCTACCGCCTGCTTACTTGTGGCGTACGTTTTTGGGCCTGTGCGCTGGTTTGATCGAGCGCTGTTTTGCCCTGTTCGAATCCATGAATACGTGTTGCCGGAGAGCGTGTGGGCGTTCCGCGCACTTGCCTCCTGTACTTCCCCGTGCCGCCCACATTCTTCCCCATTCCGAGTGTTGTGCCCCATTTTATTCCCCATTCCGAGTGTCCCGCCCTGTGTTCCGCCTACTTTAGAGCTGTGCGCTGCGCTCGGAGTGATAGCGCAGTGGCCGTGGCGTACGCCGTTGGTTGACCTGTGCGCCGGCGTGCGCCGCGCACTTTTTCAGCGCACGTCCTATGCTTTTCTTACGCACGGACTTCCATGAATCGACGTGCGCTGGTTTCCCTGCGCTTTTCGCTATTTTTCGGCGCAGCGCACGCATAGGCCCCTCTGCGCCGGAATTTTCGGCGCACATTTATTCCATGAATCGGCCTGTACATCTTTCTCAATAGTTTTCTCTGGGCCCTCATCGCTGCTTTGCGCATGCAACTCATACGCCAGGTTGCTATACCCTGTTGCTGCCTTGAGCTCCCTTAGTGGGCACAGCCCATCATCTTTCTTAATATCGCTGCCTGCTTCAGGCACGGGGGGTAGAGTGGAAACCTCTTCACCCCCCTCTGTGCATACATTAAGTATCCAATCTACAGGAGGCGGATCTTCTCTCTCCTCCTGGTACATTTTCCAGAGGTCTAAGCTCACTAGTCGTTTGTCTAACATTTCCCCATATTTGCAGCATGCAAATATGTCGTCATGTGATGCAGGACTGCCTTTGATAGCGATCCCCCTTGTGGCCACAGCATGAACATCTTGTCCGCGGTTCCTTTAACCCATTCGGGAGTATACTGTCTAAGCTTGGGTGCGTGTTTTGGAAATTGCTTGTAAAGGTGTATAAGTGGAGTAATATACTCCATTTTGGCATGTCACTCTTTAACCGTCAATACTCACTGTTTACTCTTTGCAAATTCTGCTAAATACTTTTTAATACAATAAAAACAGTATGAGCATGCACCAATCATCGCTGGCGCAAAACCTTTGATTATTTAATTTTTTACTTTAATCTGCTAAAAAATATAATGAATTCACGTTCATTAAATATAAGATTTCTCCTTAACAACTCTCACGTTTTATATCAACTTAGTTTTACCATTTGATCATTTTTTATACAATCACATAAAACAGACAGGCGGACAAACACACTCGGCAGGCCACACGTATCCTCGTCTTCTCTTATAAGACTAAGCCTGCCCCTACAATTAACCCTTCAGAGTTTGTACAGCCCTCCTTAGATTCGTTTTTAATCAAACCCATCTCCTATGTCATCCGCTATGAGATTTTAGGTGCTGTTCCTTCTGTTACATTCTTTAAAATGCAGGCACTTAGGCATACTCGTTATCGTATCTCCTCCTCACGATACTTCTTAATTGCTTGGCCTCCCCTCAAGTCAATTTTTACTCAATATTTAACACCACCTCCCTCTGTTACTCGTTTTCCCTTTTATCACTTTCTTCACCCACTGCCCATTCACTCTTTTGCCACCTCGCTCAGTTTTCTACTCACCATTCGAATCTTTCAACTTCTGAATCTCGGGATTGCATGCCTCCTGAATGGCCTCTTCAACTTTTCATCTGTTCAGCTTCCTGTAAACGCTGGTAGGGGTGTCTGCATGAAACCAAGGGGACCCGTCTAACCTGGCTTGCAAGACTTTGCGTTATTCTAAAAACCACTATCTACAGGGAGCCTTGTGTCCTTTCAGCCAAATGGCAGAGTGTGTGATATTTCCAGACCTCAAAAGCTTACTTATCTCAATGGATTATCTAACCATCAAATCTCTGCTACCACGTGAACTGGATTTCCCAGCACTTTAAGATGAGATAGCCATACCCTTGAGATAGATGGGGATGCTGAAGTTACTCAAACATCAATAATTGAAACAACTCAGGTAGCTGGCAAAAGGATAACTGTTTTAATATTAATTATCTAAAACAGGGAGTACAGCGGACATTAGCAGACTTCTCCGCGTAATGACTCTCTCGAGAATTCTCAAAGCATTTCATAAAAAATTAAAATTGTATAGTAAATATTTGTCTTGATGACGTTAACCTGCGTATCACTAATGTCATCCTACATGGAAAAACTTCAAAACCTATGGGTCAATGTGATAGGGTCTAAACGGATCTTCTAGGTATACGATCCATACTCATTTTGGGCAGTGAAATAAAGTGATTTGCTTCTTAACATCAGGTGGAGCAACTAAGCCCTTCCCTAAAAATGTATCACTGGGAACGTCACTAAATAAACAACATCTAATTGGTTACACAACTATAGGACCCTCGATCATGCGGTCCTCTTTCATTGGTTACTTTTTAACCTCTGTTATACCTTCCCAACCTACGTTAGTACCTTCACGCAGGCTGAGCGTCCAGGTGCTGGAGAGCTCATCTTAACCATGCTTCCCACCGATTAGCATGACCATCCATCATCACCTGCCATCAATTAGAGCTTTGAACTCATCCTGGGAAATGTTGCTTGCTACTGAAGAATTCAGGGGAGTAAAGGCACACTCTGCCCTTGTGCGTAGGTGTGACCATCTTACTCGTGCAGCTTCTTATCCCTACTTGACTGAAGACCATGCATTTCAGTGTATTCAAATGCTATTCTTTAATAGACCTCTGATGTCTTCTTGTTTTTGTCCATGTCTTCTGAACAGGAGATTCGTTCTTTCACACGATTTGTATCCATGTTCTTGGCTCATCCAACCTTGCCTTTCTGAGTTTCGCCTGTAATTCACTTATTTTCTAACTGCGACAAAATGAAAAAGCAGCCTTCCTTCTTTTGCTCAGCACTGTTATCGTACATAGTAGAAATAGCCATCTTTTATTGACTCCTATATATAGATATTACACGGCCACAATAGTGGCCGTGTAGTTATGGTTAAGTTGCTGTTTCCATAGGAAGAGCACTTTTTGGACGGATTATAACTCTGCTCCCCCTGGACGAATCCTCACCAAACTTTGCCAAAAAAGTATATTGGCCACTCTGAACTTTTTTTGCAAAGTCCATGCACACAAGACTGAAGTCATAAGCAGTGGAGTTACAAGTCAATATGGGTGTGGTGGAATGTGCTAATTGTGTTATTGCCCTCGTGTCTTAACTTCATGGCTGCAGTGAATGGTCCGAAAAGTAAATTTATAAGCAGCTAATTTACAAGACCCATGGTTTCCATATGCAGCGATGGTTGTGGATAGGAACTATACTCCTTGTACCTTGGTTGTAAGGCGTAGGTGGTAGGTTACTCACTGAAGATGGAAGGGCAGCCTACAGACACTGCAGAATATTAGTACCATAGATTAGATGTGTAGATTCCCATGTGAAGAAAATGCCTGCCAATATACTTACTCCTTACTTTGTTCAGAATCTACATACTTTTTTTTAATTGGCTATCGTACTTGGCGGAAGTATCACTTTTTCCATTTCTGTGATGAAATAAAAAGGTGTGTTAGTGTTTGCATTTTTTTTAAATTTACTACATTGCATAATAGACAGTTAACTTTTTTTGACCCTCATATTTAGTTTATAAACCAGTGTACTGTGCATTGTTGTTATGCACCAGCCATGGAAGTTATGCTATCGGTGGAGATACACCTAATATGGATGCTTTTCTATGTCCAGTTAACGGTCTAGCCTTCCACCAAGATGGCCTCCGGAGTGTATATACGCATCACGCACAGTAACAACGGTGTGTTGTATCATCGCGTTAATTTCTAACTTTGTTCGTTGCCCCTTTGCTCGTGTTATTCTGTCACACAGAAGACCTTACCTCCTCCTTCTTGCCTTAGCCTTTTCTCCCTTTCTGCAATCACTCGCGGTGTTACCCCTTTCAGGTGTATTACTCATCAGCGGTTTATTCTGGTAAGTTCACGGGAGTTTCTTTTCTCATTTCTTCGGTTTTCTGTCCCTTTACTTGTATTTTACTATCTTTCTAATTCTGCCTTATCTACTACCATTTTTCTCATTTTCCTTCTTGTTCTGCCTTTTCGCCTTTCCGAGGCTCTGTCTGCTTCCAGTTCCTCTACCAGTGCACTCTCTCACTGCTGCAATTATACTTCGGTGCCGCAGCTCCTGGTACCGCAGTTTCCTATGGAGCCGCTGGTTCTACGCACCGCCTGCCTTCTGCGGTGCCTGCCGAATCTTGCAGTTTCCCCAGACAACGTCTGCCTTCTGCGGTGCCTTCTGGATTACAGTTCTCCTCGAACAGTGTCTGCCTCCTGCGGTGCATGCTGGATCTTGTAGTTTCCCCATACTACAAGTCTGTTCTTGTCCTTTGATTGCTTTACATTCTTCAGCATATCTACAACCCCTAAAGACCCTTTGTCACCACAGCGGGAATCACAGTTAACATATTGGATACTCCTTTCCGACAGTAGAGAAGATCTGCTACACAGGGTTTTTTGCCAATGGCTTTTTCCCTGGAGTTTTGGGACTGGCTCCTTGGAGATCACCGGATTTGGTACCCATCCCGTCAAGGTGGCCTCCAAGGAGCCACGTCCTTATTTACATCAAAAGAGAACCAAAAAGAAGAAGGAATCAAAGAAATACCGAAGAAGAAGGATTGGTCGACTTCTACTAGCTCCACCGGAGATTCAGGTGAGGAGGAGTTGGGCATAGAGAAAGGGGAAGTTGTAAGTTTTGACAGTATACAATGCCAAGAGAAAACCCTAATGGCTACTCCAGAACAGATACAGGAGATGTGTAATGCCATCCAAGGCCTACGAGTCGATATGCAAGCATTCCAGGCTGAAAACCAAGCATTGCGTAACCAAGCCGCAATCAGGGATGAAGGAAGAGGTGAATTACCGGCAATGCCTTTTTCTATGCCCAAGTACGACGGAAACCCAAAAGGTATAAAGGATTTCCTTGATTCTTGCTCAGTATACTTTTCTTTCAGAAAGAGAGCTTTCGAGTCCAGAAGAGCACGGGTAGGGTTCTTGATTTCCAACCTGACAGGTAATGCCTTGAGATGGGCAACACCTTTGGTGATGGCTGACGATCCGTCAGTGAACGACTATGCCTTATTTGTTCGCAATTTACAGACACGGTTTGAGAGGCCAGAAGTCCAGTACTCAACATATGAGGCACTGTTGGATGTTAGACAGGGGAATCAAGATGTGCAATCCTACGTATCTCAATTCCAAGGGTTGGCTGCCTTGGCCGGATGGCCGGATACGGCTCAGCAGACAATATTCCGTAGAGGTCTCCAAGAGGAGATAAAAGACGAATTATCTCGAGTAGCCAGACCAGACACTTTTGCGGAACTTGTAACCCTGGTTCTACGGATCGAATACAGAATAAATGATAGACGCCATGAGAGGAAGAGAGTCCGAGGAGGCCAGCTGAACTATAATCCTCCTTCAATTACAAAAGATAGATCCTCCACTGAGGAACCAATGCAGATCGGTGCTACTCGAGGACCTTTGACATCAGACGAAAGAAGACGCAGGCGAGAACTAAACTTGTGTATGTACTGTGGTTCCTCCAAACATCAATTGAAGGATTGTACCGAGATTCCTTTCCGACGTTCGGGAAACGCTCAACCTCATCCCTCTGCAAGGGAGGTAACAGGGAGAGTAGCACAAGTCCTTGCAACCCCACAGGATCTGGAAAAGGAGTAGAGGATAACAGTTTAATGATTTTTCAAGTATTATTAACCACAACAACTGGAAGTTGTATTTCGGTTCTAGCCATGTTGGACTGTGGAGCAGCAGGCAACTTTATTGATATCTCCTGGGCTAAGAACAATATGATCATCCTCCAACCCAAGAAGAAGGCAATACCAGTAGAGGGAGTAGACGGCTGTCCTTTATCCTCTGGACCTATCACCATGGAAACGCTACCCATGCAGGTATCAATGGGTAACCATCACAAAGAGGTTGTTTTTGATGTGATTAGAGCAGCACACTTTCCTCTCATACTGGGAATACCTTGGTTGAGACATCACAACCCGTGCATCAACTGGAGTACCAACCAATTGAGTTTTGATTCTGAATTCTGCGGTAACAACTGTATCAACGTACCACACCCAGAGGTACAATCCGCCAACCTGGTAGCCCAACCTTAGTTGACGATATCAGCTATTCCGGTGGAATACAAGGAATACGAGGACGTATTTGAAGATGTTCTGCATAAACTCCTTCCACCTCATGCCCTGAGGACTGCAGCATCAAGCTTAAAGAAGACATACCCTTGCCCTTTGGAAGGATGTATCCATTATCCCAACTGGAACGGACTGCGCTTAAGGAATATCTCGATTCCAACCTCAGCAACGGACTGATAAGAAGTTCAAAGTCATCAGGCGGTGTATCTTTGTTTTTTGTAGCAAAGAAGGGTACCAAAGAACTCCGCCCCTGTATCGCTTACCGTGGATTGAACAGTATTACTGTTCGGGACAGATACCCTATGCCCCTCATAAGGGATATCCTAGAAGCTGTTAAGGACTCACAAATCTTCACTAAGATTGGCTTATGAGGAGCCTATCATTTGCTAAGGATATGTCATGGCGATGAATGGAAGACCGCCTTTCGAACACCGTTGGGGTTGTTTGAGGATTGCGTAATGCCTTTTGGTCTAGTTAATGCCCCAGCGGTGTTCCAGATATTCATATCTGTTGTAGTGTATCTGGATGATATCCTGGTATTTTCCAGCTCACTAAATGAACAACGTACTCAGGTTAAAGAGGTTCTTCGTAGGCTAAGAGAGAACGATCTGTTCGCCAAACCTGAGAAGTGTTCATTTGAGGTTACAGAAATACCTTATCTTGGATTCATAATCTCATCTACAGGTATACGGATGGATCGAGATAAGGTTAAGGCCATTCTCAGAAGGCCTGATCTATCATCTGTCAAGGAGGTTCAATGCTTTCTTGGACTGGCGAATTTCTACCGCCGCTTTATTCCACATTTCTCTGAGATAGGGCTTCATTACACGGATGGCGGGGAATCATGGCGCTATTAGCGCCATGGTTCATGCCGGCAAAATACCGGCACTGCCTTGGCGGAAAGGGGAATTACCGCCCCATTCCAAGGTTGGTGGGGCGGTAATTCCCCCTTCCACCATTGCCCTTCCCTATTCCCATTTTTGCCCCATAGAGCATAATGGGAATGGGGAAGGCGCTAATTACGGTACCGCAAATTGCGGTACCGTAATTAGCTCCGTGGGTCCCTTTGCGGGTTGGTTTTTAACGCCTGCAAAAAGCAGGCGTTAAATTCCCCGACCCACAAAGGGACCTCGTAGTAAGGCGGTAAGGATTTATCGGTACCGGTATTTTACCGGTACCGGTAAATCCTTACCGCCATCCGTGTAATGAGGCCCATAGTGTTACCTCTTACCTCACTCCTTAAGAAGGGAGTTCTTTTTTCCTGGAATCCAGTGGCCCAGAAGGCATTTGCCACACTACAGGAACTGTTTACTACAGCCCCTGTTCTTATACAACCTGACCAGTCGAAGCCTTTCATAGTTGAGACTGATGCCTCCGGCGGCGCTCTGGGAGCTGTACTCTTACAGGAAGACAAGGAAGCACAGGAACACCCTATCGCCTATTACTCACAAACTCTTACCATCTGTGAGCGGAATTATTCTGTACTTGAGCGAGAGTTGTTGGCCATGAGAATGGCTTGTGAAGAGTGGAGACACCTCTTACAAGGAGCAACCAATCCATTCCTCATACGTACCGACCATAGAAATCTAAGAGTCCTTCAGCAGATGGAATGCCATTAATCTCGTCATGCCCGCTGGGCCTATTACTTTTCGACTTTTGATTTCCAGATTACCTACATACCAGGTACATTGAACGGAGTAGCTGATGCTCTTTCCAGAAGCTGGCCTGAGCCTGGACAGGAGAGGACTGTGTTGGTCAATGAAGAGAAGTTGTTACCCAAACAAAGATTCATAGCCATGATCAATCTTTATCTCCAAAAGGTACAGGAAGGTTATAAATCCTGCACGAAACAGACACCTACCTCCAAGGATCTACAAGAGATAGAAGGGTTATGGTTTTACAAGTCAGCTCTTTTTCTACCCACTCCAGATCTTCAAGAACAAGCACTCAGTTTATGTCATGACCTTCCACTGGCTGGACATAGAGGCCAGAAAGCCACACATGAGCTACTTACTTGAAGTTTTTGGTGGCCTTCGGTAAATTCTGACGTTAAGTCATATGTCCGGTCTTGTTCAGTTTGTGCCAGTGCTAAGGTATCTAGGCAGAAACCTATCGGTCTGTTACAACAACCCGAGCTGCCTACTCGCCCCTGGGAAAACATCTCTATGGATTTTATTGTGGACCTTCCCTCTTCTCAGGGAAAGACAGCAATAATGGTAACAATTGATTCGTTTTCCAAACAAGACCATTTTTCTTCTCTGAAAGGAGTACCCTCGGCAGCAGAAACTGCCTCGGTGTTTCTTAGAGACATAGTAAGACTACATGGACTACCTCGAGTGATCATTTCTGATAGGGGCGTTCAGTTCACTTCAAAGTTCTGGTCCATACTTTGTAAGGAGCTAGGAATTCATAGAGCAATGTCGTCGGGTTATCACCCGCAGTCAAATGGACAGACGGAGAGACTCAATGCCACTCTTGAAGAGTACCTCCGTTGTTTCTGTAATAAGGAACAGGACGATTGGGATTCTTTGATCCCCATGTCAGAATTTGTTTACAACAATACTTATCACACATCTATTGGTATGAGTCCGTTTTTGTGTACCTACGGCTATCACCCTCACTCCTTCCCTAAGATCGGTTTTAGCGATACCAAGGTGCCGTCTGTGGACAAAACATTGGCTGAGATCCAACAAATACATACCTCTGCTCTGCATACCTTGGAAGAGAGCAGAAAGAACTCCAAGAATTATGCTGACGCTAAGAGAAGACCAGTCCCTCAATGGGGTCCAGGGTCACTAGTCTGGCTATCCACCAGGTACTTACCCAGGTGGGCGAGGTTAGGCAAATTCACCCCAAGATATATCGGTCCTTTTCGGATAGAGGCTAAGATCAATCCTGTGGCATACAAACTAAAGCTACCTGCTTGTTTCAGTAGAATACACCCTGTGTTCCATACTTCCTTGTTGAATGAACATATCGAGGATCCTTTTCACAGAAGAACTAGGAAGAAGGACATCAAGACGTCCCCGATTCCTGAAGAGTATGAAGTAGCCAGATTGATGGATTCACGTTACAAACAAGGGACATTGCAATACCTGGTCCATTGGAAGGGTTACCCAAATTCCGAAAGAACTTGGGAGCCTAGGTCGCATTTACATGCCCCAGAACTAATCGAGAAGTTTCACAGACTGTATCCCGGTAAACCGGGAGGGTTCCGGCATCGAAGGGGGCATGCTGTTATGTACCAGCCATGGAAGTTATGGTATAGGTGGAGATACACCTAACATGGATTCCTTTCTATGTCAAGTTAACGGTCTAGCCTTCCACCAAGATGGCGTCCGGAGCGTATATACGCATCACGTACAGTATCAATGATGCGTTGTATCATCGTTAATTTCTAACTTTGTTCGTTGCCCCTTTGCTCGTGTTATTCTGTCACACAGAAGACCTTACCTCCTCCTTCTTGCCTTAGCCTTTTCTCCCTTTCTGCAATCACTCGCGGTGTTACCCCTTTCAGGTGTATTACTCATCAGCGGTTTATTCTAGTAAGTTCACAGGAGTTTCTTTTCTCATTTCTTCAGTTTTCTGTCCCTTTACTTGTATTTTACTATCTTTCTAATTCTGCCTTATCTACTACCTTTTTTCTAATTTTCCTTCTTGTTCTGCCTTTTCGCCTTTCCGAGGCTCTGTCTGCTTCCAGTTCCTCGACCAGTGCACTCTCTCACTGCTGCAATTATACTTCGGTGCCGCAGCTCCTGGTACCGCAGTTTCCTATGGAGCTGCTGGTTCTACGCACCGCCTGCCTTCTGCAGTGCCTGCCGAATCTTGCAGTTTCCCCAGACAACGTCTGCCTTCTGCGGTGCCTTCTGGATTACAGTTCTCCTCGAACAGTGTCTGCCTTCTGCGGTGCATGCAGGATCTTGTAGTTTCTCCATACTACAAGTCTGTTCTTGTCCTTTGATTGCTTTACATTGTTCAGCATATCTACAACCCCTAAAGACCCTTGTCACCACAGCGGGACTCACAGTTACCATATTGGATACTACTTTCCGACAGTAGAGAAGATCTGCTACACAGGGTTTTTTGCCAACGGCTTTTTCCCTGGAGTTTTGGGACTGGCTCCTGGGAGATCACTGGATTTGGTACCCATCCGGTCAAGTTGGCCTCCGAGGAGGCACGTCCTTATTTACGTCAAAAGAGAACCAAAAAGAAGAAGGAATCAAAGAAATACTGAAGAAGACAGGATTGGTCAACTTCTACTAGCTCCACTGGAGATTCAGGTGAGGAGGAGTTGGGCATAGAGAAAGGGGAAGTTGTAAGTTTTGACAATTGTGCTCAGTTTCTGTGTTTGCTTTTCTAATCCTTGGGTCTGGGGAAAAAAATCCTTGTCGGATTAAAAAAAACCTTAATTTCCTTTAGTATTAACTACTTCATTTTTTCCTTTCAGTGTTTTCTTCATCTTTCTGATCAATGTTATGTTTGTTGCCTTCCTGCCCATTTTAACAACAGTTAGATACCTGTAGGCGTATTCTAAATGTGCATTTGTTCCTACAGATTTGTGATACTCATTCATTTCTGTAATTGTTATATCCTGTTTCCTTCATCTTTCCCATTAATGTTTTCATTGTTGCCTTCCTGATGATTTTTAACAATAGTTAGATACCTATAGGCGTATTCTACCTGTGCATTTGTTTCCAACAATCTGTGATAATCATTTATTTGTGTCATGGTTCCAACCTGTTGGGTAGTTAGATACCTGTGGGTGTATTCTATCTGTTTGTAGTGTTTCACATACTTTGTTGACAATCTTGAAGTACACATTATTTCATAAATTTTGGCTTCAAGAACATTAAATACGCATTTGTTAGGTTCGCTGGTAACCTCTGCTTTAGAGTAATGGTGCTATCATTACATTCAAACCATTCATAATTCTTTTTAACATATGCAGTGTAGTGAACTGCATTGGTTGTAGCTCCTGCATGGTAGATTATTCCTACTGTTGTAAAGGTTTTCTTTCCAAGTGACACTTGACCGTGTGTGAATACAGTCAGTTTGCAGTTGTTTTTGGTGCCATATGCATTATAACATAGAAGCATAAGTATTATGTAGGCACTATGTGATTGTATTAGTAAGGTGGAGCGATTGTCTGAATTGCAAATACTACATAATCTGCCATGGTCTGCATTTTGTACAAGTTGCTGAAATGGAATGCTCTCACTATTTGGTATGGAAACATACATAAATCACTAATTTGGGATTTCTTCCTGTATCACTTTGCTACAGAGAGTGCATGCATGTTTCCACATGTACGAAATTTGGAAGATTTCATTTACATTTTCTTTTCCAATACTAATAGAATGTACATTAGAAATTCTTGTGGATCTTCTTGTGAGTTCATAGTAAATCGCACCATTCCAACACAGTCGTCCAATAGTTGCCTTACTCCGTGAAGACTGTATGCGTTGTCAGGATTGCTTGTTGCATGTCTATGCAGCACTAACATTTGCAAACACAAATGGTCTGTACTGTGCAGGTAAATATTGTTAACAATTAGTGGCAATTGAAATAGAATATCCATTGCTACATTTGCATAGCAATTGACCCCACTTTCATTTGTAAATTTGAATGGGCCAGCAAGTTCTGTTTCTGAGTGCATTTTTCGGTTTTTCTGTTGCTTCTTTGCCAATGTTCCTGGTTTACATTCCCTAATAGGTTCTATGTTTGTGGCAATTGATGAAACTTTAGCTTCTTTTGTTTTCTTTGCGGAATTTGCTGTTGCATTCTGTTGCATTTCTGTTTCATTTACTTTTCTTTTACCATGTTTCACTTTATCTGGAACAGGGTATATTTTCAGATGAGGAGTGTACAGTGAACACAATCTATTGTATTCTAGAATGCAAGGAATATCAGCTTTGACTTTACTTGAATCAAAGTTTATTAGCAATTGACAGTCAAGTGTACGTGAGAGTGATAATGCTACGTAGCTCATGCCTTCCTTAAACACTGTGTTTCCTATATCTATCAATACTTTTGTCTAGGGTAAGACCTTGGGATTTATGAATGGTAACTGCATATGCAAGAGTTAGAGAAAATTGCTCTCTACGTACATACATGTCTTTGAAGAGAAGGAATCAAGCAATTGAGCGTCCTATCCTTTTCACTTCTGAAACTTTATCAAAACTAATATTTACAAATTGAATGTTGCTATCACGTGGGTATGATTGAACGGCAACAACTGTGCCCAGTGCTCCATTAACTAGTCCTTGCTCTACGTCAAGGTTACGTTTAAGCATTCCTCTACAATTTAATGATAATTTCAATATTTTTTCCAACCCAGCTCTGTTGGAGATTGAATTTTCTAAACTATTTAGTCTTGTTGTGGCTTGCTCACACATGGGTACTGTCATACCATGTACGTCTAGTTTGTCTGTGGTGCTAATTTCTATTATTGCTTGCATTTATTTCTTTAACATTGTTTCATTGAATTTGAAACAGCTTGCAAGAGTTGGCATTAAAGCCATACAATTGACATTTTTGTGCGCTATTTGTTCCATAACATCAGTTGAACCTGCATTATCGCCATAAAGTGCATGTATATGCCGGTTTTTCAATACAGCTTGTGCTTCTTGCGATAATACACCAACTCTAATACTTTTTAGGATGTTGGCATAAGTGAGATCTGCAGATTGCGGCATGTTCTCAGTTAATTCTCTGTATTGGATATGTTGCCAAGGTTAACATTACCTATGCTACCAACAGTTTTCCGGCAGAGTTTGTGGCCTAAGGTTTTAAAAATTGGTTCACCTTTCACTGGTGTCAATTGTAGAAGATCTCCGAAAACGATAATGTGTTACCCTGCAAAGAGTTCTTTGTTATTATTTTTAAGTACTTCTTGCGATCTGAGATGAATCAAAGCCAACATTAGGTTGGAGACCATGCTCATTTCATCTATTAGTAGCATTTTCATTTGTTTCAATACTCTATGTAATTCCATTGCATCTTCTGCAGAAAGTTTGTAGTAGTCTAATTTATTTTGATACTGTACTGGAAGCAGTAGTAATAGGTGTAAAGTCACACCGCCTATGTTGTAGGCAGCTAAACCTGTGGGGGCTGTTACAACAGCTGACAGTTTGTTGTTTGTCAATTGTGGAAGGAACTTGCTGATGATTTTGATTAAGAATGTTTTCCCTTATTCAGCTTCACCACTGACCTACAGCAGTACAGGTTTGTAATTTTGGCAGATACAATCTTTATTTTCGTGTTGTACACCATGTACAATTTGTTTTGTTACGTCTTCAAAAATGGTACACTGATCGTTGTTAAGTTTTGCTTGTTGTACAGTTAATTCTTCTGTATCTTCTTGATATTGATACATGGTGTTTTCTACTTCAGCCATAGCTACTTCAGCCTCATTTTCTGTTAGTGGTTGTGCTAATGGTGCTTGACTTCCTGTTACAGAAGGTTTACTACTGTCGGAAGATTCTTTATCGAGTTGGGCCTGAAGTTCTACTTCCTGTTAGTGCTCATTGTGTAACATTGTTTTGTACTGCTTAAAGTTCACATCGTTGATAGTGCTTTCATTTGCTTTGAAAGCATCTTCATAGCACTCATAATTATCTAGTATGTCTTCCTCTTTTCTCCATGGTTTGAAAAGTTGTAACAGAGACATGTAATATAGTTCTTTCTGTTGAGGAGTTTTTGATGACAATTTCATATGATTAATTAAACTTCGTTTGTTAAGTTTCACTAAGCTCCCTTCACAATCGGTCACTCTATATCTTCGTTTGCTTTCATCTGGTTTTACATTATTTGTGTATGCAAAGTTTTGAGCTATGTGGTATAGACACATGCTTTCCAGAGTGGTACTCCTGTTCGGATAGTATGTGTCCAGTAAATTGTTTTTTAGAATGTCTTGGCTGTTGGGATAATTTCTGGCAATTGTTTCTATGTCCTCATATGATTTTAGCACTCTTTTTCTAGATTTTGCAGGAGCAAGACTGAGCCATACTATGTTGTCTGATTTTCCATACAAAGCAGTGCCAGTTAAACAATCTGCTGCTTCGTAGGCCCCACATTCTCTATGAGAGAGCATTTTTATGCGTAGGCTGTACAATTACTGCGCTAATGTTTTGTCGATGCTAGGTCATCCCAGAGGTGTTGAAGCTCTGTTATTTCTGCTTTTATTAAGTAGGCTGTAACATATTGTGCAACAGCAGTTGAATTGTCTGAAATGTACTGCACATCTATGTTTGCATTCCATAATAGGGCAATGATTGCATTGTAATCATTGATATATTTTGATTCTTTCCTTCTTTTATGTAATACGTGTTTTTAGGTGATTTACCTTTAACACTACGTCAAATTGAAGACATGAAGTTGTTTACTTCACCTGTTTCTGTAACTGGTCTAGGGAAACCAAAGCAGCATTTGGTGTAGTATTTATCATTTTTTTGTATTTGAGGCGGCAATATTCGCCACATTTGTGTCTTTGAAATTGTAAAATCTGCCCATGCAGCTCACTATGTGTCTGTTGTGAAGGGATGTCACAATCTGGAGAATGACTTGAAGTCACCGTAAGGGTATTGTCCAAATGCTTCACTTTCCCACCCGAGGCACCACTCTCCTCACCTGAGTCTTCAGGGTCTGAGGCTCCGACGCCGTGTCTGTGGGCAAGGTAATCCTTTTTACTCTTCGTTGTGAGTGCTCTGACACGGAATGAAGCCGTGGTGGAACTCTGTATTGGTTACCACCTTGGCTCCATTCCCGTATGCAGGCGAGTAAGGGGAAAAAGCCCAAAGGCGGAAAAAAACCCTGAATTGTAGTCGTGGATTGCGATGAGAGATGTAGTTGTCGCTGTATTGGTAGTGGAATTCAATAGCCTCGGGATCCTTGGGTAAACAACTCGAAGATCCTTCCGGAGAGGAACTGACAAGGGAGGAAAGAACGCTGGCAAGCAGCCGGTAGGCGTAAAAACGCAGTAGCAGAGGGAAATCGGCGGAGGAGAGGAGCCGCCAGGGAGACGGGGAAGGAAGGAGAAAAGAAGGGAGAGAAAACCCCAGAAGGGGGTACAAGAGCGAGCGAGAGAAAAGCACTGGAAGCGTCTCACCGTGAAAACGAAAGGAGACGGTTGCAACGCAAGGAATCATGGGAAGCAGGAAGTAAATAGGCGAGACGAAGAACAGAGGAAAAAACACTAGACCGTAAACAGAGAAACGTGAAAAGAACGTGGTGGCAGTGTTAATGGCGGCGAAGCCGTAGCAGCGGCATCCATCGCCAACCAAGAGGGTTCATGACAGTATGCCCCCTCTTACTGCCCACCCCGCCCGGCTTACCAGGATGGCTCTGATGAAATTTAGCTACTAGGCGGGGCGCTTTGACAAAATGCACAGGTTCCCAGGAATCTTCAGACCTGGGATAACCCTTCCAGGAAATGAGATATTGCAAACGTCCCCGGTAGTAGCGGGAGTCACGGATTTTAGAAACTTCATACACCTCCTGGGAGTCTCTGGATGAAATGTCTTGCAAGGGTTTAGACCTAAAACGTGGTTCAGTTCGTGATTCTTTGAGAAGGGAGGTATGAAACACCGGGTGCACCCGGCGAAGGTAGGAGGGTAGTTGGATCTTGTAAGCCACAGGGTTGATTCTTTCTAGGATGGGAAACGGACCCAGGAACCGAGGTGACAACTTGGAGGACCGAATCCACCTTGGTAAATATTTGGTCGAAAGCCAAACCTTCGTCCCTTTAGTCCAAGTGGGGGCCGTTTGGCGATGTTGATCAGCAAGGGTTTTGTAGGTCCTAAGGCTCCTCGCTAGACTGTCTCTGGCCGTCCGGTGAGCCTCAGAAATTTCCGATAAAGCAGCTTCGGCAGCAGGAGAGTTACTGGTGTGAGAAGCAATGGGCCAAATGGACTTGGGATGAAGTCCGTAGTTGCAGTAAAAAGGAGAGATACCCGTGGCAGAGTGTTTGGAGTTGTTGTAGGTGAATTCTGCCGTGGGGAGGAGTTGTACCCAATTATCTTGGAGTCTATTTATGTAGCATCTGAGATATTGTTCCAGAGTGGAATTGAGTCTTTCCGTCTGACCGTTAGTCTGGGGATGGTAGCCAGATGAAAGAGCACGGTCAATACCTAACCGGGAACACAAGGCCTTCCAGAATTTAGAGATATATTGGCTACCCCGGTCCGAAGTAATCTTATCGGGCAAGCCATGAAGGCGAAATATATCTCTGGCAAAAACTTCGGCCATGTGATTGGCCGTAGGTAAGCCCTCCAGTGGAGAGAAATGGGCCATCTTGGTGAATGAATCTATAGTTACCATGATGCAAGAACAGGACTCTGATAAGGGTAAATCCACAATGAAGTCAGTAGACAAGTTCCCCCATGGCCTTTGTGGTATGTCAGGCTGAGTAAGGAGACCTAACGGTTTGCCTGTTGGATTCTTTGCCATAGCGCAGACTGGGCATGCTTTTATGTATGACTGGACTTCTCGTCGAAGATTGGGCCAGAAAAACGAGCGTTTTATGAGTTCAATGGTGTTTGCCTGGCCTCGATGTCCTGCAACTCGGCTGTCATGGCACCAGAAGAGAATCCTCTTGCGGAGATGTCCTGAAGGTATGTAAAGTCGGTTCTTGTAAAACCAGAGACCATCCTTGGTATGAAACTGAGACGCCAAGCATTTGTCTCTATAGCAGGGTTCGGAGTCTGAAGCTTCTTTGAGCTCCTGTAGAAAAGTGTGAAGAGGTGCCACTATGCGAGTAGATGGAAACATAAGTTCGGTTGAGAGGTGGCCCGAACCAGCAACCGACTCCTTGCGAGACAAGGCGTCGGCTAGGACATTCTGAGAGCCCGGTAAATAGGTAATGGTGAAATCGTATTGGGAAAAAAAATAAGCCCATCGCGCCTGGCGAGAATTGGCACACTCGAGGGACTGCAGGACCTTTAGATTCTTATGATCCGTGCGAATGATGAAGGGAATACTGGCACCCAACAACAGATGTCGCCATTCCTCACAGGCCAATTTCATAGCTAGTAACTCCTTTTCAAGTACGGTATAATGAAGTTGACTGATGTTCAGAGTGCGAGAGAGGTAGGCGACTGGATGTTCTATACCTTCGGACTCCTGGAGCAAGGCAGCACCGATGGCCGCGGAAGAGGCATCAGTTTCCACGATAAACTGTTTAGTTTGATCGGCCTGGAGCAATATGGGTGCTGAGCAAAACAAAGTTTTGAGATGTCTGAAACTAGACTCTGCCGTCGATGACCACACAAAGGTTCCAGATGATTTCTTGAGAAGTGTGGTTATAGGTAGCACCATCTCGGAGAACCGGGGTATGAATCTTCTGTAAAAGTTTGTTAAACCCAAGAACCTCTGAACCTCTTTGACAGAGGTGGGAGAAGACCACTCTAAAATGGCAGACACCTTGCGAGGGTCCATGGAGATACCCCGGTCAGACAAAATAAACCCCAAATAGGGAATGCTCGAGACCCCGAACTGGCATTTTTCAGGTTTGGCTAGTAAACGGTTCTCCTTAAGTCGAGAAAGCACTGTCCGGACATGCTCTTCGTGTTCTTCCTTGTTGATGGAAAATACAAGAATATCGTCTAGATAGATGATCACTGAAACAAATAAGAGATCTGAAAACAAGCGGTCCATAAATCTCTGGAAAACTGCGGGAGCATTAACTAGCCCAAAGGGCATGACTCTATATTCAAACAATCCGAAGGGTGTTCGAAAAGCCGTCTTCCATTCATCCCCCTTGGCAATGCGCAATAAATGGTATGCATTGCGAAGATCCAGCTTAGTGAAAATGTGAGCACCTTGAACCGCCTCAAGAATGTCTGTGATGAGTGGCATAGGATAGCGGTCTCTGACAGTGACCTTGTTGAGACCTCTATAATCAATGCAAGGTCGTAATTCTTTGGAATCCCTCTTGGAGATGAAGAAAAAGGGAGCTCCGGCAGGAGATTTTGAAGGTTGGATGAGGCCATTGTGCAGATTCACATCCAGGTACGTTCGTAAGACCTCCTTCTCGGATCTGGACAAGGAAAACATACGACCGAACGGAACCAGTGCGTTGGGCTCAAGATCAATAGAGCAGTCCTCAGGACGATGGGGTGGTAAAGGTGCTGGCTTGACTTCTGTGAAAACCTCTCTGAAAGCCTCACCAAGATGTGCCATATTATGGATAGTTGAGGATTCCTGACAAGAAGCAGGGGTGACCTGCAGTTGTAGATAAGATTGTTGAGGAATACAATGCTTCTTGCAAAACTCAGACTCGAAACGTAGCAAATTAGATACCCAATCTATTTGTGGGTTATGTCTCCTGAGCCAAGTGATTCCCAAAATAACTGGAAAATGGGCAGCTCTAATGATGTCAAATTGAAGACTCTCCACATGCTGGAAAATTCGGACTTCTAGCTCCTCAGTCGTCTGCGTTATGGGTCCTGAAGACAAGGGAGTACCATCTACACCCTCCACCTTCTGGTCTTCGAGTCTAGCTAGCCTTTTGAGGCCCACCTTGTCAACCCATAGGGTATCAACGAAGTTACCGGCTGCTCCGCAGTCTAAGAGTGCCAAAGTCTCTACGAGCTGATCTTGGATCATCACGCTGATATCGATAACCATGAGTCTGGAATCTTCAGGTGTCTTCTTTGTGGATACAGCCAAAGAAACGTAGGGACTGGAAGATTTGGATAACCACCGGTTTTCTGTCCCTTTTAAAACCGGGGTGATTCGTTTCCCGAACGCCGTGGAGGTAGTTCGGAACAGTCCTTGAGCAGATGTTTGTCAGACCCACAGTAGGCGCAAAGCCCTCTTTCTCTTCGTCTTCTTCTTTCTTCCATGGTGAGTGGTGCTCGGGTGGTTCCAATCTGCATAGGTTCTTCACTCTGTTTAGAAGATGGAAGAAGAGTGTTGGATGATGTCCCTATGGTAGAGGGATTTTCTCTGTAACGTCTTCTTTCATTGCGTCTCTCATGGAGACGATGTTCAATCTGTAGGACCGAGGATAAAAGATCCGAAAAAGAGGCAGGTCGGGGAGACCGGGCTAGTTCGTCCTTTATCTCCTCTTTGAGACCTCTGCGAAAAATGGCAAATTGTGCCTGTTCAGGCCAACCGGCCCCTGCCGCCAGAGTCTTAAATCTAGTAATGTAGGTGAGGAGGTCTGAGGCTCCCTGTTTAACATCCAGGAGATCCTCACAAGCAGTGTAGGTGAGTTCGTGTCTTTCAAAGGATTCTCTGAGAAGAATCTTAAAATTTCCGTAATTCTGTAGAACCGGGTCTTCTCCTGTCACAAGAGGTGTAGCCCACGCAAGGGCATTGCCCACCATATTCGAAATGAGGAAGCCAACCTTAGCCTGATCAGAAGAAAACATACGAGGGCGGAGAGTGAAGTAAATAGTGGCAGCTTCCAGAAACTCTTTAAGTTTTTTGGGAGAACCGTCGAACTTCCCCGAAGATAGGGCCATAGGTGGCAATTCTGGGGGAGGGGAAGGTTCTTTGCCCAAAACCAATTGTTTTAATACCACATTTTCTGCCTTAACAGTCTGAAGCTCTTGAGAAAGGGACTGTACCGCTTTCCATAGTTCTTGGATTTGATCCTGCAACTGTTCTGGAGTAGCCATTGGTATCTTCGGGCGTTGCAAACTGTCACAATCTGGAGAATGACTTGAAGTCACCGTAAGGGTATTGTCCAAATGCTTCACTTTCCCACCCGAGGCACCACTCTCCTCACCTGAGTCTTCAGGGTCTGAGGCTCCGACGCCGTGTCTGTGGGCAAGGTAATCCTTTTTACTCTTCGTTGTGAGTGCTCTGACACGGAATGAAGCCGTGGTGGAACTCTGTATTGGTTACCACCTTGGCTCCATTCCCGTATGCAGGCGAGTAAGGGGAAAAAGCCCAAAGGCGGAAAAAACCCCTGAATTGTAGTCGTGGATTGCGATGAGAGATGTAGTTGTCGCTGTATTGGTAGTGGAATTCAATAGCCTCGGGATCCTTGGGTAAACAACTCGAAGATCCTTCCGGAGAGGAACTGACAAGGGAGGAAAGAACGCTGGCAAGCAGCCGGTAGGCGTAAAAACGCAGTAGCAGAGGGAAATCGGCGGAGGAGAGGAGCCGCCAGGGAGACGGGGAAGGAAGGAGAAAAGAAGGGAGAGAAAACCCCAGAAGGGGGTACAAGAGCGAGCGAGAGAAAAGCACTGGAAGCGTCTCACCGTGAAAACGAAAG
This sequence comes from Ambystoma mexicanum, assembly GCF_040938575.1. Lineage (NCBI taxonomy): Eukaryota > Metazoa > Chordata > Amphibia > Caudata > Ambystomatidae > Ambystoma > Ambystoma mexicanum. Next base: position 512,936,561 of record NC_090939.1, read on the forward strand.
GAGACGGTTGCAACGCAAGGAATCATGGGAAGCAGGAAGTAAATAGGCGAGACGAAGAACAGAGGAAAAAACACTAGACCGTAAACAGAGAAACGTGAAAAGAACGTGGTGGCAGTGTTAATGGCGGCGAAGCCGTAGCAGCGGCATCCATCGCCAACCAAGAGGGTTCATGACAAGGGATTTCACGTGTGACATATTATTGGAGAAACTGCAAAACAGTGCTATCACTGTTGTGCCCAAATTTTGGTGCACCTTTGAACCATAACAGCATGTGAATATGTGGTGCTCCTCTCACTTGATATTCTTTTCTCCAAAAGAAGTGTTGCACTTATCCAAGGGGAGGAACAGTTATATTGCAAATAAAGTGTAGCATTGCAATGAAACGATGATGGAAATATCTTGAGACATTAACTGGATCTAGAGAGCAAAGTTCTCCAGGTGTTAATATATCTATGTTGTTTTTGTTGCTGTTTGCTATGCGTAGGAACTCATGAAAATCTTCCCATGCATATTCTGCACAATTTAGCGTAACAAACCAAGTTGGTGGTCCAAGGTTTCTGATCATGCAACGCACGTCTCCGTGCCATCTGAACCAGTATTCCTTTGTACCACGCATGTTTGCAAATAAATGTGTTATACTTGATTGTAAAACCTCATCTTTTTCTTGTACTTTTTGTATTAACTGCGTAGCTGACATATTTCTAAAGTGCGTTCCAGATTTAAGAATGTGTGCAACTCGATAACATAGTGTTGCTAATTCACTTTCATAGAGTAGGTGGAATATGTATTCCACATTTTGTCTAATACTGGGATCTTGCGAATACATTCGTAATGAGCGGTATTCTGATGCCCCAATCTGAGTGGGTCTATCATTGTATCTTCCACCTTTGCCAGTTGGAAATAGCATTGGAAAAGCATGTGCTTCTATACTTTTTTCCCAAATACTCATTGGTGACCCTTTGGTTTGTCGCATTTGGTAAGTTTCTAGTGGATCATCTAAGCTTTCATTGGAATGCAATGGATGAATTGTGAAATGGTCCAAAAGAGTGGATACTGTAGCTGGATCCAGAAGTTCGAATTGTCCAGTTTCTGATGGCTCTTGAATTATTTCAGTTGTTTATCTTAAGCTTTCATCAATATATATTTCCTTGTAGTACTCATTATTGTCTTTTAGATATTGCAATGCTTGTCTAACTTTGTGTAAATCCACTAATTGTTGCCAAATGTTTTTGTCCTTTGTTGGTACTCCATTCACCAAGACTATTAAAGAATGCACTATTGAACGTTCCACTCCTACAGTGTGTACATTTTCCATTAGATCTAATGGCAAGTAAACTACTTTGCCACAAATGCCTTTCACTAATTCAGAGGAAGGTAATTTTGCTGTTTTTGGATGAAGGCGTCTAATTGCTTGAAATGGGTGAACTGTTTGAATTATTATGCTCTCATACAAATTGAGCTGTTGCAGGATTTTTGGTAATGGAAACAATTCCAAATTATTTGTAATAGCATGGGAAGGAGTGTGGTTGTTGTCTAATTTTGCAGTACAGTAACTGCAACATATTAGGCGTTCAGTTATTTCATATTTGTTTTCAGATAAAAGGTACAAAGCTAATTCAAACCATTTAGAGTCTTCTTTGTTTTTATTTTGTATGCTATGTCCATATTTTTTGTGTTCCTTTTGTAAAACGTTCTGCGGCAACACAAACACACATGGTTTGGTACTTCAGCCGTTTACCTTTTAAATTTTACTATTTCTTTTCTGTATGCGTGTAATAGAAGGTTGCTATGTGCAGAATTGTCGCTACTATGTTCTAAAACTGTTGCATTTTCTACGTGGTTCTCACTTCCAAAATACTTTTTCTGAATACGGTCCATTTCTTCTTGTAAATATTTGGGTGTACCATGCAGAAGAATGGTATTTAAATTGCCTAATTCTGAAGCTGGACTTTTTGCATAGTATATTTTATACACTACATTTCTTACATTGGAATGATGTTCTGATATTCTTTTGACATCATGGAAGGTACTTTTGCAAATAGGCCCAGAAATGTAGGCTTATGAATGTCCTTTTAGTCCTGTGTCTTTTCGCACTGCACAAATATCCATATTTTGCAGCACTTTCATTTTACTTTTATATTCACCTTTTACATATTGATTGAGGAACTGACGTAAAGACTTGAAAGCTTTGTTTGGAATGGCACACATTGATGTGCATGGCCATTTGTATACTGGACGGTGTGGTTCTGCTGAATCGAGAGGTAATTCTGAGTTTTCAGGAGATAGTTTTGTAAGCAGTGTTTCTTGTTCCGTGATGGTAGTATTGATTTTCTCATACCCTCATCCACTGCTATGGATGGCAATTGTGTTTGTTTGATTTTGTTTGTATGCTTCTTCATTAAAATATGGCTCTGTGGTTGTTGTGTGACTCCATTCACCACCACAAACATGAAATAAATTATTTTTGTCCACATTCCGTTTATTGCTGAGTTTCTTTTGTAGTTTGGTACTTAGTTTTGTTAGTGCTTTCATCCTATTTAACACTAATTTGAACAACTTCCTTTTGAGAAGGATTGCACTGTCCACGAGTGCTTGTAGAATTAACTTCCTACGTACGTTTTAAGGGGTGAGGATGATGTTGGTCCTCTTCTTAGTAGATTCTGAAGGACTCTATGCTGAAACATTTTTGCTAAAATACTTTTTTTTACTATGGGTTCTTCTTACACTATCAGGATTATTAGGAACATTGTTAGCTGCACTGGCAGCCGTTTTTTTGACACCATTTCTATGTTTTGTGACACTTTTTGATGCAGGAGGTACAGTTTCGGTAGTTGAGACTTCCTTTATTATGTTACCCAACTGCATTAGCTGGTTTGTACCATGATTCTCTACAAACTCTACAACAGGTGGATGCTTACATTGGGTAACTTTATTTTATTTTGCTCTAATGCTGCATTCCTTTCTACACAGTTGCTTTTTGGTAGGCATTCTTTGGTGTCTGTTGAGAAAAAAAATATACTTTGGTCTGTTGTCCAATGTATGTGTGCAGTGTGCATGTGTGCATAAGTCTGATGGGAAACTCTTTGTCATGGTGTGTCAACATACAGTGAACTCTAACAATCATTTGGTAAGGCTACTTTACTGTTTGTAAACTACTACAATGTGCTTCAGATGAGAGTACCAAGTGGCCTACTTGTGACGAGAACCATTATTAATAACCGAAATGCCAAAAACTTGTTACAGCAACTTCTTTTCACAATCTCACATTCTTTGTTCAATAAATTAATATTTGTAGGTAGAATGGTTTACAAATCAATGCATGCTTTGGTGCCCAAAATAAACAAATAACCCACGCATCCTCTTTAAGGAGTAGTTACAATATAAAGGTTGTACTGTACTTACTTTTTTGTGCAAGATGACCAGGTTTCTTCGGATATGTCGTCTGCAGTTTAGATGCTGTTGATTCTCAGGAGAGTAGTCTTCACTGCGAATTAAAAAAAACGAAATCAATTACTTTGTGTGTCTGCAGTAGTGATGATACTGCAGGCATTACTTGTGCTTCTTTCGTCATAGGATTGAACTTTCATATTTCAACCCAGTCCACATGCACATTTCACTTCTCTCTGTGCAGTCTTTGCATAGTACTTGCAATATGGTACTTGAAAGTCCTTCAAAATAACTAAATCTTTTAAGGGTATGGAAATGCCTTGTTCTTTACAAAGTGTACTATGCATAGGAGAGAGGTTTGTAAGCGAAAGGGCAAATTACTAGATGGGGAAACATTTAGTACTTTTTAATGAAAAGCACGATGTTGAAAAATCGGGAGACCCTCAGAAGGAAATGTCAGCACTACAATCGGGAGCGCTTACTTTTCTCATACGATCACATTGCAAGTAGCATTATTGTAGGCCGTACAGAGTTCAGAACTCCGCAATTTTCACATACAAAATTGAGGTCTGCCCTAAAAAGGCATGCTTGCAACGTATGTACAGGTTATGCGGAAGACAGTAAGCAGTCGTGCAAATTGTGAATGACAAATCTGCAATCTTGCACTTTAAAGGGGGGAGCGTTGTTATGTATTCCCTATGGACATTTAGCTGCATTATTTTGTCTAATTTAAATCATAAGGTTTCCACATGTTCTCTGATTAAAATATACATACCTGTACTCTATACTGATGCATGTGGACATGTATGGAGCTGTACGTAGAAATTTGCAATCCTTGCACAGTAGCTTGTGAAGTAGGTGCTTTGCAATGGTATGCGACTTCCATTCAGAATCATCGACAGTAATTTTGAAGTGTGCAATGTTGATGACGGAGTTCAAATTAGCGATGTTCTATGTGATTGGTGGATGATTGTGCGGCCGCTTAGTTGTGTCCAATGATGGACTCACTTTGGTACCGCTGTAGGAAGGATGGAAGGACTGGGTAAGAGTTACATGCTGCACGTAGGCAACGCTTGTCCGCTGGTAGGGCGTGTCACATAGCGGTTTCTACAGCAAATCCTGCATGCAAAGGTGCCTGTAGGCATCAGCCAATCAGATGTTCATATTACTCTTTTGTGTGGAAAGACGGTGCACACACTGAAGATGGCAGAGGTGGAGAGGGTCAGGGTTCTGATGCTTGGAGACATTTTTGTGCAAGGCTTGCAACACTATGCTAAGAGTAGGCATGTGGCACACCATTTCGATGTGCGAGGAGTGGAGGTGGTGTGGAGCGCTGACACTGATGCCAATGCTGCAGCAATTCTGCAAGTTTGTAGATACATGCGTAGAATGACCACTCCTCATGTGGTAATTTTGCACTATGGTGCTTGCCATTTGGGATACCTGACTTCACGTACTTTGTTGGCAGATTTGCCACAGTTGGTTGAAGCACTCATGATCATCTTCCCAACACGAAAGTAATTTTTTCTGCTTTACTCCCGAGAGTACAATGGAACAACACTTCTGTTTTCTGTTCAGATCAAAGCATCGGGAGGTGTATCAACAATTGCGGTATGTGTGCATTCATGCTACGAGTTGGTATGTTTTTTTGTAGCCACGATAACATTGCTCCAAGCAATGCGCATTACTTTGAAGGAGATGGTGTTGCGCTATCTTCTTTATGCGATGTTCTTTTGGAACATAAGGCTTGCTTTAGAGAAGGTTCTGTAATGTTTGCAAGAGTAAAGCAAGGACAAAAAATACAAAAAAATACATAAAATACCAGATGTCTGTATGGTATCTGGCCAAAAAAATAAAAAAACGGCTCTTTTCAGAGCCTACCTTAAAGGGGAAAAAGCGGAATAGTACTTTAATGTACCGTCGTCATGCTCTGATCCTGTACATGTCCGTGAACATGGCGGTAGTTAGCAGCCAGCACATATCACCACAGGGTGTTCAAGGGTGGAGCTGCATGTAAATGAGAATGAGCGGAGCTAGGGATTGGTCCATAAAGTTCAGTAGGTGTGTTCTGACTGACATACTTTAGTAAACTGTCTTGTCCCTCACAGGAGACCACACAGCCATGGCTTTCTATGCTAGAAAACAGATTATCTGGATTTTGGGAGACTCATGGATACATTGGTTGAAGGTGCATGCAGAAAGCTGCAGTTTATCTACAAATCTTGGATTTCCACATGTGGAAGTGCACTGGCATGACGTGCGTGGCATGAGATGGCTGGACTTGGTACCTCTTTGTGTTACTTTACTGACAGAGCGTCCTCCAGATATACTGATCATTCATTGGGGAGGAAACAGTTTAGGCCATGTATCTGGAATTTCTTTGCAATTTGCAATGAAGGAAGGACCCGCGAAGCTCATGGACATGTTTCCAAATTGTCAAATACTTTGTTCCGTTATTGCCCAAAGACAAATATGGCTGCGTTCTTCTGCATTTGGTCCACAAATAGAGAAAGCGAGACGCAATGTGACTAAGGCTGTGTGTGCATTTTTAAGAGGTGTCGGCATGTCCTCTTTCCACAATGAAAACATTTTGTTTCGCAGCACTTTCATTTTCTGCAGAGATGGAGTCCACCTCACGCATGCTGGCAATCAGATTTATCTTCACAATGTGCAAAATGCATTGCAACCTCTTTTGCAATCACACTAACCTATCTGTCAATCCGTTTTCCCCAATCCACTGTTTTTCACCCACACAACACACCACCGAAAGGCTCTTTTCAGAGCCTCCACTTACTCTCAACGTACACTTTATTGCGTTTGCTCCACTTGCACCCTCCCTTGCACGACTGTCCGCAAACTTTTTCAGAACTCTGCAGGGGTCTACGGCCGTCACTTCATAGTTCTTTTGTTATACTGAGAAAGGCAGCTCTGAAAAGAGCCTTTTCTGTGATTTTTGTTGTTTTTACGTTCATTGCTTTACAGCACACGGCACACTAGGAGAAGAGGCGAAAGGAGGGTAAAGAAGGGACACCAGCCACGGGGATAAAAAAGGGCAACTGAACAGAGAAAGATTTAGGGTGAGCTTAATTTAGGTCAGGAGCAGATCATCTGGTGCTCGGTGACTGCAGCCTCAAAAGCACTTTGAAAACTCTCCCCCCTGCATCACAATACGTGCACACTACTGTCACCTTTGAAAGGTAAGGGTCAACAGCATTGTGAATGGCTTGTGAGGCAGCTGGAGGGAGGCGCTCCCCCACAGGAGTTTCTCTTGTGGTGGGAGGATCGGATACCGGGGATGCAGTGGAGGAACTGAAATGACTACGCTCTTCACATGGCACCAGCTTGCGAATGTTCGCAGTGTGGAACAAAGTGAGGTGTCGCTTACGCTCCAAATCTCCCATGACTCAACACCACCTCACACTGGTTACACTTCACCAGGTTCGCATAAACGGAAAACAACCGCCACACCCACAACTCCTGCCGAGTGCTCCTAGTGCGGAGTTCCTCCACTTCATTCTCTTCCTCCTCTTCTTCCTCGATCTCTACATCCTCACCCATATATCTCTCTGCAGGCCCTTGGTGAGGTGGTGGTGGTGGTGGGTTTGGGGGTGGTGCAGAGGCTAATGACCCAACAGCAGCTATGGAAGCCATACCGATTAGTTTCCTTTTGGTCACTACAGCAGTAAAGGCAACACACATCTGCTATAGCTAGAAGGACAATGAAGATGCCCTCGGGGGTGTGGCCTTTAGTAGGGGTGCATGGGTGTGCCTCGTGACTGTCTTCATCCCTACAAAGCGGTACACAAATTTTACACAGCAAGTCCTGAGGTGGCCTATTGTTTGGGATGTATGAAATTACATTTTTACACTCTACAATACTTTGCCTTGTGTCTACAAGTTCAATTGTATTGTTGCCGAAGCACACCAACCGTGGAAATTAGTCCCCACGCTCAGCGTAGGTGCGGTCACATGATGATGTCCTCAACACATCCGCCCCAGTAATGAAAGTCCCCTGGACAGCAAATGCAAAGAATCAAACGTGCGCATGCGCACAAGTGTCCTACGGACAGCGTTCGGGTTCTCAAACTACTTCAAGGTGCGACACAAGTGAGACGAACAGTTAGGAACAGGCGCGATGTTCCCAATACTTACGTTTCTACTGCGCATGTGCACACATGCTATTTTCACTGTACGGACAGTTCCAGTGTCTTTAGGACAACTCCATTTTGTTTGCCTACCAACTTGCCGGCCACCGTGCCTGTTCTATGGACGGCACCATTTTGGCTGCGCCCGACACGGACCTCAATACTGTCCTTCACACACTCCCATTTTCCTCATTTACACCCATTCCGGACATCTGGTGTTTTCTACAAACATATATTATCTCGTTTCCAAGCGGTACGCCGCGGTAGTATATTCCTTGGACACCCCTTTCTGTTTTTGTACACACAATTTCAACAGATGGTGCAGTCACACATCACATCAATCTTACTTGACATTAGACAGCACCCACATTCCATTCCTTGCGGATAGATCGAACAGGCGCGCTGTTCGCAAACATTTTATGTCTTTTTAAAAAATAATTCTACACACAATCTCTTTCTCTACAACTACTGTACAAAAACATTTCAAACACACACACACACACGCACACACACATCAATCTAAAGAAATAGCGGGTGAAGCGGACACTGAAACAAATATGGGGGAAAAGGGATGGATATTTCGTCAAAACATCTATTTTCCTGTTCAGGTTTTGGGGATGGTTCACTAGGGAATGGAGAAGCAGGGCAGGTGCAGGTGGGGCAATGATAACAAACTTTTCCTCTCACACAGTCCTCCAAAAACTCCCGTAAACTTTGAAAATTGTCGTTCAATATGTCAATTCTCTTATCTATCCTTTTAATCCTGTCTTCTTCTGTTTCGTTTGTTGGCCTTTCTTCTTTTCTTTGCTGGTCTGTTAAAAAAAAAAAATACATAAGTTGAATGCCTCTAAAATACTGGTCACTATTTAGCATATGCAGAGCACTCTGTACCATTATTGTCGCTGTCTTCAGACATTTCCTCATGTGGGAAATACTCCTCCAGCCACTGCAAAGTACTAGCCATTTCTGAGTCAAAACATCAGAAAGAAATTATTAATTCTGCACCACATACCACAAATAAAATCACCCATATAAAAAAATGACCTGCACTCACTCTCTTGCTGTAATGTCCCTTTGTCCTACTGCGTCCGTCCACTTTCGTTCCAGGCTGCCGAGTTTCTGTGAAGTGATTACGCTGGAGGCATCCTTTCTTTTTTATGGCACCATCCACTTTATTCTACATGGTTATTAAATGTGTCATTTTCTTTTCCCAGCTTCAGGTTTCCATATTTAATTATTACTACTTATAATATCTTTATGTCCTTCTTCTACGTTGCACATTTTTTGTGTAAGACAATAGTACATTTTCAGCTATCCCCCGCCTCTTTGGGGATTGTTGATCCTGTCCAACCCTGTCCGCAAACAAGCGCTCAGTCTGTCCCTTTCCAATATCAATAGGGAGGGGGTTCTGTATGTTCTATGTTAAATGTATGTCAAGTACGTAGATTATACTACATATCTCTCAAAATCACATGATTACAGTGTATATTCTGCTCAACGACTTCATTGCCACAATTTCATGCCTATACAATTCCCTACAAAAAAAACTTTGTTACGGGGACCTTATGGTTAAGTTGCCCTCCCAAAATCCAGTGAAATTCACTACAAACAAACATTGTTGAGGGGACGTTATGGTTAAGTTGCCCTCCCAAAAACCAGTGAAATTCACTACAAAGAAAGATTTGTTGAGGGGACGTTATGGTTAAGTTGCCCTCCCAAAAACCAGTGAAATTCACTACAAAAAAAAGATTTGTTGAGGGGACGTTATGGTTAAGTTGCCCTAACAAAAACATGTACACTTCACTAAAAAAATACTTTCCTCCTCCCCTTTATGCTTCAAATTAAAACAGAAAAACCCCTGAAATTCGCCAGTTATGGCAAAGTAAGCCCCCAACCCTGCCACCACCCCTGTGCACTGCTAACACTAACACCCAGACCATGAAAGATGTCATCTCAAATGTGAATGCTGACATCAATGACGACATCACTTGTTTAGCCCCTTTCTTTTCCTTCCCTGCCATACATATATATGCGCATTCAGTAAAACAATTTCACTAAAGGAATGTTATACTTCATAGTGCAACCAAACACCACTGCACATTACCCCATTATAGTAAGCTTAGCAACCATAACTCGCACCATCTACTTGCATTGCTAAGACTAACACCCAGGACATCAAAGATGACATCACAAATATCATTGATGACATATTAGTGAATAGTGTGGCTAAACTGCACACTGTGACAAATCTGGACAATTTGTCCCTGAGGCTAGGTCGGTGAGTCCGTTAAGAAAGACCCTTCCTAGGGGTCAGGGGAAACAGGGCCTCGCTGGGAGTTACTCCCCTCTAGGGGACAATGACTTCCAATCCTACAGAGAACTCTGTCAGCACATATAGGAATAGAAGAAACTGATGTTACTTCTGTTTTGCACATCCAAAAAACACTGACATTGCTTTTATATCATTGGCTCAAGGTAGTGCTGACATCCCCTTGAACTCAGCAACTGACAAAAAGCAACACACCCCTTTGCAGTACGGCAGTGGGAATAAAGGGACAAAGAACTTTGAATGGAGAAGGAAGAATTCTACGCAGAGGCGTGCCTCTGATGTACAGATGTACTGGAGGGGCGAAGCCGCGCTACACTGCATTTTGTATGACATTGCAATTTACTGCTCTTATAATATGTATGTGCTGTTGGGCTTTGCAACAGGAATGCGCTGAGTTAAGCCGGTCCTGACTTCCCCAATATGCTGAATTCAAGGGTTTTGTGGGTTTACGTTTACTCAACTTAACTGCACTTCAACTAAATGCATTTCCTTTAATTTCAAGGATTTTATTATACCAAAGTTTGTTTTCATTCCTCCGGCCGTGCCCACTGTATAATTTTCAGCGCCACGACCCATGGCCTTCAGCCGTGCCCACTGTATATTTTTCGGTGCCACTGACATTTGGCCATTCCTACTTTCAATTTTTCAGCACCATTGTTCATGGTCTTTGACCTTCGCCCGTGCCAACTATATATTTTTCGTCACCTTTGGCCATGGCCGTTTATCAGAATAAATGGCAACACAAATGCTTCCCTGCCCTCCCAGACCCTCACCAAGTGCCACCCTCATGTGTGCCTTTTTTCCCCCAACACCCTGATGGCCCTCTCACCTCCCCTGCCCTCTCCCATTTCCCCCACAACAATCGTTATTTCTGTGATGCAGTTTCAGTTGAAATGTCGGGTAGCCGCATTTATTCCCCAGGTCATACCCAAGGGTATGTGAAAAATGTTGGAGCCTCATGTTGCAAACTTGGTCCCTAGACCCCCTCCAACTCCCAAATTTCACTTGGTATCCTCTTGCCTCCCCCTCCCCACCTGTGGCCTGATGGTATTTGCATGTCTTTTTTACCTGCAAATGGAGTTTTATTTTCCGATACCATGGGGTAATCCATGTGGTATAAGTGTGGGTATCTCTCGCATGGAGAAAAACAATGGCAGCTATTTCATTTATAAACACCAAGATTCTCAATGTACCCTCGTATATATAGCTATATACTAATTAAGGAGAAGGGGGCACCCATTCTCCATCAAATATTTACAAAAACCTGATGGAATAACCCCAAACCACAAAAGGATTGTGAGTATACGCTTTGTGCCCAAGTTGCTTCAAACCTGGTCCAAAACCATCCTGCAGTTTTGGTTGTGCACTGCAGCAAAAATGTACATTTCTTGTCTATGGAAAAATGAATGGGGACTAGGCCAAAAGTGCTCTTTTTTTGTTTTCTTGATAACTTTAAAAAAAATGTATTTCCTATGTACCTCTGGCTCAACTTAACTATAAGGTGGCGACCGCCGCCCAATAATATTGATATCTATATCTGTCAATAGGCTAGTGCGACCAGGTGAATATGTGTCAACTGTTCATCCCTTTTACTAACCCTGAGTTTTCCTTTAATATATTATTCGCAGCAGCTGTTAAGTCATGAAAGTGATCACTTTCTTAAAAATGCAAATTGCATGCAGGGGAACAAAAACATTAGCACTTGGGTTCCTGACATGCAATTGTACACATTTTTTTAATTTTTTTATTGATTTAGCTGATTTCTCAACTTTACAATTTATATAAAACGTATTCCATAATTAGATTTATTATTACAAACATCATTTAAAATAAAATTGCAAACATGATTAAGAACATTATTAAAAACATAATTAAGAAGCAACAACATGACGACAGCACAGTAAAACAAAACAAAACAAACCAGAGTTTAAATGCATGAATGACCAATCAAATAGAGTACAGACATTTAGATGCTCAAGATTGTTCACAAGTCAGCAGCGTTTTGTGCACATCAGAGAGCTTCGGAGCACTAAGGAAATTAGTTGTTGTTATGCATATACTCATATTAGTTGTTGCGATTATCGTAGCCCACCTATGTTCCACGGGAATGCTTGCAATTGTGACCATGTGTTTAGCAAAATATTTATTTCTCACAACAGAGAGCGCTATACAATCTGTGATCAGATGTTCCAGTGTTTCTTTGTGTAGTGCATTAACACAGAATCGGCTAATATTTTCACCTTGGCCAATCAGTTTTCTTTGGGCCATAAGATCACGGGTAGGCCATAAATTCAAACGTAACCGTAGGATAGCAGACTGTATTTGGGGATTAGGAGCCTTACCCAAATATGGCTCTGCGGTCCCCATTTTCTTTTCACCAAAAAGTTGCTGATCAAAATGTTTAAAAGTTAAACAAGTGGATCGTGTATTAATCCAATCTTGAAGAAAACATTTTTTTTGGCTCTATCTGGGTCATTGATCAAGATTTCCAAGGTAATATGAGAAGTTGCCATTATTTCCGCAACATAGCTATACCACTCTTGTGCAAAAGTGATGCTTAGATGTGAACATGTACTTGGCAAGTATTGGTAGTAAAGAATTAGACTTGAAATATGTCAAAAATTTGCACAATAAGGCACAAAGTTGCCACTGATATTTGGCTTGTAGAGAAGTGAGTCCTAACTCGTATCTCAGCCATGATCCTGGGGTAGACCGGGGGACATTTAAAATTGTGAGCCAGTATTTGGCTTCAAGTTTGTTCAGAAAGTTGCATTTGATAATGGCAGTTGCTTCTAACCCATATAATAGTGTGGGAGTAATTTTCTGACGCCAGAAGATAACTGCTGGCCAGATAGAAAATTTTCCAAACTTATGTAAAATTAGCTTGGTCTGAGATATGGCAGAAGTAAGCTTATAAATAATGATTGCTCATGTTCGTCAAAATATTGTGTTAAAGCAGTGATTAGTCGCTGGAGCCCAAATGGAGTCTTGGATATTAAGACGAGATCGTCAGCTTACCACAGAGCTTGTATTGTCACATTATTCATCTTGGGTGAGTCAGTAGCAATATTCATAAAAGAGAATCTTACACTGTGGATGAAGAAATTGAAGAGGGCCGAAGCAAGCGTGCAGCCTTGCTTCAGCCCTCTTGCAGTGCATATTGCTGATGATAGAAGACCAGCCATTGAAAGTCTAATTTGTACTGATGCGCAAGAATGCAGTTGATAAATAATGTCGACCAAGCTTGATGGGCAATGTGCTCCAATGAGTTTGTCTATTAATTTAACCCTCGAAACCGAGTCGAAGGCAGCTTTCAGGTTGATGAAGGCAAAATAAATTGGAACTTTTGAATTGTGTGCTTGTTTTTTCCATGCATTCAAAGTGAAAAGGTTTATCGCCGTCCCCTTACCTGCGACAAAACCTGTTTGATTAGGGTCCCGTTGCTTGAATTCGTCCAGCCATTGATTGAAGTCACGCAAGCCAAGGCATGCTAAGATTTGACCTGGCGTATTGAGGAGAGCGATGGGGCGGTAATTAGCAGGCAATCCTCGATCGCCCTTTTTAAAAATAGGGATAAACAGGGATGTTCGCCATGAATCTGGGATCTTTCGAGTTTGCAGAATATGTTGATAGATATTATTCAATATGATGGCCCATTGCTTTGGATGTTCTTTTAGCATGAAGTTTGTGAGGCCATCTGGACCTGTTGCCCGTGAACTCGAGGTTTTGCTAATAAGTTCTTCAATAATATATTCTAAAAAGACCAACCTCCATGGTGAGTTGGGTTGCATGATGTAATTATAGGTTTTGAATTTTTCATCCATATATAATTTGGAGAAATGTGTTACTCAGTTAGTTTCGGAAATGCCATTCAGCAGCAAGTCCACTTGGTTTTGGCTTGTTCTTTCATTTAAAAGCATCCAAATTTGTGAGCTATTTTTCCCTGCAATTCAAGATATAAACCTCTCGCTGTCTTTTTGGAACATATTTGCCTTGTACGCACAAATCCAATTCCTATATTTACATTTGATGGATTGTCTGGCTTGTTTTCTTCCCTCAACCGGCAATGTGATGACGGCTCTCAATGCCTTCTTATGGTTTGTTTTCATTTGTTGAAGATGAGAATCATAGGTGTGACAATGAGACTTTGTACGAAGATCTTGTGAATTAATGAATGTCTTGGTTCTGAATGGATCTAGAGTGCCTACATATGACTCACAACCAAGCTCAGCCTCATGATTTTGTATGGTTGTATTCAACAATTCTAATTTGTCAGTTGTCCACCGAAAACAGGTTTTTGCATTGTTGATAATTAAGTTCCTTGGCATCCATTTGTGACAATCGGTGGGGGATTCATCACCCCAGGGCCAGGTTAAAATTAGCATATGATGGTAACTAGTAACCTGTTTTAGGAGTTCAAATTTTGTCACTTGCATGAAAAGATTTTCCGATAGGAATATATAATCGATGATGCTTTTCAAATTTCCTCTCTCCCAGGTTGGTTGAGCCGGAATATCTCCTGGCAGTGAGCCATTGGCCATTCGGAAGCATCCATCTTCCATGACATTTTTCAATCTTTCAATACCTTTAAAGTCAATTTCTTTTGCAAGACTCATGCTATTGAGGTTAAAATCACCTACTATTATGGTTGCCATGATGTTATCTGTTTTGACTATGGTTTCCAGTAAGATAGACAGGTCTTTATAGAAGACATTATCAGCAACAGTCACTGGGTTTCTCTACAAGTTGATCAATGCCAGATTTTGCTTGCCATTTGAGATTTTAACCAGCTGTAGAAACTTATTTGGTGACATCCAAGGCTGTAGCACAAGTCCCGCACTTGTTTTAACTGCAGCCAACAATCCTGCCATGGGTCTGCACTTAACTGCAGGTATTGCTGGTGCCAGGGAAATTTCATGGTCATCCTAACTTGGAGATTTTATCATCCATGTTTCCTGGAGGGGTATGATATCAAATTCATTAAGGTCTTTATTTACAGATGACTGCAGGTGGCAATTCCATCTAGAATTCCAACTAAGTAGAGAGACAGTTGACTTGTGTGCATCTGGTAATGGTTATGGTTGTTGTGGATGATCACAGAAAGCACAATGGCAATTTTGTTGGAGCTTCTGTATTGGTTGGATCTGGTTTCCCTTAGATGTTAGATCCTTAGGCTGCACGAGTAATCATTACCGATCCTGGGCTATTGTATACATTTGCAAGGCTGACAGTACTTGTGAAGAGTAGAACAAGGCCACATTGCCTCTACTCTTCCCTGTTACGCTTTGTTTTGCCCAAAAAAACAAACACTCTTGCAAATTACACTTTGCGGGCTGCTTTTATTAATGGATGTCTGTGGAATCCACCTGATCCTTAATAGGTGCAAATGCAGCGCGGATTGCACAGGAATCCATTGGTATCAGACCTGCATGGAAATCCCATCCAGGTGTAAAACCTGGTGCTCTTCCAAACAGAGGGGGATATCAAAGCAGAGATGCCAACTCTGCTTTGTCCCTCCTATTGCGTGGGAGGACACAGAAATGTGCTGGGACAGAAAGCAAAAGTGTAAAGATATTACACCTTCATGTTACGCTTTTATTTAGCACCCTGTTTAGTGGAAAATGAAACCCTAGTCTAATTTTTGAATTGAGGTTAGCCAGCACTAAAAAATGCCCTAATGGTATAGTGTTTACATGCAACCCTAGGAAAGGAATGGTGGTGTCATGGTTAACGTGGACTCATCTGGTCACTTTACCAGCAGGGTAATGCATGGCATGAATGGATCGATGGGGGAGAACAAAAATAATGTGTTAGCAATCATGCAGCTGGAGACTAAATAGAAGTAACAGAAGCACCAGGCAAGGGAATGGACATAGTCTGTCAGTCCTGCTCCCCTTTAAGTGTTTATGTACAACAGTGATGCTACAGTTTTACCACATCATGAATAGAAACAAGATGAAAAAACAGATATTTGTAAGATGCTATTGTACTCTATGTTCTCTGTCTCCCTCTCTTTGTCTCTCAGTCTCTCTCTAAAAAGCATTAAGTCATTGGAAATAAATGCAAACACATCTTTCGGTTCCAAAAATCTATTTCTTGGGTGTTACAAAATGTTGTTGTGTAGGTCCTTGGAGGTTGCACTTTGAAGCGTTGTTGCATACTCTCTCTCCATTTCACTCCCTCTCTTTCTCTCTAGCACCAACTGTGATAACACGGCAGCTGCACAGAGCCCTGAGGAAAAAAAAAACTCAGCCTGCTGCAGGCTGTTTGTCATTGGCAGAAGGAGTGCAGTGGCACGAAGGCTGGTGGGCCGCAGATCAGCAGGCATCCCAGTGGAACCACTCTGCAGAGCCGTCAAACGACGGGAGAGCGCGAGTCCCACCACAGGGCCTTCTAGTCGGGAGGCCACGCTTATGTAACCCGCAGCCATCCATTATGAGCGAAGGAGCTCTCAGGCTAATCTATTGATTGAGGGAGACAGTGGAAATACAGCAGGGGGGAAGCAGGACTCTCGTCCATTAGGGCTGCTGCTCTGCGCCAATTAGAAGGAACATCCAATCTTTACTCAGCAGCCATCATCGGGCATTCGGCGGCCAGCCCTGAAGTACTGGCATTCAGTCTTGCTTTCATCACTCCCTTTCAAAACTTCATTCCCACTCCCAGATACAACAATTAAAGGCATGAGAAAACCGGGGCAATGATTCAAAAGCATAACATGCATTCGGAGTGTGGAGTCTTGAGAAATAATGTCCTTCTGTACGAGTTTGGTGGTATTTCTGCCAGACTACTGCCGAAATTGATTACTGTTGCTACGAATTGGTCCTGTGTGTTTAGCGCGGGATTCCAAGTTGCGGAGTGGTGGTGCAAACCCCAGTTTAGGAGTCTCTAGGACTTCATGGGGTTTTTGGTGGAACTACTGTCTCCGGTAGTTACGCCACTGTGATTCTGGCAAAAAATGTGTGGTAGGGTAGCAGATTCACCTCCAGCTTTGTGCTAGAGGTAAATCCTCCTACCCTATCGTCAGTCTCGTAGTTTGGCTGTGCGGGAATGCGGCGGAAACGGAATTACTGCCGCATTACGGCCAATGTTTCCCACACCACCGACCTCGTAATGAGTCTTGATGCCCAACTACACAGTGGCGGAATGGATCCATGGGTGGACTATATTTGTTTCAACACTGTATCAGGTTCAACACTGCACGCCACACTTATTGCAAAGTCACACAAAAAGAGACTCAGGGCCTCATTACACGGATGGCGGTAAGGATTTACCGGTACCGGTAAAATACCGGTACCAGTAAATCCTTACCGCCTTACTACGAGGTCCCTTTGCGGGTTGGGGGATTTAACGCCTGCTTTTTGCAGGCGTTAAAATCCAACCCGCTAAGGGACCTCAGAGCTAATTACGGCACCGCAAAATTGTGGTGCCGTAATTAGCACCTTCCCCATTCCCATAGAGCCCTATGGGGCAGAAATGGGAATGGGGAAGGGCAATGGTGGAAGGGGGATTTACCGCTCCTCCAACCTTGGAATGGGGCGGTAAATCCCCTTTCCGCCAAGGCGGTGCCGGTATTTTACCGGCATGAGCCATGGCGCTAATATCGCCATGGCTCACCGCCTATGTGTAATGAGGCCCTCAGTCTCCATTTCCTTTCTAAGAGGTGTCCCTAAAGGAGGGTTAAAGAGGGCAATTTGCCACGCGCCCTATTTACAGCTTCCCCCCGTCCCCCGTACCCTCCCCGCACCCACGCTCCTTAATTGATGTACTGCCTTCCTCTGGCAAACAACACTTTTCAGGAGTCAATTATGTGTTTACAATCTCTTTGCTTAGATTGTCCTTTCTTCTGGCCTGAATCCGACAGGGTGCTCTAGGTGGGTGGTCAGGGAGGCAATGAGTTGTGCAAGATGCAGAGTGACCAGAGAATGACTAAAATACTCTAATGTTGATCAGCGCCACCCCCACCCAGTATGTGACAGACAGCACTAGGACGGAACATTGAACATTTCAAGGACATGATAGTAGAACGAAATTAATATTCATTTGTATATTGTAGCCTTCCCTCAAGACATGCCTTATTATTAACACAACATTCCAATTTGAAGAAGATGTGACCAAAATGTGTGAAACCAGTTCAGGGAGATTTTTTATTATTTGTGACCGAGTTCTCCAAAAAAAAAAAAAAACGGGCTTCAGGAAGATCGATAGCCTAACTTCTTGAAGTTGAGTGAAACGCAAGCGGTCTGATGACACATGTTATACTTACTCAACTATCTCTCTCTCTTTCCCTCCATTCATGAATGACATAAGATAAGTCATGAGCTGGAATGTGACATTTTGGCGAATTACTACATTTTTGGCTCCAAAAAAGATGTATAAACAGACACAATAAAATCATGATGCTTCCTCGTTAATGACCGCTGATTGTGTCTGATAGTCCTTCAAATTCCTTTGATTCTTAAGCGCACTGATGCCTTTGGGCGTGCTACGCTCACATACATAATAGTGCTGTTCTGCAGCAGATGCATTAACCCACTGAGACATGCTACTCAGAGGCAGCCTTAGGAATTATCTTTAAAACCCTATGCATTACACATAAGTGCATTGTCAAAAAAAGCACCTAAATATATCAATAATATAGTCTCAATTTTTGGCTCTATTACCGCCACGCTAATACCGCCAGCGGGCCCAATGGGGAATGGGAAATTCCTGAATGGGCCCGATGGGGAATGGGGACTTACCGTTCCACCAAACCCCTGATCCGGCACAAACAGTGCCAGGGGGTGTGGCAGTAACGCTAATAGCCTCGGCGGTAATACCATCAGGGATACCGCCAAACTCGTGATGAGGCCCATTGTCTTTCATTAGGAGACTTTCATTCTTGGAAGGGCAGTTATACAACCCACAGGCCATTTTTGTCTAGCCTTGTATTTTGTGGTGTTTGTAATTTTCTATTCATGATGGTGTAAAACAACAATAACATCATACTTTTTTCTGAACATATTTCCATCCGGAAGTATATATTTGTCTGAGTACTTTATTATGATATATGTGGTTTTCAAGTTATTATTTTAACAGAATATTGATGGAAAATAAACATGGTGGTAAGCACTCATGCCAAACAGACCTTTCTAACTACACTGCAATCCGGAAAAAATGCAGTGCTTGCAACTTAGCATCATCATATTTCAATGATTTCCGTCCAACTGTCCAAACCTAATTACTACTGGTTTATTCACACACACCCTCGTTTATATGAATGATTATATCATCCTCGATTTCATGCCAAAACAGGGCTTATTTAGTTCACATGAGATCACCTGTGGGTAAGGCACAGAAGGATAAACTGATTTATTCAGGATTAGACACTTGAGTTAATTGATGAAGCCATGATGTAATAATGCCAGTCAGCAACTAATTGACCACATATTTTCTCAGGTCTAGTTGGAAGAAATGATTTATTTTAATCAGTGAATTCCACGAATGCTCTGTTTCAAACAAATTCCATGAAAAGTGACACATCATAATAAACCAATTTGACAACTATGTAATTCCCTGTAGAATTATTTTAAGTAAAACAAGTATAATCGCAGCTCTACCCGCATCCCTCCTTGATGGAAGAATACAACTTCCAGAATGCATGGCACTGTGTTTCAAGTAACTTGCCTATTGAAGTCACAGGTATCCTGTCAACACTGCTCTTTTGGGCAAGTAAATATAGTGATGGCCATGTCATTTCACAGCCTCCCATTTAAGGACTCCACTATTATGCTTACTATACCCCTGGTTTCTCAACCTCTCCTTGATGCTGTGGTAGTAAGCGGTAGCGAAGATGATCAAAATACTCGCAACTCATTGAACGCTATGCTAGCAAGATAGTTCAGGGAGTTGAATGTTCCTTGACACCTTGGTGTCCACACAGAATACAGGTTTCTATTCTTTTAGGGAATCCAAACATGATTACTTTCTGGGCCTGCAAAAACCCAAATTTTTCACTATATAAACCAATAAGCAACCCCAGGCAGCAAAGGTACCAACAAGATTTATTTTGGTACAGCTGTGCACAAATTAACAAAGACATTGGCATAGTATCACTGTCCCAGAAATGTGGCCACAGAGCAGAGAAACAACAGTATTTTGGAGTGTTTTACACACTGAGCCTTATATATAGAAGAAACAGTAGTATAATTGTAGGCATTAACATTAACAAGGAACTTCCAAACAGAGCAACCTCTGACCTCAGAGCGCATGGCTTTTCAGCACCATTCGAGACCTCTACAATTCTGCATGGCTCAACTGCGTTACCAACCACTGCCTTGATTATATCTTTCCC
This sequence comes from Ambystoma mexicanum, assembly GCF_040938575.1. Classification (NCBI taxonomy): domain Eukaryota; kingdom Metazoa; phylum Chordata; class Amphibia; order Caudata; family Ambystomatidae; genus Ambystoma; species Ambystoma mexicanum. Next base: position 512,956,752 of record NC_090939.1, read on the forward strand.
AAACAAGTAATACGACTTGGCCCTCCACCTGCTCCTACCTGCGAGGCTAAAAACCTTGGGGTCATCTTCGACTCCACACTCTACTTCTCTCATCACATCTCTGACGTTTCTAAGAAGTCACACTACCAGCTGCACCTCCTCAGAGGTATTCTACATTTCCTCTCCTTCCCCCAGAAACTCATTGTCTCCAGAACTCTGGTTCGCTCTAGAATGGACTACTGCAACAGACTCTTTCTAAATCTTCCTGCCTCTATTCTCCGCCCTCTGCAACTTATCCAGAACAGGACTGTGAGACTTGTCCTTGGCCTCAAGCCCAGGGATTGTATCTCTCCAGGATTGAAATCTCTGCACTGGCTCCCAGTGGCTGCGAGGATCAAGTTCAAAACCCTCTGCATTGTCCACAAGGTGTTCTGGGGCCTGGGGCCCCAATACCTTCAACTCCCTCTTCTTAAATATCTTCACTCTCGAGCACTTTGCTCAACCGCCTCCAACTCCCTTATGGTCATTCCGTTCTCCAAGCAACACGTTGGTGGTAGATCTCTTTCTTCGGCTGGGGCCTCCCTCTGGAACAACCTCCCTGCCTCCCTGAAACTTGAGGAGAACCATCTCCGGTTCGGGAAGCACCTCAAAACCTTTCTCTTTGCTTCTTCCTTTTTTCCTCCCCTCCCCTGCTGATCTCCTGGCTGAAACTGAATCTGCACTGGTTACCTGCTACCCTCTCTTCTCAGGCCCAAGTCCCTCCGCCTCCAGTCACACACACCTGCACTGCCTGCAGGCAACCCCCGCTTTTGGGGACTGTTTCTGTATCCCTACAGTCCCACTACCAGTGCTTGACCCCTGATGTCTCCACTTACCTTTGCACTTGCCACCTGCTGGCCGTTACCTTTACTTATTGTTTTATTCTACACTCGTGTACTGCACTGTCCCTCCCACCTTTCCCCCACACTTTCCCCCTCCCCTTCCCATGCACTTGCGCAATCTGAATGACACCTGGCCTAGTAGGATTGTTGTCTGTCCTCCCTTTATTCCCCCTCCCTTGCCTCGTTGCGCCTTAAAACACTAGTGTATAGGCGTGTTATAAATGCCATATCATATACCATATACTAGCCCCACTGTGACTTTTATTCCGGTTCTTAGGCAGCTAAGCACTCATGTTACGATACAAGCGCATTGCAAGGCAGGCCTGCGCTCTGGACAGAGGCTTACATCATTCCCATACAGTCGTATGGGCCTCACGTGCATGACGACCAGTCAAATCTTTCACTGCGTCACTTCCCTAATCATGGCTGTGATCATCTTGACTGAGGAGGGGAAAGGAGGAAAGGGAAAGTGAGTCATGATCATTTTCAAGGTTTGTGGTTGCAGTCCTGGAGGGGTTGTTTTGCCGGGTCTTGGCCCTGTGCTGATTCGATCGCACTATACGGTATTCCTGCAGAAGAGCCACTTTGCCCTGTCTACCCCAGACCCAATCCCTGCTCTGACATCATTGAAACTCTTAGGGGGTAATTCATAGAATTCAGCGCACAAGTGGCGCACGCGGCTGGCGCACAGTGTGCGTGTGCGAATCCCTGCGCCAGCCGCGTGCACTAAAATCCATTTTCGCGCACAGCGTATTCATGGATTCCAGCCACCAAAACCAGCCGTGGCGCACAGTGGCGCAGCGACCCTGCAGTAGCACCAGTTACGCCCCCAAGAACGCCTCTCGCGCAGGGAAAAGACATCAATATACCCAATCCAGCGCAAAGGGCTGCGCTAACCCTGTACCAGCACAGCAAGCGGGCTACGTGTATCACTGGGGTCCGTGGGAAGTACCTCACGCGATTGGCCCCGTGCGAGCAGGGTACGCGTATTTCAGGGGTGCGCGGGAAGTTCCACATGCGATTTCATCATGGTACGTGTATTTCAGGGGTGCGCAGGAATTTCCACACGCGATTGGCCCCGTGCGAGCAGGGTACGCGTATTTCAGGGGTGCGCGGGAAGTTCCACATGCGATTTCATCATGGTACGTGTATTTCAGGGGTGCGCGGGAATTTCCACACGCGATTGGGCCCGTGCGAGCAGGGTACGCATATCTCAGGGGTGCGCGGGAAGTTTCACACGCGATTCCATCAGGGTACGTGTATTTCGGGGTGCGCGTGAAGTTCCACACGCGATATCAGCAGGGTACGTGTATTTCAGGGTGCAGGGGAAGTTACACACGCGATTTCCGCAGGGTACGTGTATTTCAGGGGTGCGCGTGAAGTTCCACACGCGATATCAGCAGGGTACGTGTATTTCAGGGTGCAGGGGAAGTTACACACGCGATTCCAGCAGGGTACGTGTATTTCAGGGGTGCGCGGGAATATCCACACGCGATTGGGCCCGTGCGAGCAAGGTACGCGTATCTCAGGGGTGCGCAGGAAGTTCCACACGCGATTCCATCAGGGTACGTGTATTTCGGGGTGCGGGGGAAGTTTCACACGCGAAATCAGCAGGGTACGTGTATTCCAGGGGTGCGCGGGAAGTTCCACACGCGATTCCATCAGGGTACGTGTATTTCAGGGTGCAGGGGAAGTTACACACGCGATTTCAGCAGGGTACGTGTATTTCAGGGGTGCGCAGGAATTTCCACACGCGATTGGGCCCGTGCGAGCAGGGTACGCGCATCTCAGGGGTGCGCGGGAAGTTCCACACGCGATTCCATCAGGGTACGTGTATTTCGGGGTGCGCGTGAAGTTCCACACGCGATATCAGCAGGGTACGTGTATTTCAGGGTGCAGGGGAAGTTACACACGTGACTTCCGCAGGGTACGTGTTTTTCAGGGGTGCGCGTGAAGTTCCACACGCGATATCAGCAGGGTACGTGTATTTCAGGGTGCAGGGGAAGTTACACACGCGAAATCAGCAGGGTACTTGTATTCCAGGGGTGCGCGGGAAGTTCGACACGCGATTCCATCAGGGTACATGTATTTCAGGGTGCAGGTGGAGTTACACACGCAAATTCAGCAGGGTACGTGTATTTCAGGGGTGCGCGGGAATTTCCACACGCGATTGGGCCCGTGCGAGCAGGGTACGCGTATCTCAGGGGTGCGCGGGAAGTTCCACATGCGATTCCATCAGGGTACGTGTATTTGGGGCTGCGGGGGAAGTTCGACACGTGATTCCATCAGGGTACGTGTATTACAGGGGTGCGCGGGGAGCACCACACGTGAATTGCACGTGTGGGCCCTCCCAGGTGTTCCCTCTACACCCTCCACGGCCCCTGCAGGTGGCTCACACCACAGGGGCCTACCCTGCACATGTCCTGCAGGCACCCCATCCACCATGGCCATGCCCCCCAGCCAACCCACATGTCAACTTGCACTACTGCCCACCAACGTATGTCCCCCTGCACCCCCAGCCACCAGGGGCACCCTCCACAGGCCCCCACCCATGTCTCACACCACCCCCCAGCAGTGCAGGGGCACCCTCCACCAGGCCCCCACCCATGTCTCACACCACCCCCAGCCACCAGGGGCAGCCTCCACCAGGCCCCCACCCATGTCTCCCACCACCCCCACCCCCCAGCAGTGCAGGGGCACCCACCACCAGGCCCCCACCCATGTCTCCCACCACCCCCACCCCCCAGCACCGTGGGGCACCTGCAAAGCAGGCCCCCACCCATGTCCAACTCATGTTCCCCACCACCCCCACCCCCCAGCACTGTGGGACACCTGCCAGCAGGCCCCCACCCATGTCCAACTCATGTCTCCCACCACCCCCACCCCCCAGCACTGTGTGGCACCTGCCAGCAGGCCCCCACCCATGTCCAACTCATGTCTCCCACCACCCCCACCCCCCAGCACTGTGGGGCATCTGCCAGCAGGCACCCACCCATGTCCAACTCATGTTCCCCACCACCCCCACCCCCCCGCAGTGCAGGGGCAGCCTCCACCAGGCCCCCACCCATGTCTCCCACCACCCCCACCCCCCCAGTCAACAGGGGCAGCCTCCACCAGGCCCCCACCCATGTCTCCCACCCCCCACCACCCCCAGTCACCAGGGGCAGGCTCCACCAGGCCCCCACTCATGTCTCCCACCACCCCCACCCCCAGTCACCAGGGGCACCTGCCAGCAGGCCCCCAACCATGTCTCCCACCACCCCCACCCCCCAGCCACCAGGGGCACCCACCACCAGGCCCCCACCCATGTCTCCCACCACCCCCACCCCCCAGCCACCAGGGGCAGGCTCCACCAGGCCCACATCCCATGTCTACCACCACCCCCACCCCCCAGCAGTGCAGGGGCACCCACCACCAGGCCCCCACCCATGTCTCCCACCACCCCCACCCCTCAGCCACCAGGGGCCGCCTCCACCAGGCCCCCACCCATGTCTCCCACCACCCCCACCTCCCAGCACTGTGGGGCACCTGCCAGCAGGCCCCCACCCATGTGCAACTCATGTACCCCTGCACCCCCACCCCCCGGCACTGTGGGGCACCTGCCAGCAGGCCCCCACCCATGTCCAACTCATGTTCCCCACCACCCCCACCCCCCAGCACTGTGGGGCACCTGCCAGCAGGCCCCCACTCATGTCCAACTCATGTACCCCTGCACCCTCACCCCCCAGCACTGTGGGGCACCTGCCAGCAGGCCCCCACCCATGTCCAACTCATGTTCCCCACCACCTCCATCCCCCAGCCACCAGGGGCAGCCTCCACCAGGCCCCCACCCATGTCTCACACCACCCCCACCCCCCAGCCACCAGGGGCAGCCTCCACCAGGCCCCCACCCATGTCTACCACCGCCCCCACCCCCCAGCAGTGCAGGGGCACCCACCACCAGGCCCCCACCCATGTCTCCCACCACCCCCACCCCCCAGCCACCAGGGGCAGCCTCCACCAGGCCCCCACCCATGTCTCCCAGCACCCCCACCCCCCAGCACTGTGGGGCACCTGCCAGCAGGCCCCCACCCATGTGCAACTCATGTACCCCTGCACCCCCACCCCCCAGCACTGTGGGGCACCTGCCAGCAGGCCCCCACCCATGTCCAACTCATGTTCCCCACCACCCCCACCGCCAGCACTGTGGGGCACCTGCCAGCAGGCCCCCACCCATGTCCAACTCATGTTCCCCACCACCCCCACCCCCCAGCCACCAGGGGCAGCCTCCACCAGGCCCACACCCATGTCTCCCACCACCCCCACCCCCCAGTCACCAGGGGCACCTGCCAGCAGGCCCCCACCCATGTCCAACTCATGTTCTCCACCACCCCCACCCCCCAGCACTGTGGGGCACCTGCCAGCAGGCCCCCACCCATGTCCAACTCATGTTCCACACCACCCCCACCCCCCAGCAGTGCAGGGGCAGCCTCCACCAGGCCCCCACCCATGTCTCCCACCACCCCCACCCCCCCAGTCACCAGGGGCAGCCTCCACCAGGCCCCCACCCATGTCTCCCACCACCCCCACCCCGCAGCCACCAGGGGCAGCCTCCACCAGGCCCCCACCCATGCCTCCCACCACCCCCACCCCCCAGCACTGTAGGGCACCTGCCAGCAGGCCCCCACCCATGTCCAACTCATGTTCCCCACCACCCCCACCCCCAGCACTGTGGGGCACCTGCCAGCAGGCCCCCACCCATGTCCAACTCATGTTCCCCACCACCCCCACCCCCCAGCAGTGCAGGGGCAGCCTCCACCAGGCCCCCACCCATGTCTCCCACCACCCCCACCCCCCCCCAGTCACCAGGGGCGGCCTCCACCAGGTCCCCACCCATGTCTCCCACCACCCCCACCCCCCAGCCACCAGGGGCAGCCTCCACCAGGCCCCCACCCATGCCTCCCACCACCCCCACCCCCCAGCACTGTGGGGCACCTGACAGCAGGCCCCCACCCATGTCCAACTCATGTTCCCCACCACCCCCACCCCCAGCACTGTGGGGCACCTGCCAGCAGGCCCCCACCCATGTCCAACTTATGTTCCCCACCACCCCCACCCCCCAGCAGTGCAGGGGCAGCCTCCACCAGGCCCCCACCCATGTCTCCCACCACCCCCACCCCCCAGTCACCAGGGGCGGCCTCCACCAGGCCCCCACCCATGTCTCCCAATACCCCCACCCTCCAGCCACCAGGGGCAGCCTCCACCAGGCCCCCACCCATGTCTCCCACCACCCCCACCCCCCAGCACTGTGGGGCACCTGACAGCAGGCCCCCACCCATGTCCAACTCATGTTCCCCACCACCCCCACCCCCCAGCCACCAGGGGCAGCCTCCACCAGGCCCCCACCCATGTCTCCCACCACCCCCACCCCCCAGCCACCAGAGGCACCCTCCACCAGGCCCTCGCCCATGTCCCATCCATGCCCCCCTGCACCTGGGTCCCACCAATCCCCAATCATGTCCGTAATGGCCATCCTCCCCTGCCAAAAGGCCCAACCAACTATCACATCCACCCACATATCAAAGGCAATTACATGTTACACACCCAATGTAAATAATGCAAATGAACACATGTCTGTCACACACAATGGCTGCAAGTGAATGTTAAAACACCCAACATGACATGCATGAAAGCAATGAGATGATACGACACATTGAAGGATGAAAATATAAATGTATTTAAAATAAACTTGAATGGAAATGAAATGAGAAAAACCACAAAGCAAAACAACCAAAAGAAGATGAATGTCCATGAAAAAAATCAAAAACACACAGCACAATCAAAATAAATGGTGTCCAAAGTCACAGTCAGAAAAGAAATCCAAGGGTAAATGATAAACAAAAACCATTGCTCCATGGCGATGAAAAAACTCCATAAAAAAGAAAAATCCATTGAAGAACTATTTACAAGATAATCCCGGGTCCATGAGCCCAACCAAATGAAACCTAACTATCACTACTAACTAAGAACTGAACTACATACAAAAACGTGGCGCATTGTCCAATCGCAACCAAATAAAAAAAAAAATAAAGGAAACCTAACACTAACTATATAACTATATACAAACGCCGCGGGCAAGTCCAGCGGCTCACTCCGTGGTGTTCTGGGCCAGGGCATCATCGAACTCCTGTTCGATGTCCCGGAGGCGGTCCTGTTCCATGGCCCGAGGGTCCGCAGGGACGCCGCCGTCACCTCCTCCAACCCCCTGCGGATTGCCTCGAGGCACTCGGCCCGCCTCAGGGCCCTCCGCATGGAGTTCTCCGCCCTGAATATTGTGAGCCGCGCCTCTTCCGCCCGCCACCGCTCCACACCTATCTGCTGGCCCAACCGCTGCCACACAGAAGACACACCCCATCCTGGGTCCACCTGCCCTCCGGCCGATGCCTGCCCCTCCGATGTTGAAGGCCCCGAGGCTTCATGGCTCCCACCACGTTGCTGCTGCTGCTGTGCCTCTGCCCGTGCACTGCCTCCTGCTGCCTGCACATCCTCCGCCGGCTGGGGTGCAGTTGTTGATGTGGCCACCCCTGCTGGACGTCCGACTCCCGACTGTGGCAGGGATGCCTCCTCCACCAGCCTGGCCGCACCGTCAGAGGCAGCTCCACAGGGCACCCAGGTGACTGATGGGTGGGAAGATGGCACAGAGGACGACTGGCGCGTAGGGGGTCCAGTTGAGGAGGGGGTCGGAGCAAGCCCCATCAGACGGAGGAATCCGGCCTGGGTGACCGGTCCCAGCAGGGTGACGTGGTCAACGAGCCATTCGAGATGACGTGCAGTCTCTCCATGAAAAGACTGCAGGTCACCTCGCATGGCCCGTTGACGCAACGCCACACCAGCCAGGACAGGCTCAACCCGGACCTGGATAGCCACGTCCGCAGGCAGAGGAAGGCCAGTTGACGTGAGCTCATCCCCTGCCTGAAAACGGGTCTGGACGTAGGCATCCCTGCTGGTGCAAGATGATGCAGGGACAGGATCGGGGACAGGATTGCACACAGGCACCTCCGCGGCGGCCTGTGCTGCCTCCTGTCCCTGGTCCTGCACTGCACCACTAGCACCAGTGGGATCCCGACCTCCAGACCCCGTCTCTGGTGCTTGCACGGCCTCCTCCTCCACCAAACCCCCCACCAACCTGGATGACTCCGAGCCATCTTCCCCTGTTGGGCCCTGTGGGGTCCCAGCTGCCCCTTCTGCTCCCGAGGAGTCCAACTCCAACCTCCGCCTCTTGGACCTCCCCCCGGCAGCTGCGGCCTGGGACGCGGCACCGGACTCCTCACTCCCCGACGAGATCACAACACGGGAGGGGAGCCGGGCCTTGCGTCTCCGGCTGGCGGTGGGATCCCCGCCGCTGTGCTCCACAGCACCTTCTCCGCCCTCTTCATCAGTTGACGCTGCAGACAGGGAGAAACAAAACACAGGCATCAGGGCACTGTACAATGGACACATACACACATGACAGTTGTACATGAGTGGCATTGGCAAACCTCAGACATGTCATCACAATCCCCAACACACATGTCATTACAACTCACACACATGAGCCATACCACAGCCATATCGCAACTGCCACCACCATCCATACACATACAACATCATGAGGAGCCAAAGGTGAGCCAGACATCACATGCAACACAGGAAGTGCACCACACATGTACACACACCACCACACTTGCATGCATGTGTACACCTCTGCCAAGTGTCGCACTGTTCAGATGGGCATCCATGTCACATCTGCCAATCAGGCTTCCACATACCGCTGTCACATGCATCCATGTTGCATCACTGTTGCACCCTTGTCAAATACACACACATGCACATGTACACAGTGCTGATACACGCAGCCGAAAACAACATACATGCGTGACATCACGGACATGTCTACTTACATACACATTCATCCAAACATGTGTGCCCACACAACTGCATTTGGCATGCAAGCCTACACACACAAGCACCATCCATGTCTCACACATTACAGCCCTTGCATGTGTCAGCCCCACGGCCCTGTACACCCCCACCTATACTCGACCCCATACAAACAGATGTGCAACCTGCACACTACTGAATAATCACCACACGCACTGCTCACAATCAGGATGCATGTACATTCACCGCTCGACTCCAGACGGGTCTGCTTCTCAAGGACCTGGACGTGGAGCGCTGGGGATATGCGTTCCAGGACCCTCATCTGTTCTTCCGACAAGTGGCCCCGGCGCCCCTTGGCATCCGCTGCCTTCAAGAGGCGCCGGGCCTTGTTCAGGGTCCTGGACCTGAAGTCCTCCCAGCGCTTCCTGACATGTTGTACAGAAGGTCTGTAAGTCGCAGACTGCCCCCCCCTCCGCGTTGATGGCAGTCACGATGTCAGTCCAGATCCGAGTCCGTCCTTCCTTGTCGGCGCGGGAACTTCCGAAGAGGGCATCATACTGCCCCAGGACTTGCTCCACAAGGACACCAACTTCGGTGGTACTGAAGCTGGTTCCCCTCTGCCTCTCTGGCCGGGGGTTGTCAGTGGTCACAGATGGTGTTTGCCCCGACATGACAACCTCAGAGGCAGGAGTGGGTGGGCAACTGGGTCCTGGGGCTGGGCTGTGGAGCGATGGAATCCCAGTCGGGAGTCTTCGGTTCCAGCAGGGGTGTTCACAGCAACAGCACCCCTGGCTGATGTGCAGGCAGCAAATGGCAGTGCATGTGGGCAGCAGGCAGTCAGGCAGCAGCAGATGGCAGGTGGGAGCGTGCTCGGGGCTCTGGGGGGCAGTATTTCGGCCTTCTGGGCAGGAGCGTGATCTTCCGTGTGCTTACGCGTGGCCAGCTTGATACGGAGTGATTTGGCACGTGAAAAATCTGCACGTCAGCGTGTAATTCGAGGAAAGGCCCCTAGCGCGTAAGCGCGTCTGCACGCAAACGCATTTTCATTGGACAGAAGGTCCCTCAAGCGCAAGCGCCCCTGTGACGTGACGCATACAGACGTGCATGGGCATTTCAGCGTGCGTGAAAAACTGCACGTCCGCGTGTAATACGAGGAAAGGGCCAGGCGCGTAAGCGCGCGTGGAAACTGCACATCCGCGTGTAATACGAGGAAAGGGCCATGCGCGTAAGCGCGCGTGGAACCTGCACGTCCGCGTGTAATACGAGGAAAGGGCCATGCGCGTAAGCGCACATGAAAAACTGCACGTCCGTGTGTAATACGAGGAAAGGGCCATGCGCGTAAGCGCGCGTGGAAACTGCACGTCCGCGTGTAATACGAGGAAAGGGCCCATGCGCGTAGGTGACGTGACACGCGCGTGCGTTTCCCTCAGCACGGGTTAAAGGTGAGCGGGCCCAGCAGTTCGCTGTACATGCCTTTCATGGAGACCGACGTGTGTTGCTGCTTCCTGTTGTTTTGCACGCCATCACAACTTCACAGCTATCAAGGACGTATCTCTTCTTTTGGCGGGGGTATTGGCTACGCGTGTTTTTCTGCATCGCGCTAGTCAGACGGTGAGTCGCACACGCTCTTTTTCCCACTGCGGGTGCCCCTGTGTATCGCACCCATTTTTGATGTCATAGTAGCCTGCGTGTCCCACGCGTACGCGTTATTCGTGTTACTAGGTGCCACCACGTACTGCGGGAGGTTGAATCCACGCACGTAGTGTGGGATGTATTTACCCATGCATCCTAGCCCTACCTCAAAACTGTGCAGTACTGACATGAAAACATTATGATGGCCAGAGCTTCCCAGAAAATGCACAGGGAAATGCATGAAGAATAGGCTGCCACTCATTTTTGCCGATGTTATGGGCACAGAAGGACACTGCCTAAAACCACCATTGGACTACCCGCACAGTAGTCTGAAACCATTGGGAATGGCAATGCTGATTGCCAAATGCAACCTAGAATTGTGGGGAATTAATTTCTTAAATCCCAAAAATGGGTGCAGTACCAGTACTCACCACTATCCAAAAGCCGGCGTTTTAAAACCACTCTGTTTCCCTGAAGGCAAGTCAAAATGCCTATTTTCAAACATTGCAATATGTGCAAAATATTTACTGAACACCAGCAGACATTTGGCAGAATGGAGTTTTGTGTGCCTACAAAATCTGGGAAATGAAGAGCCCAAAAACAATGCTTATAACAAAAATGCTATGGAGTCAGCAGCTTAAGCCTAACTGCAACTGGATTTAAAACCACCAAAATCGAAAATGTTAAATTAAATGAGTGACCTATGTTTGGTGTCACATGCCTTTGTAACTGTTGAAATGTCATAGTTTTGCACTTAGAATCAGCATTCTAGCTGCATGTGTAAAATTACAAGTTATTTTAAAAGCAACAAAAAGTTAGCTGAAGGTCTGGCTTAAGGAACTTGATTTTGCCTAGCAACGGATCCCATCAGCAGTGAAACTTGAGTCACCACTGTGTTCCCAGGCCAACCTTCCTTTTGCTGCCCAAGCTAAGGATATGCCATCTATCTGATAATTGAATTATCTGTGCTCTGCAAGAGAGTGAACAAAGCCCTCTTCACTCAGGCAAAGGTTTTTATTACCGCAGTCGTAAATTGTAGCTTCCTCTTGGCAGGAGCTGGGAGGAGCACTGCCTGTGAGAGCAAGCTGGCTTGGCAGAACTGGAAAGAACCAGAAATTCAACCTTGTGCTGAGGGTAAACCACACCCCTTTGGAGCCAGAACATAACTTTAAAAAGATGAATAACTCATAGAGCGGACATGTGAAAATTTTATAAATGATACCATAATTCTTGTGATTTTTCTGCCCACAGTTTAAGACGTGGTAGGAACCGGTGGTATGTTCAGGGGGGTTTTAGCGGAAAAGTGGATATTACTATAAATGTGTGCATGTTAAAAATCTGAAACTTCATCAGTTAATGTCCCTACCCCCTGCACACATGTATGTAAAGTTGGGTCCATGTCGGAAATTGAAAAAGCAGTTAAAAAGTCAATTATGTACACTCTTTGAATGCGAGCTCCTAGAATGAGCAGATTTGGACATAGACATGGCTAAATTCAGCCACACCATGTATATGTAATTTTAAACAAATGTGTACCTGTGCAAATATGTTTTTAGGTCAGATATAGATTGTGTGTAAAGTTGACAGGGGTGGGTTCTCTGTATCATAAACAGACCTCATCATGATGACACTTCATTTCATTCCCCCAATCAAGTAAGGAATGAAAATTTGACCAATGACAGGTGAGAGAGGCAAGTCTAGTGATGCAACACACACACCCATTCTCAAGAAACAGATAAAAGCAGAGAGTCAGGACACATAGAGACATTCAATTTCATCTGCCGCTGGAAGCCCTGCCGGAAAAATCCATACTTACCTCCATCAAACTCCAGAAAGCCAAACTAGAGACTTCAATCTATCCAGAGCAGAGACCAGACCAGAGAGAAAGCAGTGTTGTGCCTAGCAGAGACCAGACCAGAGAGAAAGCAGTGCTGTGCCTAGCAGAGACCAGACCAGAGAGAAAGCAGTGCTGTGCCTAGCCGAGACCAGACCAGGCGCTGTGAGCAGAATCCGGAAAGACCTGACCAGACTGAAGATCGTGACCAAGTCGCTTTCCTGTTCAAAATCTCTTGTGAGTACTTAGCAAAACTCAGAACACATCTCTTAGTTTAAATTCATCTAATTCAATCTATTTAACCTAAGTAGAACTGCCTCCTACCTGTCACCTGTCATTTCTAGTAAAATTTGTCATTTTGAAAAAGTGTGCGTTTAAAATTTACAAAACCAAAAACGACCTTTACTAAATTACTCATATCTCCGCAACCGTTTGGGCTAGAGACTTGCAATAACTTTCATTTGGAAGCTGAGATCCCAGGTTTTCCTAGGACCCCAAGGTAGAGATAGTCCTTGCGGTTCCTCTGTAATAGCGCTCGGCGCATCCGCGAATTTTACCGCGATTTGCAATTTCTTCACATGTAAAAACTGCTGCGGTTTGCCTTTCATTGCCAGAAATTCGTTTAACCTGCTAACTATCCCTGCATCATTGCTAGTGTGAGCCTGGACTAATATTAACTAGATACCACTCATCCTGAACCTCTAAAAGGGAATTAAGAGCGTTTCCAGCATATTTCTCATTCATTGCTAGCACCTATCAAAGCATTTGCCTGTGTTTTCAAACTTCTGTTTAAGCTTGCTGGATTGAACTGATTACATTGATTGCATTTCTGAGAGCTGTGTGCTTTCCTCCCATTTCCTTGCATTGCATAAAGAGGGGGGGAGTGAATAGCCAGAGAAAAGTGATTACATTGTTTGGTTGAAATCATATTGAGTATTTTCTGTACTGCATTCATTGAATATTGCATCCACCTGAGCCTACATAAAGCATCCTCTACCACATTATACTTTTGTTCCTATTTACCAGTGTGCTACCTTATCCATTTCATGTCAACTCATTAGTGATTAAAGAAGTGTGCTAGTGCCAGATTCTCCGTTGTTAATATTTACCATATCAGATTAAGTGTGATATTCAATTATTAATTTATTAAAAAGTGTGATATATATTTTAATTTATCAAATAAACCTTTTAAACTTGCAAAACAGAATTACTTCTTGGCTCAGTGGGGTCAGGGGGATTCCAAGAGAGGGGTGTTATACAAGGGTAGTCATCCAGAACGCATGAACTGGACCTAAAGATATATCAATAAGGGTTTTCATTCAGTATTCTAGACTAGGCGTTAACTTGGCTGTAGTGCTGAATTGAATCCTCTTACAAAGTGGGGGCTCGAGCCGAGACGTTGGGTTAGATTTACCACTTGTGCAGCTTAATACAGTGTGCTAACTGACGGGATACATACACCCGGTCGGATCACCACGCTGCATTACGCTGTGAAGCATTCCTCAAAAGGGACACTCCAAGAAAAGTTCTGTTCTGCAAAAATAAAATACTAACTTCTGTAAGTCAGGACAGAGACCAATCTCTAGAATGACGACCTTAGTAGACATGAAAATAGCCAGAGAGCACCTCTTGCATAAGCTATTTGTGAGAGGTGAATGGACCGAACAGGGCCAGGATGTGTGGTTGCAGGCCATCACACAACAGGTCACTGAAACAGGGTCAGATATATATAGAGATCAGGGTCCCTTACATGTGGCCCTGAGTGAACTATATATGGCTCCTAAAGCCAAAGAGGAACACAATAAGATTGCCAGGATAGCAGCATACCTGTACCTATATATGGGAGACATGCAGGATAGATGTGCTGAAAGCCAAAATCTGGCAAATAGGCAACAGATGGCCTTACAGAAGGTCCAATCTGATCTGGACTCTTCTGAGCAGAGGCTGCAGAGGAGCCAGGAGTCAGAAAATGACAGCAGACTGTACATCACTAAAATGAAGGAGGATATGGATGTGCTGCAAAAGGAAAAGTCAGAACAGGATACCAGATTTCTGGCCTTGCAGAAGGAACACCAAGAAGGTTTGGACTCCCTACTGCAAAGCCAGAAAAAGCTGGAGCAACAGTTAGACTTTAACAGGGCATGCACGGAGCAGGTAGCCACCCTGCAAAGTAATCTAGATAGAGTGAAGGTAGAGAGCAACAAGCTGATCTTGAAAGACCTGGATACCCAGGCAGAGTTTGATGAAGAACGCCAGAAAGCTGGTGCCTTTCAAAGGCAGAGGGACGACCTGGCGGCACAAATGCAGGCTCTTAGTCAGGAAAGAGACGCCTTAGGCCAGGAAGTCTGCCATTTAAAAAGGAAAATGGAAGATAATAACCTGGCCCACCAGGGGCTGGGTGACCTCCAAAAAGAAAACCAGAACTTGGTAGAGCACACCAGAAGGGTGGAGGATGCTCTAGCAAGAAAGGAGCAGGCCAATAGGGACACAGCTCAGGAGGTAACCCTCCTGCAGCAAAGACTGGCCCAGTTCTCCAGGACCAACCAGGAAGCACAGAGGGAAAATGAGGCCCTCTGTCAACACAATGATAGGCTCCAACAGCAGGTAGCGGTGCAGGAGAAACTGATAGAGTCGAGTAAGGCCTTAACAGAGGAACTGAAAGCACAAATGCAGGCTCTTGCATTGCAACAGGGAGCAGGGGCGGATAGAGATGAGGTCCGCTGGGAAAGAGAGACTCCTGACCATAACCGCAGGAGCCCTAACACCAGGGGCCTTCATCTTCCCCAGTCCCTGGACTCTACCACCCCCATGTCCCCTGGCGCACATGAGCACAGGGCCACAGGGATGGCAGATTACTATCCAGCTAAGAGTATGGGGCTCATAGGCCAGTACCACTCAGGAATGGAGGGGTGGGCATCCGGGTATGGGCACCCAAGTACAGTACAGTTCAATGGGGAACCCCAGGAGAGTAGGCCCATTAAGGGCATCCTGAAAACCTCTGCCCAGTTAGGTCAGTGGAGGGGGTACCCATCAAATCCTGACAGCAAGGAGGAATCTGAAGACTCCTCTGAACTGCGCAGGACACAGGAGACCAGGTCCCCACATTCTGCCAGTCATTCCCAGGCTCGCAGAATCCGGGAAAACCTGGAAGAACAGACGGGAACCTCTGGGAGCAGTGCCTCTGAGTCCGACGAAGAATGGACAAGGGTTACCCGAACCAAAAAGGCCAATAAGGCAAAAAGGGCCTTGCTCAAGGACCCCTTAAAGCAGATTAAGGCGATCAGGAGCGTCATCACGCCTTACCATAAGAACGCTAAGTATTCTGTTTGGGAGCACTTAGAGTTGTTTGAACAAATGATGGAGACTTTCCATTTGAAGGACAGCCAAAGCTGCATTCAATATGTAAAGTGGACCTTCTCCCCGGAATACTCCAGTTTCTTTGCGGGGCTGGAGGACCAAAATCATTTAAGATGGTCCACCTATAAGGCGGCCATCCTGAAACATTTTTCTGTTCACAGAAATCCTCAAGAGGCTCGCAAGGCAGCCTACAATTTGCAATGTGGGGAGGATCAGGCCCCACAAGAATTTGTGCAGGAGTTAAAGCGGGCTTTTGCACAGACCACAAGAAGGGTGCGCACGGATAGCCGTGAATTTATAAACACGTTTTTCCATGCCTTGCCCAAATATATCATGACCCAGCTCGTGAGGGATTTTCACGAGAAAAGATCTTTAGACTGGGTCATTGAACAGGCTACCCGGATCTATGAGGTGCAGAAACCGATAGATAGCAAAAGTAATGCCCAGAAAAACCCCAAAGCCAACAGCACCCCTGCTGCTGCCAAGGTGGCAGAGGTAAAGGTCACCCCCGTTTTGGATTTGGAGATGGGGGGGCCTAAAAACCTGCCTGCACCTAATAATGCTAGGCCCAGAAGGTCCTCGGGCCAGTCGCAGACAGGGAGCCAGGGAGGCAGCCCCACAAATGGGGTCCCTCGCTCTCCTGACTATGTAAGTCCTCGCTACAAAGGTAACAGACCCATCCTGGGTTATGTGTGGACTCCTCCAGCCCAAGGGGGGGGATCCAGCCAAGCACCTAACCCAGGGAACTTCCCTCCAAACTTCCCACAGGAGGGCAGAAATTTACCAAACCCTGGGCAGAACTTTTTCCCCAGATATCCACCCGACTTCCAACCCCAAAATCATCCATCCTTCTTTCCTCAATTCCCTGAGCCCAGACCACTGAATCCGGGAGAGGGGAGGCCAAGGGTGGAGGGGTACCAAAATCTTCCCAACCAGGGGTACTACCAGAGGAGGGACAGCTACCCTTCCCGGGATCAGCCCAGGGGAGAAAACAGGGCCCCGTATCAGCCTGAGCGGGTTTCCCAGTTAGAGCGCCAGGTTCAAAACATGGCGCGGGATATGGGTCATATACTGAGGGCACAGCAGAACCCTCAGATCAGCATGCCGGCGCAGAACGCACCCAACTCTGGACCTGGTGCTCCAGAACAATGACGGGGGCAGCACCCCGATAAATCACCGGTTCCCAGGGAGGAGGCACAAAGGGAAGGGGGGTGTAAAGCCTTGGAGGAAGCTTCCTTCCTCACTTGTAAACAGCCCCTGGAAACCCAGGAACCGGAAACAAAATCTCTTGCCCCTGAAAGTCTGCCTCCTAAGGAGCAGAGGGGGGGTAGGAGAAACAAAAGACCCAAACAGACTCAGTTTGAGGAGGAGGTACAGATCTTCCAATTTGAGGGAGAGGGATCCTCAGAGGATCCTGGGAAAAGGATCTTCTCCTTCAGAGAGGGGGGAACTCCTCCCAAAGAAAAATGGGTCCCTAGGGATGCAAATCCAGACTGGGGAGATGTGGAGACTGAGCTACCGCCGCCCACCATCTCATCCCAGAACCAACAGCAAGAAAATCCCCTGGTTCAAACCCATCCTGGCGACTGCCTCCAAAAAGGGGGGGGCGGCCCAGAAACGGAGCCAGGGGAACCCACAATGGCTCTGATCTCCAGTTGCAAATTTTTTCTTTCAGATTCCCAAGACTCTCCACAGAATTCTGCCCAAATCTCCTCGCTAGCGATGTCCAAAACCAGAAAATTAGCCCACCAGTTGTCCAAAAATGTACATTATCTGTGCCCCCTTGAGGAGAAGGAGGGAAGATATTATGCCCCGGTACAAGTACAGGGGCAGGGTACAATCTCAGCACTGGTGGACACTGGATCTCAAGCTACCCTTCTGTCCAGAAGGGCCTTTGACGAACTGAATGCAGGAAGGGGAGAGAATTACCAAATTCCTCTCACCTCTCTTCCTGGACAACTGCAGAACTTTGACGGGAAGGAAATTCCCGTCGAGGGGACGGCAGACTTGGACATTAAGATCGGGCGACATAAGTTGAAACACCCGGTCATAGTTGTGACCCCAGAGGGCACCCCTTGTTTACTAGGGAATGACCTCCTGAGAAGGTTGTCACCCCTAATAGATTGCGTAAACAAGGTCCTCTGGACTCAGACTAGCCGACCCATAAAATTAAAACAGAGTGTCAACCATGTTAGTTTAAACGGCACATGCCACATGGTTGAACAAAAATCTGACCAAGTAGAATTTCACTTCCAGAACAACCAAATTCCAGACGTGACGGTAATAGCAGTAGGACAACAGACTGGTGATGGGGGGTCCTCTCTATTTCTGAAAATCAACCTTCCTTCCAGTCTAAAGTGGTATTCCACGCTGGAAGGAAACACTCTGAAATTCTATACTAATCCACAATCAGAAACCCCCACTCCTATAGTCCAGAAAGATGTGAAATCAGCTCAAAGCCTGGCTGATATTCAGCAAATTGGAGAGCAGTTGTTCATCCCTGTTCAGTTAAATGATGGGAAGGACTCTGTTCTCGCTCGAGTTTGTGTGAACAACGGTAAGAGCTTCATCAGCGAAGCCATGTTTCGCCAACTTCCAAAAGATCCAGCCATTCCCACCTTCAAACTGATAGACAAGTGGGAAATGGACCTGGAAGCACCCAATTCAAAACATCTCCTGCCAAGCAGGTGTATGCTCAAAATCTCCATTGGCAACAAGAGCATAGTCCATAATTGTTGGGTCGTGCGAGACGTCACTGCCGCCTTTTACTTAGGCAGTGACATTCTCAATCGCTTTGCCATTAGTTTGGACCTAATAAACTTCAAAGCTTGGTCCCGATTAGCGGATAATCCCATGGGCTTTGATGATCCAGAAAAAGCATTTAGGTCAGCTCAATTGCTACCTTATGCAGTTGAAATTCAGGTAAAAGAGGAAGTCACCATCCCAGAAAGGACTCGACAATTCTCCCTGGAAGTGAAAGTTAAAAGGGGACAAGAGTTGAAAAACCCTGATGCTTACATACATCTAAATGCTTCTCTCCAACAGCAAGGGTTGGGGGTAAACCCAACTCCATTAGTCAACATAGAACATGACACCATTCCAATATAGGTGGATAACAGCGACTTAAAGAGTATTACTCTAGCCGCAGGCACCATTATTGGAATGGCGGTTGATGACCGACATTTTTCCATCGACTTAGTAAATGAACTGTTAGGACCAATCCCCAAGGACTGTTTTGACAGTGACAGTGATGACAACACAACACCAGACAGGATTTTTACCCGGCATGGGGGGAACTTCCTGGTGTACACTTCCTGCCCCTATGGTAAGGAAGATGTGACTTGTGACTTCAGGAGGGATGAGGTGATTTTCCAGGTCCATGAGGGCTGCCTTTCCCACCTGAAGCCTCCAGTCCAAATCAGCACTCTGACCAGGGACTTCTCCACCCAGCTGGAGGAGGCCGCTGAAATAGCCAAACCAGAAGTCTTTCCAGGCTTCAGGCAGATGGTGGAAGAGAGAGTCAACCTAGCTGATGCCTGTGTGACTCTGGAACAAAAGCAAAAGTTGAAACAAGTTTTCTTGGATTTCCAAGATCTCTTTGCGGTAGACTCATATGACTGTGGTCGCACTGACATCCACACAACAACAATCCCCACGGACCCTGGCATGACTCCTGTGTTTGTGAAGCAATATCGCTTGCCTCTCGCATCAATGGAGTCCCTTACTGAAATAATTAAGAACCTTGAGTCCCGGGGAATAATCCGTCCAGTCCACAGCACCTTCAATAATCCGGTGCTGGGAATATTGAAGCCAAACGGCCAGTGGAGACTCTGTGCTGACCTTAGGGAGCTCAACAAACGGGTCCATACTTCCCGATGGCCTCTGCCCTACATTGACCAAGGGCTGGCCCAGATCCAGGGGTCACAGGTATTCACTGCAATAGACCTGACCAATGGATACTGGACTGTGCCTGTCAGTAAGGAGGACCAATACAAGCTGGCTTTTACCTTTGGGGGCCAGCAGTACACATGGACCCGGACTCCCTTCGGATACCTCAACTCCGGCAATGAATTCAACATTTTTCTACACAAGGCCATGCCCGACTTGGGTGCAAGGGGTAACCTGGCTTATGTAGATGATGTCCTCATCAAAAGTTCATCTGTGGAGGAACACATAGCAGAGATCCGTTATGTTCTGACACAGTTGAGGGCCGCCGGGGCAAAACTTTCCTTTCAGAAAGCACAGTGGTGTAGAACCCGTGTTAATTTCTTGGGGCATGAGATTACTCCTCAGGGTCTCTGTCCCCAGGAAAAGAAAGTGGAAGCACTTCAGAAACTGAAAGACCCCACCACTCTGCGGGAACTAAGGAGCCTCCTTGGACTGACTAATTACAGCAGAAAGTTCATTGAGGGCTACGCAGAGATCACCAGACCCCTGATTCATCTCCTGAAGGGGGGGGTCAAGTGGGAATGGGGTCCAGAACAAGCCGAGGCAGTAAAACAACTCAAAAGAAGCCTCTCACAAGCGCCTTGCCTAGCTTACCCTGTCAGAAACAAGGAGTTCTTCCTGGAGACGGGGTTCTCTAATACGTGCTTGACGGCAGTATTATATCAAAAGCATGACAAGGTCAATAAAGTAATCTCCTATGCGAGCAAAACTTTATCCTCTGTGGAGGAAAAATTCAACGATTGTGAGAAGGCACTCCTGGCGACGGTGTGGGCATTGAAGAATTACCGCCCGTTTATCCAGGGGGAGCACATCATAGTGGAGACTCCACACCAGCCTCTGCAATATCTCCAAAGTGACAGAATCCGGGCCGGAAATGTGAGTAATTCCCGAATTACTTCCTGGATTCTGTCAATGCAAGGCTTTCCTGTGGAGGTCAGATATGGCCAAAACAAGAAGAGTCCCCTCGCGCAAGGTCTGGCTGACTTGCATGATTGTGCCAGAGAAAACTGTCTCAAGGACGAAAGTCTAAAAATAAAGGACAACATGGAGGCATACCTTAATTCCCCCCACAAAGTCTTTGAAGAAGACAAGTGTGAGGGAATGCCCACTGTCTATGTGGATGGATGCTCTTACCATGTTGACAACAACGGGGAGAAAGAATTGGTGGCCGGCGTAGGGAATGCATGGGTGAATGAGTCCCCAGAACCCTCCGCTGGATACAAAATTGGTCCCCGAAGTAGTCAGGTGGCAGAATTGATGGCTGTGCATCAGGCCATCCTCACTGCTGTCCAGCATCAACTCCACGAACTGGTCATAATCACAGATTCGGATTATGTACGGAACGGGTTCGTGGAGCACCTGGTTAATTGGAAAACCAGAGGCATGTTATGTGCTAACAACAAACCCTTGAAACATGGGAAGTTGATCCAAAACATTGATGATCTGGTCACCTCGAATGGGATGACCATCTATTGGAAAAAGATTAAGGGTCATTCCAAAGTAGAGGGACCAGACAAAACTGGAAATGACTTAGCTGATCAGCTGGCCAAAACCGGGGCCATCCAAGGGGATCTAATTGAGATTGAGTCCCTGTTGGGGGAAATCCAGGTCACTGCCATCACTAGGTCCCAGACAAATGCTCACAACGACCTTTCAATTCTACAATGGAGTAAGGAGACCCCTGATGCTGATTTGATTACTGCTCAGAAGGGGGATCCAATTATTGGTAAATTTTACCAGCACCTTGAGGACCCTGAGAACTTTCCCCTGACGGATACCGATTACATTGGGAAAGAGGACCTAAGAGTGTTGATGAAATGTCCAAAAATGTTCCGGATCCAAGACGGTTTGCTGGTAAGGAAATCCAAAGCTGGCCACGATCAGTGGGTGGTTCCTACCTCATTCCGAAGCCTGATGTTAAGTCACGCCCATGATGCGGCCACCGCCGGTCATAGGGGGTTTCACACAACACTGGAAATCTTAAGAGAGGTTGCATACTGGCCACACATGGGCCAGGACCTCAACCAATATTTGAAGGGTTGTCTTGTGTGTGCACAATTTCAGCCGACATCCCTCACACACCGGGCGCCTTTACAAAAGAGGGGAATGACACTCCCATGGTCAGATTTACAAATCGACTTTGTAGGCCCTGTGATTCGCTCGGCTAGGGGGAATAAGTACATGTTGACTGTGACATGCTTGTTTACCAAGTGGGTGGAATGTCTCCCAGCCCCAAATTGCAAGGCAGAAACTGCAGCTGCCTTGATGATTAACCACATCTTTTCCCGTTTTGGTCTACCTCAAAGGATTGAGTCAGACAGAGGTAGCCACTTCACCAGTGAAGTAATGACAAAGATGTGGGAGATACTGGGGGTCAAGAGAAAGCTGCATATTGCTTACAGACCAGCTTCTTCTGGGGCAGTAGAGAGATATAACCGGACAATTGTGAGCATATTAAAGAAGTTTGTGGCAGATTCTGGGCCAAGTTGGGATATCCGATTACCTCTGGTCCTAATGGCTATCAGATCTACCCCTTCATCTGCAACCAAAATGTCACCATTTGAGTTGATGACTGGGCGCAAGATGGTGCTTCCGCAGCATTTGCTCTACAGGACCCAAGAGCAGACACTGATAAATGCCTCCACTACTCATGAGTATGTAGAGAATTTAAGGAAACACCTCCAACATGCTTTTGCTTATGCTCAGCGGAATCTAGAAAGATCGGCTGATGGCATGAAGAACCATTATGACCTGAAAACTTCCAGGAAGGAATATCAGGTGGGAGACCGGGTCTATCTATACAACTTCCAAAGGAACCAGGCCAAGCAGCGCAAATTTTTGCCTACATGGAAGGGACCCTTTGAGATCGTCGATAAGATCTCCCCTGTGGCCTACAAAATCCACATCCCCAAAGGTCCTTTGGCAGAGGGGGAAGACAAGTGGGTCCACATAAACCAGTTGAAATGTTGCCATCCCAGGCACACTCTGCAACAACTGGAGGAATCCTCTGGAATCCTAGCGGGTACTGTATCAGACTAATTCAGTTCCAATCATAAAACATACCACATCTAGTCTCTAAAATATTGTGATTTGCGTGAAACTGTCTCTTAGTTATACTGTTTTTTTTTATCAAAGTAAGAATGTAATGTTTCGTCATGATGAAATGCATATGCTGTCCCACCATCTCAACAGTGGTGGAAAAACGTCTATGAATAGGTATTGCCGCTCTTCCTTTGTCGTCCTAGGAGAAAGAAAACCTTGAGACGGGCCAAGGAGGACGATCCGGAGACCGGGAGCTGAGACGCAACGGGCTCGGGGTACCGCCCAATCTTCCCATCAGGACCGGCGAGGAGAACTGATCGATCTGACCGGATGGAGGAAAAGATGCTGAACTGTGCCATCTATTGGAAGAAGATGAGGAAACATCCCAGATCTTGCGAGTCCCATCAGTGAAACCGAATGGCCATCGCAAGAGGGGGGCTTGTGGGATGTATTTACCCATGCATCCTAGCCCTACCTCAAAACTGTGCAGTACTGACATGAAAACATCATGATGGCCAGAGCTTCCCAGAAAATGCACAGGGAAATGCATGAAGAATAGGCTGCCACTCATTTTTGCCGATGTTATGGGCACAGAAGGACACTGCCTAAAACCACCATTGGACTACCCGCACAGTAGTCTGAAACCATTGGGAATGGCAATGCTGATTGCCAAATGCAACCTAGAATTGTGGGGAATTCATTTCTTAAATCCCAAAAATGGGTGCAGTACCAGTACTCACCACTATCCAAAAGCCGGCGTTTTAAAACCACTCTGTTTCCCTGAAGGCAAGTCAAAATGCCTATTTTCAAACATTGCAATATGTGCAAAATATTTACTGAACACCAGCAGACATTTGGCAGAATGGAGTTTTGTGTGCCTACAAAATCTGGGAAATGAAGAGCCCAAAAACAATGCTTATAACAAAAATGCTATGGAGTCAGCAGCTTAAGCCTAACTGCAACTGGATTTAAAACCACCAAAATCGAAAATGTTAAATTAAATGAGTGACCTATGTTTGGTGTCACATGCCTTTGTAACTGTTGAAATGTCATAGTTTTGCACTTAGAATCAGCATTCTAGCTGCATGTGTAAAATTACAAGTTATTTTAAAAGCAACAAAAAGTTAGCTGAAGGTCTGGCTTAAGGAACTTGATTTTGCCTAGCAACGGATCCCATCAGCAGTGAAACTTGAGTCACCACTGTGTTCCCAGGCCAACCTTCCTTTTGCTGCCCAAGCTAAGGATATGCCATCTATCTGATAATTGAATTATCTGTGCTCTGCAAGAGAGTGAACAAAGCCCTCTTCACTCAGGCAAAGGTTTTTATTACCGCAGTCGTAAATTGTAGCTTCCTCTTGGCAGGAGCTGGGAGGAGCACTGCCTGTGAGAGCAAGCTGGCTTGGCAGAACTGGAAAGAACCAGAAATTCAACCTTGTGCTGAGGGTAAACCACACCCCTTTGGAGCCAGAACATAACTTTAAAAAGATGAATAACTCATAGAGCGGACATGTGAAAATTTTATAAATGATACCATAATTCTTGTGATTTTTCTGCCCACAGTTTAAGACGTGGTAGGAACCGGTGGTATGTTCAGGGGGGTTTTAGCGGAAAAGTGGATATTACTATAAATGTGTGCATGTTAAAAATCTGAAACTTCATCAGTTAATGTCCCTACCCCCTGCACACATGTATGTAAAGTTGGGTCCATGTCGGAAATTGAAAAAGCAGTTAAAAAGTCAATTATGTACACTCTTTGAATGCGAGCTCCTAGAATGAGCAGATTTGGACATAGACATGGCTAAATTCAGCCACACCATGTATATGTAATTTTAAACAAATGTGTACCTGTGCAAATATGTTTTTAGGTCAGATATAGATTGTGTGTAAAGTTGACAGGGGTGG
Source organism: Ambystoma mexicanum (assembly GCF_040938575.1). NCBI lineage: Eukaryota > Metazoa > Chordata > Amphibia > Caudata > Ambystomatidae > Ambystoma > Ambystoma mexicanum. Next base: position 512,981,226 of record NC_090939.1, read on the forward strand.
GTTCTCTGTATCATAAACAGACCTCATCATGATGACACTTCATTTCATTCCCCCAATCAAGTAAGGAATGAAAATTTGACCAATGACAGGTGAGAGAGGCAAGTCTAGTGATGCAACACACACACCCATTCTCAAGAAACAGATAAAAGCAGAGAGTCAGGACACATAGAGACATTCAATTTCATCTGCCGCTGGAAGCCCTGCCGGAAAAATCCATACTTACCTCCATCAAACTCCAGAAAGCCAAACTAGAGACTTCAATCTATCCAGAGCAGAGACCAGACCAGAGAGAAAGCAGTGTTGTGCCTAGCAGAGACCAGACCAGAGAGAAAGCAGTGCTGTGCCTAGCAGAGACCAGACCAGAGAGAAAGCAGTGCTGTGCCTAGCCGAGACCAGACCAGGCGCTGTGAGCAGAATCCGGAAAGACCTGACCAGACTGAAGATCGTGACCAAGTCGCTTTCCTGTTCAAAATCTCTTGTGAGTACTTAGCAAAACTCAGAACACATCTCTTAGTTTAAATTCATCTAATTCAATCTATTTAACCTAAGTAGAACTGCCTCCTACCTGTCACCTGTCATTTCTAGTAAAATTTGTCATTTTGAAAAAGTGTGCGTTTAAAATTTACAAAACCAAAAACGACCTTTACTAAATTACTCATATCTCCGCAACCGTTTGGGCTAGAGACTTGCAATAACTTTCATTTGGAAGCTGAGATCCCAGGCTTTCCTAGGACCCCAAAACGGTAGAGATAGTCCTTGCGGTTCCTCTGTAATAGCGCTCGGCGCATCCGCGAATTTTACCGCGATTTGCAATTTCTTCACATGTAAAAACTGCTGCGGTTTGCCATTCATTGCCAGAAATTCGTTTAACCTGCTAACTATCCCTGCATCATTGCTAGTGTGAGCCTGGACTAATATTAACTAGATACCACTCATCCTGAACCTCTAAAAGGGAATTAAGAGCGTTTCCAGCATATTTCTCATTCATTGCTAGCACCTATCAAAGCATTTGCCTGTGTTTTCAAACTTCTGTTTAAGCTTGCTGGATTGAACTGATTACATTGATTGCATTTCTGAGAGCTGTGTGCTTTCCTCCCATTTCCTTGCATTGCATAAAGAGGGGGGGAGTGAATAGCCAGAGAAAAGTGATTACATTGTTTGGTTGAAATCATATTGAGTATTTTCTGTACTGCATTCATTGAATATTGCATCCACCTGAGCCTACATAAAGCATCCTCTACCACATTATACTTTTGTTCCTATTTACCAGTGTGCTACCTTATCCATTTCATGTCAACTCATTAGTGATTAAAGAAGTGTGCTAGTGCCAGATTCTCCGTTGTTAATATTTACCATATCAGATTAAGTGTGATATTCAATTATTAATTTATTAAAAAGTGTGATATATATTTTAATTTATCAAATAAACCTTTTAAACTTGCAAAACAGAATTACTTCTTGGCTCAGTGGGGTCAGGGGGATTCCAAGAGAGGGGTGTTATACAAGGGTAGTCATCCAGAACGCATGAACTGGACCTAAAGATATATCAATAAGGGTTTTCATTCAGTATTCTAGACTAGGCGTTAACTTGGCTGTAGTGCTGAATTGAATCCTCTTACAGTAGGCTGCAGGGTTGCGTGCACGGTTTTACTGCAGTTTTGGGGTGCCTGAGCATTGCGTGACCCGTCACCACATCACCGGGGTCACATACAGCCTTGCAGGTGCAGGGGGGCTGTTAACATCTTGGTTCCCACCCCTTCACCCCAATTGCCCAGGTCAATTGTGGTGTACACCTCCCATTGGCACCACTCCATCTGTGCCAGCACTACTACATCTGTGCCATGGTTGGGAGGCCACCAAAGGTGAGGGGCACCTCAGCTGGGCGTACTCCTCGTGGCGGGCGTGGTCGGGGACGTGGCCGTGGTGACCAGGGAGTAGGGGGACTCCAGGATGTCCAGGGCAGCCACAGAGGGGGAAGAGGCAGGGGTGCGCCACTTGAGCACAATGTTGTGCCATGTGTCGGTGCAGCCATGCCACCACCCCCTGTGGTTCCGGGGGGTGCAGCTCCTGCATCTGGCACTGGCACCCATATGACCCTGCAGTCCGTTCCATCGACTGCCACGGGCCCAAGGGTAGTGGTAGCTGCAGGTGCAGCTGTGGACACCGCCACCCAGGCTCAGGGTCTGCCAGCGCAGGCTGCGTTGGCACTTGAAGACCCCTTGGTAGATCTCCAACAGGCCAGGGGGGAAACCATAGGGGCAGGCTGGGCTGCTCAGACCAAGACACGTGTCCCTGGGGCAGTCATGTCATCTGCTGCCCCGAACAGCCGGGTGTTGGCAAGTGCAGGGGCAGATGCACCCAACAGCACCCCGGTTGTGAGTCTGCCAACCAGGACCGTTGCGGCCAACAACCCTGCCACAGCTGATGTTGCTGCGCAGGGTCCATTAGTGGGCACCCAGCTGCCACTGACACAAGTCAGGCCTTTGGTCATCCCTCCACCTGCCACTCCCTTGGCTCAATCCACCGAACCCACTGGCCATACTGGTCAGGGCGGCATTAGCCAGCCAGGGTCTGCGCCACAGTCCAAGAGGAGGAAGGTTGCACCTGCAGCACAGGCTGGGACCCCACACACAGCCACGACCTCCTGCACATCGAGGAAGAAGCCTTTCTGTAAGCAGGAACTGGACTTCCTCGTGGACTACGTGAGGGGCCACAGCCGTGACATGCTAGTGGGTGCCAATAGTCAGACCACGGCTGCCCAACGTGACACCCACTGGAAGCATGTTGCAGAACATGTCAGTTCATTCGGCCATGAGGTGCGCACGGCGCAGGAGTGCAAAAAGCGTTGGAAGGACATCAAGCGCAGCACTAAGGCCAAGCGTGCCTCAAATTACAACTTGACTCTGGTGACTGGCTGTGGGCCTGCACCAGAGGAGGAAGAACTCACTCCGCATGAGGCTCTCGTTGCGGAGTTCATACCACTTGAATTGGTCGAAGGAGTGGGAGAGAAGCTGGACTTTGATGCCCAGTCCAGTGAGTGTTGATGCGTGTTTGTTGAGGACGTGTGTGTTCCACTTGTGGGATGTGTTGTGCATGATTGCTGCTACATGTGACGTGTACATGGTTCTGATGTGTAACTAATGCAATGCTACCGTCATGCATGTCTCCTCTGCCTGCATGCGGGACTCCATGTAGGCACGCTCCCTTGCCCCTCCTCCGCCACTCTGCACCCCAGTTCCACCTTTGCACTGGTCTGCTTCAATCTTGCCAATGTGTACTTTCTTATTCATATGTCCTGTGTAGATGATAACTTCCAGCGTAGAATCTGCCAGACATATGCCGTGTGGTACAGCCTTAGTACTCGATGCAGGGTATCTCACTTGTACTGTGCATGGGTCAGATGTCCCACAGGGACATGAGTGCCCATTCATGCTCCATGTGCATTGCACGCATGCCCCTATGTGTCCTTGACTGGATGATCACTGTAATATAAGTCCTTGGTTACATACATTGCCTGCCATCTCATCAGCCTTCCCATGTCAACTGTGGCTCAGTCCTGCATTGCACACATGTTTAGGCTCTGACAATCTGTGTGGCTCACAGGCCTCAGCCTGTTCAATGGCCAATGACTCTGTCCAACTCTTGTTGTGTCTTCTTCACACATGGGCGGCCTCCGGAGTTTCCATCATGTGTCCTTCCCACTGTCCCAGCATCATTTGCAGTGTTGTAATTTGAATCACATTAAGCTGTTGATGCCAGTCAACACTGCCTGTCAATACACAGGTATATGGTCAGCCTTTTGATACCATGCTAGGCATCCCTGCTTTGGTACTGGGGTGGAGGGGTGCTTGGCTTCTAGACATGGTACACATTGAATGCACAATGCACGTGATGTCTGAATTTGACATTGCACTGCCTTCACATTTCCTGGCACACACCATGTAGTGCTTGTACATGTAGGTAGTGAGTGGCGTACACATTTTCTGCACTGCATAGACCCACTTCCATGGAAACTGCCACCGATCAACAGGTCTGATCACAGAAGCTATTCAAGGTATACCCAGCATGCATGCCAGGTCATATGTTGTGTGTCACATGTCTGCCGGATGCCTTTGCTGTCGGTGTGTGTGTGTCTTGTGTGCTTCTGACATGTGTATTGACCTTTTTCTCTCTATTTTTCAGGTGATGACGCAATGGAGGCAGAGGATGGTGTTGTCATGCCAGACACAGGGTTGGTAACGCACCATCAACCCGGCACTAGTGGGGGTCGTGGGGTGGTAGGCCACGAAAACCCCAAATGCTGCAGTCCATCTTGTCTCTGGCTGCCTATGAGTCCAGCCTTGATGACGACTCTGACGTCCATGTTGAGTTGGATGAGCATCAAGTCCATGTGTCAGGGGTGAGTGATTCTGATGTGGACACTCCTCTGTCTGCGACACCTGCACTGAGGGATCAGACAGTCTTGGTTCCTCCGCCCGTGGTGGATCGGGACGCAGGGTCACCCTCCACACCAGTCACTGATGTGCCTGGGACATCACGTCGACGGGGGCATGTAGTCGTGCAGCCGCAGGTGGTGCCAACACAGCGAGGACCCCCAGTCCTTGGGTCCCGCAGGGGTCAAGCCCGGCAACGCGGTCGCCGCGCGCAACCGCTGTATACTGAGTGGGAGCAAGACATGACTGCCAATTCCGAACGACAGGGGGCAGCAATGGAGAACATCGCTGAGAGCATGGAGCGTGTGGCCCGATCTGTGCTCCCCACTGCTAGGCAGGTGCTTCTCCAGCAGCAGGCGGCACGGTCCACGGCCCGCTCGCTCAGGCTGGGCATGGCGGCCTCAAACAGGGCACGCCAGGCTGAAATGTCGTCTCTGCATCAAGCAATTGCTGCTCACGCAGAGGCACACATGGATGCCCTGAGGGAGGAGTATGCTTCCCTCAGATCCACTCTGGGTGTCCTTATGATGTCCCAGAGGCAGCAGGCAGAGGAGAGGTTTGCACAGCTTGAGCGTACCATCTCGGCTGAGCTACAGGCTTGCCGGGAGGTGCAGCGGTTGTCCAGCCAGGCCTTGTAGGAGGAACTCCGTGTTACACATGCTACCTTGCAAGAGGAAGCACGTGTATCACGGGAGGTTCTGCATGCAGACCTACGTCACATCGCCACACAGAACCAGGCTCACCCGTCCGGCAGACTTGCTGCCGACGAGGGGCAAGCTGCGGCTAGGCGTGGCCAGGCTACTGTGCCACGTCCTCCTTTCCAGGATGAGCCAGACTCGGACGACCATCTATCTCCCACATAGGTCGTGCTGTGCAGGCGTTGAGCCCATGGAGGATTTTTTTTTTGGCTCAGCATCATCGCATGTGGATGTTGAGCAGCACCCTGTACCTCCCCCCTCCTGGGTGCCTCCCCTCCCCCCCGGGTCGTATGTGGCCATTTTTGATTTTTCTTTTAGTTTAGTTAGTTAAGTTTCTGTTTGATAGTTAGTTTAAATAGGTAATGTAGGTTTTCCATAGTTAGTGTAATTAGTTAATAGTTGATTTGGTTTAAAATTGCTAGTCTATTGTGCTTTCATGTGATGGTGCGGTGCTTTGTGGCTTTTGAAGGCATCCACTGTCTGTTCCAGCTGGGCCCTTCATGGTTGTCTTGTGTATGTGTTTGCTGCTTGGGTTCCTTGACTCACATATGCCACTCCTGCCTCCCTTATCCATGGGCTCGCAAGGATGGTTCGGTGTTACAGCATTTTACACAAGGGCTTTGGACTGTCATATCTGTGGCATGTCTGGTGCTGTGTGACTTGTGTTGACACCCCTAGTGGGGATGATTTAGGTGCCATTGTCCACTGTTCAGCTTTTGCTAGATGGGGTGTGTCATAATTAATGTGGACATTGATTGCTATGCATTGTGTAATATGTTTCATATCTTTCCTGTACATGTGCTTGTTGCAATTCATGCTGTAGATAGTGTTCCACACTTTGGAGGTGAAAGACAGACTGATGGTGTGATTTGTGATGTGACTCTCTGACATGGTCAAGTAATGAGATGCCTGATGAGACACACACAGATGACTTTGAAGCATTAATCATCTGTTTCATGCCCTTTCTGCAGGGGGATGAGCCTCCAGAGCACCTTTGCCAGCAGACATGGATCATTGGATGACGGAATTCTGGACCCGTTTGTTGGTGCCCACATGCACATGTGTGCAGAAGCAGAGGCACAGTGATTGCAGACCCACATCCTAGAACTGCTGACATGTTCCAAGGAACTCCAGGCAAGGTGAGCATCACAGGGGGGCCACGACACAGCAAAGCTTGCACCAGGCGAGTTGCACATGCAGGCTTAGTCACAGCACTGAGGGTGAGCTTAGACGAATATTGGTGTTGAAGCACGCAATGCAGCTCAGATGTGTTTGTGGACTGATGGCTGCAGATAGTAGGGTTGTCTGGGACACATGCAGGGGCAGTGGCACATACCCTCCGGGACACCAAGGTCCATTGAGGCACTTGTATCAACCATGTAGCCTTCCGAGACATGGAAAGGGGCAGCTCACAGGGACATACAGCAAGGGACATACTCGGATGCAGTGCATGTCTTTTCCACGTACTTCATGATAAATGCACTGCCAACTTTGTTTCGGTCACGGTGGTACAGAACTTGCTCTATAGTCATGGCTTGCTATATGGGTCTGTCTGCTTACCCAGGGAACATTGCATGTTGTGTGAATTGTGACACATTGGAGTTCCATTTGCCACGCACCCAGCAGCGGCTGCCTTACTGCATTGACTGTGTATGACCCGTCACAGGGGTGATGTTATATATGGGTACGAAGCATCAACCACAGATTGTCTGTTTGTAGAGTAGTCTGTTGCTATGGGGCATGTTTGGTGTTGTGTTTTTGTGCAATTGGCACGTACAGGTTGTTGACTGTGTCTCTCTTTGCAGCATTGCAGTGCTCCTGTAACCGGACCTGAGAGTACGCAGGCAGGAGGCCAGCACTCAAAACCAGAGCTAAGTGTCTTGTTGTTTTTCTTACAAACTGCTCTGCAGAGGCTTGCTGGGGAGTGTACTGATGCATGGATGTATGTGTGGTTCCATTTGGTATGTTTTTTTCTCCCTAATCACCCGTGATCCTATGCAATTTTGAAACCTGTACCCTCTACCTGGTGTTCCTGCTTCCCGTGCCTATCCAAGCAACGTTCCCTGACCCTCTTTCCCCACTGGGGTTGCGGATGCCTGTGTAAACCCCAAACTTGCAGGCACCAAAACCCTAGAGGGGGTGGTTGGTTCGTACCACTCCTGAGCCTGGACTACAGAAGGCCATGACAATGATGTCCAAGTTTGTTTGGATTCTGTATGTGTTCATGCAGGTTGTACATTTTCGTGCATTCCCTAGTTTCATGTGTCATTCCTCCTCCCCTCTCCTGCTGCTCATTCCAGTCATCCAGTGTGTCAACACCTGTCCCGACTGCATATCCCTGAACCTCATTCCCCACCAGGGTCTCAGGGGCCTGTGTGAGTTTGACCTTGCAGGCACCCGGGACATGGTGGGGGTGGTTGTTTCGTGACACTCCCGCGCCTGTACAGGGGACCTGTGACAGTACACATCCATTCATGGTGCATCATCCTATGTCATGTACCACACATGTCTCACATCGTGTCGTGACATTGTTTTGATGTGCTACCTTGGTTGTTGCATCATTGTGGTAGTACTTGGCCTTTGTGAGTTACTGCTACGTCAAGTCATCTACTGGAGGGTGTTCGGGTTCGTTTTTATGCCTTGGATTTTGTGATTTTGGAAATGAGTGTGGATTCTGAGGGTTCAGGCATCTTTTTACACACAAGGTGGGAGATGGTGACGAAGGGTAAAGGTGATCCTGTGGCCAGGTGGAATTGAGGTTTGGAGGCTCCATGACCCAGGTGCAGTTGTTCAGTGGGTCATGGTCATTTGTGAGGGAGGGGGGTTGTTGTTGATAGTTGCCTTGCCCTGCAGTGTGATGGGAACCCTGACATAGTAATGGTGGTATCCTATGTACATGTTGTGTTCTGCTGATCAATGCCTGTTCATGTGTTGTGTTTTCCTTTCAGGTGCGATGGGATAGTTGTGGTTTGACATGCTGGGGTGTACACATGGTGGATGTTCACATGTGATGTGTAGGGAACACTGATGGTCACTTGAGTGCACATGCATATGTGGAGTGCATGTCCTTGCAGAACCACACACTTGCACTCTGATGCACTACATGTACTCCCACCCTTGCATATCCACGTGTACACTGTTTGCCTTCTGGTGCCCACTGTGTCCCGGCAGCACATGTTCTGTGACCGATCATGGATCCAGTACATGCCTAATTTGATGTTTGACGTGGTCTGTCACTTAGATGTGATGCTCAGGGTGTGCATCACACACAATGGCTGTTCACTGTGCTGTGCGCTGAGCAGTGTGATGCAGGAGTAGGACACTGCACACATGAGCTGCAGTGTTGATTTTGCAATGCATAATGTGCATGTAGACAGGCATTCATTGTGATGTTACGTCTACGACTGTTGTAATGCATTTGGAAATGACTTATTTTGGTGGGAGGTTGTTGGTCTGTCATTTCATCTGATTCCGGGACAGGCATCATTGTCTGATGCCAATGTACATTTAGGACATGGCAATGTGTACCTCATCGTTACTGCATTGGTGTATGGGTATTGCGTGCCATGCCATGTTGATGTTTGGGAGGGTTTGAGTGACATGACAGTGATGGCCATGGCTTGGTTTGCAGGTGTGTGTGATGCACACCTTGCATGTCCGTGTCATCCGCTTCTCAGAGCAACTAGCTGGGGGTAGATTTCTCTCCGCAGCAGGGCCCTCCCCCTGGAACAGACTTCCGGCCTGACTTGAACTTGAGGGGAATCATCTTCAGTTCTGGAAGCACCTCAAGACCTTCCTCTTTGCTTCTGCTTACTGTCTGCCTCTCCCTTGCAGAATTCTCCACTGGAACTGCACAGGAGCTGCAACTGGCCACTCTCACCGACCTCGGTCCCTGGCCCAGCCACTCTCCACTTGCATTGCCTCCCTGGCAACCCCTGCACTGCAGTACTGTCTCTCTATCCCTACAGCCCTCCCTTCCCAGCACTTGTCTGCACTTACCTTTGTAGTTGCCACCAGGCGACCTATGTATTATTTTTTTCGGCTACTTCCCCTGTACTGGACTCCTCCCCACCCTTCCCCTTGCACTTTTCCCATTCCCCCTGCCCCTGCACTTGCACGATCCCAATGACACCTGGCCTAGTAGTACCGTTCTCTGTGTTCCCTTGTTCCCCCCTCCCTGCCTCATTGCGCCTTGGAATACTTGTGTATGGCCCATATCATGTCATATGTCATATGTGTGCCTTTTGGTCACACAGGATAGCTTGTGTTTAAGTAGCTAGGGATGCAGACGATGTGGCACTTCCATGGCAACTTGCTCAGGGTGGTAGGGTTGTGACAGTTAACTGTCTCTTTGTCATCATCGATTGTCACCTGGTATGTGCCAGGCCTGTGTGCACTCCACAGGGGTGGGAGTTTAGGTGAAAAATGTGGCCACAAGCTGGGTCCGGGCTTCCTCGCCATGTGCCCTGTCCCCTCCCATGGGCAGCGCCTGTGCCTGTGGTTGGGGATTTGGGGGCACCACCATGTCAACCGGGACGCCCTGCCGTGTTGCAACATTGTGCAGGACACATGCTGCCACAATGATCCTGCACACTACTGGTGGTGCATAGAGTAGTTGCCCACCAGAGCAGTCAAGGGAGCGGAAACATGACTTGAGCACTCCGAATGTGCGCTCCACTATGCCCCTGGTTGCAATATGGGCGGCGTTGTATCTTACCTGGGGTGGTGTGGTGGGGTTCCGGATTGGCGTCATCATGTGGTTGCTCAGAGGGTAGGCACTGTCCCCTGGGGAGGTGATAATAGTTGAGATTATTAGGGTTTGGAAATTTGTCTGTGTGTGACTTGCATGCATGTGCAAGGGCATTTGTACTGACCTAGGAGCCATGTGTCGCCATGCTGCCCAGCTTCCAGGGCCCGGCTCAGGGCGGACATTCTGTATATGAAACTGTCATGGGTGGAGCCAGGGTAGTTTGCATAGACAGAGGTGATGATTCCCTTTGCATCACATACCACCTGTACATTGATGGAATGCCAGAGCTTGCGGTTTCGGCAGATGTGCTCAATGGCCCTAGGTGGACGTAGGGCCACATGGGTGCAATCTATGGCACCGAGCACTTTGGGGAAGTGTGCCACCCTGAAAAAATCCAGGACAACGGCCTGCCTTTCTGCGGGTGTTCTGGGCATGTATATGTGCCTGCGGACTGAGGGGCGCACTGTCATGATTGCCAGTACCTGGTGTAGGCAGCGTGACTGCGTGGCCTGTGAGACCCCCCCCACTATGGCAGTGGTCCGCTGAAATGACCCAGTGGCCAAAAAATGCAGGACATTGAGCAGCTTCTCCAAGGGGCTCAATGCTTGGGAGCAAAGGGTGGGGGATGTGAGGTCATCTTCCCACTCCCTGACCAGGTCTAGGATGATATGGGGTGGAAACCTATACCTGCCATAGACCTGGTCGTCAGGCATCCCAAAAAGGCTTGTCCGTGGTGCGAAAATGCATGCCCTGGCTATTCTCCTCCTCCTGCGGTGTCCCACGATCAGTGCAGCGACAAATGGGGCATTCATCATAGCTGTATATACGCGTTTGTTGTTTGCGCGCACTTTTATGCTGTGCTCGGGGACGCTTCCGCCTGCCTTCGTGTGGCAGATGCGTTGACGCCTGTGCATGTCTTTTGCCGTCCGCGGGTTTCCCGTATTCGATTACGGTCCGAGTGTCATTGCGTGTGTTCGGAGGGGAGTGAGCGTACACGCAACTGGCCTGGGTACGTGTGTTTCGGGTGCGCGGGAAGTTCCACACACGATTACCCTGGGTACGTGTGTTCCGGGGTGCCGGGAACTTTCACACGCGATTGGTGGAAATCCACGTGTGTTCTGTCATCACGTACAATGAGGGAAACACCTGCGCGCGTCACGTCACAGACGCGTTCACGCGCTAAGGGCCTTTGGTCCAATGAAATCGCATATGCGTGCTGCCGTGCATACGCGCTAAGGGCCTTTCCTTGTATTACACGCGGACGTGCAGTTTTCCACGCGCGCTTAGGCGCATGGGCCCTTTCCTCGTATTACACGCGGATGTGCAGTTTTTCACGCGCGCTGAAATGCCCATGCACGTCTGTACGCGTCACGTCACAGGGGCGCTTGCGCTTGAGGGGCCTTCTGTCCAATGAAAATGCGTATGCGTGCAGACGCGCTTACGCGCTAAGGGCCTTTCCTCGAATTACATGCTGACATGCAGATTTTTCACGTGCCAAATCACTCCGTATCAAGCTGGCCACGCGTAAGCACACGGAAGACCACGCTCCTGCCCAGAAGGCCGAAATACTGCCCCCCAGAGCCCCGAGCACGCTCCCACCTGCCATCTGCTGCTGCCTGACTGCCTGCTGCCCACGTGCACTGCCATTTGCTGCCTGCACATCAGCCAGGGGTGCTGTTGCTGTGACCACCCCTGCTGGAGCCGAAGACTCCCGACTGGGATTCCATCGCTCCACAGCCCAGCCCCAGGACCCAGTTGCCCACCCACTCCTGCCTCTGGGGTTGTCATGTCGGGGCAAACACCATCTGTGACCACTGACAACCCCCGGCCAGAGAGGCAGAGGGGCACCATCTTCAGTGCCACCGAAGTTGGTGTCCTGGTGGAGCAAGCCCTGGGGCAGTATGATGCCCTCTTCGGAAGTTCCCGCGCCGACAAGGAAGGACGGACTCGGATCTGGACTGACATCGTGACTGCCATCAACGCGGAGGGGGTGGCAGTCCGCGACTTACAACATGTCAGGAAGCGCTGGGAGGACTTCAGGTCCAGGCCCCTGAACAAGGCCCGGCGCCTCTTGAAGGCAGCGGATGCCAAGGGGCGCCAGGGCCACTTGTCGGAAGAACAGATGAGGGTCCTGGAACGCATATCCCCAGCGCTCCACGTCCAGGTCCTTGAGAAGCAGACCCGTCTGGAGTCGAGCGGTGAGTGTACATGCATCCTGATTGTGAGCAGTGCGTGTGGTGATTATTCAGTAGTGTGCAGGTTGAACATCTGTTTGTATGGGGTCGAGTATGGGTGGGGGTGTACAGGGCCGTGGGGCTGACACATGCGAGGGCTGTAATGTGTAAGACATGGATGGTGCTTGTGTGTGTAGGCTTGCATGCCAAATGCAGTTGTGTGGGCACACATGTTTGGATGAATGTGTATGTAAGTAGACATGTCCGTGATGTCACGCATGTATGTTGTTTTCGGCTGCATGTATCAGCACTGTGTACATGTGCATGTGTGTGTATTTGACAACGGTGCAACAGTGATGCAACATGGATGCATGTGACAGCGGTATGTGGAAGCCTGATTGGCAGATGTGACATTGGTGCCCGTCTGAACAGTGCGACACTTGGTAGAGGTGTACACATGCATGCAAGTGTGGTGGTGTGTATACATGTGTGGTGCACTTCCTGTGTTGCATGTGATGTCTGGCTCACCTTTGGCTGCTCATGCTGTTGTATGTGTATGGATGGTGGTGGCAGTTGCGATATGGCTGTGGTATGGCTCATGTGTGCGAGTTGTAATGACATGTGTGTTGGGGATTGTGATGACATGTCTGAGGTTTGCCAATGCCACTCACGTACAACTGTCATGTGTGTATGTGTCCATTGTACAGTGCCCTGATGCCTGTGTTTTGTTTCTCCCTGTCTGCAGCGTCAACTGATGAAGAGGGCGGAGAAGGTGCTGTGGAGCACAGCGGCGGGGATCCCACCGCCAGCCGGAGACGCAAGGCCTGGCTCCCCTCCCGTGTTGTGATCTCGTCGGGGAGTGAGGAGTCCGGTGCCGCGTCCCAGGCCGCAGCTGCCGGGGGAGGTCCAAGAGGCGGAGGTTGGAGTTGGACTCCTCGGCAGCAGAAGGGGCAGCTGGGACCCCACAGGGCCCAACAGGGGAAGATGGCACGGAGTCATCCAGGTTGGTGGGGGGTTTGGTGGAGGAGGAGGCCGTGCAAGCACCAGAGACGGGGTCTGGAGGTGGGGATCCCACTGGTGCTAGTGGTGCAGTGCAGGACCAGGGACAGGAGGCAGCACAGGCCGCCGCGGAGGTGCCTGTGTGCAATCCTGTCCCCGATCCTGTCCCTGCATCATCTTGCACCAGCAGGGATGCCTACGTCCAGACCCGTTTTCAGGCAGAGTATGAGCTCACGTCAACTGGCCTTCCTCTGCCTGCGGACATGGCTATCCAGGTCCGGGTTGAGCCTGCCCTGGCTCGTGTGGCGTTGCGTCAACGGGCCATGCGAGGTGACCTGCAGTCTTTTCATGGAGAGACTGCACGTCATCTCGAATGGCTCGTTGACCACGTCAACCTGCTGGGACAGGTCACCCAGGCGGGATTCCTCCGTCTGATGGGGCTTGCTCTGACCCCCTCCTCAACTGGACCCCCTACGCGCCAGTCGTCCTCTGTGCCATCTTCCCACCCATCAGTCACCTGGGTGCCCTGTGGAGCTGCCTCTGACGGTGCGGCCAGGCTGGTGGAGGAGGCATCCCTGCACAGTCGGGAGTCGGACGTCCAGCAGGGGTGACCACATCTACGACTGCACCCCAGCCGGCGGAGGATGTGCAGGCAGCAGGAGGCAGTGCACGGGCAGAGGCACAGCAGCAGCAACGTGGTGGGAGCCATGAAGGCTCGGGGCCTTCGACATCGGAGGCGCAGGCATCGTCCGGAGGGCAGGAGGACCCAGGACAGAGAGTGTCTTCCGTGTGGCAGCGGTTGGGCCACGCCATAGATGCGGAGCGGCAGCGGGCGGAAGAGGCACGGCTCACAATGGTCAGGGTGGAGAACTCCATGCGGAGGGCCCTGAGGCGGGCCGAGTGCCTCGAGGCAATCCGCAGGGGTTTGGAGGTGGAGACGTCGACAGCCCTGCGGACCCTCGGGGCCATGGAGGAGGACCGCCTCCGGGACATTGAGGAGGAGTTCGATGATGCCCTGGCCCGGAACATCCACAAGTGAGCCGTGAAACTAGCCCGCTGCCCTTGTACATAGTTTCTAGGTAGTGTTAGGTTTCATTTTTGTTTTTATTTTATTTGGACCTTTCGGACATTGGCCACATTTTTGTATATAGTTTCTTTTATTAGTTAGTGTAGTTAGATAGGTTTCCTTTATTTTGTTGGGATAATGGACCCTGGATTGTTCCCATGTACATAGTTGACAGTTGGATTGTATTTTTTTTTCTATTTTTAACCATGGAGCAATGGCTTTCTTTTTTATTTCCCATTGGATTTTGTTTTGTGGACATTGACTTTGGACATTACTTTGGATTTTTTTTTTTGGTTTTGCTTTTTTTGACGGACATGCTTCTTTTCATTTTTGTACATTCACGTTTCTGTTTCTTCATTTTTTATTCTATTGATGTTTCCTTTAATACATATTATTTTTGGTGACCTTCAATGTGTGGTATCTCATTGGTTTCATGCATTTCATGATATGTGTTTTGAGATTCACTGACACCCATTGGGTGTATGTGAGGGAAATGTGTTTGTTTCGGAACTTGCAATAGTTGTTCTGTGATGTAATTGCAAATTATGAGTGGGTGGATGCAATACTCGGGTGGGTGTTTTGCATTTGGAGGCTGACCATAGGGACCAGGGATCTAGATTGTGATGACATGTTGGCTGGGGAACATGAGTTGCACATGGGTGGGGGCCTGCTGGCAGGTGCCCCACAGTGCTGGGGGGTGGGGGTGGTGGGAGACATGAGTTGGACATGGGTGGGGGCCTGCTGGCAGGTGCCCCACAGTGCTGGGGGGGTGGGAGACATGGGTGGGGGCCTGGTGGAGGCTGCCCCTGGTGGCTGGGGGGTGGGGGTGGTGTGAGACATGGGTGGGGGCCTGGTGGAGGCTGCCCCTGGTGACTGGGGGGGGTGGGGGTGGTGGGAGACATGGGTGGGGGCCTGGTGGAGGCTGCCCCTGGTGACTGGGAGGGTGGGGGTGGTGGGAGACATGGGTGGGGGCCTGGTGGAGGCTGCCCCTGCACTGCTGGGGGGTGGGGGTGGTGGGGAACATGAGTTGGACATGGGTGGGCGCCTGCTGGCAGGTGCCCCACAGTGCTGGGGGGTGGGGGTGGTGGGAGACATGAGTTGGACATGGGTGGGGGCCTGCTGGCAGGTGCCCCACAGTGCTGGGGGGTGGGGGTGGTGGGGAACATGAGTTGGACATGGGTAGGGGCCTGGTGGAGGCTGCCCCTGGTGACTGGGGGGGTGGGGGTGGTGGGAGACATGGGTGGGGGCCTGGTGGAGGCTGCCCCTGCACTGCTGGGGGGTGGTGGTGGTGGGGAACATGAATTGGACATGGGTGGGGGCCTGCTGGCAGGTGCCCCAAAGTGCTGGGGGGTGGGGGTGGTGGGAGACATGAGTTCGACATGGGTGGGGGCCTGCTGGCAGGTGCCCCACAGTGCTGGGGGGTTGGGGTGGTGGGAGACATGGGTGGGGGCCTGGTGGAAGCTGCCCCTGGTGGCTGGGCGGTGGGGGTGGTGGGGAACATGAGTTGGACATGGGTGGGGGCCTGCTGGCAGGTGCCCCACAGTGCTGGGGGGTGGGGGTGGTGGGGAACATGAGTTGGACATGGGTGGGGGCCTGCTGGCAGGTGCCCCTGGTGACTGGGGGGTGGGGGTGGTGGGAGACAGGGGTGGGGGCCTGATGGAGGCTGCCCCTGCACTGCTGGGGGGTGGGGGTGGTGGTACTCATGGGTGGGGGCCTGGTGGAGGCTGCCCCTGCACTGCTGGGGGTGGGTGGGGTGGGGAACATGAGTTGGACATGGGTGGGGGCCTGCTGGCAGGTGCCCCACAGTGCTGGGGGGTGGGGGTGGTGGGAGACATGAGTTGGACATGGGTGAGGGCCTGCTGGCAGGTGCCCCACAGTGCTAGGGGGTGGGGGTGGTGGGAGACATGGGTGGGGGCCTGGTGGTGGGTGCCCCTGCACTGCTGGGGGGTGGGGGTGGTGGGAGACATGGGTGGGGGCCTGGTGGAGGCTGCTCCTGGTGACTGGGGGGGTGGGGGTGGTGGGAGACATGGGTGGGGGCCTGGTGGAGGCTGCCCCTGGTGACTGGGGGGGTGGGGGTGGTGGGAGACATGGGTGGGGGCCTGGTGGAGGCTGCCCCTGGTGGCTGGGGGGTGGGGGTGGTGGGAGACATGGGTGGGGGCCTGGTGGAGGCTGCCCCTGGTGACTGGGGGGGTGGGGGTGGTGGGAGACATGGGTGGGGGCCTGGTGGAGGCTGCTCCTGCACTGCTGGGGGGTGGGGGTGGTGGGAGACATGGTTGGGGGCCTGGTGGAGGATGACCCTGCACTGCTGGGGGGGTGGGGGTGGTGGGAGACATGGGTGGGGGCCTGGTGGAGGCTGCCCCTGGTGGCTGGGGGGTGGGGGTGGTGGGGAACATGAGTTGGACATGGGTGGGGGCCTGCTGGCAGGTGCCCCACAGTGCTGGGGGGTGGGGGTGGTGGGGAACATGAGTTGGACATGGGTGGGGGCCTGCTGGCAGGTGCCCCTGGTGACTGGGTGGTGGGGGTGGAGGGAGACATGGGTGGGGGTCTGGTGGAGGCTGCCCCTGGTGGCTAGGGGGTGGGGGTGGTGTGAGACATGGGTGGGGGCCTGGTGGAGGCTGCCCCTGCACTGCTGGGGGGTGGGGGTGGTGGGAGACATGGGTGGGGGCCTGGTGGTGGGTGCCCCTGCACTGCTGGGGGGTGGGGGTGGTGGGAGACATGGGTGGGGGCCTGGTGGAGGCTGCCCCTGGTGGCTGAGGGGTGGGGGTGGTGGGCAACATGAGTTGGACATGGGTGGGGGCCTGCTGGCAGGTGCCCCACAGTGCTGGGGGGTGGGGGTGGTGGGAGACATTAGTTGGACATGGGTGGGGGCCTGCTGGCAGGTGCCCCACAGTGCTGGGGGGTGGGGGTGGTGGGAGACATGGGTGGGGGCCTGGTGGTGGGTGCCCCTGCACTCCTGGGGGGTGGGGGTGGTGGGAGACATGGGTGGGGGCCTGGTGGAGGCTGCCCCTGGTGACTGGGGGGGTGGGGGTGGTGGGAGACATGGGTGGGGGCCTGGTGGAGGCTGCCCCTGCACTGCTGGGGGGTGGGGGTGGTGGGAGACATGGGTGGGGGCCTGGTGGAGGCTGCCCCTGGTGGCTGGGGGTGGGGGTGGTGGGAGACATGGGTGCGGGCCTGGTGGAGGCTGCTCCTGGTGACTGGGGGGTGGGGGTGGTAGGAGACATGGATGGGGGCCTGGTGGAGGCTGCCCCTGGTGGCTGGGGGGTGGGGGTGGTGGGGAACATGAGTTGGGCATGGGTGGGGGCCTGCTGGCAGGTGCCCCACAGTGCTGGGAGGTGCGGGTGGTGGGGAACATTAGTTGGACATGGGTGGGGGCCTGCTGGCAGGTGCCCCTGGTGACTGGGGGGTGGGGGTGGTGTGAGACATGGGTGGGGGCCTGGTGGAGGCTGCCCCTGGTGACTGGGGTGGTGGGGGTGGTGGGAGACATGGGTGGGGGCCTGGTGGAGGCTGCCCCTGCACTGCTGGGGGGTGGGGGTGGTGGGAGACATGGGTGGGGGCCTGGTGGAGGCTGCCCCTGGTGGCTGGGAGGTGGGGGTGGTGGGGAACATGTGTTGGACATGGGTGAGGGCCTGCTGGCAGGTGCCCCACAGTGCTGGGGGGTGGGGGTGGTGGGGAACATGAGTTGGACATGGGTGGGGGCCTGCTGGCAGGTGCCCCTGGTGACTGGGGGGTGGGGGTGGTGTGAAACATGGGTGGGGGCCTGCTGGCAGGTGCCCCACAGTGCTGGGGGGGGTGGGTGGGAGACATGGGTGGGGGCCTGCTGGCAGGTGCCCCACAGTGCTGGGGGGTGGGGGTGGTGGGGAACATGAGTTGGACATGGGTGGGGGCCTGCTGGCAGGTGCCCCTGGTGACTGGGTGGTGGGGGTGGAGGGAGACATGGGTGGGGGCCTGGTGGAGGCTGCCCCTGGTGGCTAGGGGGTGGGGGTGGTGTGAGACATGGGTGGGGGCCTGGTGGAGGCTGCCCCTGCACTGCTGGGGGGTGGGGGTGGTGGGAGACATGGGTGGGGGCCTGGTGGTGGGTGCCCCTGCACTGCTGGGGGGTGGGGGTGGTGGGAGACATGGGTGGGGGCCTGGTGGAGGCTGCCCCTGGTGGCTGAGGGGTGGGGGTGGTGGGCAACATGAGTTGGACATGGGTGGGGGCCTGCTGGCAGGTGCCCCACAGTGCTGGGGGGTGGGGGTGGTGGGAGACATTAGTTGGACATGGGTGGGGGCCTGCTGGCAGGTGCCCCACAGTGCTGGGGGGTGGGGGGGGTGGGAGACATGGGTGGGGGCCTGGTGGTGGGTGCCCCTGCACTCCTGGGGGGTGGGGGTGGTGGGAGACATGGGTGGGGGCCTGGTGGAGGCTGCCCCTGGTGACTGGGGGGGTGGGGGTGGTGGGAGACATGGGTGGGGGCCTGGTGGAGGCTGCCCCTGCACTGCTGGGGGGTGGGGGTGGTGGGAGACATGGGTGGGGGCCTGGTGGAGGCTGCCCCTGCACTGCTGGGGGGTGGGGGTGGTGGGAGACATGGGTGGGGGCCTGTTGGAGGCTGCCCCTGCACTGTTGTGGGGTGGGGGTGGTGGGAGGCATGGGTGGGGGCCTGGTGGAGGCTGCCCCTGGTGACTGGGGGTGTGGGGGTGGTGGGAGACATGGGTGGGGGCCTGGTGGAGGGTGCCCCTGGTGGCTGGGGGTGCAGGGGGACATGCGTTGGTGGGCAGTAGTGCAAGTTGACATGTGGGTTGGCTGGTGGGCATGGCCATGGTGGATGGGGTGCCTGCATGACATGTGCTGGGTAGGCCCCTGTGGTGTGAGCCACCTGCAGGGGCCGTGCAGGGTGTAGAGGGAACACCTGGGAGGACCCACACGTGCAATTCACGTGTGCTGCTCCCCGCGCACCCCTGTAATACACGTACCCTGATGATATCACGTGTGGAACTTCCCGCGCACACCTGTGATACACGTACCCTGATGGAATTGCGTGTGGAACTTCCCGCGCACCCCTGGAATACACGTACCCTGCTGATGTTGCGTGGGATACTTCCCCCGCACCATGAAATACACTTACCCTAATGAGATTGCGTGTGTGACTTCCCGCGCACCCCCGAAATACACGTACCCTGCTCAATCGCGTGTGTAACTTCCCGCGCACCCCCGAAATACACGTACCCCGCTCAATCGCGTGTGTACCTTCCCGCGCATCCCCGAAATACACGTACCTGGCTCAAATGCGTGTGTAACTTCCCGCACACCTCCGAAATACACATACCCCACTCAATCGCGTATTTAACTTCCCGCGCACCCCCGATATACACGTACCCCGCTCAATCGCGTGTGTAACTCCCCGCGCACCCCCGAAATACACGTACCCCGCTCAATCGCGTGTGTCACTTCCCGCGCGCCCCCGAAATACACGTACCCCGCTCGATCGCGTTTGTTGCTTCCCGCGCACCCCCGCAATACATGTGCCCCGCTCGCACAGGCCCAATTGCTGTATGTTGCCACTTTTGTGATGCGCTGGGACTCTACCGCCTGCCTTCGAGTGGCGGACTTGTTTCAGCTTGTGCGTGTCTTTGGCTGTGCGTGGCTTTGCCCTATTCGATTCCATGAATACGTGTGGTTCGAGTGTTTGTGGGCGTTCCGTCTGCTTCCCTGCAGTATATCCCCAGTTACGCCCTTATTTTCGCGCGTTGTTCCCCATTCCGCGCGTTACGCCCCGTGTCCCGCCCACTTTCTGGTGTATGCGCCAAGGTTGTGCGCTTTCACTGTGCGCGTCGCGCATGCCTTTCGGGATGTTGCAGTGACTTGTGAGCCATGCACGGGTTTGGCGCACATCCCGAGGTGGACACGCGCAGGGACTTCCATGAATCGCACGCGTGCGCTTGCGCCTGTTTCTTTGCGCTTGCGCCTGCTTGCGCAATGATTTTCGGCGCACCTTTGTTCCATGAATTGGCCCCTTAGTCACAAACACTGCAAATGACACCTATGTGCAGTCGCAGGTGAGTGTTCTTGGGAGAGAATCTCCTCTGTCCGACCCACCTGCAGCCGGGTTATTGCCCTCAATGGGGATGTCAGTGTCGGCAGCTCAGCCTCCGGTGGTTACGGATGCAGGGCCACACCACACAATCTCTGATCCTGTTCCTGGGGCTGCAGATCAGAGAGGGAATGCAGTCCTGCAGCCTGAGGCTTTGCCGGCACAGCAAGGCGCAGTCCGCCTTGCCCCAGGCAGGTGTGGTGCCCGCCAACGTGGTGGCCGTATGCCACCTGGCAATACTGCTTGGGAGCAATCCATCTACGGTATGGCCACCCAACAGGCAGCATCATCCGAGATGATTGCACAGGCCATGGATAGGGTGGCCACTTCCATTGTCCCCCCAGAAAGGCTGATGGAGCGACTGGAGCAGGCTACAGAGTCCATCTGCCAGGCACACAGGGAGGACATGTTGGCGTCCAACATGGACAGGCGGGCAGGACTGGCGACTCTGCGGGAATCACTTTCCATGGAGTTCCAGCGCCACAGGGAAGGCCTGAGGGAAGAATTCCATCACCTCAGGTCGACCCTGTCAGAGCTTGAGGCTTCATCCCATAGAAGGACAGAGGAGCAGCTGGAGCGTCTGACACGGACGCTCTCGGCCGAGATGCAGGCAACTCGTGCGGAGGTCAGGTCATCCCGGAAGTTACTGCATGGGGACCTCCGCATGATTATAATCCAGAACCAGACCTTCCAGACCCGCCTGCTTGCAGCCATGGAGGAGCAAACTCGGGCTTTGCGTGGGCTGCCTCCCATTGTCACACCATCTTCTGAGGCAGCTCCCCCACCTCCTGAGTCAGCTGCAGGGTCTGGCCAGAGCGATAGCGACTCATCTCCCACAACAGAGTAGCCGTGTGGGCCACGAGCCTATGGGGTGTTTTTACTTCCCATGATCCACACAGGTGGATTGTGGCGTGCATCCTGTCCTCGGACCTCATAGGTGGCCCCCCCCTCCCCGCCGGCCCTTTCATGGCCATTTTTTCTTATCATATTTTTCTTTTTCAAGTGTGTTGCCTTGTGTGGGTACCTGGGCATACACTGTATTGTGGCTGGGCACATGCAGGCTTGTCCTGAGTTTGGTTTCGATGCTTGGGTACCTGGCATCCACACCCCTCCTGCTTCCGTTTCCATGGGCTTGCAAAGGGTGTGCCCAAGTGACAGCAAATTACACGGTGACATTGGACTCCCATGAGCTGTTGGGCAGTCCATAGTCAATACTGTGTAGACATTCATAGTGTACATTGTTGTTGCACCTAACTATGCATGATGGTTTGATATGTGCCTCAACTTACATATGTTACTCATGTTTTGCAGGTATTTCACACAGTTCTTCACACGGGCATACTCTCTGGAGTCAGACTACATGTCGGTAGATGTGCAGTGACACTTTTGCGTGGCGCCATCACTGTACATCTGGACGGTGAGGACATACCAGCACAATCAGGTATTGAGACTACCATTGATTACATGCATTGTGTCTTGTTTTGGTGGGCTTCAGGGTGGGTTGGTGTGTAATTTGATTGAAATGACTCTTACACAGGTGTGTAGTAGTGCCTCCATCACGGTTAGCTGTTCAAGTGCGGCTATGTTCCATTTGGGGCACTGCAATTTGTGACACCGGTGTCATGTTGTGAGGGTCAGTTTGTTTGCTCTCACATACCATGACATGGTGTCCTCTGTGGCAGGACTGTGAAGGGATTGGGTGACATGGCAATGTTGTCATGTAGCAATTCGCCTGTGCCAATGCATATTTGATGAATGGAATTGTGTCTTTTCATAGTTATGCATTGCTGGTGTATGTGTAGGTAGGGGTGCACACATAGTGACACTTCCATGTTAACAATCTCAGGCTGATGTGTTTCTGACAGTTTATTGTCAAGAAATTTTGTGACATTGTCAGGTAGTGTCATCATTGATTGTCAGATGGTATGTGCCAGAGCAGTGTGCACTAGCCAGCACTGTGATTCCTAGGTGAAGAAGTTGGCCACCAGTTGCGTACGGGCTGCCTCCCCCCGTGCCCTTTCCCCTCCCATGCGCAGCGGGCGTGCATGTGGTTGTGGATGTGGGGGCACCACCATGTCCACGGGCAGGCCCTGGCGTGTTGCAATGTTGTGCAGGACACATGCTGCCACTATGATCCTGCACACTAGTGGGGGAGCATATAACAGCTGCCCGCCAGAACGGTCAAGGGAGCGAAAGCGTGACTTCAGCACTCCGAATGTGCGCTCCACTATGCCCTGTGTTGCAATGTGGGCTGTGTTGTACCTTACCTCGGGTGGCGTGGTGGGGTTCCGGATTGGGGTCATCATGTGGGGGCTGATAGGGTAGGCACTGTCCCCTGCGGAGGTGGTGATGGGTATCATTAGTGGTGTTGTGACATGACCCTGTATCTGACATGCATGCATGTGCAGTGGCATTCATGCTCACCAAGCAGCCATGTATCTCCATGCCGGCCAGCCTCTAGGTCCCGGCTTAGGGTAGACATTCTGTAGATGAAGCTGTCGTGGGTGGACCCGGGATAGTTGGCATATACTGATGTGATGATTCCCTTGGCATTGCATACAACTTGCACGTTGATGGAATGCCAGTGCTTGCGGTTTCTATAGATGTGCTCTGTTGCCCTGGGGGGACGTAGAGCCACATGGGTGCAGTCAATTGCACCAAGCACTTTGGGGAATTGAGCCACACCATAGAATTCCTGGATGCACGCCCGCCTTTCTGCAGGAGTCCTGGGGAGATATATGTGCCTGCGGACTGATGGCCGTGCAGTGATGATGTTCAAGACCTGGTGTAGACAGCGTGACTGCGTGGCCTGTGACACACCACCCACTATGGCACTTGTCCGCTGCAGGCGTACGTCTTTCCGTATTGCCTGTTGTAATTTTGCACGTGTCGTGGCCGAGCGTGTGTGACTACATGCTCGAGGTTTACCAGGTTAAATGTACGTTCTTAATATTGTAATTGTATTCAGATGTAAATGGTAACCGCGCGTTTTTCACGCGCGCTGTTGAATATGCGATTACTCGCTGTGTGCCTTTGGACCAATGAAATCGGGTACGCGTGCTGACGCGCTCGCGCGGCACGTGTATTTTTTTCACGTGGGTTGGGAAACACCCGTGCGTCATAGGCGCGCTTACGCGCCTGGCCCTTTGGACCAATGAGATCGCGTACGCGTGCTGACGCGCTCGCGCGGGAGGTTTATTTTTTCACGCGGGTTGGGAAACGGCCGTGCGTTATAGACGCGCTTACGCGCCTGGCCCTTTGGACCAATCACGCGGGTTGGGAAACGGCCGTGCGTTATAGACGCGCTTACGTGCCTGGCCCTTTGGACCAATCACGCGGGTTGGGAAACGGCCGTGCGTTATAGACGCGCTTACGCGCCTGGCCCTTTGGACCAATCACGCGGGTTGGGAAACGGCCGTGCGTTATAGACGCGCTTACGCGCCTGGCCCTTTGGACCAATGAAATCGCGTACGCGTGCTGACGTGCTTACGCGGCCTTTCCTCGGATTCCACGCAGACGTGCATGATTTTCACGTGCCAATTCACTCCGTATCAAGCTGGCCACGCGTTCACACACGGAAGACCACGCTCCTGCCCCGAAGGCCGGAATCCTGCCCCCCAGAGCCCCGAGCACGCTCCCACCTGCCATCTGCTGCTGCCTGACTGCCTGCTGCCCACGTGCCCTGCTGTTTGCTGCCTGCACATCAGCCAGGGGTGCAGTTGCTGTGACCACCCCTGCTGGAACCAAAGACTCCCGACAGCCGTACCATCGCTCCACAGCCCAGCCCCAGGACCCAGTTGCCCACCCACTCCTGCCTCTGGGGTTGCCATGTCAGGGAGCACAACATCTGGCACGACTGGCAACCCCCGGCCAGGGAGGCAGAGGGGCACCAGCTTCAGTGCCACCGAAGTTGGTGTCCTGGTGGAGCGAGTCCTGGGGCAGTATGATGCCCTCTACGGACGGATGCGCCTCGACAAGGAAGGACGGACCAGGATCTGGACGGACATTGTGACTGCCATCAACGCAGAGGGGGTGGCAGTCCGAGAATTCCATCAAGTCAAGAAGCGCTGGGAGGACTACAGGTCCAGGACCCTGAACAAGGCCCGGCGCCTCGTGAAGGCAGTGGATGCCAAGGGGCGGCGGGGCCACTTGTCGCAAGATGAACTTCGGGTCCTGGAACGCAGATCCCCAGCGCTCCATGTCCAGGTCCTTGGGAGGCAGACCCGTCTGGAGTCGAGCGGTGAGTTTACATGCATACTGATTGTAAGCTGTGTGTGTGGTGGTGTGCCAGGAGTGTGCATGTTGCACATGTCTTTGTGTGGCCATGTATAAATGTGTGTGTGCAGGGCTATGAGACAAGCACATGTGTGCCTGTGATGTGTGAGACAAGGATGGTGCATGTGTGTGTGTGTGTGCTTGCAGTGCAAATGCTTGTGTGTGGGCACATGTGTTTGACTGTGCATGTGAGTTGGCATGCTTGTGGTGTGACACATGGATGTTGATTCCAGGTGCATTAGTCTGCAGCGTGTGCGTGTGTGTAGTTGTGAAGGGTGCAACAGTGTTGCTACATGGATGCAGGTGACACTGTCATGTTGGAGAGTGAATTGCAAATGTGACATGGATGTTCATCTCATGACTGACAGTTTGCGGAGTGGTACACATGCTTGGATGTGTGCTTTGCATGTGTGCATGTGTATTTGAGTCCGTGTGTATCATGTGATGTGTGGCCCACCTTTGTCTGCTCATGCTGCTGTATGTGAATGTATGTAGCGGGCTGTAGCAATATGGCTGTTGAATGACTCATGTGTGTGCGTTGAGGAGACAAGTGTGTTGGGGATTGTGATGCCAGGTCTGGAGTATGACAATGCCACTCTTGTACAACTGTTATGTGTGTGAGTCAATTGTACAGTGTCCTGATGCCTGTCTCCTGTCTCTCCCTGCCTGCAGCGTCATCTGATGTGGAGGGCGGAGAAGGTGCTGTGGAGCACAGCAGCAGGGATGCCACCGCCAGCCGGAGACGCAAGGCCCGGCTCCCCTCCCCTGTTGTCATCTCGTCGGGGAGTGAGGAGTCCGGTGCTGTGTCCCAGGTCGCAGCTGCCGAGGGGAGGTCCAGGAGGCGCAGGAGGAAGTTGGACTCCTCGGCAGCAGAAGGGGCAGCTGAGACCCCACAGGGTTCCGCGGCGGAAGATGGCAGGGAGTCATCCAGGTTGGTGGTGGGTTTGGTGGAGGAGGAGGCCGTGCAAGGGACTGAGATGGGGTCTGGAGGTGGGCATTCCACTGGTGCTAGTGGTGCAGCACAGGGGCAGGGACAGGAGGCAGCACAGGCCGCCGCGGAGGTGCCTGTGTGTAATCCTGTCCCCGGTCCTGTGTCTGCATCATCTTGCACCAGCAGGGTTGCCCACGTCCGGACCCATTCTCAGGGAGACCAGGCTGTGTTCCTCCATACATTGGGCCTTGTTCCGACCCCCTCCTCACCTGAACCCCCTATGCGCCAGTCGTCCTCCGTGCCATCTTCCTACCCACCTGTCACCTGGGTGCCCTGTGGAGCTGCCTCTGACGATGGGGCCAGGCTGGTGGAGGACACATCCCTGCCCCAGTTGGGAGTCGTGAGTCCAGCAGGGGTGGCCACCGCAACAACAGCACCCCAAACAATGGAGGATGTGCAGGCAGCAGGTGTCAGGGCACCGGCACCAGCACGTCAGCAGCAGGAGGAAGAAGGTGGGAGCCTTGATGGCTCGGGGCCATCACCATCAGAGGGGCAGGCATCAGCCGGAGGGCAGGAGGACCCTGGACGTCAAGTGGCTTCCGTGTGGCAGCGGTTGGGCCATGCCATAGATGCGGAGCGGCGGCGGGCGGAAGAGGCGCGGCTCGCTATGGTCAGGGCGGAGAACTCCATGCGGAGGGCCCTGAGGCGGGCCGAGTGCCTCGAGGCCATCCGCAGGGAGTTGGAGGTGGGTACATCGGCGTCCCTGCGGACCCTCGGGGCTGTGGAACGGGGCCGCCTCCGGGACATCGAGCGGGAGTTCGATGATGCCCTGGCCCGGAACAACAATCAGTGAGCCGCAGGACTTGCCCGCCGCCTTTGTATATAGTTCTGTAGTTTAGTTGTAGTTAGGTTTCCTTTGTTTTAATGTTATTATTTGGTTGCCAAAGGACAATGCACCACATTTTTGTATATAGACATTTTCTTACTTAGTGTAAATAGTTAGGTTTCATTTATTAGGGCTCATGGACCCGGATCATCATGTTGATAGTTTGAGGGATGTTAATATTTGTTTTAATTTTTCACATGAGGCAATGTGTTTCTTCTTTCATTTGTACTTGGATTTAATTTTGGACTTTGACTTTGGACCCCTATTTTACTTAATTTTTGTTAATTAGTGTTCCTGATTTTTTTGGTTGTACTTTTTTATTATTTAGTTTGCATTGCATGTTTATTGTTATTTTTTATTTTTACCATCCTTGTTTATTTTTAATACATTTTCATTTGATCCTTCAATGTGTTGTATCATCTCATTGCTTTCATGCATGACATGTGAGGTGTTTGGACATTCACTTGCAACATCTGTGTGTGACAGACATGTGTTCATTCATATGATTTACATTGGGTGTGTCACATGTCATTGTGTTTGATATGTGGGTGGATGGGATAGTTGTTTGGGAATTCTTGCAGGGCAGACTGTCCATTACGGTCATGATTGTGTGGGGTTGTGACCCAGGTGAAGGTGGACATGGATGGTACATGGGTGGGGGCCTTCTGGTAGGTGCCCCTGACTGCGGGGGGGGGTGGTAGACATGGGTGGCGGCCTTCTGGCAGGTGCCCCTGACTGCGGGGGGGGGGTGGGGGTGGTGGTAGACATGGGTGGGGGCCTGCTGGAAGGTGCCCCTGACTGCCGGGGGGGTGGGGGTGGTGGTAGACATGGGTGGGGGCCTTCTGGCAGGTGCCCCTGACTGCGGGGGGGGTGGGGGTGGTGGGAGGCATGAGCAGGTGTGCAGGGTAGTCCCCTGTGGTGTGGGTTGCATGCAGGGGACGTTGAGGGTGTGAATGGAACACCTGTGAGGACCCACCCAGCAGAGCCGCGTGTGAAACTTCCCGCGCACCCCTGTAAATGACGTACCCTAGTTTTTCGCGTGTAGGATTTCACGCGCACCCCTGGAATTCCCGTAGCCTAGCTTTTCGCGTGTGAAACTTCCCGCGCACCCCTGTAATTGACGTACCCTGGATTTTCGCGTGTGGAACTTCACACGCACCCCTGATATCGACGTGGCCAGGGCAATCGCGTGTGGGACTTCCCCGCACCCCGGGATACACGTACCCAGGGCAATCGCGCGAGTGACTTCTCGCGCAACCCGTTGTACACACACGCGCGAATTTTTGAACAGTGGGTGTCCGTGTTAATGGCGTACACCTTTGCACCTCATTTGTCCTTTGGGGTCACGGTATGGCCCATTGCTGTATGTGGGTGGTATTTGTTGGCGCAGGTTTTGGCGCACTTTCGTTAAGTGCGTCGGGACGCTACCGCCTGCTTACTTGTGGCGTACGTTTTTGGGCCTGTGCGCTGGTTTGATCGAGCGCTGTTTTGCCCTGTTCGAATCCATGAATACGTGTTGCCGGAGAGCGTGTGGGCGTTCCGCGCACTTGCCTCCTGTACTTCCCCGTGCCGCCCACATTCTTCCCCATTCCGAGTGTTGTGCCCCATTTTATTCCCCATTCCGAGTGTCCCGCCCTGTGTTCCGCCTACTTTAGAGCTGTGCGCTGCGCTCGGAGTGATAGCGCAGTGGCCGTGGCGCACGCCGTTGGTTGACCTGTGCGCCGGCGTGCGCCGTGCACTTTTTCAGCGCACGTCCTATGCTTTTCTTACGCACGGACTTCCATGAATCGACGTGCGCTGGTTTCCCTGCGCTTTTCGCTATTTTTCGGCGCAGCGCACGTATAGGCCCCTCTGCGCCGGAATTTTCGGCGCACATTTATTCCATGAATCGGCCTGTACATCTTTCTCAATAGTTTTCTCTGGGCCCTCATCGCTGCTTTGCGCATGCAACTCATACGCCAGGTTGCTATACCCTGTTGCTGCCTTGAGCTCCCTTAGTGGGCACAGCCCATCATCTTTCTTAATATCGCTGCCTGCTTCAGGCACGGGGGGTAGAGTGAAAACCTCTTCACCCCCCTCTGTGCATACATTAAGTATCCAATCTACAGGAGGCGGATCTTCTCTCTCCTCCTGGTACATTTTCCAGAGGTCTAAGCTCACTAGTCGTTTGTCTAACATTTCCCCATATTTGCAGCATGCAAATATGTCGTCATGTGATGCAGGACTGCCTTTGATAGCGATCCCCCTTGTGGCCACAGCATGAACATCTTGTCCGCGGTTCCTTTAACCCATTCGGGAGTATACTGTCTAAGCTTGGGTGCGTGTTTTGGAAATTGCTTGTAAAGGTGTATAAGTGGAGTAATATACTCCATTTTGGCATGGCACTCTTTAACCGTCAATACTCACTGTTTACTCTTTGCAAATTATGCTAAATACTTTTTAATACAATAAAAACAGTATGAGCATGCACCAATCATCGCTGGCGCAAAACCTTTGATTATTTAATTTTTTACTTTAATCTGCTAAAAAATATAATGAATTCACGTTCATTAAATATAAGATTTCTCCTTAACAACTCTCACCTTTTATATCAACTTAGTTTTACCATTTGATCATTTTTTATACAATCACATAAAACAGACAGGCGGACAAACACACTCGGCAGGCCACACGTACCCTCGTCTTCTCTTATAAGACTAAGCCTGCCCCTACAATTAACCCTTCAGAGTTTGTACAGCCCTCCTTAGATTCGTTTTTAATCAAACCCATCTCCTATGTCATCCGCTATGAGATTTTAGGTGCTGTTCCTTCTGTTACATTCTTTAAAATGCAGGCACTTAGGCATACTCGTTATCGTATCTCCTCCTCACGATACTTCTTAATTGCTTGGCCTCCCCTCAAGTCAATTTTTACTCAATATTTAACACCACCTCCCTCTGTTACTCGTTTTCCCTTTTATCACTTTCTTCACCCACTGCCCATTCACTCTTTTGCCACCTCGCTCAGTTTTCTACTCACCATTCGAATCTTTCAACTTCTGAATCTCGGGATTGCATGCCTCCTGAATGGCCTCTTCAACTTTTCATCTGTTCAGCTTCCTGTAAACGCTGGTAGGGGTGTCTGCATGAAACCAAGGGGACCCGTCTAACCTGGCTTGCAAGACTTTGCGTTATTCTAAAAACCACTATCTACAGGGAGCCTTGTGTCCTTTCAGCCAAATGGCAGAGTGTGTGATATTTCCAGACCTCAAAAGCTTACTTATCTCGATGGATTATCTAACCATCAAATCTCTGCTACCACGTGAACTGGATTTCCCAGCACTTTAAGATGAGATAGCCATACCCTTGAGATAGATGGGGATGCTGAAGTTACTCAAACATCAATAATTGAAACAACTCAGGTAGCTGGCAAAAGGATAACTGTTTTAATATTAATTATCTAAAACAGGGAGTACAGCGGACATTAGCAGACTTCTCCGCGTAATGACTCTCTCGAGAATTCTCAAAGCATTTCATAAAAAATTAAAATTGTATAGTAAATATTTGTCTTGATGACGTTAACCTGCGTATCGCTAATGTCATCCTACATGGAAAAACTTCAAAACCTATGGGTCAATGTGATAGGGTCTAAACGGATCTTCTAGGTATACGATCCATACTCATTTTGGGCAGTGAAATAAAGTGATTTGCTTCTTAACATCAGGTGGAGCAACTAAGCCCTTCCCTAAAAATGTATCACTGGGAACGTCACTAAATAAACAACATCTAATTGGTTACACAACTATAGGACCCTCGATCATGCGGTCCTCTTTCATTGGTTACTTTTTAACCTCTGTTATACCTTCCCAACCTACGTTAGTACCTTCACGCAGGCTGAGCGTCCAGGTGCTGGAGAGCTCATCTTAACCATGCTTCCCACCGATTAGCATGACCATCCATCATCACCTGCCATCAATTAGAGCTTTGAACTCATCCTGGGAAATGTTGCTTGCTACTGAAGAATTCAGGGGAGTAAAGGCACACTCTGCCCTTGTGCGTAGGTGTGACCATCTTACTTGTGCAGCTTCTTATCCCTACTTGACTGAAGACCATGCATTTCAGTGTATTCAAATGCTATTCTTTAATAGACCTCTGATGTCTTCTTGTTTTTGTCCATGTCTTCTGAACAGGAGATTCGTTCTTTCACACGATTTGTATCCATGTTCTTGGCTCATCCAACCTTGCCTTTCTGAGTTTCGCCTGTAATTCACTTATTTTCTAACTGCGACAAAATGAAAAAGCAGCCTTCCTTCTTTTGCTCAGCACTGTTATCGTACATAGTAGAAATAGCCATCTTTTATTGACTCCTATATATAGATATTACATGGCCACAATAGTGGCCGTGTAGTTATGGTTAAGTTGCTGTTTCCATAGGAAGAGCACTTTTTGGACGGATTATAACTCTGCTCCCCCTGGACGAATCCTCACCAAACTTTGCCAAAAAAGTATATTGGCCACTCTGAACTTTTTTGCAAAGTCCATGCACACAAGACTGAAGTCATAAGCAGTGGAGTTACAAGTCAATATGG
This sequence comes from Ambystoma mexicanum, assembly GCF_040938575.1. NCBI lineage: Eukaryota > Metazoa > Chordata > Amphibia > Caudata > Ambystomatidae > Ambystoma > Ambystoma mexicanum. The sequence goes on from NC_090939.1 coordinate 513,012,070, forward strand.
GTGTGGTGGAATGTGCTAGTTGTGTTATTGCCCTCGTGTCTTAACTTCATGGCTGCAGTGAATGGTCCGAAAAGTAAATTTATAAGCAGCTAATTTACAAGACCCATGGTTTCCATATGCAGCGATGGTTGTGGATAGGAACTATACTCCTTGTACCTTGGTTGTAAGGCGTAGGTGGTAGGTTACTCACTGAAGATGGAAGGGCAGCCTACAGACACTGCAGAATATTAGTACCATAGATTAGATGTGTAGATTCCCATGTGAAGAAAATGCCTGCCAATATACTTACTCCTTACTTTGTTCAGAATCTACATACTTTTTTTTAATTGGCTATCGTACTTGGCGGAAGTATCACTTTTTCCATTTCTGTGATGAAATAAAAAGGTGTGTTAGTGTTTGCATTTTTTTAAAATTTACTACATTGCATAATAGACAGTTAACTTTTTTTGACCCTCATATTTAGTTTATAAACCAGTGTACTGTGCATTGTTGTTATGCACCAGCCATGGAAGTTATGCTATCGGTGGAGATACACCTAATATGGATGCTTTTCTATGTCCAGTTAACGGTCTAGCCTTCCACCAAGATGGCCTCCGGAGTGTATATACGCATCACCCACAGTAACAACGGTGTGTTGTATCATCGCGTTAATTTCTAACTTTGTTCGTTGCCCCTTTGCTCGTGTTATTCTGTCACACAGAAGACCTTACCTCCTCCTTCTTGCCTTAGCCTTTTCTCCCTTTCTGCAATCACTCGCGGTGTTACCCCTTTCAGGTGTATTACTCATCAGCGGTTTATTCTGGTAAGTTCACGGGAGTTTCTTTTCTCATTTCTTCGGTTTTCTGTCCCTTTACTTGTATTTTACTATCTTTCTAATTCTGCCTTATCTACTACCTTTTTTCTCATTTTCCTTCTTGTTCTGCCTTTTCACCTTTCCGAGGCTCTGTCTGCTTCCAGTTCCTCTACCAGTGCACTCTCTCACTGCTGCAATTATACTTCGGTGCCGCAGCTCCTGGTACCGCAGTTTCCTATGGAGCCGCTGGTTCTACGCACCGCCTGCCTTCTGCGGTGCCTGCCGAATCTTGCAGTTTCCCCAGACAACGTCTGCCTTCTGCGGTGCCTTCTGGATTACAGTTCTCCTCGAACAGTGTCTGCCTCCTGCGGTGCATGCTGGATCTTGTAGTTTCTCCATACTACAAGTCTGTTCTTGTCCTTTGATTGCTTTACATTCTTCAGCATATCTACAACCCCTAAAGGCCCTTTGTCACCACAGCGGGACTCACAGTTAACATATTGGATACTACTTTCCGACAGTAGAGAAGATCTGCTACACAGGGTTTTTTGCCAACGGCTTTTTCCCTGGAGTTTTGGGACTGGCTCCTGGGAGATCACTGGATTTGGTACCCATCCGGTCAAGGTGGCCTCCGAGGAGGCACGTCCTTATTTACGTCAAAAGAGAACCAAAAAGAAGAAGGAATCAAAGAAATACTGAAGAAGACAGGATTGGTCAACTTCTACTAGCTCCACCGGAGATTCAGGTGAGGAGGAGTTGGGCATAGAGAAAGGGGAAGTTGTAAGTTTTGACAATTGTGCTCAGTTTCTGTGTTTGCTTTTCTAATCCTTGGGTCTGGGGAAAAAAATCCTTGTCGGATTAAAAAAAACCTTAATTTCCTTTGGTATTAACTACTTCATTTTTTCCTTTCAGTGTTTTCTTCATCTTTCTGATCAATGTTATGTTTGTTGCCTTCCTGCCCATTTTTAACAACAGTTAGATACCTGTAGGCATATTCTAAATGTGCATTTGTTCCTACAGATTTGTGATACTCATTAATTTCTGTAATTGTTATATCCTGTTTCCTTCATCTTTCCCATTAATGTTTTCATTGTTGCCTTCCTGATGATTTTTAACAATAGTTAGATACCTATAGGCGTATTCTACCTGTGCATTTGTTTCCAACAATCTGTGATAATCATTTATTTGTGTCATGGTTCCAACCTGTTGGGTAGTTAGATACCTGTGGGTGTATTCTATCTGTTTGTAGTGTTTCACATACTTTGTTGACAATCTTGAAGTACACATTATTTCATAAATTTTGGCTTCAAGAACATTAAATACGCATTTGTTAGGTTCGCTGGTAACCTCTGCTTTAGAGTAATGGTGCTATCATTACATTCAAACCATTCATAATTCTTTTTAACATATGCAGTGTAGTGAACTGCATTGGTTGTAGCTCCTGCATGGTAGATTATTCCTACTGTTGTAAAGGTTTTCTTTCCAAGTGACACTTGACCGTGTGTGAATACAGTCAGTTTGCAGTTGTTTTTGGTGCCATATGCATTATAACATAGAAGCATAAGTATTATGTAGGCACTATGTGATTGTATTAGTAAGGTGGAGCGATTGTCTGAATTGCAAATACTACATAATCTGCCATGGTCTGCATTTTGTACAAGTTGCTGAAATGGAATGCTCTCACTATTTGGTATGGAAACATACACAAATCACTCATTTGGGATTTCTTCCTGTATCACTTTGCTACAGAGAGTGCATGCATGTTTCCACATGTACGAAATTTGGAAGATTTCATTTACATTTTCTTTTCCAATACTAATAGAATGTACATTAGAAATTCTTGTGGATCTTCTTGTGAGTTCATAGTAAATCTCACCATTCCAACACAGTCGTCCAATAGTTGCCTTACTCCGTGAAGACTGCATGCGTTGTCAGGATTGCTTGTTGCATGTCTATGCAGCACTAACATTTGCAAACACAAATGGTCTGTACTGTGCAGGTAAATATTGTTAACCATTAGTGGCAATTGAAATAGAATATCCATTGCTACATTTGCATAGCAATTTACCCCACTTTCATTTGTAAATTTGAATGGACCAGCAAGTTCTGTATCTGAGTGCATTTTTCGGTTTTTCTGTTGCTTCTTTGCCAATGTTCCTGGTTTACATTCCCTAATAGGTTCTATGTTTGTGGCAATTGATGAAACTTTAGCTTCTTTTGTTTTCTTTGCGGAATTTGCTGTTGCATTCTGTTGCATTTCTGTTTCATTTACTTTTCTTTTACCATGTTTCACTTTATCTGGAACAGGGTATATTTTCAGATGAGGAGTGTACAGTGAACACAATCTATTGTATTCTAGAATGCAAGGAATATCAGCTTTGACTTTACTTGAATCAAAGTTTATTAGCAATTGACAGTCAAGTGTACGTGAGAGTGATAATGCTACGTAGCTCATGCCTTCCTTAAACACTGTGTTTCCTATATCTATCAATACTTTTGTCTAGGGTAAGACCTTGGGATTTATGAATGGTAACTGCATATGCAAGAGTTAGAGAAAATTGCTCTCTACGTACATACATGTCTTTGAAGAGAAGGAATCAAGCAATTGAGCGTCCTATCCTTTTCACTTCTGAAACTTTATCAAAACTAATATTTACAAATTGAATGTTGCTATCACGTGGGTATGATTGAACGGCAACAACTGTGCCCAGTGCTCCATTAACTAGTCCTTGCTCTACGTCAAGGTTACGTTTAAGCATTCCTCTACAATTTAATGATAATTTCAATATTTTTTCCAGCCCAGCTCTGTTGGAGATTGAATTTTCTAAACTATTTAGTCTTGTTGTGGCTTGCTCACACATGGGTACTGTCATACCATGTACGTCTAGTTTGTCTGTGGTGCTAATTTCTATTATTGCTTGCATTTATTTCTTTAACATTGTTTCATTGAATTTGAAACAGCTTGCAAGAGTTGGCATTAAAGCCATACAATTGACATTTTTGTGCGCTATTTGTTCCATAACATCAGTTGAACCTGCATTATCGCCATAAAGTGCATGTATATGCCGGCTTTTCAATACAGCTTGTGCTTCTTGCGATAATACACCAACTCTAATACTTTTTAGGATGTTGGCATAAGTGAGATCTGCAGATTGCCGCATGTTCTCAGTTAATTCTCTGTATTGGATATGTTGCCAAGGTTAACATTACCTATGCTACCAACAGTTTTCCGGCAGAGTTTGTGGCCTAAGGTTTTAAAAATTGGTTCACCTTTCACTGGTGTCAATTGTAGAAGATCTCCGAAAACGATAATGTGTTACCCTGCAAAGAGTTCTTTGTTATTATTTTTAAGTACTTCTTGCGATCTGAGATGAATCAAAGCCAACATTAGGTTGGAGACATGCTCATTTCATCTATTAGTAGCATTTTCATTTGTTTCAATACTCTATGTAATTCCATTGCATCTTCTGCAGAAAGTTTGTAGTAGTCTAATTTATTTTGATACTGTACTGGAAGCAGTAGTAATAGGTGTAAAGTCACACCGCCTATGTTGTAGGCAGCTAAACCTGTGGGGGCTGTTACAACAGCTGACAGTTTGTTGTTTGTCAATTGTGGAAGGAACTTGCTGATGATTTTGATTAAGAATGTTTTCCCTTATTCAGCTTCACCACTGACCTACAGCAGTATAGGTTTGTAATTTTGGCAGATACAATCTTTATTTTCGTGTTGTACACCATGTACAATTTGTTTTGTTACTTCTTCAAAAATGGTACACTGATCGTTGTTAAGTTTTGCTTGTTGTACAGTTAATTCTTCTGTATCTTCTTGATATTGATAGATGGTGTTTTCTACTTCTGCCATAGCTACTTCAGCCTCATTTGCTATTAGTGGTTGTGCTAATGGTGCTTGACTTCCTGTTACAGAAGGTTTACTACTGTCGGAAGATTCTTTATCGAGTTGGGCCTGAAGTTCTACTTCCTGTTAGTGCTCATTGTGTAACACTGTTTTGTACTGCTTAAAGTTCACATCGTTGATAGTGCTTTCATTTGCTTTGAAAGCATCTTCATAGCACTCATAATTATCTAGTATGTCTTCCTCTTTTCTCCATGGTTTGAAAAGTTGTAACAGAGACATGTAATATAGTTCTTTCTGTTGAGGAGTTTTTGATGACAATTTCACATGATTAATTAAACTTCGTTTGTTAAGTTTCACTAAGCTCCCTTCACAATCGGTCACTCTATATCTACGTTTGCTTTCATCTGGTTTTACATTATTTGTGTATGCAAAGTTTTGAGCTATGTGGTATAGACACATGCTTTCCAGAGTGGTACTCCTGTTCGGATAGTATGTGTCCAGTAAATTGTTTTTTAGAATGTCTTGGCTGTTGGGATAATTTCTGGCAATTGTTTCTATGTCCTCATATGATTTTAGCACTCTTTTTCTAGATTTTGCAGGACCAAGACTGAGCCATACTATGTTGTCTGATTTTCCATACAAAGCAGTGCCAGTTAAACAATCTGCTGCTTCGTAGGCCCCACATTCTCTATGAGAGAGCATTTTTATGCCTAGGCTGTACAATTACTGCGCTAATGTTTTGTCGATGCTAGGTCATCCCAGAGGTGTTGAAGCTCTGTTATTTCTGCTTTTATTAAGTAGGCTGTAACATATTGTGCAACAGCAGTTGAATTGTCTGAAATGTACTGCACATCTATGTTTGCATTCCATAATAGGGCAATGATTGCATTGTAATCATTGATATATTTTGATTCTTTCCTTCTTTTATGTAATACGTGTTTTTAGGTGATTTACCTTTAACACTACGTCAAATTGAAGACATGAAGTTGTTTACTTCACCTGTTTCTGTAACTGGTCTAGGGAAACCAAAGCAGCATTTGGTGTAGTATTTATCATTTTTTTGTATTTGAGGCGGCAATATTCGCCACATTTGTGTCTTTGAAATTGTAAAATCTGCCCATGCAGCTCACTGTGTGTCTGTTGTGAAGGGATTTCACGTGTGACATATTATTGGAGAAACTGCAAAACAGTGCTATCACTGTTGTGCCCAAATTTTGGTGCACCTTTGAACCATAACAGCATGTGAATATGTGGTGCTCCTCTCACTTGATATTCTTTTCTCCAAAAGAAGTGTTGCACTTATCCAAGGGGAGGAACAGTTATATTGCAAATAAAGTGTAGCATTGCAATGAAACGATGATGGAAATATCTTGAGACATTAACTGGATCTAGAGAGCAAAGTTCTCCAGGTGTTAATATATCTATGTTGTTTTTGTTGCTGTTTGCTATGCGTAGGAACTCATGAAAATCTTCCCATGCATATTCTGCACAATTTAGCGTAACAAACCAAGTTGGTGGTCCAAGGTTTCTGATCATGCAACGCACGTCTCCGTGCCATCTGAACCAGTATTCCTTTGTACCACGCATGTTTGCAAATAAATGTGTTATACTTGATTGTAAAACCTCATCTTTTTCTTGTACTTTTTGTATTAACTGCGTAGCTGACATATTTCTAAAGTGCGTTCCAGATTTAAGAATGTGTGCAACTCGATAACATAGTGTTGCTAATTCACTTTCATAGAGTAGGTGGAATATGTATTCCACATTTTGTCTAATACTGGGATCTTGCGAATACATTCGTAATGAGCGGTATTCTGATGCCCCAATCTGAGTGGGTCTATCATTGTATCTTCCACCTTTGCCAGTTGGAAATAGCATTGGAAAAGCATGTGCTTCTATACTTTTTTCCCAAATACTCATTGGTGACCCTTTGGTTTGTCGCATTTGGTAAGTTTCTAGTGGATCATCTAAGCTTTCATTGGAATGCAATGGATGAATTGTGTAATGGTCCAAAAGAGTGGATACTGTAGCTGGATCCAGAAGTTCGAATTGTCCAGTTTCTGATGGCTCTTGAATTATTTCAGTTGTTTATCTTAAGCTTTCATCAATATATATTTCCTTGTAGTACTCATTATTGTCTTTTAGATATTGCAATGCTTGTCTAACTTTGTGTAAATCCACTAATTGTTGCCAAATGTTTTTGTCCTTTGTTGGTAATCCATTCACCAAGACTATTAAAGAATGCACTATTGAATGTTCCACTCCTACAGTGTGTACATTTTCCATTAGATCTAATGGCAAGTAAACTACTTTGCCACAAACGCCTTTCACTAATTCAGAGGAAGGTAATTTTGCTGTTTTTGGATGAAGGCGTCTAATTGCTTGAAATGGGTGAACTGTTTGAATTATTATGCTCTCATACAAATTGAGCTGTTGCAGGATTTTTGGTAATGGAAACAATTCCAAATTATTTGTAATAGCATGGGAAGGAGTGTGGTTGTTGTCTAATTTTGCAGTACAGTAACTGCAACATATTAGGCGTTCAGTTATTTCATATTTGTTTTCAGATAAAAGGTACAAAGCTAATTCAAACCATTTAGAGTCTTCTTTGTTTTTATTTTGTATGCTATGTCCATATTTTTTGTGTTCCTTTTGTAAAACGTTCTGCGGCAACACAAACACACATGGTTTGGTACTTCAGCCGTTTACCTTTTAAATTTTACTATTTCTTTTCTGTATGCGTGTAATAGAAGGTTGCTATGTGCAGAATTGTCGCTACTATGTTCTAAAACTGTTGCATTTTCTACGTGGTTCTCACTTCCAAAATACTTTTTCTGAATACGGTCCATTTCTTCTTGTAAATATTTGGGTGTACCATGCAGAAGAATGGTATTTAAATTGAATAATTCTGAAGCTGGACTTTTTGCATAGTATATTTTATACACTACATTTCTTACATTGGAATGATGTTCTGATATTCTTTTGACATCATGGAAGGTACTTTTGCAAATAGGCCCAGAAATGTAGGCTTATGAATGTCCTTTTAGTCCTGTGTCTTTTCGCACTGCACAAATATCCATATTTTGCAGCACTTTCATTTTACTTTTATCTTCACCTTTTACATATTGATTGAGGAACTGACGTAAAGACTTGAAAGCTTTGTTTGGAATGGCACACATTGATGTGCATGGCCATTTGTATACTGGACGGTGTGGTTCTGCTGAATCGAGAGGTAATTCTGAGTTTTCAGGAGATAGTTTTGTAAGCAGTGTTTCTTGTTCCGTGATGGTAGTATTGATTTTCTCATACCCTCATCCACTGCTATGGATGGCAATTGTGTTTGTTTGATTTTGTTTGTATGCGTCTTCATTAAAATATGGCTCTGTGGTTGTTGTGTGACTCCATTCACCACCACAAACATGAAATAAATTATTTTTGTCCACATTCCGTTTATTGCTGAGTTTCTTTTGTAGTTTGGTACTTAGTTTTGTTAGTGCTTTCATCCTATTTAACACTAATTTGAACAACTTCCTTTTGAGAAGGATTGCACTGTCCACGAGTGCTTGTAGAATTAACTTCCTACGTACGTTTTAAGGGGTGAGGATGATGTTCGTCCTCTTCTTAGTAGATTCTGAAGGACTCTATGCTGAAACATTTTTGCTAAAATACTTTTTTTTACTATGGGTTCTTCTTACACTATCAGGATTATTAGGAACATTGTTAGCTGCACTGGCAGCCGTTTTTTTGACACCATTTCTATGTTTTGTGACACTTTTTGATGCAGGAGGTACAGTTTCGGTAGTTGAGACTTCCTTTATTATGTTACCCAACTGCATTAGCTGGTTTGTACCATGATTCTCTACAAACTCTACAACAGGTGGATGCTTACATTGGGTAACTTTATTTTATTTTGCTCTAATGCTGCATTCCTTTCTACACAGTTGCTTTTTGGTAGGCATTCTTTGGTGTCTGTTGAGAAAAAATATATACTTTGGTCTGTTGTCCAATGTATGTGTGCAGTGTGCATGTGTGCATAAGTCTGATGGGAAACTCTTTGTCATGGTGTGTCAACATACAGTGAACTCTAACAATCATTTGGTAAGGCTACTTTACTGTTTGTAAACTACTACAATGTGCTTCAGATGAGAGTACCAAGTGGCCTACTTGTGACGAGAACCATTATTAATAACCGAAATGCCAAAAACTTGTTACAGCAACTTCTTTTCACAATCTCACATTCTTTGTTCAATAAATTAACATTTGTAGGTAGAATGGTTTACAAATCAATGCATGCTTTGGTGCCCAAAATAAACAAATAACCCACGCATCCTCTTTAAGGAGTAGTTACAATATAAAGGTTGTACTGTACTTACTTTTTTGTGCAAGATGACCAGGTTTCTTCGGATATGTCGTCTGCAGTTTAGATGCTGTTGATTCTCAGGAGAGTAGTCTTCACTGCGAATTAAAAAAACGAAATCAATTACTTTGTGTGTTTGCAGTAGTGATGATACTGCAGGCATTACTTGTGCTTCTTTCGTCATAGGATTGAACTTTCATATTTCAACCCAGTCCACATGCACATTTCACTTCTCTCTGTGCAGTCTTTGCATAGTACTTGCAATATGGTACTTGAAAGTCCTTCAAAATAACTAAATCTTTTAAGGGTATGGAAATGCCTTGTTCTTTACAAAGTGTACTATGCATAGGAGAGAGGTTTGTAAGCGAAAGGGCAAATTACTAGATGGGAAAACATTTAGTACTTTTTAATGAAAAGCACGATGTTGAAAAATCGGGAGATCCTCAGAAGGAAATGTCAGCACTACAATCGGGAGCGCTTACTTTTCTCATACGATCACATTGCAAGTAGCATTATTGTAGGTCGTACAGAGTTCAGAACTCCGCAATTTTCACATACAAAATTGAGGTCTGCCCTAAAAAGGCATGCTTGCAACGTATGTACAGGTTATGCGGAAGACAGTAAGCAGTCGTGCAAATTGTGAATGACAAATCTGCAATCTTGCACTTTAAAGGGGGGAGCGTTGTTATGTATTCCCTATGGACATTTAGCTGCATTATTTTGTCTAATTTAAATCATAAGGTTTCCACATGTTCTCTGATTAAAATATACATACCTGTACTCTATACTGATGCATGTGGACATGTATGGAGCTGTACGTAGAAATTTGCAATCCTTGCACAGTAGCTTGTGAAGTAGGTGCTTTGCAATGGTATGCGACTTCCATTCAGAATCATCGACAGTAATTTTGAAGTGTGCAATGTTGATGACGGAGTTCAAATTAGCGATGTTCTATGTGATTGGTGGATGATTGTGCGGCCGCTTAGTTGTGTCCAATGATGGACTCACTTTGGTACCGCTGTAGGAAGGATGGAAGGACTGGGTAAGAGTTACATGCTGCACGTAGGCAACGCTTGTCCGCTGGTAGGGCGTGTCACATAGCGGTTTCTACAGCAAATCCTGCATGCAAAGGTGCCTGTAGGCATCAGCCAATCAGATGTTCATATTACTCTTTTGTGTGGAAAGACGGTGCACACACTGAAGATGGCAGAGGTGGAGAGGGTCAGGGTTCTGATGCTTGGAGACATTTTTGTGCAAGGCTTGCAACACTATGCTAAGAGTAGGCATGTGGCACACCATTTCGATGTGCGAGGAGTGGAGGTGGTGTGGAGCGCTGACACTGATGCCAATGCTGCAGCAATTCTGCAAGTTTGTAGATACATGCGTAGAATGACCACTCCTCATGTGGTAATTTTGCACTATGGTGCTTGCCATTTGGGATACCTGACTTCACGTACTTTGTTGGCAGATTTGCCACAGTTGGTTGAAGCACTCATGACCATCTTCCCAACACGAAAGTAATTTTTTCTGCTTTACTCCCGAGAGTACAATGGAACAACACTTCTGTTTTCTGTTCAGATCAAAGCATCGGGAGGTGTATCAACAATTGCGGTATGTGTGCATTCATGCTACGAGTTGGTATGTTTTTTTGTAGCCACGATAACATTGCTCCAAGCAATGCGCATTACTTTGAAGGAGATGGTGTTGCGCTATTTTCTTTTTCGATGTTCTTTTGGAACATAAGGCTTGCTTTAGAGAAGGTTCTGTAATGTTTGCAAGAGTAAAGCAAGGACAAAAAATACAAAAAAATACATAAAATACCAGATGTCTGTATGGTATCTGGCCAAAAAAATAAAAAAACGGCTCTTTTCAGAGCCTACCTTAAAGGGGAAAAAGCGGAATAGTACTTTAATGTACCGTCGTCATGCTCTGATCCTGTACATGTCCGTGAACATGGCGGTAGTTAGCAGCCAGCACATATCACCACAGGGTGTTCAAGGGTGGAGCTGCATGTAAATGAGAATGAGCGGAGCTAGGGATTGGTCCATAAAGTTCAGTAGGTGTGTTCTGACTGACATACTTTAGTAAACTGTCTTGTCCCTCACAGGAGACCACACAGCCATGGCTTTCTATGCTAGAAAACAGATTATCTGGATTTTGGGAGACTCATGGATACATTGGTTGAAGGTGCATGCAGAAAGCTGCAGTTTATCTACAAATCTTGGATTTCCACATGTGGAAGTGCACTGGCATGACGTGCGTGGTATGAGATGGCTGGACTTGGTACCTCTTTGTGTTACTTTACTGACAGAGCGTCCTCCAGATATACTGATCATTCATTGTGGAGGAAACAGTTTAGGCCATGTATCTGGAATTTCTTTGCAATTTGCAATGAAGGAAGGACCCGCGAAGCTCATGGACATGTTTCCAAATTGTCAAATACTTTGTTCCGTTATTGCCCAAAGACAAATATGGCTGCGTTCTTCTGCATTTGGTCCACAAATAGAGAAAGCGAGACGCAATGTGACTAAGGCTGTGTGTGCATTTTTAAGAGGTGTCGGCATGTCCTCTTTCCACAATGAAAACATTTTGTTTCGCAGCACTTTCATTTTCTGCAGAGATGGAGTCCACCTCACGCATGCTGGCAATCAGATTTATCTTCACAATGTGCAAAATGCATTGCAACCTCTTTTGCAATCACACTAACCTATCTGTCAATCCGTTTTCCCCAATCCACTGTTTTTCACCCACACAACACACCACCGAAAGGCTCTTTTCAGAGCCTCCACTTACTCTCAACGTACACTTTATTGCGTTTGCTCCACTTGCACCCTCCCTTGCACGACTGTCCGCAAACTTTTTCAGAACTCTGCAGGGGTCTACGGCCGTCACTTCATAGTTCTTTTGTTATACTGAGAAAGGCAGCTCTGAAAAGAGCCTTTTCTGTGATTTTTGTTGTTTTTACGTTCATTGCTTTGCAGCACACGGCACACTAGGAGAAGAGGCGAAAGGAGGGTAAAGAAGGGACACCAGCCACAGGGATAAAAAAGGGCAACTGAACAGAGAAAGATTTAGGGTGAGCTTAATTTAGGTCAGGAGCAGATCATTTGGTGCTCGGTGACTGCAGCCTCAAAAGCACTTTGAAAACTCTCCCCCCTGCAGAGTACTGCATCACAATACGTGCACACTACTGTCACCTTTGAAAGGTAAGGGTCAACAGCATTGTGAATGGCTTGTGAGGCAGCTGGAGGGAGGCGCTCCCCCACAGGAGTTTCTCTTGTGGTGGGAGGATCGGATACCGGGGATGCAGTGGAGGAACTGAAATGACTACGCTCTTCACATGGCACCACCTTGCGAATGTTCGCAGTGTGGAACGAAGTGAGGTGTCGCTTACGCTCCAAATCTCCCATGACTCAACACCACCTCACACTGGTTACACTTCACCAGGTTCGCATAAACGGAAAACAACCGCCACACCCACAACTCCTGCCGAGTGCTCCTAGTGCGGAGTTCCTCCACTTCATTCTCTTCCTCCTCTTCTTCCTCGATCTCTACATCCTCACCCATATATCTCTCTGCAGGCCCTTGGTGAGGTGGTGGTGGTGGTGGGTTTGGGGGTGGTGCAGAGGCTAATGACCCAACAGCAGCTATGGAAGCCATACCGATTAGTTTCCTTTTGGTCACTACAGCAGTAAAGGCAACACACCTCAATCTGCTATAGCTAGAAGGACAATGAAGATGCCCTCGGGGGTGTGGCCTTTAGTAGGGGTGCATGGGTGTGCCTCGTGACTGTCTTCATCCCTACAAAGCGGTACACAAATTTTACACAGCAAGTCCTGAGGTGGCCTATTGTTTGGGATGTATGAAATTACATTTTTACACTCTACAATACTTTGCCTTGTGTCTACAAGTTCAATTGTATTGTTGCCGAAGCACACCAACCGTGGAAATTAGTCCCCACGCTCAGCGTAGGTGCGGTCACATGATGATGTCCTCAACACATCCGCCCCAGTAATGAAAGTCCCCTGGACAGCAAATGCAAAGAATCAAACGTGCGCATGCGCACAAGTGTCCTACGGACAGCGTTCGGGTTCTCAAACTACTTCAAGGTGCGACACAAGTGAGACGAACAGTTAGGAACAGGCGCGATGTTCCCAATACTTACGTTTCTACTGCGCATGTGCACACATGCTATGTTCACTGTACGGACAGTTCCAGTGTCTTTAGGACAACTCCATTTTGTTTGCCTGCCAACTTGCCGGCCACCGTGCCTGTTCTATGGACGGCACCATTTTGGCTGCGCCCGACACGGACCTCAATACTGTCCTTCACACACTGCCATTTTCCTCATTTACACCCATTCCGGACATCTGGTGTTTTCTACAAACATATATTATCTCGTTTCCAAGCGGTACGCCGCGGTAGTATATTCCTTGGACACCCCTTTCTGTTTTTGTACACACAATTTCAACAGATGGTGCAGTCACACATCACATCAATCTTACTTGACATTAGACAGCACCCACAATCCATTCCTTGCGGATAGATCGAACAGGCGCGCTGTTCGCAAACATTTTATGTCTTTTTAAAAAATAATTCTACACACAATCTCTTTCTCTACAACTACTGTACAAAAACATTTCAAACACACACACACACGCACGCACACATCAATCTAAAGAAATAGCGGGTGAAGCGGACACTGAAACAAATATGGGGGAAAAGGGATGGATATTTCGTCAAAACATCTATTTTCCTGTTCAGGTTTTGGGGATGGTTCACACAGATGGTTCACACAGTCCTCCAAAAACTCCCGTAAACTTTGAAAATTGTTGTTCAATATGTCAATTCTCTGATCTATCCTTTTAATCCTGTCTTCTTCTGTTTCGTTTGTTGGCCTTTCTTCTTTTCTTTGCTGGTCTGTTGAAAAATAAAAAATACATAAGTTGAATGCCTCTAAAATACTGGTCACTATTTAGCATATGCAGAGCACTCTGTACCATTATTGTCGCTGTCTTCAGACATTTCCTCATGTGGGAAATACTCCTCCAGCCACTGCAAAGTACTAGCCATTTCTGAGTCAAAACATCAGAAAGAAATTATTAATTCTGCACCACATACCACAAATAAAATCACCCATATAAAAAAATGACCTGCACTCACTCTCTTGCTGTAATGTCCCTTTGTCCTACTACGTCCGTCCACTGTCGTTCCAGGCTGCCGAGTTTCTGTGAAGTGATTAAGCTGGAGGCATCCTTTCTTTTTTATGGCACCATCCACTTTATTCTACATGGTTATTAAATGTGTCATTTTCTTTTCCCAGCTTCAGGTTTCCATATTTAATTATTACTACTTATAATATCTTTATGTCCTTCTTCTACGTTGCACATTTTTTGTGTAAGACAATAGTACATTTTCAGCTATCCCCCGCCTCTTTGGGGATTGTTGATCCTGTCCAACCCTGTCCGCAAACAAGCGCTCAGTCTGTCCCTTTCCAATATCAATAGGGAGGGGGTTCTGTATGTTCTATGTTAAATGTATGTCAAGTACGTAGATTATACTACATATCTCTCAAAATCACATGATTACAGTGTATATTCTGCTCAACAACTTCATTGCCACAATTTCATGCCTATACAATTCCCTACAAAAAAAACTTTGTTACGGGGACCTTATGGTTAAGTTGCCCTCCCAATATCCAGTGAAATTCACTACAAACAAACATTGTTGAGGGGACGTTATGGTTAAGTTGCCCTCCCAAAAACCAGTGAAATTCACTACAAAGAAAGATTTGTTGAGGGGACGTTATGGTTAAGTTGCCCTCCCAAAAACCAGTGAAATTCACTACAAAAAAAAGATTTGTTGAGGGGACGTTATGGTTAAGTTGCCCTAACAAAAACATGTACACTTCACTAAAAAAATACTTTCCTCCTCCCCTTTATGCTTCAAATTAAAACCGAAAAACCCCTGAAATTCGCCAGTTATGGCAAAGTAAGCCCCCAACCCTGCCACCACCCCTGTGCACTGCTAACACTAACACCCAGACCATGAAAGATGTCATCTCAAATGTGAATGCTGACATCAATGACGACATCACTTGTTTAGCCCCTTTCTTTTCCTTCCCTGCCATACATATATATGCGCATTCAGTAAAACAATTTCACTAAAGGAATGTTATACTTCATAGTGCAACCAAACACCACTGCACATTACCCCATTATAGTAAGCTTAGCAACCATAACTCGCACCATCTACTTGCATTGCTAAGACTAACACCCAGGACATCAAAGATGACATCACAAATATCATTGATGACAGTTTAGTGAATAGTGTGGCTAAACTGCACACTGTGACAAATCTGGACAATTTGTCCCTGAGGCTAGGTCGGTGAGTCCGTTAAGAAAGACCCTTCATAGGGGTCAGGGGAAACAGGGCCTCGCTGGGAGTTACTCCCCTCTAGGGGACAATGACTTCCAATCCTACAGAGAACTCTGTCAGCACATATAGGAATAGAAGAAACTGATGTTACTTCTGTTTTGCACATCCAAAAAACACTGACATTGCTTTTATATCATTGGCTCAAGGTAGTGCTGACATCCCCTTGAACTCAGCAACTGACAAAAAGCAACACACCCCTTTGCAGTACGGCAGTGAGAATAAAGGGACAAAGAACTTTGAATGGAGAAGGAAGAATTCTACGCAGAGGCGTGCCTCTGATGT
Source organism: Ambystoma mexicanum (assembly GCF_040938575.1). Classification (NCBI taxonomy): domain Eukaryota; kingdom Metazoa; phylum Chordata; class Amphibia; order Caudata; family Ambystomatidae; genus Ambystoma; species Ambystoma mexicanum. The sequence continues at coordinate 513,027,795 of NC_090939.1, forward strand.
ACAGATGTACTGGAGGGGCGAAGCCGCGCTACACTGCATTTTGTATGACATTGCAATTTACTGCTCTTATAATATGTATGTGCTGTTGGGCTTTGCAACAGGAATGCGCTGAGTTAAGCCGGTCCTGACTTCCCCAATATGCTGAATTCAAGGGTTTTGTGGGTTTACGTTTACTCAACTTAACTGCACTTCAACTAAATGCATTTCCTTTAATTTCAAGGATTTTATTATACCAAAGTTTGTTTTCATTCCTCCGGCCGTGCCCACTGTATAATTTTCAGCGCCACGACCCATGGCCTTCAGCCGTGCCCACTGTATATTTTTCGGTGCCACTGACATTTGGCCATTCCTACTTTCAATTTTTCAGCACCATTGTTCATGGTCTTTGACCTTCGCCCGTGCCAACTATATATTTTTTGTCACCTTTGGCCATGGCCGTTTATCAGAATAAATGGCAACACAAATGCTTCCCTGCCCTCCCAGACCCTCACCAAGTGCCACCCTCATGTGTGCCTTTTTTTCCCCCAACACCCTGATGGCCCTCTCACCTCCCCTGCCCTCTCCCATTTCCCCCACAACAATCGTTATTTCTGTGATGCAGTTTCAGTTGAAATGTCGGGTAGCCACATTTATTCCCCAGGTCATACCCAAGGGTATGTGAAAAATGTTGGAGCCTCATGTTGCAAACTTGGTCCCTAGACCCCCTCCAACTCCCAATTTTCACTTGGTATCCTCTTGCCTCCCCCTCCCCACCTGTGGCCTGATGGTATTTGCATGTCTTTTTTACCTGCAAATGGAGTTTTATTTTCCGATACCATGGGGTAATCCATGTGGTATAAGTGTGGGTATCTCTCGCATGGAGAAAAACAATGGCAGCTATTTCATTTATAAACACCAAGATTCTCAATGTACCCTCGTATATATAGCTATATACTAATTAAGGAGAAGGGGGCACCCATTCTCCATCAAATATTTACAAAAACCTGATGGAATAACCCCAAACCACAAAAGGATTGTGAGTATACGCTTTGTGCCCAAGTTGCTTCAAACCTGGTCCAAAACCATCCTGCAGTTTTGGTTGTGCACTGCAGCAAAAATGTACATTTCTTGTCTATGGAAAAATGAATGGGGACTAGGCCAAAAGTGCTCTTTTTTTGTTTTCTTGATAACTTTAAAAAAAATGTATTTCCTATGTACCTCTGGCTCAACTTAACTATAAGGTGGCGACCGCCGCCCAATAATATTGATATCTATATCTGTCAATAGGCTAGTGCGACCAGGTGAATATGGGTCCACTGTTCATCCCTTTTACTAACCCTGAGTTTTCCTTTAATATATTATTCGCAGCAGCTGTTAAGTCATGAAAGTGATCACTTTCTTAAAAATGCAAATTGCATGCAGGGGAACGAAAACATTAGCACTTGGGTTCCTGACATGCAATTGTACACATTTTTTTAATTTTTTTATTGATTTAGCTGATTTCTCAACTTTACAATTTATATAAAACGTATTCCATAATTAGATTTATTATTACAAACATCATTTAAAATAAAATTGCATACATGATTAAGAACATTATTAAAAACATAATTAAGAAGCAACAACATGACGACAGCACAGTAAAACAAAACAAAACAAACCAGAGTTTAAATGCATGAATGACCAATCAAATAGAGTACAGACATTTAGATGCTCAAGATTGTTCACAAGTCAGCAGCGTTTTGTGCACATCTGAGAGCTGCAGAGCACTAAGGAAATTAGTTGTTGTTATGCATATACTCATATTAGTTGTTGCGATTATCGTAGCCCACCTATGTTCCAGGGGAATGCTTGCAATTGTGACCATGGGCCTCATTAGGACCCAGGCGGTAAGGGGTTTACGGCGGCGTAAACAGCGCCGACCCTTACCGCCTGATTCTGAGGTCCCTTAGCGCCATGGAGATTTTAACACCTGCTTTTAGCAGGTGTTAAAATCCATGGCGCTAAGGGACCTTGTTGTTAATTACGCCACCGTAATTTACGGTGGCGTAATTAACGCCTTCCCCACTCCCATTATGCCCTATGGGGCAAAAATGGGAATGGGGAAGGGTAAATGGGTTAATGGGGACTTACCGCCCCACTCACCTCGGAATGGGGCGGTAAGTCCGCCAACCACCATGGCGTAAAAGTAGTTTACGCCATGGTGGTAAAGGTACGACCCAGGCGGTAACTTACCGCCTGGGTCGTAATGAGGCCCCATGTGTTTAGCAAAATATTTATTTCTCACAACAGAGAGCGCTATACAATCTGTGATCAGATGTTCCAGTGTTTCTTTGTGTAGTGCATTAACACAGAATCAGCTAATATTTTCACCTTGGCCAATCAGTTTTCTTTGGGCCATAAGATCACGGGTAGGCCATAAATTCAAACGTAACCTTAGGATAGCAGACTGTATTTGGGGATTAGGAGCCTTACCCAAATATGGCTCTGCGGTCCCCATTTTCTTTTCACCAAAAAGTTGCTGATCAAAATGTTTAAAAGTTAAACAAGTGGATCGTGTATTAATCCAATCTTGAAGAAAACATTTTTTTTGGCTCTATCTGGGTCATTGATCAAGATTTCCAAGGTAATATGAGCAGTTGCCATTATTTCCGCAACATAGCTATACCACTCTTGTACAAAAGTGATGCTTAGATGTGAACATGTACTTGGCAAGTATTGTTAGTAAAGAATTAGACTTGAAATATGTCAAAAATGTGCGCAATAAGGCACAAAGTTGCCACTGATATTTGGCTTGTAGAGAAGTGGGTCCTAACTCGTATCTCAGCCATGATCCTGGGGTAGACCGAGGGACATTTAAAATTGTGCGCCAGTATTTGGCTTCAAGTTTGTTCAGAAAGTTGCATTTGATAATGGCAGTTGCTTCTAACCCATATAATAGTGTGGAGTAATTTTCTGACGCCAGAAGATAACTGCTGGCCAGATGGAAAATTTTCTTGGTCTGAGATATGGCAGAAGTAAGCTTATAAATAATGATTGTCATTTGTGATTGAGCAACAGGATGACCATCAAATGCCAGACCCAAATAGATGTAATTTGGCACAATTGTAAGATTAACATTTTTAACTTTCCATTCCATTTTATTTCTTGATGAACATTTAGGTGCATACATAACAACCTGAGATTTCTCTATGTTAATGACAAGCTCATTTTCATCAAAATATTGTGTTAAAGCAGTGATTAGTCGCTGGAGCCCAAATGGAGTCTTGGATATTAAGACGAGATCGTCAGCTTACCACAGAGCTTGTATTGTCACATTATTCATCTTGGGTGAGTCAGTAGCAATATTCATAAAAGAGAATCTTGCACTGTGGATGAAGAAATTGAAGAGGGCCGAAGCAAGCGTGCAGCCTTGCTTCAGCCCTCTTGCAGTGCATATTGCTGATGATAGAAGACCAGCCATTGAAAGTCTAATTTGTACTGATGCGCAAGAATGCAGTTGATAAATAATGTCGACCAAGCTTGATGGGCAATGCGCTCCAATGAGTTTGTCTATTAATTTAACCCTCGAAACCGAGTCGAAGGCAGCTTTCAGGTTGATGAAGGCAAAATAAATTGGAACTTTTGAATTGTGTGCTTGTTTTTTCCATGCATTCAAAGTGAAAAGGTTTATCGCCGTCCCTATACCTGCGAAAAAACCTGTTTGATTAGGGTCCCGTTGCTTGAATTCGTCCAGCCATTGATTGAAGTCACGCAAGCCAAGGCATGCTAAGATTTGACCTGGCGTATTGAGGAGAGCGATGGGGCGGTAATTAGCAGGCAATCCTCGATCGCCCTTTTTTAAAAATAGGGATAAACAGGGATGTTCGCCATGAATCTGGGATCTTTCGAGTTTGCAGAATATGTTGATAGATATTATTCAATATGATGGCCCATTGCTTTGGATGTTCTTTTAGCATGAAGTTTGTGAGGCCATCTGGACCTGTTGCCCGTGAACTCGAGGATTTGCTAATAAGTTCTTCAATAATATATTCTAAACAGACCAACCTCCATGGTGAGTTGGGTTGCATGATGTAATTATAGGTTTTGAATTTTTCATCCATATATAATTTGTAGAAATGTGTTACTCAGTTAGTTTCGGAAATGCCATTCAGCTGCAAGTCCACTTGGTTTTGGCTTGTTCTTTCATTTAAAAGCATCCAAATTTGTGAGCTATTTTTCCCCGCAATTCAAGATATAAACATCTTGCTGTCTTTTTGGAACATATTTGCCTTGTACGCACAAATCCAATTCCTATATTTACATTTGATGGATTGTCTGGCTTGTTTTCTTCCCTCAACCGGCAATGTGATGACGGCTCTCAATGCTTTCTTATGGTTTGTTTTCATTTGTTGAAGATGAGAATCATAGGTGTGACAATGAGACTTTGTACGAAGATCTTGTGAATTAATGAATGTCTTGGTTCTGAATGGATCTAGAGTGCCTACATATAACTCACAACCAAGCTCAGCCTCATGATTTTGTATGGTTGTATTCAAAAATTCTAATTTGTCAGTTGTCCACCGAAAACAGGTTTTTGCATTGTTGATAATTAGGTTCCTTGGCATCCATTTGTGACAATCGGTGGGGGATTCAACACCCCAGGGCCAGGTTAAAATTAGCATATGATGGTAACTAGTAACCTGTTTTAGGAGTTCAAATTTTGTCACTTGCATGAAAAGATTTTCCGATAGGAATATATAATCGATGATGCTTTTCAAATTTCCTCTCTCCCAGGTTGGTTGAGCCGGAATATCTCCTGGCAGTGAGCCATTGGCCATTCGGAAGCATCCATCTTCCATGAAATTTTTCAATCTTTCAATACCTTTTAAAGTCAATTTCTTTTGCAAGACTCATGCTATTGAGGTTAAAATCACCTACTATTATGGTTGCCATGATGTTATCTGTTTTGACTATGGTTTCCAGTAAGATAGACATGTCTTTATAGAAGACATTATCAGCAACAGTCACTGGGTTTCTCTACAAGTTGATCAATGCCAGATTTTGCTTGCCATTTGAGATTTTAACCAGCTGTAGAAACTTATTTGGTGACATCCAAGGCTGTAGCAGAAGTCCCGCACTTGTTTTAACTGCAGCCAACAATCCTGCCATGGGTCTGCCCTTAACTGCAGGTATTGCGGGTGCCAGGGAAATTTCATGGTCATCCCAACTTGGAGATTTTATCATCCATGTTTCCTGGAGGGGTATGCTATCAAATTCATTAAGGTCTTTATTTACAAATGACTGCAGGTGGCAATTCCCTCTAGAATTCCAACTAAGTAGAGAGACAGTTGACTTGTGTGCATCTGGTAATGGTTATGGTTGTTGTGGATGATCACATAAGGCACAATGGCAATTTTGTTGGAGCCTCTGTATTGGTTGGATCTGGTTTCCCTTAGATGTTAGATCCTTAGGCTGCACGAGTAATCGTTCCCGATCCTGGGCTATTGTATACATTTGCAAGGCTGACAGTACTTGTGAAGAGTAGAACAAGGCCACATTGTCTCTACTCTTCCCTGTTACGCTTTGTTTTGCCCAAAAAAACAAACACTCTTGCAAATTACACTTTGTGGGCTGCTTTTATTAATGGATGTCTGTGGAATCCACCTGATCCTTAATAGGTGCAAATGCAACGCGGATTGCACAGGAATCCATTGGTATCAGACCTGCATGGAAATCCCATCCAGGTGTAAAACCTGGTGCTCTTCCAAAACAGAGGGGGATATCAAAGCAGAGATGCCAACTCTCCTTTGTCCCTCCTATTGCGTGGGAGGACACAGAAATGTGCTGGGACAGAAAGCAAAAGTGTAAAGATATTACACCTTCATGTCACGCTTTTATTTAGCACCCTTTTTAGTGGAAAATGAAACCCTAGTCTAATTTTTGAATTGAGGTTAGCCAGCACTAAAAAATGCCCTAATGGTATAGTGTTTACATGAAACCCTAGGAAAGGAAAGGTGGTGTCATGGTTAACGTGGACTCATCTGGTCACTTTACCAGCAGGGTAATGCATGGCATGAATGGATCGATGGGGGAGAACAAAAATAATGTGTTAGCAATCATGCAGCTGGAGACTAAATCGAAGTAACAGAAGCACCAGGCAAGGGAATGGACATAGTCTGTCAGTCCTGCTCCCCTTTAAGTGTTTATGTACAACAGTGATGCTACAGTTTTACCACATCATGAATAGAAACAAGATGAAAAAACAGATATTTGTAAGATGCTATTGTACTCTATGTTCTCTGTCTCCCCCTCTTTGTCTCTCAGTCTCTCTCTAAAAAGCATTAAGTCATTGGAAATAAATGCAAACACATCTTTCGGTTCCAAAAATCTATTTCTTGGGTGTTACAAAATGTTGTTGTGTAGGTCCTTGGAGGTTGCACTGTGAAGCGTTGTTGCATACTCTCTCTCCATTTCACTCCCTCTCTTTCTCTCTAGCACCAACTGTGATAACACGGCAGCTGCACAGAGCCCTGAGGAAAAAAAAAACTCAGCCTGCTGCAGGCTGTTTGTCATTGGCAGAAGGAGTGCAGTGGCACGAAGGCTGGTGGGCCGCAGATCAGCAGGCATCCCAGTGGAACCACTCTGCACAGCCGTCAAACGACGGGAGAGCGCGAGTCCCACCACAGGGCCTTCTAGTCGGGAGGCCACGCTTACGTAACCCGCAGCCATCCATTATGAGCGAAGGAGCTCTCAGGCTAATCTATTGATTGAGGGAGACAGTGGAAATACAGCAGGGGGGAAGCAAGACTCTCGTCCATTAGGGCTGCTGCTCTGCGCCAATTAGAAGGAACATCCAATCTTTACTCAGCAGCCATCATCGGGCATTCGGCGGCCAGCCCTGAAGTACTGGCATTCAGTCTTGCTTTCCTCACTCCCTTTCAAAACTTCATTCCCACTCCCAGATACAACAATTAAAGGCATGAGAAAACCGGGGCAATGATTCAAAAGCATAACATGCATTGGGAGTGTGGAGTCTTGAGAAATAATGTCCTTCTGTACGAGTTTGATGGTATTTCTGCCAGACTACTGCCAAAATTGATTACCGTTGCTACGATTTGCTCCTGTGTGTTTAGCGCGGGATTCCATGTTGCGGAATGGTGGTGCAAACCCCAGTTTAGGAGTCTCTAGGACTTCATGGGGTTTTTGGTGGAACTACTGTCTCCGGTAGTTACGCCACTGTGATTCTGGCACAAAAATGTGTGGTAGGGTAGCAGATTCACCTCCAGCTTTGTGCTAGAGGTAAATCCTCCTACCCTATCGTCAGTCTCGTAGTTTGGCTGTGCGGGAATGCGGCGGAAACGGAATTACTGCCGCATTACGGCCAATGTTTCCCACAGCACCGACCTCGTAATGAGTCTTGATGCCCAACTACACAGTGGCGGAATGGATCCATGGGTGGACTATATTTGTTTCAACACTGTATCAGTTTCAACACTGCACGCCACACTTATTGCAAAGTCACACAAAAGGAGACTCAGTCTCCATTTCCTTTCTAAGAGGTGTCCCTAAAGAAGGGTTAAAGAGGGCAATTTGCCATGCGCCCTATTTACAGCTTTACTACATTTCTGGCTCCAAAAAAGATGTATAAACAGACACAATAAAATCATGATGCTTCCTCGTTAATGACCGCTGATTGTGTCTGATAGTCCTTCAAATTCCTTTGATTCTTAAGCGCACTGATGCCTTCGGGCGTGCTACGCTCACATAACATAATAGTGCTGTTCTGCAGCAGATGCATTAACCCACTGAGACATGCTACTCAGAGGCAGCCCTAGGAATTATCTTTAAAACCCTATGCATTACACATATGTGCATTGTCAAAAAAAGCACCTAAATATATCAATAATATAGTCTCAATTTTTGGCTCTATTGTTTGTTTATTACTGCCACGCTAATACCGCCAGTGGTAGTAGCGCCAAAACTTCCCCATTGGGCCCAATGGGGAATGGGAAATTCCTGAATGGGCCCGATGGGGAATGGGGACTTACCGTTCCACCAAACCCCTGATCCGGCACAAATAGTGCCAGGGGGTTTGGCAGTAACGCTAATAGCCTCGGCGGTAATACCATCATGGATACCGCCAAACTCGTGATGAGGCCCATTGTCTTTCATTAGGAGACTTTCATTCTTGGAAGTGCAGTTATACAACCCACAGGCCATTTTTGTCTAGCCTTGTATTTTATGGTGTTTGTAGTTTTCTATTCATGATGGTGTAAAACAACAATAACATCATACTTTTTTCTGAACATATTTCCATCCGGAAGTATATATTTGTCTGAGTACTTTATTATGATATATGTGGTTTTCAAGTAATTATTTTTAACAGAATATTGATGGAAAATAAACATGGTGGTAAACACTCATGCCAAACAGACCTTTCTAACTACAGTGCAATCCGGAAAAAATGCAGTGCTTGCAACTTAGCATCATCATATTTCAATGATTTCCATCCAACTGTCCAAACCTAATTACTGCTGGTTTATTCACACACACCCTCGTTTATATGAATTATTATATCATCCTCGATTTCATGCCAAAACAGGGCTTATTTAATTCACATGAGATCACCTGTGGATAAGGCACAGAAGGATAAACTGATTTACTCAGGATCAGACACTTGAGTTAATTGATGAAGCCATGATGTAATAATGCCAGTCAGCAACTAATTGACTACATATTTTCTCAGGTCTAGTTGGTAGAAATGATTTATTTTAATCAGTGAATTCCAAGAATGCTCTGTTTCAAACAAATTCCATGAAAAGTGACACATCATAATAAACCAATTTGACAACTATGTAATTCCCTGTAGAATTATTTCAAGTAAAACAAGTATAATCGCAGCTCTACCCGCATCCCTCCTTGATGGAAGAATACAACTTCCAGAATGCATGGCACTGTGTTTCAAGTAACTTGTCTATTGAAGTCACAGGTATCCTGTCAACACTGCTCTTTTGGGCAAGTAAATATAGTGATGGCCATGTCATTTCACAGCCTCCCATTTAAGGACTCCACTATTCTGCTTACTATACCCCTGGTTTCTCCACCTCTCCTTGATGCTGTGGTAGTAAGCGGTAGCGAAGACGATCAAAATACTTGCAACTCATTGAACGCTATGCTAGCAAGATAGTTCAGGGAGTTGAATGTTCCTTGACACCTTGGTGTCCACACAGAATACAGGTTTCTATTCTTTTAGGGAATCCAAACATGATTACTTTCTGGGCCTGCAAAAACCCAAATTTTTCACTATATAAACCAATAAGCAACCCCAGGCAGCAAAGGTACCAACAAGATTTATTTTGGTACAGCTGTGCACAAATTAACAAAGACATTGGCATAGTATCACTGTCCCAGAAATGTGGCCACAGAGCAGAGAAACAACAGTATTTTGGAGTGTTTTACACACTGAGCCTTATATATAGAAGAAACAGTAGTATAATTGTAGGCATTAACATTAACAAGGAACTTCCAAAAAGAGCAACCTCTGACCTCAGAGCGCATGGCTTTTCAGCATCATTCGAGACCTCTACAATTCTGCATGGCTCAACTGCGTTACCAACCACTGTCTTGATTATATCTTTCCCAAACAAGTAATACGACTTGGCCCTCCACCTGCTACTACCTGCGAGGCTAAAAACCTTGGGGTCATCTTCGACTCCACACTCTACTTCTCTCATCACATCTCTGACGTTTCTAAGAAGTCACACTACCAGCTGCACCTCCTCAGAGGTATTATACATTTCCTCTCCTTCCCCCAGAAACTCATTGTCTCCAGAGCTCTGGTTCGCTCTAGAATGGACTACTGCAACAGACTCTTACTAAATCTGCCTGCCTCTATTCTCCGCCCTCTGCAACTTATCCAGAACAGGACTGTGAGACTTGTCCTTGGCCTAAAGCCCAGGGATTGTATCTCTCCAGGACTGAAATCTCTGCACTGGCTCCCAGTGGCTGCGAGGATCAAGTTCAAAACCCTCTGCATTGTCCACAAGGTGTTCTGGGGCCCCAATACCTTCAACTCCCTCTTCTTAAATATCTTCACTCTCGAGCACTTCGCTCAACCGCCTCCAACTCCCTTATGGTCATTCCGTTCTCCAAGCAACACGTTGGTGGTAGATCTCTTTCTTCGGCTGGGGCCTCCCTCTGGAACAACCTCCCTGCCTCCCTGAAACTTGAGGAGAACCATCTCCGGTTCGGGAAGCACCTCAAAACCTTTCTCTTTGCTTCTTCCTTTTTTCCTCCCCTCCCCTGCTGATCTCCTGGCTGAAACTGAATCTGCACTGGTTACCTGCTACCCTCTCTTCTCAGGCCTAAGTCCCTCCGCCTCCAGTCACACACACCTGCACTGCCTGCAGGCAACCCCCGCTTTTGGGGACTGTTTCTGTATCCCTACAGTCCCACTACCAGTGCTTGACCCCTGATGTCTCCACTTACCTTTGCACTTGCCACCTGCTCGCCGTTACCTTTACTTATTGTTTTATTCTACACTCATGTACTGCACTGTCCCTCCCACCTTTCCCCCACACTTTCCCCCTCCCCTTCCATTGCACTTGTGCAATCTGAATGACACCTGGCCTAGTAGGATTGTTGTCTGTCCTCCCTTTATTCCCCCTCCCTTGCCTCGTTGCGCCTTAAAACACTAGTGTCTAGGCGTGTTATAAATGCCATATTATATACCATATACTAGCCCCACTGTGACTTTTATTCCGGTTCTTAGGCAGCTAAGCACTCATGTTACGATACAAGCGCATTGCAGGGCAGGCCTGCGCTCTGGACAGAGGCTTACATCATTCCCATACAGTCGTATGGGCCTCACGTGCATGACAACCAGTCAAATCTTTCACTGCATCACTTCCCTAATCATGGCTGTGATCATCTTGGCTGAGGAGGGGAAAGGAGGAAAGGGAAAGTGAGTCATGATCATTTTCAAGGTTTGTGGTTGCAGTCCTGGAGGGGTTGTTTTGCCGGGTCTTGGCCCTGTGCTGATTCGATCGCACTATACGGTATTCCTGCAGAAGAGCCACTTTGCCCTGTCTACCCCAGACCCAATCCCTGCTCTGACATCATTGAAACTCTTAGTCACAAACACTGCAAAAGACACTATTCTGGTATACAGCTCGCTTTTTTTTTTTTTAAATACATCATTAAAATAAAAGCATTCCCGAAACTTCAGCAAAAACAACATTTTATTTCAGTTAGCAACATATAATCACAATTCATGTATACTGCATTCCATATTCCGATGGTGTTTTTAAACCAAAGTTACCAAAAGATATGCAAAAAAAAATATGTCTACCACCCAGAGGTGGGAATATATGTTTTTCTAATGCATGCGTTTCAGATGGGTCACAATTCCTGGCCTCGCCAATTAACCAAAGTGTGTGCTCCTGGGAAAATCATTTTATCTCACTGTGTACTATCTGTGAAAACTACAAGTCCCTAGAACTGCCTTAGGGTACGCTGCCCACTACTCCAAAAAACCCCACTCATGATATTCTTTCATGTGTAATAATACCCGTGAAAATTCATATAATGAATGTCAGAAACTTTTGTTTTTCTCTTGGCTTACTCCTGACAACTTCATTTAATGATCGCCTCAAGCATTAAAGACACATTCATTGATGTAATTTTCAATACTCTCCCTGATATCACTACATATTCAAATTAGGGGGCAACACACATATTTTGCCAACTAGGTCTACGCAGATACTTAGGTTTGACCTGGTTTTACTGATTTCATCAACATACAGTACAATGCAATGAGTGGCAAAAAAAGTTGAGTGGGCGTAATGAAAAGGATCTATGTGATGTCGAATATTAACGTTTAACCCCCCCCCCTTCTGCCCAGCTCCTTCCCACACTACCCCACAACATACCACAGACATGCAAACAAACACACACTTACCTCACCTAGGTGGGCAGTTCAGGTGTGCAACTGGTGGGGAGGGAAACCCGAGATCAGAGGGTAGCCAGATAACCAGTGCAGTATCACTTTCAGCCAGACGATCAGCAGGGGAGATGGGGACTGAAAGCAGAATCAAAGAGGAAGGTCTTGAGGTGCTTCCGGAACTGGAGATGGTTCTCCTCAAGTTTCAGAGAGGCTGGGAGGCTGTTCCAGAGGGAGGCCCGAGCCGAAGAAAGAGATCTACCACCACTTGTTGCTTGGAGAAGCGACTGATCCTGAGGGAGTTGAAGTCCTGTTTTGGATGAGTTGCAGAGGGCGGAGAGTAGAGGCAGACAGATTTAGAAAGAGGCTGTTGCAGTAGTCCAGCCTAGAGAGAACCAGAGCCCTGGAGACAGTGAGCTTCTTGGGGAAGGAGAGGAAAGGAAGAATACCGCTGGAGAGGTGCAGCTTGTAGTGTGACTTCGTAGAGACCTTGGAGAGCTGAGGAGAGAAGGAGAGTGTGGAGTCGAAGTGGACCCCGAGGTTTTTAGCCTCTCAGGTGGGAGAAGGAAGAAGTAAAAACAATTGGACTGGTGAGTCTTCTCGGGGCAGAAGGGCGCCTCCCTTCTTCTCTCTATGATAAATATTATGTATTTTACTAATCTTCTTCATATCTGTGGGGTCAGCCTTAGCCTGTGTAGGGTTTGGAACTCTTCTCTATGTACGTTCAGCAGCTACAACGTTCTGATTAGGACTCATGTTTCTTAGAAGTGAGGAGACCTGTGCCTGTCGGAAGCCGAACCACCCCCAAAATGTTTACAGATGTTTTTATGGTAGTGTAGTAACTTCTTTAGACACTCTTCATTTTGCTAGAGAGGTTGACAGAGGAACAGAGAGATAAGGTGATTGCGAGTTTGGGAAACGGGGACTGAAGCCGGGGTAGCTGAGGGACTGAGCCTCAGTGAAATATTCTGAATGTTTTGGAACTGCAAAAGCCAATCGCTCTGAGGACACATACCCACACTGACAGAACATTGTCAGATATCCTGGAAGGGCATACACGATTACCACACTGAGAGAAAAGGAAAACACTGCCAAATCCCACTCTGGCATCATGAAAGGCTGCAAAACGTGAACCTTTTGTGCAATGTGGGTTCGTTCATTTAAATGTAGAGGGCATAATATTGTCCTAAATTTCACATGGTGGAACCTGAGGTAAATTTGGGGGTATTGGAGGGTTCTCGTTTCACTTCAAAAACATGTGTCAGCACTGTTCATGTTGCTGCTGTATTTTTGGAGGATATTTTATTTTTAAAAGCCGTAGCTTTTATAATAAGTGATATACGGAACACCTGAACTATTTCAATATTTCTTGTGTCAGGTTCCAGTCCACCAGTTGTGCTTGATGCCACTCTTAAAGATCCCAGATCAGCCTGATTAGCCCTGACTTGCACCAATGCACCCATATTGCCTACAATGTTGATCCACGCTAATCCCACTACCCTGCTAACTACATATTTCCCACAGTCTTAATTCATGGCAATCTGATTACCCCAAAAATGGATGCATCATCCCCCTACTTGTCCACATGTCAATCCCAGTGTCCCCAGTTTTTCCCATGTTATGTTATTGTAGACAATTTTTTTACTATATCCAACACCACTGGCTCTCTGATTGCCCATTTTGTCCCATGCCACTCTCATTGCCCAGAAAAAAGCAACATGAGCCTTGATCTTTCCGCCTGTCACTTTTTGCTGCCAGTGTGCTCAATATCACTCTCATTGCCTCCAAACCTCTCCCATAGGTCCAGGTTTCGCACCCCTTTTCCACTCAGGGTCCAGGAAACTGCCCTTGTGCCCTCTGCCTCACACATGCGACTGTCATTGCCCCAGTTTTATCCCATTTCCTCATATTGCAAAACTGCCCGATTGCCCTCAGTTTTACCCCATGTCACTCTTATTGTATTCAGGACTGAAACAGTGTAACGTATGGCAATGCAATGCAATGTAATGTAAAGTGGCTTGATAGTGCCCTTCTGCCAATAATGTTGGCCTCATTGCTCATTGCCACAGATTCGTCCAAGGTCACTAACACTGCTCCCAGTTTTGACAATGTGTCATTCTCATTGTTCCTAGCACTAGGTCATGCAACATCCCTACCACCCCTGAATTCCCCCATTATACTCACATTCCGCCACACATTCCTCATTCCGTGTCCCATTGCCCCTAGATTATTCCAATGGTACCCACATTTCCCCCCCAATTGACCCATCGGGACATCATATTTCAAGTGATGTAACTATCATCAAAAGTCTGGGGAAGAAGGATAGGTCAGGGGCAATGCACCTGTAGTAGACGCAAAACAACTCAGGTTCGCGTCCCGATCCCGTCCTTAGAAAGCATTCCTGGTGTTATGGGTGTTATAAAAGAACAAACATAATAAAAGAACAATTAAAACCTGTGACCTATGAGCTACATGGTTACTGCAGAGATTTTCACTCAGGTTTTTCTTCCGTCAAAGGTTAATAAAAATGAGGAAAATAGCCATGAGAGGACTGGCCTTGTGATGCGAAATAAATGAATGGCTGTTATTACGATAGTATATGGAGCAGCACTATCCTATCACATACATTTATATCATTTCCCACGACTGTCTGTCCATTGGAGAAAGGACATGCGCACAGCCCCTTACACACAGACATCCTTACACTGAGATCCTGCTGCCTTTCTCAGCTCTTCTCTTCTAAAATTCTGGAGGACTCCTGCTTTTGAGGAGAGGAAACATTACCTCCAGAAACAAGTAGCAGTTTAGCCCTCCGACCCCAATGCAGTGATAGATGTCAAAGACTTGTTATGCTAACATCCGAATCCTGATGCTCTCTGAATGACTATGCATGGATCGTTCTAACAAACACTGTAATGTTATGCAGAGTGTTATGAAAAATGAAATACACCCTAATCCGAGTTTGCATTATGCACTTAGTTAGTCAAGCATGCATTGCTTTTATCCCAGGCATAATTGTCAAATATAAAAATCAGTGGTATTCATATGTTCCCAAAATGGTCTTTGCTATTGTGAAAAGAAGGAAGGCATCCTAATGTGTGCTATTTTCCAATTCCCCTTTTTCAGAGGGATATTTTGAAAGTGTAAAATAGGATTGTACCAGAATGTCCATCGTAAAATGCTACTATCAGAACATAATGTATATGTGTATGCTTTCATAATGTGCTTTGCTCACTAACACAACTGTAGCATTCCTATTATAACTGCAATATGTAGTGGAGTTGATTATTAGAAATCAACAATGTTTAAAAAGAGCCAGTTTACAATGTTAGCACAATTCAATCATTTCGCCTTTTAACAGTGTCTTTGCCAAAATGTTGCTTCACAAAATACCCACACCGTTCCCGGCACGGCTCATAGTCAGATTAAAACCAGTGATCTGCTTCTGTGCCAACACCAGTGCTGCCTTTCATTTTTGCACTAATTGGCTGGCATGTATTACATCATGCAGAAATACAATTAATTAGCAACTAATAGAAAGTAACAAATGCTGGTGTGGAGCCTGCAACCTGGTACTCTCGTCCCTTAGAAAGTCTATCAGAACCACAGGATCCAGTGCAGAGACTATCCATGCTCTCAGAGTGATGGCACCAAAACAAGGACAATACATGTCTCCAATTGTCAAGCCAGTCCTCACTCTGTCAATGCTGCACTATTTCTATTTGTAGCCATTAAAAACACATTACTACCCCCTTCAGATTATGTGTGCTTTTTATCTGGTTACACTGCTACCAGCAATGGCTGGCGTGACTACCAAACATACACCTGATAATGTGAACCTTAACCAGGGAAAGAGTGAGAAAGATACATAGAGGTTCATTATAAGTTTCCTGGTCCGGAAATAAGGTGCTGGTAAGAAAGTATACCGGCACCTTTCTGGGCCGGCAAACACCGGATATCAGGCGGTGTAGATGGAATGGTAGTCCCCCGGTATCCCACCAGAATAACGTACACTGGCACCTTTGCGGACCGGCAAACTACAAGTCTGCCGGTAGTTGTTGTGATCTACCAGCAGGCCTGACCTTCCAGTAGATCAGGCCCCTACTGGCAGACAATTGCTGCAACACCGGCACTGGTATTACTGGTGCCTGTAATAACAGCATCCCCATCCCACGGTGTCCAATGGGAATGGGGATTTACCAGCATCTCCACCGCCTGTAATATCCCGATAACACCGGGCTATCAGGTGATGGAGATTGTACAGTAGTCCGCTGGTATCCCACAGGAATTACCGGCGGGATACTGGGGGACGTATATATGGGAGCCCCATAGAGTCAGCCAGAAAGAGAGAGATATAAAGAAAAAGGGCCTCATCAGGGGTTGGGCGGAGTGGCAAAAATGTGTTAGTAACACTATTACTGCCACATTACTGCTCTGCCCAATCCTGAGTATGGACGGAAAGTTGGAGATTTACCTCCAACTTTAAGCTAGAGGTAAATCTCCAGCTGTCTGTCTATTTTTGGCACAATTACTGCCAGCGGTATTACCGCTGGCACTAATAGCGCCGAAAAACACCACGGAGTACGATGGACTCTTAAGAAATGGTGAGTTATAGCCACACTGCAACTTCGGATCTGGCGCTAATAGGCCATAATTAGGCCCAAACAGTGCAGCACAAGGGAGAGATGGAGAGAATGAGAGAATGAGAGAGATAGTCAGAGGGAGGGCAAGAGAGAGATCTATGTGAGATGTAGATTGACATATGATATGCTGGGTATAACTAGCAGTCAATTAAACCATAAGTGAGCCTTTTTTGAATTGCATACTCTGCTGTGCCTTTAATCACTTCCAGGAACTGCCACTTCGTTCAGGCAATATACAGAGAGATATATTGATTTGCTCAGGATCAAACCCTTTGGTTAAATGGCTAAGTTGAGATTTCTGTTCCATATGCAATTTAGGTATGCAACCACGCCTCTTCCCTGCTCCTGTGCTACTGCATTGTGCAATTATTGTGAATGCTTGGAGTTCAAGAATGCTCTGTTTTACAGCCTCACGTAATAAATTAACCAGACAATATAAGTGGGGGCTTTAAATTGCACATCAGCGCAGGTAGGTTTCATCACTCAGAAATAAACACGTAATCTGACTCCTCACAGACAATGACAACTCCAATGATTCATTCCACAGCGTTTCAAAAAGATATTTTTCAGGTGTGTGTGAGTCCTTAATGGAGGCGATGGGGTGTGGTGTCGTGGACACTGTACCTGCATCCACTTAATGATGATGGTGCAGTGCAGAGAGGGTTGACAAGCCAATAAATGGAAGGGTGTTTACACATTATTGCCATAATATAGCACTAAAATAAGCTGTGTTTTGAGAACGCATGGGTGAGCAAGCATCATGGAATCATTGAAAGCTACCCGCAGGCCCCTCAAACCCTTTTGGTGTGACTTATCGTATACTAAAAGTACAGGTCGGATCCTGGGCGGAACAGGAGGTGGGCTTCCAGGTCTCTAAGCATGTTTCATTGTCCAATAAGGAGCCTCGGATCACAGGCCCGCCACACTTCCTGTTCCTTTATGTCTTTTGATGAGATGCGAGGGAAGGTTTGCACTAGCCAGCCTTACTCTTGAAGCATATTTGGATGTGTTTTTTTACTAATTTGAGTAGAGTTTTGATCAATAGCGTAGCCTTCTAAAAGTTATGTGCTTTTTGTCTTGTTTGTTGAACTCTGATGTGTGTTTGTTGCCAATGCTTGTGCACCTTTGTTTTAGTGTTTATACAGGAGATGAGTAGGAACTGTGTTTCCCCTCACAGGAAGAGCAATGAATCCACGGTGATAGATGTGCAATGGGAACTGCCTGCTGTCAGTGGTGCCATTTCACATATCCGGCCACACAGCATTGCTGATCCTTCATTTCGGCATGGGATTCTGAGGCATTGGGGAGGCTTCAGGAGAAGGCACGAGAGAGGAGGCAGTGCCATCAGAGGAGGTCCCAACTTCTAGCACAGAGGCAGGTAAGGCAGAGACTCTAATGTTCTCGGGAGGATAGCTCAGCGGCAACTTGCTCACCTTGGAAGCAAGATGACACAGAGCAACACAGGTTCGATCCCTAGCTCCATGCTTAGAAACCTTAAGGGCGTTATGAATAATCTATTAAATCATATCCCACAGGGAAAGGGAATGCAGGACCTCTTGTGGATGCCCCCACACAGGCAGGGGAGGCTGGCTCTCTTGTGGCCGCCACCAGGGAGGCAGGGCCAGTGGACGAGCAGGAGACTTGTTCTTCCTGTGGAGGAAGGGGTGGTCACAGCAAGCATCCTGAAGGAACAATACAGGATGACTCCTGTCTTGGTGGGGGGGGCGTGAAAGTCTTCTCCACCCAGCAGGGTGAGGGTGCTGAGGACAAGGGTGAATCTGGCAATAAGAGGCTCAGAGGGAGGACCAGACTGTGGAGATGCTGCAGAGGGTGGTGGACTTACCTGATCAGAAGGAGGATGGTTTAGAGGTTGGCAACGAGAACTGGTGGAGGAGGAACCTCTCCCTGTGCCTTATGTTGCAGACGAGGCAAAGCAGACACAGGACGAGCCACAGGAAGCAGCAGCCATAACACCACCACAGTGTACATGATTCTGGGCGTGGTACTACTTTGATCTGCCAATGGGGAAGAACGTCAAATGGAAGAGTCTGAGGTATATTAGACGGCGAAGAGATCTGAGAAAGGTGAAACAGGGGCAGGAAAGATGGGCAAGTGAATACCCTGAGGATGATGGCTATAAGGAACAACATTTGTCAGCGGCGCAAAATATTTTATCAGGCAAGCAAATTCCTATTCTACTATGTTTGACAGCAACCAAGCGGCCACCATCACTGATTCCAGCTGCCGTGAACAGGGAACAGGTCCCAGTACTTCCCGGGTCCAGAACGCAGCATGGCAGTGGCAGTGAGCAAATTGTGGCAAAATCCCCACACTCACCCACCCTGATTTATGAGAACCAATAACACCAGCAACTGTTTCCATCAGCAGTCCCCTGTTACTGGTGTAACCCCAACCACAGTTTGGGGGCGAGATGTATCACTGACAATGCCGATGTTGTGTCCGGACACTGTGGACAGTGCTGTGCTGTAGTGCCACCATTGCAGATAGACTGTAAATCAATGGAACTGGACCACGCAGTAGTTGAGGCCACCACGAGGAAGCACATGCAACTCCGCCATCGTTCCCACCTGTAGGTTTCTGTGCAGTGGAGAAGGAATGAGGAGTTCATGGGCAAGAAACTAACCTCACATGACTCCCCACCATCAAAAGTGTCAGTGGTATTGAGAGAGATGGTCAAATATAGTATTGAGGCAAAGGGTGATTGGGGGGTATTTGGTGGGTCATTATGTCCTTTGTGAGAGGCTGAGAACTTTATTGGGTGAATGCACCATAAAGAGACCTTTAAAGAAATGAGTGGGCAGGTGAATCCTGTGAGAGAGCCCAAGTACTTTATTGGGTGGCTGAACCCTTTGGCATAGCCTCGGAACTTTGCCGGCCGCTATACCCTGTGCGAGAGCCTGAGAACTTTAGCAGGTGGATGTGAGAGTGTGAGTGCAAATAATAGGCAGGTGCACCCTGTGGGAGAACCCAGAAACGTAAATGCGCCATGTGAGAGAGCTTCACAATGTTAGTGGGTTGCTGCCCCTTGTGGAAGAGCCTGACACCTTTAGAGGGTGGTTGTATCCTGTGTGAGAACTGGAGAACTTTCTGAGCCACTCACTCCCGTCAGAGAGCCTGAGAACTATAGTGAGTAAATGTACCCTGCGAGAACTGAAGAGAAATTAGTGGACAGGTGCAACCGGTGAGAGAGCCGAAGAACTTAAGTCGGTAGCTGCCTCCTCTGAGAGCCTGAGAACGTAGTGGTTGGCTGCACGCTTTGAGGGAGTCTGAAAACTGTAATGGTTTGATGCACCCTGTGAGAGAGCTTGGGTGCAATTAGTGGTTAGGAGCACCCTATTAGAGAGCCCACAGGATTTTCTCGGCAACTGTTGTATGTGAGAGAGCCTGAGAACTGTATTGGTGACTACGTCCGGTGAGAGAGTCCAAGAACGTTAGTAGGCAGCTGCACTTGTGAAAAAGCCCTCAGCATTGTAGTGGGTCGCTGCCCGTGTGAGATAGTCCAAGTAATCTAGTAGGTGGCAGCACCCAGTGTGAGAACCCAAAAACATTGGTGGTTGACTGAAACCTGTGGGAGAACCCAGGAACATGTGTGGGTGACTGCAACCTGTTGAAGAAACCAAGAACAATAAGGAGCAGCTGTGCCCTGTGATAGACCAAGAGAACTGCAAGGGGTGAGTGCACCTTTTGAAAGAATCCAAGTACTTTGATGGGTGATTGTGCCCTCTGGGAAAGCATGAGAACATGGAACAAGGGGTGTTTGTTATCATGAGACATTACTAGGATTCAAAACTTTAATTGCACAATAAGCAAATGCATGTGTAAGTCAGAAACTGCTCAGGGGCATTCAGCCTCGAGCTATCAGCTTGGAAACAACAATTCACACAAAACAACCCCTCTCCATTGTGCAGTGTAGGTCATGTGCTGGGTAACAAATCATTGCCATCATCCAAGCAGGTAGGTTGGCTATGGGTAGATGGCATTCCATAGTGTTATGCAATGAAGAGACTGTTCATGTTTTATAAATGTCAATTGTTCAACATGCAGCACTGCAAGGCTCCTCTCGTGGTTAGAAACAATAGCCTGGCCACGCCACAAATGATCTTGATCTGCACACTTGCGGGGGGAGGGGAGCAGCTTAGTTATTCAACAGCCGTTTGCACAGGTGCCACTATCCATATGGAAAGCTTTCTGTACCAATACTGTACTGAATTGTATCATTACTTCCCACGAGGGAAGTGTTCATTAGATAGGCATCAAGCATCTGTGCAGCTGATCACCTGCTGTCTTTTCATGTTGATCGTCCATCTGTATTCTCGATTACTGAGTCACTGAAGAGGATGTACTACATAAGATCCTCTCTGCAGGCTGTACCCACACTGCTCACAAAGCTTTCAACAGGTGCTGAGGATGCACTTCCCATTGATGCCATCACTCTTCAGCTTGACAGCCCAGTGTAGTTGGAAACCCTTGTTTTTCCACATGGTCCATTGGGTATCCCTACAAAATATCCCAACCCAAAATATCGCCGTACATATGGCCGTTTGTCTCGCCAAAGGCAATATTTTTGGGGGGATCATTTATGGGAGCAGAGTTGCGGGGGTGTACCCGGCACATTTTAAAATAATGCAGTGGTTGCGTGGGTGTCCCCCGCAGAGTCCATGGGTCAAAATCGCAGCAAAAATATGGCTATATTTTTGTATCACCAAATTTTTGCGTTGATATTAACACATGGATCCGGTACATTGGATATTGCAAGCACTGCAGGAAAGCATACTTACACATTTGCACTATGTATCCTCTGTGTGATGTTGGTTGAGGGTCCCCTGACGCATGCAGATTGAAATTAGTCACTTTTACTTTTAAATGTAATTCCATAAAGAAACTTAGCTGGTTCTCAGTGTTTCCTTTTTAATTCATTTACACATGCATCACATGCAAGGTTTAAAGTAGGTTATTTTACATTTGAATCACCTGCCACAGCATGACCCTTGCCATGTTGGTTAGGCTCAGCTCAGACAGATATAGCAAAGAGAGAACATCACTGAGGAATGCATTGTGATGGCTGAACTGCTGGCTGGCCTCCTATAAAAGTCACAATGTGGAGCCAACAATAGACAGAATCTGACAATCACAATGTGATACAAATTCCTCATATAGAGCTACTCAGTGTGTATTGCAGTAATCTGTGGTGGAATTGTAATGCTCATGCAGCCTGCCCAGCATGTGCAAAGTAGAGTTTCAACTGGTGGCTTCCGAAGAGTCTTGGGAGGATAGCTCAGGGGCAATGTGCTCGCCTTGGAAGCAACACGACACAGAGCAACACAGGTTCGATCCCTGGGTCCGCGCTTAGAAACCTCTGGGTATTAAGCGCCTCATAAATAACCTATCATATCAAGTATGTCAGGTTCTGCAATGGCAACATGTGGCCCACCTGCGTTTGGAGCAGGCATTTTTGGCATGGCATGCCTAGCTGAAATAGGAGATTATCTACTAGGTCAGAGTGACCATTTTGTTTCCACAATAAGGGGCCTTCCGACTTGTTCACAGCAGCAGAAGATTTCCAGGGCTTAACCAAGCCCCTTATAGACACATAGAAGAGAGATGGCAATGCTTCTGATACCAAGACCGTTTATAGCTGATAGTGTGCCCACTCCATGTGTGACAATGTGGGATAAAGCTGAGGGATAGCAAAACCGCTGATCCAACGGTCAGAAAACCTCTGTACTTTAAAGAAATATCCATGTGTGCACCCCTCTTTCACTCCTGTTGTCCCACTAGGGAACCTCTGTGTTAGTATCCGTTCTTGACCATTCATTAACCATTTTTCATATTATTTCTATTGACATATTCACCTGGCTTTTGTCCAGCCTAGGTCTGTGGCAACAGACTATTCCAGTAGCATCTTTCCCTTTGGTTACCAGCTCTGTCTCATTTGCTTGTTTGTTTATGTATAGGGCGCCAGAAAACCCTTGTGTAGCTGGGCGCGCAGAATAACAAGAATACTTAGAACTTGGTTACAGGTTACAGGTTATTGGTACCATATGTTATATACAGTCATTACATTATATACATTCTTTACATTTACATGTAGAAATAGATGGTAACATATTATAAACAGTAAATACATTATGTACATTCTACATGAGAAAGTGGATGGGTGCGTATGGCATCAGAACACAATGCACATGGTCTCAGGTTTCAAAGGTCATTGCGACGGAGCCAGGTACGGGTATGGTGCCTGAAGCTGTTGTAGGACTGGTTCCTTCTTAGTTCAACTGGTAGGGTGTTCCAGTACTGAGCTGCTTGCACGGGGAAGCTATTGCCTCCTGTTTTTTTTATTCAGAATCTTGGGGTTTGGAGGCAGAAAGAGTTGGCTGTTCTGGTTGGTCGTGCAGAGGTTTTTCTTATTATTCTGTCCCTGAGGTATGGGGGGGCAGCATTGTTCAGGCATTTGAATGTTAGTGTGACAATTTTGAAGGTGATCCTATCTCAAATATTTAGCCAGTTGTAGTTTCTACGCGCATTTGAAACATGCTCTCTGACTGGGAGGTTCAAGGCCGTTCTGAGCACGTTGTTTTGCAGGGTTTGGAGTTTATTGATGATGTATTTGTTAGCGCCTGCATAAAGTGCATTGCAGTAATCCAATTTTGAGACGATCAGTGCATTGGCTAGGCTAATGCAGCTGGCTGGTGAAAGGAAGGGTCTGCATGCTTTAATGAGTTTACCAGTATAAGCAGTGGATGAGGCCAGGGAGTTCACTTGTTTCCTTAAGGACAAGGTAGAGTCCAAGTAGAAACCAAGGGTCTTCACCTCTTTGGCAACGGGGATTATATTGCCGTCGATATTGAAAGAGCTGTAGTTGGAATCACATTTTTTTAATTTGTTAAGTGAGCCTAGAATAAGGATCTCTGTTTTTTCGTCATTCAGGCAGAGGCCATGGGTTGCCATCCATGCCTGAATGAGGGTGTAAATTTTGTTTACTAAAGCTGTATCCATAGCGAAATTGCCCGAAAGGGGGATGTGGATCTGGGTGTCGTCTGCATAATTTGTGTAGGTGACACCCAGTCTGTCCAATTTGTCGAATAGAGGTTTAGTAAAGATATTGTACATCGTTGGCGAGACACAAGAGCCCTGTGGGACTCCACATGTTGTCTGAATAGGGTCTGCAGAGTCTAAGGTGGAGAAGACTTGCACACTTCTATTGTTGAGAAAGGATTGAACCCAGGCTATAGCTTCACTTGAGAAGTGGTCGGCTGACTCTAGGTCTTTGCAAAGTACTGTGTGGTCCACTAGGTCAAATGTCGGCGACAGATCAAGGAGGAGTAGCATAGCTGTGTTTCCTTTGTCGTTGAGCTCGTCAATTTGGGCTTTGATATCTATAAGTGCGGTCTCAGTGTCGTGCTGAGGTCTGAAGCCAGATTGACGAGTGCCAAGGAGTTGGTTAGTCTCCAGGTATTTTTGGATTTGGAGATAGGCCACTCTGTCAATTATCTTCAGGAGGAAAGGGACAGTGGTGATGGACCTATAGTTGGTGGGGACAGAGGAGTCCAGGGTTTGTTTTTTTAGCAGGGGGACAACCCAGGACTCTTTTAAGCTACTTGGGACTGTGCTAGATGAGAAGGAGGCATTGATAAGTTTGGTGACGAAGGGGGCTAGGTCTCTGGCAGCATTATCTGGGCCGGGCAGTAATCGCCTTTGCAATTTGAAGGTTTTAGTGAGGCAATGATTTTTTCAGTTTCATGATTGGAAACTTTAGCGAATTTTAAAGGTGTTAAACTGGGTTTGGGCGTGGGCATGCTGGGAGTTTCGCTGAGAGTGAGCGAGGCTTTTTTATGGTAATTTTAGATTGTAATGTTTTCACTTTATTTGCGAGGGCGTTTTGGATATTGGTACACCATTGCTTATCTTTGGGTACGTTATTGGGTGGTGGTATGGGAGATTCAAGTTCTCGCAGGATTGCAAATAATTATTTTGTATTGGAGCACGCGTTGGAGATTCTATCATTATAGACGTCTTTTTTAGCTTGAATGATTGCTTTCTTGTAGTTAGAAGCGCGTAGTTTGAGTTTAAGTTTGTTTTCAGTTGTAGGGGTGTGTTGCCATACAGTTTCAAGCTTCCTTTTTTCCAATCTCAGTTCTTTTAGGTGGGGGGTGAACCAAGTATTGAGGTGGGATTGTTGTTTAGTTTTACAGTTCTTCAGTGGGGCAACGGTGTCTATGGCTATGGCCATGGTGCCATTGTATATTTTGACCATGGTATCTGGGTCAGAATCTGTTGGCAAGGCATTGATGGTTGGGAGGAGCAGGGGTAAGATATTGTCAGGTGTGATATTTTTTCTGGATCTAGTGGGCACCGATGGTGCCATTATTATTTCAATTCTGAGCATCTTGTTGAATGTTAGGTAGAAGTTAATGAGGAAGTGGTCAGTCCACAGCTGGGGTGTAATTTTGGTGATAGTGGTAGGGCAGCTGGAGGTGGCTACCCAGTCTAATATTCTCCCTTTGTCGGAGGTGGGGGTGAGAACTTTTTGGGTGAGTCAGTGTCCCTCAAGCATAGTGGCAATAACTTGCGCTTGTTTGTCATCTGGGTCATTAAGACCTAGGTTAAGATCACCAAGGATCATTGTCTGGGATTACTTTTTTGTGTTGCTCACTAAAAGGCTGCATAATTCCTCTTCGAATAGGCCTAAAGGCCCTGGTGGCCTGTAAATGAGATAGATAGTTAGGGTTTGGCATGGGGATATAGGTAATTTAGCTGTCAGGAGTTCGCAGGATTTTAGGGTGGGCGGTTTTGTTAATCTTACATTCAGGTTCGATTTGGAGATGATGGCTAAGCCGCTGCCTCTTGTGTTCTGGCTGTCTAGTCTTACTAGTTGATACTCCTTGGGTATTGCTAGGGAGAGGGCTGGACCTGCTGCGTCATGTAGCCAGGTTTCTGTGACTGTTAGGAGGTCGAGGTTATCTAATGGGCCACGACTGATCTAGCATTGATCAGTGCTCCTGTTATGGAAGTTGTTTTAGGAAGACAGTTGGTGTCAGAGGTAACTAGGATGGGCTCTCATGCCTTATGTACTTTGTGGCCAAGAAGAGAGTATGTATAAAGTTCCCTATTCTGAGCAAAAACATTTGCTTTGTGCACTGGGGTTGGCAGAAAAGCAGGGAAGTGTGTGCTGTTCACAATTAGTGATGAACATTGCTGAACTATGAATAGAGAGTAAATGCATCCGAAACCTACTCTACGAAGTGATTTGTTTGCATGGACATGGTGTTACTCGGTCTTAGGTACTTGTTCCATATTAATAACTACTGAGATGTGCATGTTGTCTGCTGGGTTAAATCTTCCATTTACTTTTAGGATTTCACAATTTCCTGATTGAATAATTGGGAGGAGGAAGACTGTTACTATTTCACCATTCATATCCTGCCTGCATGCAGGTGGTATACCAGACCAGGCTACTGCATACACACACGTTTTACTGTGCAGGTTGCATGCCATATACCATCAAGGAACCTTGGGAAAAAGAGATTGTACACATGGTGAGACTGGGGACTACCAGAATTTCAGAACCGTGCCACATTGCACACCTAGTGCACTCCTAGTGAGCCCATGGTGGTAGGAGGTCATACCAATAATGGGTTTACACTCTAAAAATGCCAAGTAACAGAGTGGAATCAAATGAATATAATAGGGCAATAAAAAGCAGTGAGGGTATGTTCTCTGTGGGACTGTACAAGGTGGCCTAATGAACTCTTAGGCTCCTTTAACTCTATAGTCTGTGTCCTTTGATAATGCCAATTAGCTTGATGTTTTCAAAGGTTTATGACACTATGGCCGAACCTTTGATGACAGCACACACATAGCTATTTTTATAGGGGTACATTGGTTGTCATACAATAGTGATGACCCTATAGATATGATATAACATGATATGATATGATATGATAGTTTATTCATATAGCGCCTATACAGAATGTGTTTCAAAGCGCTTCACAGCAAGGGAGGGATCAAGGGAAAAATCAATGACATTCTTACAGGCCATTTAATACAAGAATGTGAAATTAACTATCGTACTCGGCCTGATGACATTTCAAATAGTGCAAGAGCCAAAACACAGATTGAAAGGAAATGGGAACAGACAGGCGACTATCGTACTAGGCATGACATTTCTGGTAGAGCCAGAGATTAACAAGAGGTGAGGGAGGGTGGAGGAGAAAGGAAGGAGAGGAACAAAACAAACAACTATCTTACTAGGCCAGACGACATTTCAGATAGTGCTGGAGGGTGTTGGGGGGGAACAAGTAAAGGGATCGGATAAAAACAATTGTTTCTATCATACTAGATGTCAACATTTTACATTCCATTAGGGATCAAATAGGGCAGTCCTGGTTTTAACTTTGCATTCTGAGACCTGTTATCCTGGATTTTGCATCACTTAATGATTTGAGATCTGTAAGCCAGTCTTCAGATGCTCTCTTTTTGCATGATGAGTTCCAACATAATCGACTGGGTGACCTTATACAGCATAATGACCAGACAACCTCCACTAAAGACTGAACTATTTAAGTGAAGTCATCTTAAAAACATATAGGTGGATCATTTAGTTGCCCTTAGAATACATATATGTATCCTAATGTATTGCTCTTATTTTTCCAGTTGTAACATTTACGTACATCCCAATCGTCTGTTGTGATTGATGCACGTTTTGTGTCCCCCAGTATCTAGTGAAATCTGCAAAATGTGAAATAAGAACATGGTCCCGGGGTCAACCAAGAGGCCTGGCAGGGCAAGATTTGAGAGAACCAACCCTGTGTTACAAGCATTGGGTCATTAAATCACGTGATTGCGCTAGGATGTATACAATGAGCAATTAGTGAATTTAAAAACAAATAGCTCCTCAATACAACACTGGGAAGAGACACCTAGTGAAAAGGCCAGAAGAAATTAAAGGTACTGCTATCTCAAAGTCAAGCGAAAAGGTTTACGATTTCCGGACAAATTGTGGACCATCTATCATTGGCCATTTCTAAACCCTTGCAACCATGCATCTAGACTCTTGACCATTGTTGCTGAATAAATATTCTATAAATATCACAATGTACTTACATTTTAACACAAAACACCCCCTTGGGTTCTATTCAAACAGTCTGTTAATGAATAACCATTTACAACTGCGGGCCACTTTTTCATTGGTGCCTGAGACAGTGTCGTGCTTCAACCCGACCAAATATTTTTTTTATTTTTACACATTTCATGCTGGGCTCTCGCGAGACCCCAGGGATGCGGCCCCGGCCCCCCACAGGGCTGCGCCCCATAGTTTGAATGCCGCTGATCTAGAGCATGTAAGGTACAGTGAAACGCAACCTGAATGAATGACATAACACTACAAGGCAATAGTAGTGCAATTGTGTGTTATACAAATGTCAACTAAGTACCCTAACATGCCAGCAAGATAGGTCATTTTGTTAGGCGGTCATCCCCAAGCATTCGTGTTCAGCATACAGGACACAGAATTAGCAAAACTGAATCCCACGTTTAGGTCTTGCCTTTGTTTGGGTGATACTCATATTATTGGCTAAGCGCCCCACTGTTTAGATCGCCCCCTCTCATCCAAAATGGCGACTAACAGACTTTTTGAATGTCTATGTAGAACATATGTACTTGGTGAGTTTAAATCATATTCATTTTGATTGAGTCCACAGCATTCTTTTATTTTTTCTTTCTACCAATTTGGATCCACAATGTTTCGGGTCACAGACCCTTTTTCGGGTAGAATGGTGGAAAATTGGCTACATTAGTCAAACTTCTGCTTTCACACCTGCAAAATACAAAAATAATGTTACGTTGTGTAATTCCAAATAGGTGTTAAGTGGGGGGCATGGACAAATGCCATGAAAAATGGCCATTTAGATCCGACCTCCGCACTCCCCTCACCACCTTTGAGTAAATGTGAGCGAGCAACAGCAGCAATCCTACCTCGGCTGGAGGGAGATAGGCAGCGGAGAAGCTGGGGCATAGCAGAGGATGTTTGGCAGCCCAAGAAAAAGGCCTGCAGAGTGAGGGTTGCCAAGAGTTGCAGGAGTACCGTGAGAGCGCTAGTGCAGAGTCCAGGAAGATGGCGACAGACTGCAGCGAATCACTTTTTCTATAATATGCCCAGGATGTCCCATAATTATTTGTTTTCATGATTTTCAAGCCCATTGGCTTGCTTGTAGACAAGGATCGTGGCTCGTGCTCTCTAGTGAGGAGCCGCGATCATGTGTCACATAAAATGAGGTTGCTCGGCAATGCGCCGATGCAACAAGGACAGTCTGCTTTCGGCAGACACAGAGCGAACAGCTCTGCACCGTTTCCTTTAAGCGATAAGGCAGTTTCCACGCTCGCCACTACTTGATGCGTTACTATATGCTTGAAAGGCTCCTTATACACACCTTCTTGTTTGCAGCCACTGCTCATCGAGCCTGGTGCTGCGTTCTGTTTTTTTGAAGCTTAGAAAACGCCACTATTTACCTACACAAGGTAATGGACCATTTTCCCTTCTTAATTGGTAACTGGACACCACTTCTAACCGTGGTACTGATCTGTTTTCTGTATTTTCTTTATTTTTCCGTCCTTTCCTGCCTTCTGATTCTGCATACGATACTACCGGGTATGTGCAATCTCTCACATGTTACTTTATGTCATTTTATTTAACTATTTGAATGATGACTGTTCATGTTCATGTTTGTATACACATGCTTTGTTGGATATGGGATTGATTATATATGGACACTATCTATGTTATGGCTATATTATATGTTATGAATTTCATGCATATTATGTTTAAATGGATTAGACTTGCCCTGATGAAGGAATTGTTTTATTCCGAAATGCATTGGCACAATATAAGTCTACCGATAGAGTGACTTGTGGCAAATTCCTCCACACTAAGGACAATATTAGTGATTATTCGTTACTTTTTTACAAAAAACTTTGGTTTGAAGGATAAAACCAACATTGAAAACTACGACAAGTTTGAATATTTTCTTGAATCAGCTGTAATGGTCACACTAACTGCATTTAGAAAAATTTCGACTAACATAAAACCCAGATTGGGATTTCAGAGAGCGGCTGTATGAATGGGTATTTTACCTAATCTTTTGCTTCTGCAGCGAATTACATACCTGGCAGTGCAGTGCTGGGACAGCGGGAACAGTAATGGCAGGAGCAAAACTGCTATGGCGACGGACGAAGGAGGCAGGAGAGGAGGGAGGTGAAGCCTTGGCGCAGAGGGCAGACTGGGTGAGCAGCGGAGACAGGCATCGGCAGGCGTAGCATGGCTTGGAGTCTGCCGGTACAGTAGCGAAGAGGGCGGCCAGTGAGGAGGCGGGCAGAGGCCAAAGCTGGAGCAGATGAAGCCCGAGCTGTTGGGGGCATAGACATCAACAAAGGACTGCAGGAGCAAGATAGAGGCAAGTCCAGGAGGCAGGGAGCATGTCGCAGAAAGAGATTATATAGAGTTGCAAATGCAGACCACAAATCTCACCACAACACTCTGGCTATGGTAGTATACAGGGAACAAACAAATAGACATGCCTGAAGGTACAAATGCACAAGTAACAAGGAAAGGAACTAAGGAGTGAAAAGGAGCAGGGAGGAAAAGGCAGAAAAGAAGCTAAATGAAAGGACTCAAACACGTGCAGAAAATGTCTGACCCTTCCGTCCCCCGCCCCCTGTCAGGACAGACGTGGGAGTGAGAGCATGCATGAAGGTGGCAAGGCAACGTCAAGGAATATAGGGGGACAGAAGTGTGAGGAGAGAGGAGGAGAGGGAGTCGGAAAAGAAAGGAAGTGGAGCACAGTCTATGACAGAGTAGAGGGATGCAAGACTTCCCAGCACAGGGGAACTACACAGGAGCAAGGAGTGAACAGGATGACAAGGTTCTCCCCCCTCTCCGCCTCTAAGGAAAATGATGAGCTCAGGGCTAAAAGGACAGAGTCCCTCACAGGAGGCTCTGAAACTGGACCTTATCCTACAGCAGTTTGCTAAGCTCAATGAAGTGGTACCAACAATGGATGCAAGGGTGAAAAAAAACACACAGCAAGGTCTTAAACGTGAAAGCTGAAATGACAAGGTTCACAGACCGACTGAATGAAATGGAGGAAAGAGTAGGGAAAGTCGAAGAAGTAGCAGACAAAGACTTTGCTCTGCAAGCATGGGTGGAGGAGCTGTGGGAAGCCAATTGCGAGCTAGAAGACAGGAGCAGGCAAAGCAACCTACAGTTCTTTGGATTTCTGGAAGAGGTGGAAGGAAACGATCCGATTGGCTTCCTAGAGTCATGGATCCCAGTCAGTCTGAAAATGGAGTTTGCACGGGGGCTGGAGATACCGCAGGCGCATAGAGTGCAAAGAAGAAACGTGAGCAAAGTGCAGACACCGAGACCAACGATTGCATGCTTTCTGCGATACCTGTACCTGCATGTTGGGTAGATTCTGGCTGTGGTTAAAGGCAAGAGTCCAATAAAGTGGGAAGATCACAGGATATATTTAGCGCCAGACTTCTTCAAGCAGACATTACCCAAGAGGAAAAGATTCTTGGACATGAGCCCAATGATGAGGAAATGGGACATGTGCTATGGCTTGTTGGAATGCTGGTCACAAAAGATCAGAATACCATAGTTTTTGCAGAGCTGTCGTTATTATGGGACTTTCTGCAAGATGTCGAGATGCAGGCTATGGACACTTTTCAACCAGGAAGTGTGGGAAGCCATGGCATAGGAAGTCATCAACAGGAAGGGAAGTTGGGGAGAAGGCAAAATGGAATGGAAGAGAGAAGTCAGCGGCCTTGATGCAAGCTCATCAGTGATAAGCAAATGACATGGACTGGCTTGAGTATAGGGAGAATTCGATAAAAGTCGAGATCTCCGTTGAAGAACTGATAGCAACAAAGGTCCACATGAGAGAGACATCTAAATCGTTTGAGGTTTGGTAAAGCGGGAGGGGGATTGCAAGAGGGGAGGGGCAGACACACTCTGACCAGAACCTAAAGGCAAATGAGGGAAAAGAGAAGAAATAGGTGGTTATTGGGCAGATGCCTGCTCACAGATTATTCAGGAGGTTCAATAGGAGACAATAGGGGAGAGATGGTCCTGGATCTGGGAGTCCGGGAGTAGGCGGGTGGTGGATGTACCAGGGAAAATGGCAGTACGAATGGGATTAAGGGTAGGCTTGCCCGAGGAGGGGAGTGCAATTTGATATGTGGGCAAGAGGAGGGAGGGAGATAACGGTTATTGGTTGATGAAGCGTTTTAGTTGGGAATTACTAAGTGTTCAGTTACATGGTTCAGAGTTTGCATGCAGAGCCAACACCAGACAAACAATGATTGTGTAGGGGGAAGTGGGGAGTTTATATACAAGACAGGCATCTCTTACAGTTCAGGAGATCCATAATTCAGATGGGGGTGACAGTTTGAGGGTGATATCACTGAATGTCAATGGTCTGAAGCATTTTATAAAATGGAAGAAGATTGTGCAATACCTGACATCCAAAAAGACAGACGTAGCGCTCTTATAAGAGATGCACCTTGACAATCTGGAAGCAGAGAAACTGTGTAGGGATTGGGTAGGGAAAGTGTACCACAGTAGTCAAACAGAGGAAAGAAATTTGGGGTGTCTATTCTCATGCTAAAAATCTTTTTTTTTTCGCACCACGAGCATTTGGCCAGATGAGTTACGTAGATTTGTAAAATGCACATTGGCACCAACAAGTTAATCATAGGATCAAAATATGCACCAACGGCAGACAAGCAACCATAATTCTCCGAGCTTCAAGGCTCACTGGCCGGGATGGCCAATACTCCAATGCTGATGGGTGGGGATTGGAATATACCACCAGATCCCTGCCTTGACAAGTCGGACTTCCCCGCAGATAGCAATGCCAGAGACAGAGAGCATCTGGTACACTTAACAGACGATCATAGTCTATGCGATCCGTGGAGGATGTTGAATCCCTCAGGTAGGGAATATACATTCACATCGTGTGTACATGGCACCAGATCGCAAATTGACTACTTCCTACTTTCCAATCAATTATCAAACAATGTGATACAATGTGACATATTGCCAGGCGGGGTGTTGGACCATGAGACCGTAGGCATCTCGCTAGATACATCATTAGGAAGGACGAAGGCAACACAGTGGAGATTAAACACTAGTATAGTCAAACATCCGCAAGACAAACAAGCCCTTACAAATGCAATAGAGGAATACTTTGCTCTCAATGAAGGCTCAGTTAGCACAGTGAGTACCTTATGGACAGCACGAAAGACTTACATCTGGGGATCATGATGCAAAGAAGAGCAAGAAAGAAGAGGGAAGACATACAGAGACAAAAGCTGCTCGATGAAGAGGTCACCAATTCAACAGCCGAAGCAGGAGCACCTCATGAGGGTTAAGAGAGCGGAATATGAGTTAAACATTTCTTTCATGAAGATAGCGGAGTATGCGTAATTTAGTATAAAAGCAACTACCTATGAACAGGGAGAGAAAGTGGGTTTCCTGTTAGCTGCACAGCCGAAGCAGAGAGAAGAACAGGCAGGAATCACAATGCTGAGGAATGTGACAATGGGGGGGAAGCATCACTGATCCGAAGGATATAGGCTCAACCTTCGGTAGGTTTTATGACTTATATACAGCGGAGGAGGCTACAGACCAGAGGGTGAAGGATGAGTTTTTAAATACCATGCATCTACCCACCTTAAGTGCCAAAGAGAGGCTCCAAATTGGGGGACCATTTCAGGAAGAGGTAGTGCGGGAAGCCATAAAAGACATGAAGGCAAACAAGTCACCCGGAGAAGACGGGCTGCCAATAGAGTTCTATAAAGTAGGGGGAGACAAAGTGGTAGAAATGCTCATTAGACTCTTTAATGAGGCGGCAAAAGAAGGGATACCAACCCCAGAAATCAAAAGAGCCTTGATCACTGTTCTGCCCAAACCAGAGAGAGACCTGAAAAACTGTGGGATTTATAAACCCATTTCATTGATCAACGTGGAGGTTAAAATCCTGACCAAAATACTGGCAATGCGATTGCAGAAGGTAATATCACAGTCAGTGCACGATACCGAAGTGGGGTACATGCCGGGACGCAATGCGAGAGACAATACGAGGATATTGCTACATGTATTGTGGCAAGAGAGAGAGAGGGTGGACCAGGTGTAGCACTTTCACTTGACGTGGAGAAAGCTTTTGACAGGGTGGAGTGGGGGTATCTGTTCTGAGTTCTGGTGAAGTTTGGGCAGGTTGATGACTATATAAGAAAGGTCAAATTGTTGTATGTGCACCCTAGTGTCAGGGTGAATGCAGGAGGATACATCTCAGAGCCATTCAAAATTACAAGGGGAACCAGGCAGGGCTACCCACTGCCCCTTTTCATAGCAATCAGGGAAACTGGGAACATACAGGGTATCCAGACACAGATACAGGAGGTGAAGGCCCTACTTTACGCTGATGATTACGCAGATGATATCATTTTAACTTGGGATAACCCAAGCTCTTCCATAGCAGAACTCAAGAAAGTAGTAAAAGCCGTCTCACAATTCATGGGATACAAGATTAACTGGGATAAATGTAAAATGATGCGATTGAACAAAGGTACCACTAACTGCAGTATTGCGAAACATAACTTCAGATGGGTAGATACGGACAGGGAAGTTTCTAGGGGTTACCCTAAACCAGGGCCTGTAGTAGAAGGACAATGTGGAAAATACTTGGAGGAAGACATGTGTAGAGATAGACCGTTGGAAAGCGCTCAATTTGTCTATATGGAGAAGAGTGCAAATTGGGAAGAGGGTGAATGTACCAGGGCTAATCTACGTGTTTACGATGTTTCCATTGGAAATCTGATCTATTCTCAAGCGGAAGACCCTCAGAGGGATAAAGGACTTTGTGTGGGAGAGCATGAGACTGTGACTAAAAATAGTAAAATGTTGTATGGCCCCATAACAACATGAGGTCTTCATTTATGCAATATTCAACTGCATTATATAGCACAGCAGCTCTCGAAAATGGGTGCATTCCACAAAGAGCCATGCCAGAGGCCAGCATGGGCGAGACTGAAACAGCTAAGTAGGACAAACAATGGGTTAGGCAATGTTTTATGGAGAACAGGAGGGGCATAAAAAACACCCAATTCTAAAGACCATTGCAGGGGTGTGGAGGAGGCTGCACTGTGTACTTAAAGTAGACAGTCATCAGCAGAGAGGAGCCCCCTATGGAATAATGCTGCCATTGAGGTCAGAGGGAGAGGCATAGTACGGGTGGATTCGGATGCTATAGGGATATGCCAACTTAAGGACATATGGGAAGGGGGCAGGATATCCAGCTTTGAAACCCTAGCTGAAAAGTTCTCCTCACGATCAGTTGAAAAATGGAGATACATTCAGCTGGTGAACTGTATCACACATGTTTTCGGATGCATGGGGACAGGACTGGAGAGCTCGCCTGTAGCCAGATTGCTGACCAGCTCGAATAGTGGGAAAGCCCAGACGAGCATTCTATACTCTACACTCAGAGATGCCATGTATGTAGAGAGCACAAAGGAAGGGGGGGTGAAGAGGTGGCATGGAACATTGATTATACAGTTTAGTGATGATGCCCTTGGTAGCCTCCTGGAGAATTATACCAGGGGATGCAGGGAAAAGAGGCTTAAATTAACACACTTCAAAATTCTGCAGGGGTGGTACTGGACTCCCCAGAAACTGAAGAAGCATGGACTTAGGCAGTATGAGGAGGTGCAGCGCACCAGAGGTGGACATTCTACACATCGGGGGTCATTCTGAGGTTGGAGGTAATGGAAAAGCGATGCCGGTAAAGGATTACCGGCATCGCATACCGCTCCGGGCTATTCCGACCCAAGTCACCGCTATTAGCGGCACTGTTAATAACGGTGCCTCTGATTGCGGCATGGGCGCGGGCACACGGCCCATCATACCGGCAATAGCGGCATGCTGCTAAAGGGAGGAAATCACAAGTCAGGCGGACAAGCAAATACCGGCATCATGAAGGCGCTAATAGTGGATACCGGCATTGAGAATCAAGCGTAAAATGCTATGTGCAGTGTTCCCAACTGCCACAGGCGCACACAATCAGCACAGGTGGAGGCAATGGAGTCTGGGCCAGTACAAAAGGAGCACACCCACACACCACACCCCTTCCCACACCAAGATGATTCCAATAGTAGTAGCAATACTGGAGCTGGAGGACATGCTTGAATTGCAACACCAGCAACAACAACAACAACAACAAATACAGCAGGCACCACAGAGGAGACGCAGGAGGAGAAGGAGGGTGAGACAGGCCCAGCATGCCCCACCAGTGCAGCCAGCATTACCACGCAGGCAGCCCCCAATCCCTCGCATCAGAGCCATTCCTTTCAACCTAACCCGTGAGCAGATCCACACCCTGTACCGTCTGGACCGGGACACCATCACCACCATCGTGGACATGATACACAACGACATAGTCAGCCTCATTGAAATACGCACCGCCATCCCCCCTCGACTGAAAGTAGTGCCTGTGCTCCACTTCCTTGCAACAGGCACCTACCAGCACACAGTGGGGTACATGCATGGCATATCAGAACCCGTATTTTCTCGCATTCGCACTACCTCTTCCTGAAATGGTCCCCCAATTTGGAGCCTCTCTTTGGCAAGTGTTGGATGCCCTCCTCAAGCACACAAGGGACTACATATCCCCATGGACTCCCGAGGAGATTTTTGATACCAAAGTTGGCTTCCATGCACTGGCAGGCATGCCAAATTGTATAGGTGCCCTCGACTGCACCCACGTGGAGTTGGTGGTCCCGTATGCCATGGAGGTGGTGTACCACAACCTCAAGCAATACCATTCCATCAATGTGCAGATGGTATGCGACGCCAGCAAGGTCATCACACATTGTTGTGTACGATATCCCAGATCAACTCATGACTCTATGGTCCTGCAGAACACTACTCTACCACACTTCATGGAGCGACATGCTGGACGACGTGCCTGGCTTCTTGGTAAGTTGGATGACCAGCACATGACATTGAAATGGGGGGAGAGATACACACCACCATGGTGTCAATGTCGATGTGACTGCACGATGTGCACATCACCAAACACTGCGCCCCAAAGCATCCCAAACGGAACATGACACCCAAATCCCATAGGACTGAAGTAGGGTCGACAACTATCACAACATGACTAACAGTAAACCACCCCACATCCCACAACACCTGCACCACTCATCAGCAGACCTCATCCTCCATAACACCATCCAGCAACATGCAGTGTATATGCACTATGTTGCTGTCTCCAGCAAATCACCACACAGGACAAGCATCCTTGGGAGTGCATTGAATTGAACCACCAAGGGAATCCACTGTCTGTCACAGGGCCGCCACAACCACATGAATGCTGCATGTCACCATGTGAGAATTCAGTGCTGAATACCTAATATTGAAGAGACCACTGCCAACGCTCCCAGTAAGAAAAACAAACAGAACACAACACATCACAAATTTGACACAAACACAGCTGTATGCGTACACAATGCATGAGCAACAAGACGGCAGTGCACACCGTGTGTCATCTTGAAGATGTAAACCACACCATCATTCCATGGCACAGGACACATTGAGGGCCTACAAATGGCGTGCATACAACCAGGGACATGTGCATGTGACCAATGGCAATCTGCAGACATGTGTGACTAGTACAGCTGTCCATCATGAATCAACTGACAAATACCTTCCCTTGCTTCCCTGGCAGGTGACAGTGGCTATCCCTTGAAGCTGTGGCTCCTCACCCCTGTCTTGAACCCACAGAATAGGCATGAAAAGGACTACAATCAATCCTCTACAGGCATGAGAAGGTTGCCAAGATCATCATGGCATGTGTCATGCTGCACAACATGTGTATCCAACGCAACGTGACCCTGCCCCCTGACATTGAACTGCTACCATCTGGTGATGATGAAGGGGATGAAGAAGAAGTGGCTGCACATCATTGCGGTGCCGATGCACAGGAGGGACGTGCTGTGCGTCAGTCAGTGATTGCACAATATTTCTGACACACATGGCTGCAGAGGGTGACATGATATTTGGACAGAGGGCACTGGGTGTGGGGGTACATGTACACTATGCACTGTATATGAATAAAGGACACAAGCACAATGATGAATGTCCACTCAAGTTTTTCTTTTTACACAACGGGTGCATTGAAATTTACAATGAAGACAAAAGTGCACTAACCCTCCACCACCCTCACCCCCCTCCCCCCAAAACTCCCCGAAAGACCCTCACCCCCTGGAGGTGGTTTCCTCGGTGGTGCATGGCAGGCCTTGTGTTGGGCCTTTGAGGTCGAAGGCCTGTTGCCCTCATCCCGGGCCCTCTTCTGGGGTGTGGTTGGCTATGGGGGTGAGTCCCACGCCTCGCTGTCATGGTCTGAGCCTGTGGGGGTCAAAGAGGGGGGCGGCATGAGTGATGGTTTGATAAGCATCATGCATACATTTGTATAATTGCTCATCTACACATTAGAGGGTAAAAGGCAGTTGAGTTTGTACGATCACATTGCTTGCTACATGGGTGGGTAAAGCAGGCATCCGTCAGTGGTCACTCATGTTGGGGCAGATGTATGGTATGTGACATGCATATTTCTTGGGGCCTGCATGCAGTGTGACTCATGCCATTGATATCTTAGTGTGGTTTGTGTACAGTATGGCATTGCCTTGCTGCAGGCATCTGCATGTGTCTGTGCTGCGTACGACAACTTTGTTGGGAATGTGTGTGTATTGGGCCATGGCTTGCCTCTTTAGACAGACATATTGGTGGACTATCATCAGAATCTGCATTACAGTGATTTCTTAGGATACTCACCTCCATCCGCCAATGATGTGGTGCCACACTCCATGTCTCCCACACCTTCTATGGACTCCATGCCAATCAGGCTAGCACATATGTCCTCCCACTGGGACAGCTTTATGGGGGAGCTTGCTCCTCTGCCAGTTGACATGGCCGGGCTCCTGTTGGCCGAGAGGATGTTGCGAACTCGCAGCTGCAAGTCATCCCACCTCTTCCTGCAGTCCTTGATAGTGCGGGGGGTGTTACCGACCACGCTTACTTTTTGCGCCACAAGTGCCCAGATCTCCTTCTTGTGTATTATGGCCTCCCTCTTCATGCTCTGGGCAAACACGACATCTGCATTTTGTTCCAGGGTCTCCACGAGCATGGTCCTTGCGCTGGCAGGAGGCGCTCTTCTTCACAGCCTTGGGCATTGTGGTGTTGTAGTGGTTAAGATCTCACACACAGCAGTATCCAACAGGTCCTGGCTGCTGAGGATGAAATGGATTGTGTTTTTAAAGATGGCCGCCGCGCTCTTTCCCATTCCTGTGCGATGACGCTACTTCCGGTTCCGCTTATTTAGGTCGCCGCTAATGCCGTCTTGATTCATGCCAGTAGTGCAATCTTTGCTTTAGTTGATGGCGCTAAGGGACTTTTTCGGGACTTTAGCGGCATGCCAGTAATATTGTTTCTGGAATGGCGCAAAGCTTGTGCCCGCGAGGTCGTAATGGCACTCTATTAGCAGTCTATTACCTACACGGACACGGTATTTACTCCATGCCGGTAAAGACAGTTACTTACCTCCAACCTCGGAATGACCCCCATCTTGTGGTCATGCCAAAGGCTCAAGGAATGTTGGGAGAACGTACAAGATCAGCTTCAAACAACCTTCGGTAGACAGGTAACATGCACGCCAGAGCTATACATTCTACACGACGTGTCACGTGCTAAGGTTTCACGGCGCAGGAAGTGAAATGGCTCAACGCAGCAGTGCTGGTGGCTAAGGAAGGCATCCCGAAGCTCTGGGGCACACAAACAAAGCCCCTGGCAACAGTGCGGGAGGGAGAGATGCCGAAGCGAGCAGCTTATGAGAGGCTCATTTATCGAATGCAGGACAGGGAGGAAGAGTTCCTGGGACGAGGGGGCATCTACTTACCACTCAACATGGAATGTGCGAATGCCGAATAGCGGACAGATGACCAGATTACTTGTTATTGAAGGTCGAGGGGAGTAGGCACGCTTTCACTCGCAATTCTGCACACTGACCCATATCGTCTCCATCCTTCTAGCCCCCCTTAGGGAAGCAAGCACGCGTAGATGTGGGAGAGTTTTCCAAACATGTCCGATCTGGCTCTGTGTCCCTTTTCCATTTATTTTATTTTATTTTTTTTAGTTGTTTCCAGATGGTTTATTCCCTAGTCGTTGTAACTCCTGTCCCTCTATACTAGTGATTTATAGCCACATCACCGATTAAGGCACCTCCAAAAGGATGCAGTATAGCGACAGGGAATAGCAGGGCCGACACCATAAATAAAGGAAGACAGATGTGTCAAGAAGGGGGGAGAGGAGGGGAGAAGACTCGCTTAGATATAAGTATAGGAGCAGAAGATAGGAATGCACTTATGGGAGTCAATCTGTTATATATCATGTTCTGTAAAGCACCTGATTGTTAAAGAAAGAACTGTAACAAATTCAGTTCCACGTTTTTTTTAAAGTCATTGTTTATACTGCTTGAATGAAAATTCCCCCCAAAAATTAAGATCTAAAAAAAGTAGGTGCCTTAAGTGCCGAAAAGGTCGCTAACGCTTTCTGCGGCCTCTTCGGTACTTATAGAATCGGGCCCAGTGATAGAAACTGTACTGAACGGTAGCGGAACGTGGAACAGGCTGCAGACGTCAGCGTGTTTGCACGTCTCCAGCTGTGTCGCGGAAGCGGGCCTTCCTCTGAGTGCCGGGAAGTGATGATCGAAGCTCAGAGGAGACAGCGCGATGGCAGCAGCAGGCGACAAGGGACGGTCCTGGTAGCAGGGTGTCGCGTGTATCAGCGCAGGCAGTGTGATGCTCATTTGCATGACAAGTTGCACACATATCATCGAAGTCAACACATCTGAGATTCACTTAAGTTTGCACAGCAGTGTTTATTCAGAATCCCGTGCGTGCCCAAGTCTCGCTGTTCCCTAATATGAGTGTTTACATTGGCTGTGGCCGGCCGCGCAATGATGCAGGGCCAAGCATGTGATACATACGCAGGAGCCGGCTCATGCCTCATTGCTGTGCACCCATTGACTAAATGCTTCATAAAAACGTGGTGTGCAGGTCACATGCAACCATTCTCCTCAAAATGTACGTTCTAACATTTTTAAGGCGAGCTCATGTTGCAAACAATGCAACCTTCAGAGTGAGGGCCCGGAATGTCTCTGTGGCGTTGCACTGTGTGGCTACAATGAGTAGCCTCAAATACGTGTGGGGTGTGCATGGATGTTTGTGCTCTGTTTTGGTGAGTGCAAACCTAGCTGCTAAGCAACGTCACGCAGTAAAAACAGGGGTATACATCGAATTTATGGGGTACAAAACAGGGATACCACTAGGACTGAGGATTAAGTGAACACTTGAAGGGCCGTTGGCGAGAATGCTACAGGCAGGGTATACAGGTTCGGTAGGGAAAGGCAGAGCCACTATTAATTAATATATGGGTCGATTCAGAGGCGTGCTCCCATTAATGCCATATTCCTGGGAGTTTCATACCATTTGACCTTGCTAACTGCACTGTTGAGTGCCTGGATCTGCATCAGAAATGGAGGCGAGTGCAGAACTGCAGTGAACCATTACCTGAACAAGGGATGATGCAAAACATCCTTGGAGGTGTTTTGTACAATGCAAGCATACCGAGATAACGGGTTCAGACTGGTAGGTGGAGAAAGGGGTAGTGAGGGACAACAAGAAGGGTAGAGTGGGGGGGAGACTCTCTGCATTCAGTGCAAGCGTGGAGACCACAGTTCCTATGCCGAAAGTCAAGAATGTGCAAGAAAGGATGAGGTGAAAATGGGACTCCCATGGTTTTCTTGTCCGGAGAGCGGGTCTGGATCTGGAGAGAGATGCTGGGAATTGTCGGGGTGTTTGGAACCTTCTGGCTCAAGTTGGATCGTGGCAGCATTCTCTGGGAATCTCTGTCTCTGGAGGTGAGTGCTAAAATCGTGGGGTTTGAGTAAGCCCTACTGAAGAAAAGTAGTGGATTTCTGGAAGAATGCTATACCAGAGAGGGATTTTGAGGGTGTTGTTGGGGCCAATGGCCTGATGAGGCACAGGTCACAGGGCTGTGGCAATGCTCAGGTGATCCGGTCCACATAAGGAGCTCTAGGAGGTAAGTTAGTCAGGTTGGGGCTTCCCACATTGTTGCTTGAGGCTTTGCCAGAAAAAAGAAAATTATAGATGTTTTAAGTAATGTGGTAACACTTTTTAAAAACAAAAGTATATTAATACATAGATTAATGGTGGCCAATCGCCAAAATGAGTGCAGATGTCTTTACCAGAATTGCAAAAAGAGCCGAAAACTGCAACTACAACGACGCCTCATACTGTGTGCTGATGGGTCAGATTATCTATCATTCTTAATATAGAATGAACGAGCGCCGAATCATCCCAGCTCTTTAAGGACAGCATCCGCCCCAGACCATTAGCCACATCTGACATGAATACATGAAGAAAATCAGGATTTAAAATGATTACAAAATAAAGAGAATGCAGAAATGGAAACATACGCGACGGGCAAGGGACACTGTCTGAAAATATACGTTGTGTTCGGTTGCCATGATATAGAAGAGAGGAAATTCCAGAGACGGAAACAAAGGAATGCAAAACTTGAGCACAAGTCAGGCCTTTTTGGCGATGGGGATTGGAAGACGTGGGATGCTTGGAATGCTAAAGAGCACAGATCAGCAGAAACGTACAGCTTGTTATCGAGATAGTGAAGTTGCTGGAGGCTTAGTACAGTATGGGGCAAGCCCTTGCAGTAGCAGCCCGTA
The DNA here is from genome assembly GCF_040938575.1 of Ambystoma mexicanum. NCBI lineage: Eukaryota > Metazoa > Chordata > Amphibia > Caudata > Ambystomatidae > Ambystoma > Ambystoma mexicanum. The sequence continues at coordinate 513,070,235 of NC_090939.1, forward strand.
GAATTCCTGACGGATCAATGTAATGATGTCTTAATTTCAAGCACCCTTGGTTAAGTTGGTTGCTGAGTGAAAAGTGTGGTTTGAGGGAGGTACATCAAGGGGATCATTTGCAATGTGCCAGTTGGACCAGCAGACCACCTCCAAAGTAAGCATCTGACACCCATGCGCACCAGGAAAACACTGTATAATAAAAAAGAATGCCGCAGCGGCTCAGAGGCAACACGCTATCCAACAGTGCACACAGTACAGTGACGGATTCACCAACACCAGGCCACACTCCTTCAGTAGATATGACATTGGACCACTTCCGGTGTCGTACTGTACACCTGCCTAAGTAACGTCAGATCTCTTTCAGCATCGGACGGTATGCCGGTGGAAAACGTGTTCCAACATTCAACGTGGCCCACACCACACAATTCAGGTCAAGAGACTGCAAGAAAGAGGAAGAGCTCTTAACAGGAAGCTAGAGTAAACATGTAGAGCCATAAGTAGTGGCAGATGTCTGTGGCCCCTTTTTCATGGACGCAGAACTCAATGTGCTTGGAGACAAGATGATGGCTGTGGTAGCAAGGCCCCTAGGATCAGATGAGGCCCATGCATCCACTGGCCATGAGAGTGCGGGGGGCATTTGGCCAACATTGTAGTGGCTGTCAATGTGGTGCCTGCCATTCCATGAGACAAGACCCAAGTAAACACTGGAATGATCAGAATCATGCAATGTGCCCGCAGATTTCAAAGAGTCAAAGAGGCAAAGAGGGACCAGAAACCATCATCTGGACATCTTGGGAAACAGAACGTTCTGCCCATCATTGAAATGAAGTGTGTTACTGGCTTGTTTGAGGGAGATGATACAGGTGAGTATGACATGTGCAATTCACAAGCCCATCACAACCATAGACGGCATACATGGCTCACAGTCCGCAGGCCTCCACTCCATGCAGGCACATCACAGGTGGACAAACACTGATGATTCACCTAACAATGACCAGGCACAATAAAGCTCAAATACAACAGACTCGGACCCCTGCAGCTGCACAGTGCATGCATGCGGTCACATCCAGATGCACACACAAACGATGATGGCAAAGCTGAGCGCCTGCACACACGGAGCTCTTGGCACATGCCTCAAGGTGTTCCCACATATGACAATGCATGATCGGCTGCACCACCCATTCCGTTTGTGGGCAGCAACAGGTATTGTGGGACATAGTGATGAAGGTTATATTCATATGCCTACCAATTAATGTCTGTGTCCCAGCAGGAAGAACCTCAAAGGACTCATCCGGGAGAAAGCTAGGCAGAAATCTGGATCAGAAGTCTGACAAGAAAACAGCCACCACAGACATCCCTGTTACTGCCACTGCCTCACAATCTACCCAGGAAACTGCAAGTAGTCCTGGAGGAAGAATAAGTTAGATCCAGGTCAAGGGAGCCTTACAAAGGTGCTTGGGAGCACTGAAGGGGCACATGCTGACAACCCAGTTCTATGAGCCAAGATCCAGCACAACACAACAAACACGAGGAGGGAGAGGAGGGTGTGCTACAGCAGAAATGGGCAAATGATCAGGTGCTTGTCCAGGAGAAGGAGAGAGATCAAGCACCTCAACACATGCAACCACTTTAATCCCCAGAACGCAATGACACTGGCCTTCCACGCATACACCAATGTGAACACCCCAACACAAACCCCTGAACGAGAGTGGCATCGTAGACCATGCAGTCATGTTGGTGGAGGGACATTGTGAGCTCATGCTTGGGGCATCTTATCTGTCTGAGGCTGCCGGATTTCAAGTTTAGCTGTAGGCAGTGGCGGAGCCATGGTGGGGGCAGGTAGCCAAGCCTCCTGCTGGTGCCCAATAATACCCTACCCCCGACACCTGCACCAAAAACTGCCTCCACTGCTGACTGTGGCAGGACTTTCTACAACGGCCTGGGGAACAGAAGAAGCTGCTCAGTATGCAGAATGACATCCATGCCTCAATCAAGGAGACAGTCAGCTGTCACACTGCAGCACTAATGATCATGCTGGAGCTATCAAGAGAGGATCAAAGGCAGTCTATGGCAGGCAGAAGGAGTTTTCCTCACCAAAATGCCACACCCGCCTCCTCTAGCAGGGGTGTCATGAAAGTCATGTCTGCTCTAGGAATCCTGCAGTGGGACATTCATGTCAACCTGGTACGGCACCAGGAGTTTTCAAATCATGCAAATAACAGTGTGGTGACAGCGCTCCACCGGCAAAACCATTCAGTGCAACACATCCTTCTGCAGCTAGAGCAGGCACAGTCATCGCCATCACATTCGTCCAGTCTGACATTTCTGGAGAGCTCACCACCACAAATAAGGAGCCATGAATCACCCACATGACCACCAGGTGATACACCCTAGGCACTGTAACTACCTGCATGGTGGATATGAGCCATCTGGGAATGATTCATTAATATGGCAATTACCACTGACAAGCAAGGGACACAGAGATTGCAGCATCACCTGAGTGTAGGTGGCCTGGATTTCCTCAAGTATCCTTCCCTGGATTGAAAAGAATTAACGAACCCTGCCTCTGTTAGGCAACTATAAGGCAGCATGTGATGCAATGTGCCCTGGCATGATTCAAGGGTAGCCCCCTATCCCCACTGCGTAACCATAAGTCATCACATAGGGCAATGTTTCCCTGTACTGATTGAAGTGCAGAAACCTGGCCCTGTTGGGCTATGTAGGTGGACAGTGCTATGCAACGTACCTCTGTACGTGGACCGGACAATAGAGGTGAGTGTTGTGTTGACAGGCAGATGCATACATCATTCATAGCCACTGACCCTCCCTGCCCCCCATATCGCACAGGTGAGAAATTTTACTCACTAAGGCAACCATACCAGCCTAATCCCAGGAAGGTACAGAAGGAAAAGGACTAAAGATGGCGAGAACAAGCAAACTCACTACAAACTGACACACGTGCATGCAATAGACACAAAGCAAAATTGCACTCAACATGAAGAAACACAAACACTAGGTCAAATATGCATTTATAAATGAAGAATAGTGATTGCATCCATTTAGACACAAAGAATATTAACACAAACACTGTATACAGTGAATGCAACATGAAGAACCTGTATATAGCTCACTAACATAGAAACACAAAAATAATCAGCAGCCATCTTTTCCAAAATGGAAACAGCAGCACGCATTGAAGTGAACGAGAGGCCTCAAGGCTTCATGAAAACCCAAAATGCTGAATTCACTGAAAAATATATTCACACAAGGTGCAGACAGTAACTGCGCGGACCCAGCCAAGGTTACTGAGAAATTAGGGAGGGCACAGACGACTCAGAGAGAACACAAGATAAAAATTCCGAAGGCACATGCAATATATTCTCAGACTCATTAAAAGAACAACAAGTGTTTGAAGGCCAGGTGCAGAATATTATAAGCTAATAACCTTCCTAGTGAATGGACCAAGCAAGTCCCTAGTGGTCGAGAAAGTAATGACACTCACACTCATATTAGCTACATTTCCAATAAATGCGAGGTGAAATAATTCAAAACACGGTCCTCTCACATATGACCCATAGTTCAAAAACTCTGTCTATTCATTAGCCCCAGACACAGATAGGTCACCTGCCTGGACTCCCCACATTATCTCAGAAATGAGGCACCTTCCAAGGTCAACTACAAAGAATTCACCCTGGCCCATGGCCTAGAAATAAGGGATAGTATATCATTTTATTGAAAGGAAAGCTGTTCCTGGGCATCTCTCACCCTGCTCCTGTCTGGCTCATGTGTTGATGGCATGTCAATTGCCCAATGTTGGTCAGTAAGATGCCAACCAATGAAAACCCTCAATGCTTGGCCGCAGAGTACAAGTTGCATTAACCAATCATATATTGTATAGATGATATGTATTTACTATTATCAATTTAGAGGTGGCTCCAGGAGGATCCAGCAGATAAGTGTTACCCAATTAGGAAGTTAACCAATACAGAATTGCATATGTATTTTATCCCCTAACCAATTCCTTCACCCCATAGGCTTTTGTAACCAAGGTTGTAGTATGACATCAGCTACGATGAAAGTAGGTCTCCTGGGGGCAAACAGACGTGGTCTCCCTCTCACTGTGCTTAGAGAGGCATCAGCTTCACCTCACTGATGATCCCCAACAAGGGTGAAACACGTGTATGGGGTTGCTGGTGGTACTCTCGTTCAGATTGGAGTTGCCATTGTATTTCGGTGCTGGACTGCCCCTGGGCAGGACAAAGACTGATATGCAAATGGGTATTTCCCATCTGTGAAAGGCACAGTGAGTAAAAGCAGTGGCTGCGAACTCTCAAGTGGTTAATAACCACTGAACAGGTTATCATGTCTGTTCTTGCGAGAGAGGGGCGCCCGCTACCTTTGTAAAACTATCTTTTAAGGAACCTGGGATTGGTAACCCTAGGTCTCCTGGGGGCAACCAGACGTGGTCTCCCTCTCACTGTGCTTAGAGAGGCATCAGCTTCACCTCACTGATGATCCCCAACAAGGGTGAAACACGTGTATGGGGTTGCTGGTGGTACTCTCGTTCAGATTGGAGTTGCCATTGTATTTCGGTGCTGGACTGCCCCTGGGCAGGACAAAGACTGATATGCAAATGGATATTTCCCATCTGTGAAAGGCACAGTGAGTAAAAGCAGTGGCTGCGAACTCTCAAGTGGTTAATAACCACTGAACAGGTTATCATGTCTGTTCTTGCGAGAGAGGGGCGCCCGCTACCTTTGTAAAACTATTTTTTAAGGAACCTGGGATTGGTAACCCTAGGTCTCCTGGGGGCAACCAGACGTGGTCTCCCTCTCACTGTGCTTAGAGAGGCATCAGCTTCACCTCACTGATGATCCCCAACAAGGGTGAAACATGTGTATGGGGTTGCTGGTGGTACTCTCGTTCAGATTGGAGTTGCCATTGTATTTCGGTGCTGGACTGCCCCTGGGCAGGACAAAGACTGATATGCAAATGGATATTTCCCATCTGTGAAAGGCACAGTGAGTAAAAGCAGTGGCTGCGAACTCTCAAGTGGTTAATAACCACTGAACAGGTTATCATGTCTGTTCTTGCGAGAGAGGGGCGCCCGCTACCTTTGTAAAACTATTTTTTAAGGAACCTGGGATTGGTAACCCTAGGTCTCCTGGGGGCAACCAGACGTGGTCTCCCTCTCACTGTGCTTAGAGAGGCATCAGCTTCACCTCACTGATGATCCCCAACAAGGGTGAAACACGTGTATGGGGTTGCTGGTGGTACTCTCGTTCAGATTGGAGTTGCCATTGTATTTCGGTGCTGGACTGCCCCTGGGCAGGACAAAGACTGATATGCAAATGGATATTTCCCATCTGTGAAAGGCACAGTGAGTAAAAGCAGTGGCTGCGAACTCTCAAGTGGTTAATAACCACTGAACAGGTTATCATGTCTGTTCTTGCGAGAGAGGGGCGCCCGCTACCTTTGTAAAACTATTTTTTAAGGAACCTGGGATTGGTAACCCTAGGTCTCCTGGGGGCAACCAGACGTGGTCTCCCTCTCACTGTGCTTAGAGAGGCATCAGCTTCACCTCACTGATGATCCCCAACAAGGGTGAAACACGTGTATGGGGTTGCTGGTGGTACTCTCGTTCAGATTGGAGTTGCCATTGTATTTCGGTGCTGGACTGCCCCTGGGCAGGACAAAGACTGATATGCAAATGGATATTTCCCATCTGTGAAAGGCACAGTGAGTAAAAGCAGTGGCTGCGAACTCTCAAGTGGTTAATAACCACTGAACAGGTTATCATGTCTGTTCTTGCGAGAGAGGGGCGCCCGCTACCTTTGTAAAACTATTTTTTAAGGAACCTGGGATTGGTAACCCTAGGTCTCCTGGGGGCAACCAGACGTGGTCTCCCTCTCACTGTGCTTAGAGAGGCATCAGCTTCACCTCACTGATGATCCCCAACAAGGGTGAAACACGTGTATGGGGTTGCTGGTGGTACTCTCGTTCAGATTGGAGTTGCCATTGTATTTCGGTGCTGGACTGCCCCTGGGCAGGACAAAGACTGATATGCAAATGGATATTTCCCATCTGTGAAAGGCACAGTGAGTAAAAGCAGTGGCTGCGAACTCTCAAGTGGTTAATAACCACTGAACAGGTTATCATGTCTGTTCTTGCGAGAGAGGGGCGCCCGCTACCTTTGTAAAACTATTTTTTAAGGAACCTGGGATTGGTAACCCTAGGTCTCCTGGGGGCAACCAGACGTGGTCTCCCTCTCACTGTGCTTAGAGAGGCATCAGCTTCACCTCACTGATGATCCCCAACAAGGGTGAAACACGTGTATGGGGTTGCTGGTGGTACTCTCGTTCAGATTGGAGTTGCCATTGTATTTCGGTGCTGGACTGCCCCTGGGCAGGACAAAGACTGATATGCAAATGGATATTTCCCATCTGTGAAAGGCACAGTGAGTAAAAGCAGTGGCTGCGAACTCTCAAGTGGTTAATAACCACTGAACAGGTTATCATGTCTGTTCTTGCGAGAGAGGGGCGCCCGCTACCTTTGTAAAACTATTTTTTAAGGAACCTGGGATTGGTAACCCTAGGTCTCCTGGGGGCAACCAGACGTGGTCTCCCTCTCACTGTGCTTAGAGAGGCATCAGCTTCACCTCACTGATGATCCCCAACAAGGGTGAAACACGTGTATGGGGTTGCTGGTGGTACTCTCGTTCAGATTGGAGTTGCCATTGTATTTCGGTGCTGGACTGCCCCTGGGCAGGACAAAGACTGATATGCAAATGGATATTTCCCATCTGTGAAAGGCACAGTGAGTAAAAGCAGTGGCTGCGAACTCTCAAGTGGTTAATAACCACTGAACAGGTTATCATGTCTGTTCTTGCGAGAGAGGGGCGCCCGCTACCTTTGTAAAACTATTTTTTAAGGAACCTGGGATTGGTAACCCTAGGTCTCCTGGGGGCAACCAGACGTGGTCTCCCTCTCACTGTGCTTAGAGAGGCATCAGCTTCACCTCACTGATGATCCCCAACAAGGGTGAAACACGTGTATGGGGTTGCTGGTGGTACTCTCGTTCAGATTGGAGTTGCCATTGTATTTCGGTGCTGGACTGCCCCTGGGCAGGACAAAGACTGATATGCAAATGGATATTTCCCATCTGTGAAAGGCACAGTGAGTAAAAGCAGTGGCTGCGAACTCTCAAGTGGTTAATAACCACTGAACAGGTTATCATGTCTGTTCTTGCGAGAGAGGGGCGCCCGCTACCTTTGTAAAACTATTTTTTAAGGAACCTGGGATTGGTAACCCTAGGTCTCCTGGGGGCAACCAGACGTGGTCTCCCTCTCACTGTGCTTAGAGAGGCATCAGCTTCACCTCACTGATGATCCCCAACAAGGGTGAAACACGTGTATGGGGTTGCTGGTGGTACTCTCGTTCAGATTGGAGTTGCCATTGTATTTCGGTGCTGGACTGCCCCTGGGCAGGACAAAGACTGATATGCAAATGGGTATTTCCCATCTGTGAAAGGCACAGTGAGTAAAAGCAGTGGCTGCGAACTCTCAAGTGGTTAATAACCACTGAACAGGTTATCATGTCTGTTCTTGCGAGAGAGGGGCGCCCGCTACCTTTGTAAAACTATCTTTTAAGGAACCTGGGATTGGTAACCCTAGGTCTCCTGGGGGCAACCAGACGTGGTCTCCCTCTCACTGTGCTTAGAGAGGCATCAGCTTCACCTCACTGATGATCCCCAACAAGGGTGAAACACGTGTATGGGGTTGCTGGTGGTACTCTCGTTCAGATTGGAGTTGCCATTGTATTTCGGTGCTGGACTGCCCCTGGGCAGGACAAAGACTGATATGCAAATGGATATTTCCCATCTGTGAAAGGCACAGTGAGTAAAAGCAGTGGCTGCGAACTCTCAAGTGGTTAATAACCACTGAACAGGTTATCATGTCTGTTCTTGCGAGAGAGGGGCGCCCGCTACCTTTGTAAAACTATTTTTTAAGGAACCTGGGATTGGTAACCCTAGGTCTCCTGGGGGCAACCAGACGTGGTCTCCCTCTCACTGTGCTTAGAGAGGCATCAGCTTCACCTCACTGATGATCCCCAACAAGGGTGAAACACGTGTATGGGGTTGCTGGTGGTACTCTCGTTCAGATTGGAGTTGCCATTGTATTTCGGTGCTGGACTGCCCCTGGGCAGGACAAAGACTGATATGCAAATGGATATTTCCCATCTGTGAAAGGCACAGTGAGTAAAAGCAGTGGCTGCGAACTCTCAAGTGGTTAATAACCACTGAACAGGTTATCATGTCTGTTCTTGCGAGAGAGGGGCGCCCGCTACCTTTGTAAAACTATTTTTTAAGGAACCTGGGATTGGTAACCCTAGGTCTCCTGGGGGCAACCAGACGTGGTCTCCCTCTCACTGTGCTTAGAGAGGCATCAGCTTCACCTCACTGATGATCCCCAACAAGGGTGAAACACGTGTATGGGGTTGCTGGTGGTACTCTCGTTCAGATTGGAGTTGCCATTGTATTTCGGTGCTGGACTGCCCCTGGGCAGGACAAAGACTGATATGCAAATGGATATTTCCCATCTGTGAAAGGCACAGTGAGTAAAAGCAGTGGCTGCGAACTCTCAAGTGGTTAATAACCACTGAACAGGTTATCATGTCTGTTCTTGCGAGAGAGGGGCGCCCGCTACCTTTGTAAAACTATTTTTTAAGGAACCTGGGATTGGTAACCCTAGGTCTCCTGGGGGCAACCAGACGTGGTCTCCCTCTCACTGTGCTTAGAGAGGCATCAGCTTCACCTCACTGATGATCCCCAACAAGGGTGAAACATGTGTATGGGGTTGCTGGTGGTACTCTCGTTCAGATTGGAGTTGCCATTGTATTTCGGTGCTGGACTGCCCCTGGGCAGGACAAAGACTGATATGCAAATGGATATTTCCCATCTGTGAAAGGCACAGTGAGTAAAAGCAGTGGCTGCGAACTCTCAAGTGGTTAATAACCACTGAACAGGTTATCATGTCTGTTCTTGCGAGAGAGGGGCGCCCGCTACCTTTGTAAAACTATTTTTTAAGGAACCTGGGATTGGTAACCCTAGGTCTCCTGGGGGAAACCAGACGTGGTCTCCCTCTCACTGTGCTTAGAGAGGCATCAGCTTCACCTCACTGATGATCCCCAACAAGGGTGAAACACGTGTATGGGGTTGCTGGTGGTACTCTCGTTCAGATTGGAGTTGCCATTGTATTTCGGTGCTGGACTGCCCCTGGGCAGGACAAAGACTGATATGCAAATGGATATTTCCCATCTGTGAAAGGCACAGTGAGTAAAAGCAGTGGCTGCGAACTCTCAAGTGGTTAATAACCACTGAACAGGTTATCATGTCTGTTCTTGCGAGAGAGGGGCGCCCGCTACCTTTGTAAAACTATTTTTTAAGGAACCTGGGATTGGTAACCCTAGGTCTCCTGGGGGCAACCAGACGTGGTCTCCCTCTCACTGTGCTTAGAGAGGCATCAGCTTCACCTCACTGATGATCCCCAACAAGGGTGAAACACGTGTATGGGGTTGCTGGTGGTACTCTCGTTCAGATTGGAATTGCCATTGTATTTCGGTGCTGGACTGCCCCTGGGCAGGACAAAGACTGATATGCAAATGGATATTTCCCATCTGTGAAAGGCACAGTGAGTAAAAGCAGTGGCTGCGAACTCTCAAGTGGTTAATAACCACTGAACAGGTTATCATGTCTGTTCTTGCGAGAGAGGGGCGCCCGCTACCTTTGTAAAAGGATTTATAATCTGTTGTTGTGTATGAGAACATTTGATTGAGAGTTACAAGATTTTTGATGTGTGTATGCTGTCCCTGCTTTATGTTGGATTGTTAATAAAGCAAGTTTTGCTTTTCACTTCGACTATTTCCGAGTGTGGGATTTCCCAGCCTCTCATTTCTGCTTAAATTGTGGTTTTCCAGACCATCTTAACAGTTGCATGCATATTCTAGATGCCCTCATGAGTCATACTGTCTTTTTCAGTGACCTGTATGATGGGCCAGCATGGCTGAGAATGGACACATGGTATTTGGCCCATCACAGCATGCTGAGTCATAGGAATGTGGAATAAATCGCGGGCTGTTGCTTGTCCCTCCATGTGGACAGTTTTCTCTCCAAAAGGAGAGGCGGCTATGACAAGTTAAGTGTTTGTCCAGGAAAACTCCCCATGCATGTGTTTCCAGGCAGAGTGTGCCTCCGCATGTCATGGTGTTAGCCTATCACAGCATGCTGAGTCATAGGAATGTGGAATAAATCGAGGGCTGTTGCCTGTCCCTCCATGTGGACAGTTTGCTCTCCAAAAGGAGAGGCGTCTATGAGAAGTTAAGTGGATATCCAGGAAAACTCCCCTTGCATGTGTTTCTGTGCACAGTTTGCCTCCTCATGCCATGTGTGTGATTGCAACTGTCAATCGGTAGCCGCCCACACGAAGAAGTAGTCCCAAATTAGTTCTTGTCTATTGGCGGAGGATTCCTCAGAGGGTGTGGGTGGGCTCTTTGATTCTGTGTCACCTTGGCCATCCTCATCATCCTCAATGTCTCCCTCCTTACCTGGGACAAAGGGACACATTTTCATCCGGGAATGTTATGTAGAATAGAACACACAGACAATGAGCCTGCATACTTTGCCAGGTGCTCATATGAGGGTAACACCTGTGCATTACAGGCAACCCAATCTGTTTCTTAACATGAAAAAGACAAACTCAACCATTACTCGGGTCTTAGCATGGGCCTGATTGTAACTATCCGTTGGCACAGTTTGGGGATTACGCACTGAGGTCAGCCGCCAGGTTTTACATGGGTCTCTAGTATTATTTATGTTAATGGGAGAAAATACAAGCATTTGTCAATTTGGCAGCATTCCTGATCCAGACATAGTCACCCACCTGGAGTGGTGGAACAGTTAACTACCAACCATGTCCACCTCTTGCTTATGCTTGGCATCACACATGGTAGACTGCTGTTTTTCAAGACCATGGCATCATGGCTGAAGCTAGGATACTTGCCACGTGTGTGGGAAGAGCATCTGGGCATCCTATTCAGCATGCTGCTTAATTGTGGAAGGTGTTCCTTCTGCAGAACATGCGTTCATGCATTTTGGGGGCATGAGAGGCACATATGTTCCATCTTTGACATCTCTATTGCGCAGGTTGACTCTCACACTGTATCCCTTTACCCTCTTGAAGGTGGTGCCATCAGTCGGCACAGTAGTGCATTCTGCCCATGGGAGATGAAGGCACACACCACCCGTGTGTCAGGATGTCACTGAAAATGGGTTGAGCTATTGCTGCCATGCTATTGTAGAGGTGCAGCTACATGCCTCTGAAGTAAACCCCACCCCTTGCATCCCATATGTTGAAAGCCTGAGTTTGTGCCGTGTTCGACACCGGCAGTTTTGCCAATACTGCAGCATATCTTCGAAAGAAGATACCCATTGAGACAACCCTACCAAATGTATCTCCCAAGGGGAGACAATCTGAGGGAGAAATTCGCTGAAGAAATATGAGAAACAAAACAAAGGAACAATCCTGTGACATCATAAGAGAATATGAATGATGTCTCAGGATACTGGTTGAAGAAAATGTATGGATCCTACAGAAACTAATGACCAAGTAAAGAATGAAGTGAACTTTTAATTTTGAAACAGAAGATTACACGTGCACAAAGTGCTATAGAGAATCAACCGTTTTAATAATTGTCCGGACGTTGAAATGCAAGGTACACTAAGTCATCATAGAAGCTGGCTATATGTAGTCAATAGAATGCAGTGGAAGCCGCCACTGTATAGAAGCTGGACATCTGTATCATGAATTTAGTACGCTGGGACCCATGAAGAAGAAAGGGAAAATTGTGTTGCCGTAAGAATAAGCTGAATAGTGAAGCTGCATGGTGAGGTTGTCTGTCCTGAAGTCAAGACTGAAGCAGCCAAGGTTGGCTATCTATTCTGGAAATGAGTGAATATGAAAAGGATGAATCATCTCTTGTTAAGGTGCAAAGCAAGAACACCAAATTTGCCACATTTTATTCATTTAAGACATTTAAAACCCGCAAAATGGAACAAATCATGTTCACGTGAGCCAAGGATGAAAATAGAGTTGCACTTGGAGTCCTAGAACAATGAAAGTGAGCGCCTGCACTCCAAGGATATTTTGCAAGGCCACGTTCAAAGACAATCTTCAAAGAGGAAGGCTTGGGTGATGAGAGATGCTGGGCTAATTGGGTGGGGAGGTAGTGTCAGTACTCATCTCCTTGCACGTGAGTCTAGGCTTACGTGCTTCTAAATGAACCGAATGTTCCAGACATGGCACAAGCGTGCTAACCAATTTTAATGGTTCAAATAACGAAGGACCTTATAGTTTGAAGACCAATGGAAACTGTGCACTTAATGTTTTTCATCATGACATGTTTTAGAGGTAGGCATATATTGTCCACCTGACAGTGGGCAGCCAATTACAATCCTAGTTCCTATATAATATGCACTTGATGTTCCCTTTAAGCCTATCCCAATCCCACGTAGGTTTTTAATTATTTGCCATGTAGTAGGACGTCAGCTCTGATGTATTTTGAGTATATGATCTTGTTTTTATGAAAAGGTCGTTGAGAGAAATCGAGCGTACGTCCTTTGATGTTCTTTGTAACTCCCTGTTTTAGATAATTGATAATAAAAACAGTACATTGTCATCTTCCTGAGTTGGTTCAATTATTCTGCCATAAATTCACTATCCACTGTGGTTCGTAAGTATTCGCTTACACAGAAGTGCAGGACGCTTATCACCGTCAGGATTCATGGAATCAATGTGCCAGTGTCTATCTGTGACTCAAGGCCTGGAGCGAAGGCATTTGTGACGTCCATGATCATCAGTTGATAGAGACAATACAGCTGGAAAGCTGCCTCTGCATTCATGTTCTTGGACGGCAGGTGCATGTCCTGTGGCTGTATCTATGCAATTAGCTATGAGAGGAGGAAGAAGAAAGCACATCTTTTAATGTGGCAACATTGGTGCATGATTCACTGACACTGGACACTGCATGCATTGGTGGTTTACGTTTGTTTGCTTTGTGTGGCTTGCCACCATTTTCTACGGTGCAAAGTGATGGCTGGGATGTGTCTGTGTGACATGAGGTGGGGCTTATGCCGCTCTGCATGCAACAAATGCACAGTTTGCTGTGAATCCCACCATCTTGCCAGGCATATATGTCCGCACATAACCTCATTCATTTTGTCCAAGTCACTCTCTGCATGTTGTGCTGCCTGGCCCTCTGGTGATGGGTTACTCTCTGATGAATCCTCTGATCCAGCTAGCAGTTTTTCTGCACAACACCATCCCTTGTGTGCTCCTGCTATAGCCATGTTAATGGGGGAGTATGCAGTCATGTTCTATTCATTTGCAGCAATGTCTGCCTGATACATGTTGGAAGCACTTTCCAGTGTTATCTACAATGGTTTCTTGGCAGATTAGCTGGCCCATTATTATGTATTTATTTATTTGTGCATTTGTTAAGCACACTAAGCCCTGGGGCATCAAGGAATGGTTACAGGAGACATAAGAGAAACATAGTTACAATTAATAGCTTAGTGACGTTCATACAAAAGGGAGATTTGCAGAAAAAAGTAGGGTCTTAGCTGATGCACATCCTCTGGCTTATTGTAATCGTTTATTGATAAGCCACCCCAAACACTGTGCATTACTTCCCTCCCCACTCAAGTGGTTATGCAACAAACTATTTAACAGATTCTTTTTTTAGCCCTATTTCAGACACATATCATGCCCCTTGCATCCCTCTACCCTGAGCTAACAATGAGCCAAGAACCAGGCTGGTGTACGGGAAATGTATTGGTATTTATTTAAATTAACAGTAATAGAAATTAGCATGAAATGTCAAAAACATCACTTTATCCGTGGCACATCACAATCAACTATTCACAGCATAAATAAATCACAAAAATGCATTAAAACGAACACAATAACAGTTCATACGTTCTGTAAATTTGACTTCACAAAATAATTACACTGATCAATAACAAAGGCACTAATGTAATGTTGTGCAATTTTGATTTTCCTTCAGGCTTAAAGGGTAGCAATAGGATTTCAAGATTGAAAAATACATATGGCAATTATAATTTTTCCCACACTTTTGGTTTAAAATAAACACAGGGTAATGTATCGCTTTTCAGACCCACCCATGCTTTGATCTTGGTTGGGAAGTCAGACAGAAAAATTGGAATGCTTTGGGGAATTTTGAATTTCAGACCCCCCCTTACTGAAAGGCCTGGGTTGGGGAAGCTGGATGAAAAGGTTGGACTGATTTAAGAACAAAGACACCCCTCTTCCTTAAAGAAGCTGGAGGTCAGCTGGACAACAAGGATTACCCAATTAATTCATAGGCTATTGCTTTCAGCACACACTGGGAAGTGAGCTTTGATATTTTTGAATTTTAACAAAATTCACCCGTAGTGTTCTGCCAAATGGGGAATTATTCAAATTAATAATTAATATGTTTGGTTAAATAGTCTAAGGATCTACGCAGTTTTGCCACCCCTCCCACAATAAAGAGAAAGGACTTAAGGCAAGGGGAGTCCCCCACATTTTGGTTTTCCAGGGCTCAGTTCTACTTACACAGCAAGCCTCTGTTTATGGTTCAGGAAAGCCAACTGCATCTCATGACACTCTGGAAAGATAGGGCAGGTGTCTGGTCACTCCACTCTCAAAGATGGCCCCCCGCTCTCCACCATGGGACCCAGCCAGCTTTGAGGCCTTCCTAGAAATAGTGCCACCCAGATGCACTCTCAGCAATCCCCTCTGGTGTTCCTTAAGAGCTGTCAGATGGCAATTTACAGCAGCATTCCTGATGGTCTGTCTCTTCTCTCTGTCCTCTTATCTTTCTCCTTTTTTTCTGTCCTCCTTTTTCTGTTTCCCTGTCCTAGTGCAGTCCCCCTTATACAGCAGCAATGACAATACCAATTTTACAAACTTGGGGAAGTACCCTTCAATAATTCCGGCCACTAGGATTGTACAGTTACCCTTTTCTTTCCTCCCAAACCTAGCCTCAAAGTCAGGATTGGTTTAAGGGTCTGGAGCAACATATGACAATTCCCATTTGTCAGAGTCCTTTGTTCTCCTTTCAACTTTTTGGCAAAAACTAGTTATGTATCACAACTTCGTAATTTTACTAGCAACTGCCAAAATAAACATATTTTTGGATTCAGGTAATCATGGAGAATTAGATAAGCTGACCACGAAATATGTACCATATAGCACCGCCAGATTGCACCTTTCTGTGTTTCGATAAAAAGCACAACAGTTATGAATATGTAATTTATTAAGCATATCCCTAATTTGATTTTCCACCCACTCACCAACTCTCACATTTGGAGCATGTTCAGATCAGCCAGAAACCTAGTTTAACTGGCAGTTACAGTTCCAAGAGTCACAGGTAGGTGCATTTTATACCCCCCAAATCACCTGGAAATTACATAACAGATGTTACAAAAATGATATCAATCTGCCTTATGGTGGCTGATAAAAAGGCCTAAATGATAATTGTCCTTTTAAAATGAATTATGAATCTTTATGTGGGACAAATGGCCCTAACTCCTGCCTTCCGGCCATTTGTTTTCACTGGGTTAGCATGTGCTCCATTTTTTTTGTCAGTCTCCTTTTTGCTGGAAGCTTGCTCGTTGAAGTAGGTGTCCCCATTTTCACACACATCTTAGTCGTGCTCCAGCCAAGGGTGACTTTTTCTTAAAGTTAATGCTTTCAGAGCCAGCAGGTCTGGAGATTACTGAATTTCGACACCTTTAGCAGGACATTGTATTGCGGTTGGTCATTAGATGGGCGATGTGACAGCCAGGCTGAGAGTGGAAGTTTTCCTTGTGAGGTTTTGCCGACAGCCAGCAAAAGGGTCTGGCTTAGGTTGACATTTTCCATAAAGACAAACAGGCTCTTCAAATGTCACTCAAGTTTTGGTAAGGTGAAACATAATATATATTGCATTTTGTCAACCCGCACATCATGTTTTGTTTACCTGACATTTATCTGTGAGCAGTGATATTTTCTTCTCTTTCACTTTTTCAAACGGTTTTTATTTGCACACACATGTGCAAGCCATTTTTGTTTTCATTGTTTAAAAATCCTCTATCCATGTGAGAGGGATCTTTGATTTCTCCTTCTTTTGTAAATAAAAATCCTGCTGCATTATCGCCCTATCTATATGGAGGAAATTAGGGATTTGAACCTCAGTATGAAACTCAGCCTCAAAATTTGAGGGCCTAATAAATTGCAATCGGCTACATTCCCAAAAAGCCATTTGGCACGCTTGTTGATGTGGCCATTAAAGAACAGGACTGGGCCAGAAGGAAATTCACAGAATCCAAGAGAGGGGAGGCCATGCTATTGGAAGCAAACCTAAGTGCCATCATTAGACCATGGGGGCAGAAGACAGATGGAGTGAAGAGGAGGAACTCTGTTTCAGTCAACAAAGGCTAGCTATTATCAGATGCTTTAGTGACTGCCAGACCGTAGCTAGTGATATAGTCGCTGTGAAAAATCCTGCTGCAAAAAAAGACAGAATAAATTTAAAAAATTGTTGCACTTTTCACACAAATATATATATGGGGGGTGGGTTAGGGTAATTATTTATTATATGGAGGCATGGAGGATGCGGGTGGTCCCCCGCACATATAAAGTGCAAAAAATACTGGTCTTTTCTGATGCAGGATTGTTGCTGCGACCATATCAGATAGAACCCATTGTTACAAGTGCATAAGGAAAAACTATTTATCTGTAAACCTAGTTCTCTATTTTGGGCCTCTTTGATGCATTCATAAACACATAGGCCCCAATTTACAAAGAACAGTAGGGCAGAATGCGAGTGGCAAAGTGCTTCTTGCATCTGTGCCCCACAGTTCACCCCTGGCAAGATCCTAAATCAAAAGTGATTTAAGAAGAATAGGAGGCGTTGGGTCTGTTGCCAGGGCCACATAGCCATCACCTACCATGTAAACATGGTGTCAGATGTGTTCCTGGCATCTACGTATGCACTGCTAACTGACCCCTTGGTGGTCTGAAGCTCTGGTTAGTCTTTACCCAAGTTTAGCATGCACATTTGTACTGGAAATTCTACTTTTAAATGTTCACCACTATTACAGCGGCAGAAACTTTAAAAAAGATGCTTAAATCCTGTGCAGACATCAGTCAACTTTACGCTTCCCCTATACCTGCTTTCGAACGGGGCAGACCAGGCACAGAAGAAACAAGTGTACCACTGATGTGAATCAGGAAGCACTTTGAATTGAGGCAGTCTCTCCGGCAATGGGAACTGTGCCATCATTTAACAGGTGGCCTGATGATCAAAAGTGAATCTGGCTGGGCAAAGCCTTTTACAAAGGCAGATTAATTTTAATGAATCAGTCTGCGTGCAGTATGCGCGTGTTTTCCCTACTTGCAAACATTTTTGTCAATTAGCATGTAGGTATTTTGGCTTGTGCTATAGCTCCCTGAACACCTATTAACTACAGAGGGAAAAAACACTCTTGATAAAATAGATTACAATTAAACATTGCTTTTTCATTGATTTCACCTAATATAGAGCATGGAATAAATAGGGAAAAGGAAAAGCACTAAAACACTTGAATTTTGAAGAAACTGCCACTAAACTACTGTGGCATCCGTTCACACACCAAAATAGTAGGTCGAGTTTTTGTTTCGTTTCCTACTAAGAAGTGACCTTCTTTACCTTTCCCCATTCTTGATTCTAGGTTCTCTGGTTCTGAGGGACAGTTGCTTAAGAATTTAATGAATGTTTCCATGATGAAGAAGAACTAGGATTATAATTAAGTAATTTCGTTCCCATTGTGGGAGCTTCATTAATATTCATAAGAAGTGAAAAATAATAATACGATAGTCTCTTAGCACTGGTGGTGGGGGACCAGTAAAAGAGGGAAAAGTAAAAATAACTGAAAGGAATGATCATTTATGAGACATGTTATTACATTGCTAGACTGGCCTATGCTGGTAGTGCCAGTCTACGCTTACTTTTTAATGGGCATGGCATTTTTTACTTGGCATCAAGGGTAAAGCAAACATGAGAAGTGTTATTACATGGCAAGACTGACCTACATTAACAATTCCAATTTGCATTTTCTTTCTTAATGTGGCATAGCATTTTGTTCTTGCCAACAAGGGTGAAGCAAGCATGATAAGTGTTTTTACATGGCTAAACTTGTCCACATTAGTGGTGCCAGTGTGCATATATGTTCATACTGTGGCAGGACAATTTTTACTTGGCATCAAGGGTAAAGCTAACATAATTGTTATTACATGGCTAGACTGGCCTACATTGCTGTATCTAATATGGCCATTTATTCTTAGTGCGTCATGACATTTTTGTACTGGGAATCAAACATCAGAGCAAACATAAATGTGATTGCATGGCACACTGACCTTCATTGAGAAGGCCCGTCTGGATATATATTCTGTGGTATGGCATGCTTTATTTGCTGGAAATTCTTATATGCTAATACTGGCATATATTGCTGCAGCGTGCATTGACATGTATGGGCACAGCATACACTTTTTTTTATTGTAGCATATGTTGTGGGAAAAGACATCATGAAAATGTTTTCGAAAAGACTCCTGTGAACTGTTGGTGACTTTCATCTACTGGTTTTTTTTTATGTGCTACCATACACAACCAATTGCAAACTGCAAGGCATTTTACCCAATTTTTCACAGAAAGTGTTTACAATTCACCATTTTAACCCATTAGTTAAAATATTTTCTTTGGTGGAGAATCACACTGAATCTCCATTGGTTGGTGCAGATTCCTTAGTTGTGTTCAGTCGCTCCATATGGGATATTCGGTGGAATCATTTGCGCACCTCTAGTTAAAAAATTCACGAGCAGCCACAGGCTTTCCACAGTTGGGCATCTGTTCTCACACTTGAAGTCTAGACAGCAATGTCTAGCAAATGGAAGCACTGACTTCCTTGAAACCATTTTGCAGAGTTCGGAACGGATATATTTCTGAGAGCAAGGATGGAATTTCTTTGCCTCTCGTATAGTGGCCTCCATGACTGCCTGCAACACAATTGTCAACTTCTGGTACTGAACCATTCGATCACGTACTCTGATCTGGATCAATATTTAAATTTCCTTGGCCATAGGCCATTTTTCCCATGTAATGAGTTAAGTGACCCTTCTGGAGGAGATGTGGAGTTGGTGAGTCAGTATCCAGTGTGCACTGTTGGAAAGTGAAAATTCCACCAGGGTGCACATGACAGAAATTTTGCATTGGTGTAAGTGTGAAGTGCAATTTGCACAGTATCATCACTATGCCAACAACTGTCGTAATGCAAAAAACATTTACTTTCAAAGTATTTTTGCAGTAGGGCAAAGTTTGAATATAACGCTATATTAGCACAAAGGCAAACTTTGACCTGGTGTAAAGATGCACTGACAGAAAAGATTTTTGCTGTGGGGTGAACTTTGCCCTAGCGATAATACCGTGAACAATTGTGCTTGAAATGCCAGACCGTTCCTTTTTCAAGAAATATGCTGAAAAGCCACTTTTCACATAGGCTGTAATTGGGCACATATCTTTGCTATAACTGAGATTAGTTCGCATGCAGGAAAATGGTGCCTCACTCATGGATTGATTTTATTTAAACGCTCTTAAATCCTGAAAAACTGAATAGAAATTCTGACAGCTAAATGGACTTGAACGAGAAAAAACTACAAGATCTAGATTTGTTATGCAGTACTATCTTAATATTTTACATGCGACCTTAAAATGAGTCTTATCCATTCTCTTTCATTCCTGTGGGCGGCTTTTACATTTCCAGCAGGATATGTATGCAGTTTGGAAACTCAGTCATATCAGCCATGCAGCTAAATTCACCACAGATAGCCTGTGTGATGCAGTTTAACCGGCAATATCCAATGTAGATCTTGTGACCCGTTAAAATGATTAAGGAACTGCCACAGGGGAGCGTGCACCAGGGCTATCAGGATCATCATCGTTTAATCTTGAGAACCCTCTGTGTGGGGAGTGGAGCATGGTCAAATATTTCTGACCTGTTCATTAAAAATATATTGGCCATGAAGCTTGCTTCTTACAACTGAGCTGTGAGGTTTGGACTATGTATTTGTATTTTTTATTAGTGAGTTGGTTTAACAAATGAAACCTTTTTGCTATATCAAAAAATTTAAGGATTATATGCAAGATATAATAAAACACAGTCTAAAAAGACAAGCTTAGAAATTGGTAGATACATACAATTTGGCAAATGAAATCTTTTCACTGTGTCAAAACATGAAAATTGAAATATAATAAAACATCATCAAGAAAGAAAAGTTTAGAAATTGAGACACAAATAATCAAATCTGAATTCGCAACATTTCACATATAACTATTAGCATCAAATTTAGCTCCAACAATTTTGTAACACTGTTACACACCATCAGGTCAGACCATAGAATGGTGTGCCTACCCATAGTGCAAATTTCACTCGAGTAAACAAAACACCGGTCCTTCATAATTCGGTTACTCAAATTTAGGGTATAAGGTGCTTTATCGTTTCAATAATATAGGGATGTTTGCACAACATGCACGTTCTAGTAGGGTTAGCTTTCAGTATTCTCGAGCCCAAACACTCCAAAGTAGGGAACACATAAAATGTAAATCTTATGTATAGGGTCTGGACTTTAGCGCTGGGAAAAAGGGCATTATATCTAGGTGGAAACACCCTTTCCCTGGAAAACGGCTATCCTCCTTATATAATGAGTAAGTGCTCAGTTTATCCATTGTCTCACACCAGTCAAAGTCAAATAATTTATTTTTAACTAAGGTAGGATTTTCAATAAGAGCAGACTCATTCAAGCCAATCATTGTTAGAAATTTCTCCATAGAGGTTGCTAACTGGGTCAAAGAAGAAAGGGTATTCCTCTCTAACAGCGAATGCAGAGCCATTTAGATGGAGGGTCAAAAATATTCGAAAATAAGTTCTTTTTTACCCACAATACAGGTTTTGCTAAAGACGTTAGTCCAAATGTGTATCCAATGAAACAGTTAGGTACAGATAAGGGAAGACCCAGACCACACTACCTGACTTGGTTCCCTCCAAAGAATTCAGAAATACACCAATATCGGGTATAAAGGATTCCAAACAATAGGATAGAATTGGGACAACCTTAGCAAGATAGAATTTGCGGAAGGGTTCCAAAGTAGATGGCCACAGGGTCCATCGTAGTCTCTTCAATTGGGTCATCAGAGGCAGAGTCTTAGTTCTTAGATGTTCCTGAGTAGCTCTAATAGAGGCTCTTTAAGTTAAATTGAAACCTAAGTATCTGATGGAAGTACCCAACTCCAGGTGCATGTTACCGGTAGCCAAGCTCATAACCTTTGATCTTTGCTTTCTGGAAAAAAAACAATTTTCAATTTCCCTCCATTGATTTCAAAATTATTGTCTTCTGCATAGGAGACAAAAGCGGCCACGTTCTGTTGCAAACCAATGGGGTCAAATCAAAGAATAGAAGGTCATCAGCAAAATCCTACCAGTTCAATCTCAAAGAGACACGCTTAATTGGGAATGAGTTGACAGAATCCCATATCGAGTCTAAATCGGACAAGTATATGTTAAAGAGCAGGGGTGCCAAGACTCCTCCCTGTCTCAGCCCAACAGCCATCTCAATAGCCCTAGATAAGTGACCTTCTTTGGAAATCCTTTTTTTTACCAAGGAATTGTGATGCAACATCATGATCAGTTTAACTAGAGCAGGATGCACCCCTCACTCCAAGGTTTGCACCCAATTTGGGCCTAGTGACTCTATCGATAGGTCGAGTGAAGCCATGTATACCATCGCTATAGAACCATCTGTTATTGCTTCCCTGATATGGGCCAAAATAGAGCCATTCCATGAGGTCTCTACCCGTTTTTGAAAGCCTACTTGGTTGTCTGACAAGATGTTTAATCTATCAACCCACAATTCCAAATATTTAACAATCAAAGATGCTAAGATATTACCAGTTGCATCAAGAAAGGCAATCGGTCTGTAGTTTGCTGGATTAGACGATCACCCTTTTTGAATATAGGAATTATGTAGGACAGACTCCAAGAAGTGTGTGTAGTACGTGTGCTAAGGATTTCCCAAAAGAGGTTAGATAAAATGTTGGACCGTAAGACTGGGTCTTGTTTAAGGTAATAGGAGCAAGGTTGTCAGGGCTCGAGAACCTTTACTCTTTTTAATAACTGAGCATTTTTCCTACGGGTCAGTGTAAAACCAGGCCAATGCCCTTGAGACATCATTGGAGAGTATTGGGGAACCATTGTTTTAAGGGTCTGAAAATGTTGTAGTGTAACAGTCAACTGAAACTTCCTCAGCTATAATATGAATATCTTCAACCTTGCCTTTATCAATGGCACACCAAATTAGTTTCCAGAATTAGGACATATCTTTTTTATCAGTAGCTTCACAGCTGATTGGTTGTCCCTAATAGTCAAGTGAATTTGAAACCCTTTTAAATAGTTGTGATAGTGGTGTATAACTAAATATTTGTGGAGGATGTACGTAGCTCCTTCTGGATATTGTGCAAATAATTTAAGAATGAGTATGATGTTCAATCTTTTAGCCTGGGCCACTCTGGTATCAAAGGCATGACCATGAGAGCTTGTAGAATGGCCAATACCTTTCTTCAAACACCTGTTTAACCATAGGGCCGTAGTTTCCTGGAGACATTTGCAGGAAAAGTGTGCTTTTTTTGTGGGATTCAAAAATAGTCTTCTAATTTGCATTATAAATGTATTCAATAAAGAGCGATTCCATCCAACCTGAGTGCCCTGTTTGCAAAATTCTAAATAGGTGATCCATTTACAAGTTGAAAACTTGTAATTAATAAAAGGAACTGAAAAAGATAAGGGGGAATGGTCACTCACTACTGTCCTGTTGATTGATAAATTTGAACACTGTGGGAAAATAGAGGCCGAAACAAAGACATGCAGATTCATTACGAGTTTGGCAATACATAGTAAAGTTTGCGGCAACTCTGTTACCGCCACTTTTACCACTGCGCCAAATTACAAGTTTGGGCATGGAATGGAGGATTCGCCTCCACGGAATTCCTTGAGTTAAATCCTCCAACTCACCACTGAAAAATCAGCAGAATAGACAGAATTACCATGCCGGAAATTCTGCCATAGTAATTCCACCAAAAAAGCCCCATTGAGTCCAATGGACTCATATTAAATGCGGAATTACCCCACCACTTGTAATCCAGCAGAAGTTCCACCAGAACAAGTAGCATTAATGGTAATTTGTTTGGGTGGTATTCCAGTGGATTTACCACCGAGAAAACGGCCAACTCCAAATGAGGCCCATGGTCTATCCATGACTGGGATTGATACCTAGATCAAGTGTAAATGCTGGAATCACCTCTCCAAGTCTTGTGAATTACGAAACGAAAATCCCAATTTATAAAGAAGTCACACCACACTCTACCCCGAATCTTAGATGCGTGATTCACCTTGGAAGTCAAGTAATTACATTTTTTTGGGATGTCTATGGTGCAATCTGAATTAAAATCACCTGCTATTATTATCTTTACCTCATCACCATCACCCAACCAAGATTCTAGGATCTCTGTTAATGAATATTGAAAATCACTTAGTTCAACATGAGCAGCATTCCAAAATAAGTTAACTAAGAGATGTTGTTCTTGCTGGGAATCTAAACATTTATGACCCAATGTCGAGAGTCCAGGAGAAATAGTCTCGATAGAAAGAACACAAACTTTGACTCTGAGGTCAATGGCAATTGCCAACCTCCCCTATGGTCTACCTGAGCTACCTTTGGCTGCATGTTGGGAAAAGACCTGACACCCATTCAAAGACAAATCAGAAGAAAGCATTGTTTCTTGGAACATGTAGATACTGCAATCCCGTACCAGAGGTGCACAGTCAGTCAACACAATGACATTATAAAAGCTGCAACAGTTCCAAGAATGGAATTTTATCTGATTATTGTCAAAGATTATTCGTTGGGCAAAATGGTCATGCAGATCGCCTCCAAGAGCAACGTCCAATCTGTTGTTCCGTTACAAACTTGTGCTATCCCTCCTAAGAAATTGATAAGTGATGTAGATGGATATTTCTTGTCATCAAGTAATTTGATAGACACAATCGTGTTTAGGTAGTCCTCAGAGGTTAAGAAATTGTCAATTTGCTCCCTATCTCTACAATGGAGGACGTTGAATCCCATAGACCTAATAGCATCGGATTCATCCCACATCAGTTTTGCTACTAGGCTAGAATAGAAATGGGCAAAACGCTTATTCCTGCCCAAATCTGGAAGAAAACCATCAATTTGGATTATATTTTCAAAACTAGCAATACGAGGGTCGTAATCCATTGGTTCACTAACTTGGCTTGACTATGTATTTATTAGTCACAACATGGCTTTCTTGAATTGTCCTTCCCAATACAGCCGCCATACTTGAGCTGGTCGGATTCTGAGAGATGGAATTCGAAATAACAACTTCCTCTCCATTTTAAAGAGGGTTTCTGTCATCCAAGGGTAGGGCACGGGTGATTTCATTTTTATTGGTGTCTTTCTTCTTTTTTGACCTTTTAGTTGTATTACTAGGAGATACAATTGTTTCTTCCTACAGGATAGTGTTTAGAACTGGGATATTCAAATCAATGATCTCCTCGCTCGTGGGGAGAGATCTCAAGAATGTTTGCGAAGATTTATTTGCTCCTACTTCGCTTAGAGGTTGGGAGATTTTTAGATTTCTTTTCTTGGGCACAACAAGCTCTTCTTTTAAGTTTCTGCTCTTAAAGGCAAGGGCTCATTAGAGTCTTTCTGATCACCAAAAACTGGATTTGCATCTGACGGGATAGAGGTATCCACTACAATCTCATTAGGTTCAGTCACAAACAGTTCGGAAGACATGCTCAATCGATTGGAGGACGTTAAGGAATGATTTTGCAAGTGATTAATAGCCTGATTAAGGGTTTTGTCGGATGTAGTTTCCAAGACCAAGGGCCTTGTCGAAGTGTCACAATTTTGACCTCAGTTGGAGAGGGCCTTGTCTTTGTTGAGTCTTTCGAGTATCATTTGCAAAAGCCCTATGTTATGTAAGACAGAGCCTTTGATGTTATTGTAGAGCCTAGACTTTAACACTAAATGAAGGGCAGCAACCAAAGACGGTCCTAGAGCATTAACATTTGAAAGGGAATCCATTCTCAATCTCGGTATTGCGTTAGCAGAAGTAGTCAATTCCATGCAGGGATACAGTATTGAGTGAAAGGCATCATCAGGCAATGCTTTGTTCATAGTAAGTTTCCACGAGGTAACATGTACATTAAGCCCAAATGCCAATGGCTCACCCCCCCATCTCTTTACACAAACGGATGAAGGATGCATCGAATATGAAAGAATCCAAGAGATCCACGTTTGCGATGTCAGACAAGGTCTCTATAGCAGTCTTTATAGGAGTCCCAGGCTGAGCACCCCATAGGTCATAAATAGGTTTAAACTGGCGAATTTACACCTGTTTTAACTCATGGTTAGTCCATGGGGAAATCCCATTTGTTGTAGTCACAGAAAACGCAGAGGTCACGGAAGTCATATATGCAGAGTCTTCAGTAGTGACCGATAGAGGTTCTTCCATAGCATTTAAAGGTGTAGAGATGGAAGATTCAGGAAGGGGATCCATTGGCGAAGCGATGGAAGAAGAAGGATTACTATGTAGGTTATATATAGAGGTCGCCATTAGGAAACGAGAGTGAAAGTGAAGATGCAAATGAGAACTCTGAGTGGTCAAGTTAGCAGTTCCAGTATCGCGCAAGGAATAGAGGAAGCAAGTCTGAAGACGTTACCTTGTATCGGGAGTGGGCGAGGATGAAAGAAGTGTTGCTCATCGGCAGTGTATGCAGTGGAGGCTGGACTTCCGCAGCCTCTGACTTACCACAGCAGACCTACTCACACCATTTTTTGCGACACGCTCTGCGTTGCTACTAAGATTTTAAAAGTTTACAGAGTTTGCCTTACTGTAGCTCCACCTCCACAGTATGCACCAAAGACAGCCTTCATGCTCGCAAAGCACAGTGACCACAGTAGACCACTTCTTACATCACTTTCCGCGTTGCGCTCTGCATGGCTGCTGCGATTTTAAAGGTGTTACAGAGTTCGTCTCTCTGTAGCTCCACAGTAAACACCAAAGACAGACTTCCTGCCAGCAAAGCACCGTGACCACAGCAGACTCCGTCTCACACCACTTTCTGCGCCGCGCTATGTGCAGCCACTCAGATTTTAAGGATGTTGCAGAGTGTGTCCCTCTGTAGCACTGCCTTCACAGTAAGCACCAAAGACAGGCAGGCTTGCTCTTGAATTTCAAAGTGTGCCACTTCACCTAGGACGTGGCACAAAAACTCTCTCAGCCAGCTTTGTCTTTGTTCTCACCATTACATAGTATGGAGCTCATTTTCTTTCAAACGTAAAATGCACAGAGGGCACCCTTACATTTGTCCTTAGGTGCAAACAGGGCAATTTTCATCATTTGCACAACGGAGTGAAAAAAGAGGGCCGGAATCTATTTACTCTTCTCTGTTTGCATTACACGCTACAGACAGAGTAAACGCTGCCTGCCATGCGCGCATGGTCAGCGATATTTCCATCATTTCCCATGGAAAACCATTGGTTTCACGTCACCAGGAAAATCTCCTGCTCGCGCAAAACGAAGTTGTGTTTGAAGGCAGAGGGCACATTGGAAGTTAGAAACATAACTCCCATAGCCCCCTGCCCTCAGCTTTCAAAAACAATGAAAATCACCTGGAACGTGAATGGAGTTGTTAGGACAGGTGTAACCATGCTAATGAAGTCCCCTCCATTTTTGCTACAGGGGCTTCGAAAATGAGCTCCTATGTCAGTAAACTGAAAATGTAACAACACAGTGCATATGGTGCGGTTTGTAGCTTTCATAATTTGTTAGTAGCAGAATATTTCTGGTCAAAAATAATTTTGACGAGGACAACTGGCAATACATTTGCTGCCAAATTACCTTTGACAAAGCCATTGTTCAGACATCTCTTGCGGGACTTCGTTGTAGTTATCAAGAGAAAGTAGGGTGCTTTAGTTGAATTTGGGGCAATCAAGACGGAACAATCCCTCATTATCACGGTTTTCTGTGTTTAACAATTTTCCAGCTGTCCTTTTTTGCATTGGAAGGTACAGCCCCATGTGTTACTCATTCTGTGAGCCGTGTGGGTTTACCTTTGTTTATTTATATATTTAACTACTGAGCAATCAGTGCTTTAAGTGGGTTGGGGCCAGTCGCAGCCGGTCCCTGGCAGTCTCCAACAAGTGGGGCTTAGCCGGGGCCCTGTCGGTGTCCCTTGGTCCCACCATGCCAAGGCGGGTCACATTAACCCACCATTGTCGCATCTTCGACAGGCGATGTGCCCTTCCTTTTTAAGTCAGGTAAGCTGACAGAAGTATCAGCCAACCACAGCGTCGCTCAAATTCAGCAACGCTGTGGTTGGCTGGCACTTCTCAGTTACTGCAACTTCCTCTCGTGACCCCTCTGGGGAAAATATTCATATTTCTAGGTTTATAAATGATGGCTTGAAAAGTACACAAACCGTCGTGAGGTTTGCACACAAATATATAAATGTAATCATTTATATTTTTGTGTGCACACCTTACTATGATTTGCGTACTATTCAAGCCATCTTTCATAAACAGAAATATGAATATTTCTATTTGTATAAAAGATGGCTTGAAAAGTACACAAACCATAGTAAGGTATCCATCCAAATGCTTACATAAATGTATATGGTAATTTTCAGGCCAGGCCCATCATGGAAGGCACGCCCCCAAATGAGGTACCCCCCTTAATTTCTTACCCCATTTAAAGCACTGTGAACACTACCAGTCGCATTCTGGCTCGCCAAGTGGAAGTGTGGACTTCTGGCCAATAGTTATTACCTGAGCAGGGGCTTGCTTAATCAGGAGAGCGGAGTGCACTCTGATTGGTGGAGCTTGATCCCTCAAACAGGGGGAATGGGTTTGACAAACAGCTTCATTTTGCAGGCTGTCGTAAGTGGCCTAAACGAATTAACTGGCAAAACAAGTTCTCTGCCCCATCTGGTACATTTCCATTGGATGTAAGGCACAGACCAGAGGCACAACGTTTAAAGCCCACTCTGACTATTACTTCATCAACGTGCATTAAATCCACCAGCGTACCTTGCCACATCTAATGTTGACGTGGGTGAAGACGCATTAACCCCTATGGATAACCCCTATGGATTACGCTTTTTTACACCAGCAAAAATCAGACGCAATCTGTGTGGTTTCTTGTACTGGAGTCTGCTATGCACATACATGGCAGCCGGCATTACCGCTTGTTTTTAGTTAGGGGTGCAAAACGACATATACAAATTGTGTCGCTCGAGTTCTCATGTCTCCCTTATGCCCCTTAATAAAAACAATCGACATTGCATGCATCAGGCCACGGACCCCAAGTGATATTGGTCGATGTCCCATCCATGCAACATACCCTCCACGCCAAGTGGGAAGGACTGTGCAGATGTTTAAAGCATGTGGCAGTGTCTCAGTTGCCCTTTTCTAGAAGAAACGTTGGCACACTTCCACATCTTTGAACAGCAGTTGCCAACCTTTGAACCTGATCGTTACTGCATTGCACCCGTAGCACTCATCGATGACTCAATTCAAACACAAGCTCACTGCTGAGGATACCATATAGTCACTGCTACTTCGAGTGCTTCAACAAACTAACAGCACCTCCCCTCAACACACATCGACGCAAACCACTGATTCAGACCTATTGGAGCTTAGAACTGCAAAACATTAATAGGACAATGCGTTGAACTGCACAGAGACCTGTCTTGAAGCTGACTCGATGCTGATTTTCTGCCTGGATCAACGTGGCTCACTGCATCTCGAACCCAATTTGACCACAAAGGCAGCAGAAGTATGGTTCAATGCTGTCGAACCACCCAACATCAAGAACAAGATGCAGTTGAGAGCACCTGTCCCATGGACCACCTTTTGGGAACATAGTGACGTTTCTTTTTGCAGATTTTCTTTGCTAAGACAAATAATTTTAAGTGGTATTGCTGCAAATACTTCCCTGTTTACCACTGCTCAAGTACCTAAAGTACCTAAAGTACTATTAAATACAAGTACTACATGGGTGGGTTTTGTTGGTGTGTTTCTGATTAGTAATTGACATTTTGAATTGTTTTTATTAAAGTATATACATATTTTATAAAACCTTTTTTGGATATTCTTTTATTGTGGAGTCCTTCTACTATTGCTGTTTGTGTTCCTAATTTTATCATTTCATGCCCCTCCTGAGAGTATAGCCTGCCTTTGCCCACAGTACAACAAAAGGCAAAGGAGGTTTACTCATAGGGCTGTGCCTGTTTTACCTTTGTGATTGGGATGAATGCTGGTTTATTAATTGAGTGCAGCTGAGTTTAGCCACTCTTCATCCATCTACTTCTAGTCATTTTGTCACAGGCTCAATAGTGTCTCAAGCTGCAAATTCCACTGCAAGTGGATTTTTAATGCTAAGCAGCTGTCCAATGAGTGGAAACAGTGTTGATAAATGACAGGCCATAAATAGAGAGTGAGATTACAAGACTCCAGGCATAAAAAAAAGAACCATACCCCAAATCACATGCCGGTTATGATAAAACCTTTCAAGAAATAATTATGGAGATCTTGGGCCTCATTACAAGTTTGCTGGTCTGGTAACTACAGTACCAGTAAGTTTGCCGGTAATGTAGTTACCGGACTGGCAAAATATGAAGTCTGCCCACGGGTGCCTGTCAGCCTGACAGGTCCGACCTGCCGGGCAGAATGGCACCCGTGAGCAGACCTACCTGGTAGCGTTGGCACTGTTATTAACGGTGGTGGCTCTTCTGGCCTCCCTATTCCCATTGGGAGTAATAAATACTGGCACTCAGCAATGGGCGATTAATGGGTCCAGCGGGCTGGAATGCCCCATAATTGGCCATTGCCGGTAAAAAAACAGCTCCGATGGCAGCCTTGCCGTTAATTACTGGCACGGCAACCACCATAGTCCTAATGAGGCCCCATGTGTATGAAAAAATAAGTGGAAATTTAACAATCCAATAGCTGAGGAGCCTTGAGAAAGTACCTAAGTGTGCAAAAAACACATTGCCTGGATTTTAGTTGAACATTTGATGTCAACAAAGCATAGAAGAACCAAGACAAAGATTGAAAAAACGTACATAAACTCATGTTCGTGATGGTGTGGAGTAAAATTCATGCATAAAATATATTGAATAATACAAACAATACAAAAAATATATGTGTAAACATTTTATGCATACATTTTACGCCATACCATATTTAGTTACGGTTTATAACATGGCACACGCCAGCTAGAGAACTCCTTCCCCTACAATGGATGTGGCGCACCATAAAACAGTGTTTATTTTTAATATACTATGGATTCTTTTGAGTAGGCCTCTAACCCTTCTCGCACCCAGCCTACACAAACACCCCGTCTCACAATGGACTAGGAACCAGGTCAGTGTGTATCAATAAGATATTTATTATTTTTTTATTTAATGAACAAGGAAAATCACACAATTTCACAGCCACCAATGTTGTGGCAACACAAATGCAATAGTCTCCAAAAAACAACCCTGTTAAGATATACTATCACAGTTGCTTCCTTTTTTTTTATGTCAGAACAGAACAAGAATAATTTATCACAAAATGATAGTACCAACAGTTAAACTTTTTACTTTACTTTAATTAATTTGTATCACACAGCCATGGACCCTAGGGCATGAGGGCGCTGACAGGACATATAATACAGGAAACAAATAAGGACAGTGTCCCAGCGAGTTAGGTGAGCCTTTAGTAATGTCCGCCCCGCGGTCAATAGAAAAGCCACACCTTAAGACATCCCCCTGAAACACTCACTCCCAAACATCAGCTTAACTTGATTCCTTTGAATGGAAGGCAGTGGCAAGGGTTAGGAATAGAGAGAGAAAATTGGATTTGGGATAAAGCCCACCACCACCAGATGGGAAACTAGCAAAGAAAGTGAAAACCGTTTTTGGAGCAAAATTGAAGAATGGGATTTTGATTATTACTCACAAGTGCTAGGGACAGAATGAAAGCAAATTTGTATTGCTTACACTTTAGGAGATTTGGAAAGTTAATAGAATACTAATCAGCACTCCAGGGCAAAAATAGACATGAAGTGGGAAAATTGGTTTTGGGAGTAAGCAAATAAAAAAGGGAAAAATACAGTGACAATTCCTTTACACTGGGTTTACTATGACAGGCAGCTCAGCAAAGCGGTTTAGCTTACAATAGGAAAATTGGTTTTCAATGACAAGGACAGAGGCACCTAACAGATATACTTCCAGGCAAAAAGGATTGCTCACAATGGAATAACGGTTTGGGTTTAATAAGACAGATGTAAATGGGAATTTGTTTGTTAATGCACACAATACACAGACAAATTCAGTTTTCAGTTACAAGGATACTAATACTTTTGAGGCAAAACTTTAATGACTAGAATAATTAAACACAACACCAGGGACAAGATGGTTGAATTCGAACTTCAACAATCTTGAACTGTGAATTTCAATGGGGGAATTAATTGATTTACTTGAAAAAATACTAGGGATTTACACAGACAAATGTGAGGTTTTCCAAAGGAGATCTGCTAACATACACAGGCTAAATAATAGATTCTTCTATGGGAAGGTGACTGAATTACCATGGCAATTTTTGGGGGGTTTTCAATGGAGTTTTCAATGGGATTTTTAATGGGGGTTTCAATGGGAGAAATATTGGATGCTACACAAATGAAGTGCTTATGCAATTTCTTTTTTTTATTTAATTGTATTTGTTTTAAAAAAAAAAAACGTTTACAATATCTCTTTCAACACATTAAAATTGATTAAAGAATTAATAAAACAAGTTATAAAATCCACAATGAGTTCCCATGAAAACATTCAAAAACAATTAAACCATAAAGGAAAGCTCACAGTTATCATCATCATCACCCGTTAGAAGCCATCTCCTGTGACAAAATGTATAAAAAACCAGAATAAAGAAGAAGGAAAAAGAGGGAGGAAGAGAAGAGGATGGTAGAACTCACAAAAAAGCTAAAGCGCTCACAATAAAAAGAGGAAAATGAAAAGAAAGCAATCAATTTCCAGGTTCTACATGGTCATAACCTCCACCCTGGTAATTACTGCCAATAATGCCAATTCCACATTTGAATTGTAAATAAAATTTCTAGAACACAATATTGCTTTTTTCCAACACCTGGACCCCTGCTATTGTTAAGTTCTGATGGTACCCCGAGATCAAACTGTCCCAAAACATGTCCGAGATGTATTTCTCAGTTCCCACACCAAATCTTGTGAACAATACTGATCTTGCTGGCCGTGTATCTTCACAGTCCATTAACACATATATCACGGATTGTTTCTCTGGGTTTTTACACACATTACACAGGATAATAGAGGAGTCACCCAGCCCCTTTTGACATAGAATTTCCCTTGTATGGACAACATTTAGTCGCATTCTGAAAATGTTTTTCCTGACTTTACTGTCTGGGAATTTAACCAGATATTTCACAATACATCCTAGTGTCTTGTCAAATTTCAAAAATTAGTTTTCACATACCAGACTGTGCAGTTTTTCTGTAGTTATTATACAGTCCATTTCAAACCAGGCTTTGTTGCCTTGATTGGATTCTCAAACAGAGTTTTACAGTCTAAATCTGCTGTCCTTAGCCCTTCTATTGCCGAGGCTTCCAAATTTAAGAGCATCTTGGAACTA
Source organism: Ambystoma mexicanum (assembly GCF_040938575.1). Classification (NCBI taxonomy): domain Eukaryota; kingdom Metazoa; phylum Chordata; class Amphibia; order Caudata; family Ambystomatidae; genus Ambystoma; species Ambystoma mexicanum. The sequence goes on from NC_090939.1 coordinate 513,103,140, forward strand.
CTTTTACCCAAATGGGATTTTATATCTGCAAACAAGGGCCCCTTGTTAGATGTCATTTTGAACCAAAACAAAGAGATCAATTTCCATCCAGACTGGGCCTTAACTGATTGGAGGCCTAATTCGAATCTCGGGCTTGCTAGCTGGAGGCTGTGCGGCAGGCCAAGAACACTCTTCCAATAAGGCCTTCTCATCTGTGCCAATCTCCACTCCAAAGAAGGGACTTTGCCTCCAACCTGTATAAAACTACTGGAACCACCTTCACCTTATAGTATTTAATCAAAGGGATGAGCGAAAACCTGCAGTATTTCATTAGAACTTTTTTCGTCTGTGGGATCAGCTGAGTGATCTTATTACGTGTATCCTGCTCCATCTTACAAATTGCTGGAGAGGCATAGATTTTATAGCCTAATTATATCAGATCTTCAACTCTTGGGATAAGCTGGCCTCCCATCTCCCACAGTGGATAGATAACACTTTAGGGAAATTCAGGGCTGGGGTGTATGTTACTTACAAAGCAAGCCATGGTTTGTGATTCACGAAAGTCAGCTGGATCTCAGGACACTGTGGACAGCTGGGGCAAAGGTTCTGGTCACTGCACTCTCAAGGATGATAAGGTTCAGCCGCATCCTGTCTCCCAGGATTTTGGTGTCTCTGTCCCTAACCTAGTACAGGCCCCCTTATATGGCATGAATGACATCACTAACTTTACAATCTAGGGGGAGTCCCTGTAATTATCCCTGCTGCTTGGATAGGGCAGTTTACCATTCCTCTCTCCACCCCCTGGCATGATTGGTTCAAGGCAAGAGAGAACCATCTGTCTGTTTGCATCTATTACAATTCTTTGTTCCCATTACCACTTTTTGGCAAAAATGAGTTATGTCTCCTAACGTCATAATTCTACTAGCCCCTGTCATATGAACTATATAAGTGGTTTTAGTAGGTCATAGGGAATTAGGTAAGCCGATCACCAACTCGGTATGAGGTTGCATGGCCCTTTGGCAAATTGTTGTCATTTTCACAAAATGTACAATAGTTATGACTCTGCAAATGATCACACATGTTCCTAATTTAATTTTCCATCTTTCCACCAACTGTTACATTTGTCCCATTTTTAAGACAGCCAGAAACTAGTTTTAAGTGGCCATTTCAGTCCCCAAAGTCCCAGGTAAATGCAATGTATCTCTTTAAAACCGCCTGGAAATTACATGATGAAATTGCATTAAATGAAATTAATCCTCATTCTGAGTGCTGCGAAAAATGCCTAAAATGAAATCAGTCTTTTAATGGCAATTGGGAGTGTCTGTCCTACCTGTGGGTTGGGCACCTCATCCCCCACAACCATTTGTCTTCATCTGGCCTCAGCCGGTGACCAGAGATTTTATTAGACCCTTTGAACTTTGCAGTTTGCTCTTTGAGGTGGGTACATGAAGGGCTCACACCTCCTGGTCAAGCTTTAGTCACACTTTGCCTTCTTTGAAATCTTTGGGCTTCTGCCTTCATGTCTGGCAGAGCAGGGAATTATGACACCCTCAGCAGCATCACAGCTTATTGTGGGATGGTTCACTGGTAGGTGCGACTTCCAGCTAGAAACAGGGGTTTTAATTGTGAAGTTTCCTGCCTCAGCCCAAACTGGTTTTTGATGTAGTGTCTCTTCAAAGGTGACTGGAGTCCTGTGGGTTGGAACATAATGTAAATTTGCTTGGCCCAGCCTTCAGCCCCATTATATTTCCCTGACTTTTTCTGCAGGAGCAGTGCTATCTTTCCACTGTGGCTTTTTAAAGCTGTTTTTCTTTTCACATGAATGTAGGCTTTTTGCTTCTAATGTTTAATATCTTGTCTTGCAGGTCAGATGATTCTTTGATTTCTCCTTTTTAAGCAAGTTTGCATTTGCTGTTGGTCCATTGATAATGAGGGGTAGGCCCCCTTCCAAGTGGTTCTTTAATTTGATGTGAACAAAAGAAAAGCCAAGCCATTTTTCCTTTGTAAATTTTAAAGGGATGCTGTTCAAGTCAAAGGGAAAGCAAAAGTAGTTTCTGATTGTAGTTTAGACATTCTTGCCACTCATGTGAATGAAAAGTAAAACAAGGCTGTTTTGGATGCAGTGTATAACTTCTTGTCATTCAGGGGAAATAAAAGTAAAGCATGGCCGTTTTTGCTTAATCTAATCTAATGCTTGCCACTCGTGTGACAGGGAAAGCAAAGCAGGCCGTTTTTGGTGGCACTGTTTAAATGCGGCTTTTCAGATGAAAGGGATTTCTGTTTGGGGCCTTTAAATGCACCCCACAATTTTCATTCACTTGTATGGTGGAGTGTGAGCATGGATTGTAGTTTACAATTCTGCCTCTTCCTTCCTCGCCGACATACAAATGCTCCAGCATTTATGGGAGCATGACGTTTTAATGCTGGCAAAATTGCTCTGCGAGCGGACTCTGGAGGAGTCCGTTGGAAACGCTGCCTGCCATGGGTAAATGGCAGGTGGTGTTTACTCAATTTGCATGCAGAATTCAAAAGGGAGTTGAAAAGGCAATCACGCCTCCAATTTAGGCAGGGACAACACTTTGAGCAGCGACCCTAAATCAGAAAGAATAGGAATAACAAATAATTTGACTTTCTGGAATTCTATACAATAATTGCTAGACCATTAAACGTTTATATCAGGCAGGCTTCAGGGGGAGAGTCAATGATTTAGTCTGTTCTTAAACACCTCAAATTCACAATGCAGAAAAAAATGTCCAAAAAGCGTTTGGAGTAGAAAAAGCATAAATTTCAGACCATGTATTTAGTTTTTTGCAAGTTGCAGTTATAGCATGTTTTTTTCTGCCGTTGGCCCTCATTACAACTCAGACGTTAAGGGTTTAACGGCGCCGTCGGCGCCGTTAACCCTTAACGCCCGATTACAAGTGTCCCTTTGCTTTTAGCAGGCGTTAAAAATCCAACCCGCAAAGGGACTTTGGAGCTAATTACGGCACCGTAAATTACGGTGCCGTAATTAGCGCCTTCCCCATTCCCATTATGCCCTATGGGGGCAAAAATGGGAATGGGGAATTACCGCCCCACTCACCTTGGAATGGGGCGGTAATTCCGCCATCCACCATGGCGGAATCGTAACCTTAGCGGCATGGACCATGGACCATGGTGCTAATAGCACCATGGTCCTCCGCCAAGGTTGTAATGAGGGTGGTTGTCTCTGTTACAATCATCACAAGACATTCTATCTCGGTACCCTCGCTCACTTGACAAAATCTTTGTGTCTCAAAGCTTGTGTACAGTGTAGAAAAGTTTGACCATGGCACATAAAGTGGCCCTTGATTTCATCTTGAAACAATTTATGCTTTGTAGTAATGTATCTATCTTTCCTATCTTCCTGAGATGCTGTTCAGGGTGTTTGTTTGCATGTATCAGGTAAAGAGTTCCTAGAGTACAGGATGCCTTGTGAGTGCACTGCATTGGCCACGCTAATCTAAATTCCTTAATTCAGTGTTAATATCCCTCCCAATGGTATGTATTTTGCCAACTTCTGAAGCCTGAAAAATAGATCCACGCATGCTTGACATTTGGCCAATTTTGCACCAGACCTGCAGTTGAACTGGCCTGATGTTAAATCTCAGTTACCGGTTTAATGGTATCCACTACAGAGTGTAATTTGCTTTCTGACTTTGAGAACATTCAGACATGTAATTGCTCTTTTTACTATAGCTGTCAAGCTGGCTATAGCTGGTAAGATAGCTCAGTGGGTTGAGCATTCGCTGCTACGATGTGTGTGTGATTTGCAGGTTCAAATCCCTACAAGGCTAACTCAGCCTTTCAACCTTCTGAGGTCGATAAATGAGTACAAACACAGGTTGGGTGATATTGTAAGTACATTTTTTGCATATAAAGCGTAGGTTATATAATAAAACATCATTATCATTTGGCCTTGGATGTCTGCTTAGATTCACAGAATTGTTGTAATATTGGCCTATATACACTGATATTAAGGATCCATGTGGTGATCCATTCTTCTATGAAATGCATATCACATTACAGTGATATTGTAACCATATTTTTCGTAGTGTATTTAGGAACAGTGGCGAATCAAATTTAGGAGGGGCACAGAGTGGGCCAAAGACAAAAGTAAGGGGGCACAGACAAAAGTAGGGGGAGAACATGGTCACTGCTCGTCTTAGGTAGGTGGGGCACAAGGGGGGGGCACAAGGTTTGAAGGGGGGGCTCCAGCCCCCCTGCTTCCTCCCTAGCGACGCCACTGCTTAGGAACAATGCCATGTGATGCCACTTTCTGTTTTGTCAAGGGATGAACGTTTGTGTTCCATCACTTCCTGCGATACCACGTTGGGGTGTCACTTCCTGTGATGTCATCAGAGTTCAAGGCTTGTGTGATGTCACTTCCTAACCCTGGCATTTTGGTGAAATGACATCCCTGCATTTAGGCCTTTCATTTTCACTCCAAAGTGAAAATGACGAGGAGGGGAGCAGCTTGCTCCAAAGTGAAAACATAACAGGTCCCCTTGGGGAAGTCAAAATTATCCCCATACCGATTCTGTGGTGATTTATACACTAAGATTTGGCACACTAAAAAAACTAGCTGGAACAGCATTCACGTGATTCTCATCAGACATCAATGCAATTGTTGCCTAACAGAAAATCGATTATACGCATGATGTTGAAGTTTGCATTGGATTGTGCAGTTTTATAACCTAAATTGCTTCTATGGTACGTCCTTGTGTGCTCTCAATTTACGGGGAGCAGCTGGTGGCGTGCAGCGTGTCGCGCAGTTCATTAGTGAAGACCTGCGAGTCTGACACATCTGCACGCAGGAGGGGGTGTTAAAACGCTGACACATCTGCCAGCCGCTCTCAATAAAAAAAAAAATACAATCTGATGTTTAACGTGTGTCACAGCAACAACCCTCTGGAGAGCACGCAGGCTGTGGGGGCGTGGTTTGTGCGCCTGGATGTGTTTAGACACGGGGTGTGAATTCCAGAGAGACAATGCCACTTACGACTTGCGGCATGATAATGCGCGCAGATTAAGAGAGAATCCCCTGAGGCGTTCTGCTGTGCTAGTCTCAAAATGGCCAAACCACTTTGCGGCTCGTGACCCATGACGAAAACAACCCAAAACGCAATTTCCAGCTCCGTCGGTGCAGGCCAGCCTGTTTATCTGGTGCGCCGCTGAGTTCATTGTCAGCGCATACATACATTACCATTGGGAGTGATGGTTAGGCCCGCAACGGCCTGCATTTCCTTAATGGCTATGAGAGCGTACGTCCCGGGGGTCATCATGCCACAAAGGGCTGCCTCGTGCTGTTACAGTTATATATTCATGTATTTATTGGTGATTTGGGAAGATCTATGTTTGCAATGGAGCTGCTTCTTAAGGCTCAATTGCAACCAGTCTTCCTTTCTCTCTACCTTCCGCTTTTGGCAGGGCCAGCCCCAGGTCTGCCAGCGCCCTGTGCGATATTTGTGCACCCCCTGGTTGCTCCGACCACAACAAAAGCAGAACATCAGTGCCAGGGCTTTAAGTGGGCCGGGCCCAGCCGGGGCGCGCCCCTGCAATCTCCTGAAAGGACTCCCGAGCCAGGGCCCTGCCGTGGCCCACCAATCACTAGCCCCAGCCAGGTGACACCTCAGGCAGCCCATGTAGAGGCCGCACGGTCACACGAGCTGCCTGCAGGTGTCAGCACTTCGGTTTAGAAAAAAGAGAAGGCAATACTTTTCTTTTTTCTAAACCGAAGTACTGACAACTGCAAGCAGCAGGCGTAACCATGCAGTGTGGTCTGCCAGGTGTCTATATACTCTAAACAGGAGGAGGGCTGGACTGCCCAGCTCTCCTTTTGTTTTGAGTAACTAACTAGTCATCACTCAGCATGATGCTGGGTGATGACTAGTTACTCGAAAACAAAAGGAGAGACTGAGCCCTCCAGCCCTCCTCATGTTTCAAGTACAGACCTTTCATTGAAGGACCCTGTGGTTACCACGGGCTCCTTGAATGAAAGGACTGCCTGCTGGGTGTGAGCTAGGTGTGAGCTTTTGGGTAGCCCAGCCCCTTCTTTTGGAGATACTGGACACATCAAAGGTAATAATGCCAGTGTGCCCCAGCTCCAACTTTTAACAGCCGCATCCGCCCTTAATCGAGGGGGGGCTCTCGTTAGGGGGAGTGTCCTTAGGCTACACCCTCTAACTAGGCCCTCCCCTCAATTTCCAATCCCACTTAAATCACTGATCAGTGTTGCTGTTTGGCTGGCTATCAGCCAAACAGCAGAGCTGAGCACCCCGCTGTTCTTCTAAAGTGATTTCAGGGCGCCTTGCACCCAGCTCAGTGTCATGTAAATAGCGCCATGACACTGAGCTGGAGGCAATGCCTGCCTTTATTTGCTTTGCCATGGGGGCGCCCTTGTGTGGCCGCACCCTCTGAGCACACCCTGAGCCCACACTGCCTTTTGGGTATTATTAATTCACAACACCTGGAACGTATGAGAAATTAAAAGAATGTCTATATTTCACAGAAATTACATCATTGATCTCAACTATCGATTTCACTTAATGCCAAGCCTAGCTACCTTATTTTTCATGTAATATATAATAATACAAAATATGCAATGAGAAACATGTCTATAATGTTCCGTGGATTCTGTTAAGAAACACAAACCACTCAGCCTTCCCCCTAATGGCTTATCATACAAGGAAATTTACTAAATGCATCATTTAATAAATAATGACTCGTGACATGGCCCATAAACACGTTATAACGGCCCATGACCAAAGTTAAAAGGCCTTCAACGATGGGGTGTTAATAGGGGTGGGCGAAAATGAATCCGGCAAAACGAAATTGTCAAAATTCACCACCAATACTGTTCCACCACCTAGACGGTTTACCACCTTTTCCGCCACACTTTTGAAGGGATTTTCTTTTCAGCTGAAATGTAATTTTTCACTGAAATGTCGTTTTTTTGTCCGAATCATACCAAAAATAGACATTTTGTGGAAAAGCCTAATTCGAATGGGCAAACGACCCCAATTCCCACCCTAAATTTTGAAAAACAAAATTTTCGGAGGATACGGGTCCCAAACGGCCAATAACTCCCCGCAGACGAAATTGCCGCATTGGGCGAATTTTACTTGCAATGCGCCAATTTTCCAGCTGAACGATATTAAACATTGTCACCCACCCCTAGCTGTTACCACCCTGCACGGCTCTCACCACAAGTCATTATTGCTGGTAGCAATCGGGGCCAAACACCTGGGGTGCTAAAGGTGAGTCATTTGTGTGAAAAAGCAACCCCTGACAAATCTGCAGCCTGTTTCTTTACACAAATAAATGAATAAAATATCCACCTCACGTGACCCCCATGGAAATGGACTTAGGCCTCTGTGCAGAGCTCCTCTTCCATTTCTATAGCTGGCGCTTCCAAGGGTGAACAAAGAAGAAAGCAGGCAAAGGGAGGGAAAGGTAAGTAGTCCGCAGGATAGCTCAAAGGCAACATACTCGCCTTGGGATCAAAAGGGCACCATGAAACATTACTTTGATCCCTGCTCGAGTGCTTAGAAGCTGTAGGAGTCCATGCATAACGATAATAAGTGGGGTTTTGGAGGAAAGGGAAAGATGGGGACAGGTGCTGGTAGCCTGCAGTGGGTAGACCAGAAGACAGAGGTGAGCGCATACAATTTTGAGTTTATTATTACAGAATTATTCGCAACCCAATTGAAGGCTTTAATCATCATTCTGATTTTAGCGGGTCTTTCTAAAAGGGCAGTCATAGTAACACCAATATTACTCAGCGTCTTTTCCACCTCTACTTTCAAATTCGACATATATATCCCCATATCATTCCTACAAACTTGATATATTGAATTATGCTTAGCAAGAACACATTGTCTATAAAGCATCGCTTTTTTGCAATCCATACAACATTTTAGCGAGTTAAAACCGAACTCGTATCTTATTAGCTCCATCGGTATATATTTTGGGAGAAAAAATAATAGCTTTTTCCAGATTTTTGATTCAAAACTTTTTAACTGTAAAGCTTCTTTCTCTGGGTAGAATTCGAGGCCATATGCCAACCTTGGGATCACCTTCATGAGGTAGAAATCTCTACAGGCACTCATGGAAAATTTACCGTATTTGCTTTCAATAACTCTCATTTGTTTCGCTGCATCAATGGCTTTGACTTCCAAACATTGTTTCACAAAGCTATATGACATATTGCTAACAAAAGAGTAGCCCAAGTACTTGAATGCTTTCTGTAGACGAACTGCAGTACCCTCTACAAACCAAACAGGATTTACACATTTTTTATTGCTTTCTCCTAGGTTAATTACCACTGTTTTCTGCAGATTAATTTTCAATTTCAGGTCACTGATAAAGCTAACGAAAGCATCAATAAGCCTCTGGAGACCGATCTTAGTTTTGTCAAAAAGCATGAAATCGTCCGCATATGCCAACCACTTGATCACAATTCCACCCACCCTGGGAGCTAGTAGGCCCGCAGGGTCCAATCTAGCATTCGCTCCAGAGACATATAAATTGAATAGGATTGCTGCCAATGTGCAGCCTTATTTCAAGCCATTCTTTGAAAGAATTTCCTTAGACATCAAGCCCTCATTATTAAGTCGAACCTTTAGAGTTGTGTTTGAATATAGGTGAATAATCATGGAGAGTAGGCCCCCTCTATGTTTAACATTGCCAATTTCTGTCATAGAAGTGGCCTATCCACCATATCGAATGCTGCCTAGAGGTCCATTGATGCATCATATATGGGGCCATTCCCCATTTTAGATCTTTGATTCTGCATAATTGTGTAACGCTCACCTGGCTCCCACGGAGGCGCTGGTCTGGTCTGGGTTGCTGTGGCCTCTTCAAGCGTGATGCGCAGAATTTGGACCACCGATTGAACAGGACCCCCAAATCTTGCTTGTCTGGCCCGTAGGAATATCCTTCTGCAGATGAGAAAGGGGATTAACTGTCTGCTGAATAGTGTTCTTGCTCCCCCCTTTCCGCCTTCGTTCTTCTCTGACTTCCTCCAAAATCCCCGGTTTAAGCTCACCTTATGGTTTGGAAGGATGAACTCTCCATCCTGCTTCTGGTGCAGGGGCGCGCATTCGTCCAGTTACTTCACTGGTTTTCAGAATGGCGCTGGCAAATCCACTTGACTTTTCTGAGCAATACACCGTAAGTAAGAAGATGCAAAAGTTCAAGTGAGCCTCCTGTTATGTTGTTTTTCCTAACCTGTGATCTGTCCTTTATTTCAGGTGCAGAACAAAGGCGATGCGTTGAGGGGTTAAATTGCCGGTGGTAAAATCAGGTGAGTTAGTGATGAGGGCAACCCCTCTAAATGTCTTTATAATTCCCCAGTAATGTCTTTTGTCCTTTCCCCATAGGGGCCGGGGTGCGGTACCTGCCAAAGATGCGGCGCCAACCCGAGATGTGGAATGGTTCACCAAGAAAAGCCGGTAAGTAATATGGCTGAAAATTCGGCTTTCCTCTTGTGTTCCCATGCTCACCTTTTGTATCTTTTTCTCTCCCCTAGGTGCAGAGATGTGGCGACCGGTGCTGAGAGCCGCAATGGAGCTGGGTGGTGTCTCGGGAACAGGTGAGTGAAGCGCGGCGCTGCAGCGAGCAGCGCAGTGCTTTTAAATGGAAGTCTTCCTTCAGGAATGCTGGCGTGAAGATTCCGGATGCAGGTAAGAAGGTTGAATAAGTTCTTGGTTTTCACCTTTCTCTTCTCTTCTTTCCTTAGAGGAGTTCTAGGATCGAGGCGGGCGTGGCTGGAGTCCAGGTGCAGGAGCAGACACGGTGAGCGTTCAGCTGCTGGGATGCAGAACAACATGAAGAATGTGTGGCTGTCCGGGCGTGGCTTAAATAGCCTTGGAAGAAGTTCCAGCTGAGTATTCTTCCACAGCCCCACCCAAGTAACAAAATAGTTCCTTCAGAAAAATAGTCCCTCCTAAGCCTCATTTGGCTTGGTTCTTCATGCAGCATGGTCTGCATCAGGTGAGTGTGCAGCATGGTCTGCTTCAGGTAAGTGCACCAAACACTTCCCCTTATGAGCCTGGCGCCTATGGCGCCAGGACTGATGTCCAACATGAGCCTGGCGCCAAAGGCGCCAGGACAGAGTCCAAAGAGCCCCTATAAAGGGTCGCTGGGCTTTTACCCGGGGACGTGATGCCTGCTCCCGGGGGTGCTGGGCCTGGCCTGGTGCTCCGGGGGTAGGCATCATGACAGCACTCCCCCCCAAGGCCCCTCCCAAGGTCGTTCCCTCAGGAGGTTTCGGTTTGTTCGGGAAATTCCGATGGAACCTTTTTACTAGCCGAGGTGCATCTACGTGGTCGCTGGGTTCCCAAGATCTTTCCTGAGGCCCGTACCCCTTCCAATCAATTAGATAAAAAAGTTTTGATTTTGAGATCTTAGAGTCCAAAATGTTCTTCACTTCGAATTCAGGCTCCCCATCTATCTGGATTGGTTCTGGTGGCTTTATTAATCTGGATCCTGGTTGCACTGGTTTCAAAAGCGACACATGATCGAGTAAGGGCCTAAATACCTTGGATTAAAAGTCCGAGGTCCCTTGAGCGATAAGTGTTTGGTAGTCAACCATACTTGATCCCCTATTTGGTATGGAGGCGCCTCCTTTCGATGCAGATCCGCATTCTTTTTGTATTTCTCTTTCGCATGTTGTAAGTGTGCAGTAGCATCCTTGAAGGCTTGAGTAATCGTAGAATGCAAATGGTCCACTGCGGGCATTTCGAGGCTCAAAGGTGAGTCCAAGTCTGAAGTACGAGGATGATGTCCATATAGGGTATAAAAGGGGCTCTGACCAGTTCCAGAGTGTATCGAGTTATTGTATGCATATTCAGCCACCCATAAAATATCCTTCCAATTACCCTCCGATTGGTGCAACATACATCGTAGATATTGTTCAAGGGTCTGGTTCGTTCTCTCCGTCTGACCATCGGTCTGTGGGTGGTGGCTGGTTGAGAGTCTTACGTCGATTTGTGCCAGTTGACAACACTTTTTCCAAAAATGAGAAATAAACTGGCTTCCCCGATCGGAGATTAGTATGGACGGGAATCCATGCAGACGGATGATATTTTCGAGGAATTCCTTGGCAAGAACAAAAGCTGAAGGTAATCCTTTCAACGGAATAAAATGGGCCATCTTGGAAAATAAATCCACCACAACCAGAATAGTATTGTATCCATTACAAGAGGGCAGGTCCGTGATAAAATCTAGTGACAAGGTGTGCCAAGGTGCTGGTGGAATGTCTAAGGGTTGAAGAAGACCGGCGGGTTTTGTTTTTTGACCTTTGTTTTGGGCGCAAACTCCGCAGGACATCACAAAAATATCCTTTCGCCAGGACGGCCACCAGAATTGTCATTTAATTTTTTCCTCTGTTTTGGCAATGCCAGGATGTCCTTCCATCAGAGTATCGTGATGACGGGAAATAACCAGTTCTTGCAATTCCTTTTCTGGCAAAAATAAACGTCCTTGGAAGTAAGGTAAGCCATCGTTGATTGAAAAGTCAGACCCCCTTTTGATCCAATCCTGCAAGGCTGAAGAGTCCAGGAATAGTTTTACCCGTGCTTGAATGTCTTCAAGGGTTTGTAAAGTGGTTATACCCAAGATTCTTTGTTCGGGAATTATCGGCACAGGTTCTGAGTTTGTGTCCATTTCTCCCATTCCAATTCGAGATAGCGCGTCCGCTTTGCCATTCTTACAGCCGGGACGGTAAGTGATTACAAAATCGAACTCAGCAAAGAATAAAGCCCATCGGAGCTGTCGGGAAGACTGAGCCTTGGCAGTTTTTAAATATTGTAAATTTCGGTGATCAGTGATCACGGTGATGGTATGCCTGGCGCCAAGAAGATAATGCCGCCAAGCCTTAAAGGCGGACTTAATGGCTAATAATTCCTTATCGGTGATTGCATAATTTATCTCTGGCGACGAGAACTTTCTGGACCAAAATGTTACGGGGTGCAGTTGGTTGGTTTCGGGGTCTCTCTGAGACAGGACAGCTCCCATGGCTAAGCTGGATGCGTCGGTTTCAACTATATATGGGAGATCAGGACGCGGGTGTTTCAAAATAGGTGCGGACGTAAATGTAGCTTTTAATTCCTGAAAGGACTGTTCAGCTTCCTCGGTCCATTCAAAATGTTTATTCTTCCGCAAGAGTGCAGTGATGGGTTGCACCACCCGTGAAAATTCCGGGATAAACCTGCGATAAAAATTGGCAAAACCAAGCATGCTTTGGACACCTTTCACCGAACTAGGTGATGGCCATTTGAGGATGGCGTCCACTTTCCGTGAGTCCATTCGGACCCCTTTAGGTGTCAGGATGAATCCAAGAAACTCAACCTCGGTGCTATGGAAAACGCATTTTTCCAGTTTTGCAAACAGTTTGTGCTGGCGCAATTTCTCAAGGACGGCCCTGACATGTTTTCTGTGATCTGATTCCGAAGAGGAGTACACCAGAATGTCATCGATATACACGACAACACAGACATCGATGAGTTCCCGAAGGACATCGTTCATGAAGAATTGGAAGGCAGCAGGTGCGTTGCACAACCCGAAAGGCATCACCTGGTATTCGAATAGTCCATATTTTGTACGGAAGGCCGTTTTCCATTCGTCGCCTTCTTTTACTCGTACCAGATGATAAGCCCCCCGGAGATCTAACTTGGTGTATATGCAAGCATCCTTCACCTGGTCAAGGAGTTCAGGGATCAAAGGCAGAGGGTAACGATTTTTAACAGTTATCTGGTTCAATGCGCGGTAATCGATACAAGTTCTAAGGTCGCCTTCTTTTTTTGGCACGAAGAACAAAGCCGAGGATGCCGGAGACTTTGACGGGCGAATTAAACCATTGGCTAGGTATTGATCTAAATATTGTCTCAAATGCAGATTCTCCGGCTCAGTAAGGGCATAAATCCTGCTACAAGGGGGTTGTGCACCGGGCACCAGATCGATTTGGCAATCGTACGATCTGTGAGGAGGTAACGTGTTGGCCTGTTCCTTTTGGAAGACGTCCTGAAAGTCTTGGTATTCCGGAGGTAGTTGCATGGAGACAGAGGTTACTGATACTAGACTGATCTTCAGATTTTCTGGGTAGCAGGTTCGTGCACACTCCGGAAAGGCTATTCTCTTCGTTCGCCAATCAATTTGAGGATTATGTGTTTCTAACCAAGGGATTCCGAGAATAACCTGAAACTGTGGAGCCTTGATTACATCAAACACAACTGACTCCCGATGGCCGTCTGGACCTACAAGTGTCACCTCAGCTGTGGAATGTGTTACCGGTCCCGAGGCAATTTCGGTTCCATCAACTGTGGTGATGACATCTTTGCTGGTTTTAGGACACAGAGGTAGGTTAATCCTGGAGACCAATTCACGATCCACGTAGTTTCCTATAGCCCCACTATCGATGTATGCCTTTATTGCATGCAACCGCTTAGGCTGTTCCGGATCTACGAGGACCATTGGCACAATGAAATGCGAGGTCTGAGAGTTTGTTTTCAAGCTCGGCAAGCAGACCCCTACGCTTGTCGGGCGGGGTCGTTTCCCGATACAGAGGTTTCATGGATTTTATCAGCGGCTCCTACCACCTTCCTGGGCGGCCTTGCCGGGCAATCTCGTAGAAAGTGTCCAGAGGAACCACAATAAAGACATAAGTGCATCTGCCGTCTTCTTTCACGTTCCTTTTGAGTTAAAGGTCCTTTAACTCCTCCGATTTGCATTGGGTCAGAGGCTTCAGCCCCCTTGAGGTTAGCGTGGGTCTTGACTAACACCCGGGTCTCAAACTTGGACCGATCTGCTTTTCTGTTTTGCAGTCTGTGATCCAATTGGACCACTAAGTCTATATATTCGGAGCATTCTTGGGGCGGTTTTACAACTTGGGCCAGGACATCTTTAAGTTCTCCGCGTAGACCTCGATAAAATAACGTGATTCTTTTATCCTCTGGCCACCCAGTTTCCTCAATAAGTCTATTAAAGGCTGCAATGTAGGAAAGGAGGACTTGATTGCCCTGTCGCAGAGATAGAAGTTCGTCATCTAGAGCCTGCCCCTGGGAGTGAGGAGCAAATAACCTTTCCATGCTTGCTTGAAATCCTTGAAAATCACGAAGAATCGGGTCATCTTGAGTTACCAGTGGAACTGACCAATCGGCAGCACTGCCGCTGAGATATGACAATACAAAGGCTACCTTGGTCTGGTCATTAGGGAAGGCCCCAGGTCTGCACAGGAAATACAAACGACACTGATTCATGAATACGGCGAATCGTTTGGGGTCCCCAGCAAAGCGTTCGGGTGGGGCCAGCGGCATGTTTCCAGGTAGATTAATCTGCACCGGGTTACTGGAAAGCACAGGAGCGGGGTTCCCTCCGGAACCGGGTAAAGGAGTTTGTCCAGCTTGACCTTGCAAAAGCTGTCTAGCCAGGTCATCAGCCCTTTCCTTTGTTACAATCACTTCCCTCCTGAGAGCATTAGTCTCTTGACGAGCGGCGTGTACTTCGGCCCGTAATTCCCCCAGTAGTTGGGCCAACTGGTCAGTCTCAGAAGTTTCCATAGCGCCTGGGTGGGAATTTGTAGGGAGGCTTCGCGTTCTGTAACGCTCACCTGGCTCCCACGGAGGCGCTGGTCTGGTCTGGGTTGCTGTGGCCTCTTCAAGCGTGATGCGCAGAATTTGGACCACCGATTGAACAGGACCCCCAAATCTTGCTTGTCTGGCCCGTAGGAATATCCTTCTGCAGATGAGAAAGGGGATTAACTGTCTGCTGAATAGTGTGCTTGCTCCCCCCTTTCCCCCTTCGTTCTTCTCTGACTTCCTCCAAAATCCCAGGTTTAAGCTCACCTTATGGTTTGGAAGGATGAACTCTCCATCCTGCTTCTGGTGCAGGGGCGCGCGTTCGTCCAGTTACTTCACTGGTTTTCAGAATGGCGCTGGCAAATCCACTTGACTTTTCTGAGCGATACGCCGTAAGTAAGAAGATGCAAAAGTTCAAGTGAGCCTCCTGTTATGTTGTTTTTCCTAACCTGTGATCTGTCCTTTATTTCAGGTGCAGAACAAAGAGGATGCGTTGAGGGGTTAAATTGCCGGTGGTAAAATCAGGTGAGTTAGTGATGAGGGCGACCCCTCTAAATGTCTTTATAATTCCCCAGTAATGTCTTTTGTCCTTTCCCCATAGGGGCCGGGGTGCGGTACCTGCCAAAGATGCGGCGCCGACCCGAGATGTGGAATGGTTCACCAAGAAAAGCCGGTAAGTAATATGGCTGAAAATTCGGCTTTCCTCTTGTATTCCCTGAGTATCATTCCCTTGCTCACCTTTTGTTTCTTCTTCTCTCCCCTAGGTGCAGAGATGTGGCGACCGGTGCTGAGAGCCGCGATGGAGCCGGGCGGCGTCTCGGGAACAGGTGAGTGAAGCGCGGTGCTGCAGCGAGCAACGCAGTGCTTTTAAATGGAAGTCTTCCTTCAGGAATGCTGGCGTGAAGATTCCGGATGCAGGTAAGAAGGTTGAATAAGTTCTTGGTTTTCACCTTTCTCTTCTCTTCTTTCCTTACAGGAGTTCCAGGATCGAGGCGGGCGTGGCTGGAGTCCAGGTGCAGGAGCAGACACGGTGAGCGTTCAGCTGCTGGGATGCAGAACAACGCGAAGCACGTGTGGCTGTCCGGGCGTGGCTTAAATAGCCTTGGAAGAAGTTCCAGGTGAGTATTCTTCCACAGCCCCACCCAAGTAACAAAATAGTTCCTTCAGAAAAATAGTCCCTCCTAAGCCTCATTTGGCTTGGTTCTTCATGCAGCATGGTCTGCATCAGGTGAGTGTGCAGCATGGTCTGCTTCAGGTAAGTGCACCAAACACTTCCCCTTATGAGCCTGGCGCCTATGGCGCCAGGACTGATGTCCAACATGAGCCTGGCGCCAACGGCGCCAGGACAGAGTCCAAAGAGCCCCTATAAAGGGTCGCTGGGCTTTTACCCGGGAGCGTGATGCCTGCTCCCAGGGGTGCTGGGCCTGGCCTGGTGCTCCGGGGGTAGGCATCATGACAAATTGTAACTACTAGACCCCCAGCATCAGTTCCCAAGTCTTTACGAAAACCAATCTGTGGGACATCTAAAATGTCTTTTTCCTCCATCAAGTTTAATAAACTTTCTAAAATTATGGCTGAGAATATCTTTGTCTCGATATTTAATAAAGATATTGGTCTGTAATTAGTCGTACTTTGTCGGTTCCCTTTTTTAAAGATCAAAATTACATATGAAACTTTCCAGGAAACTGGCATAGTTTGCGTCTCAATTACATTTTTAAATATCTTATGGAGTATTTTCGCCCACAACAAATCATTTTGCTTTATCAACACCATGGCCAAATTGTTGGGTCCCGGAGTACAAGAGGCTTTCATTTTCTTTATTATGGATAGTATTTTATTCACAGAAACATCGAGGGACCAATGACAAGCCATCTTTTCGAGCACAAAGTCATCATTACAGGAACCTGAATATAACTTCTCGAAGTATTCACACCATACCTTTTCACTAATAGGATTAGTGTTTAATTGAGTTTGTGTAATCTCCGTACTATTGATGATAGCCCAATAATTTCGCGAATTGCTTTCCTTCATTGCTTTCAGCATTCTTTCACCATCCCTCTGTAATAAGAAGGCTTGATGATGTAACCTCCAATTCCTATAAGCTTGTCGCCTCCGTCTACATTGCTCCCCGAGATCATCAGCAAGTAACTTTTGTTTTTTTATGGCACGGAGGTCCTTATTCAGCCTAGCCCTTTGCAACTTGATCTCAAGGTCAAAGGAGTGCCTGTGATTTTTGTCTTTTAGCGCTACTCTGGATGTTGGTTGCTCAAACTTGGCCATCATTGTACCCAAGAATTCGCCAAATTTGTCAACCGAGTATTGGATCTTTTTACCTCTAGAGCGCACTTCTCAAAATCGTGCATCATCATATCATTGAATTTTGCTGTTTTTTTCATATTCCACTTTATTCTTATTTATTTATTTATTCTTTATTCTTGATATATTGTGCCCTGACATTTACAATTGTTTGGGCACAATATACTTTGGTAAGATTATTTTGTTTCCTTATATTTATATTCAATGATAACATTGCATGATCGCTTTCTGAATTAACTTCCACATGCATATTAGCCCCATTTAAAATTAGGTGTTCACTTGCAAAGATAAAATCAATAATTGAGGAAACCCCACGCGCCTTCCAGGTGGGTTTATCATTAAACAACCGTGTCAGCCCCCAGGAGTTTGCAAAATTGCACCATAACGCTCCTCTATTTTGTTTATTATCTATTCGCCTTCTTTGGTTGCAACACCCACTTAATCTCACTGCTCTTTCACTACTTGTTAGATCGCAATCCGCATTCAGATCGCCTGCTAGGATTATCAAACCATTTGGGGTGGACACTATCCACTCTTCTAACAATGTATTCAGATCAGACAACAGTTTTACAAGCATAAGATCATCATTTTCCGCATCATTCCAATAGATATTAATGATCATAAGGTGAGTAATGCCCTCTTTGGTTACAATTCTGAAATTAGCCGCTTGGCATGACTCATGAACATGTGTCTCTTTTATCAGAGATATATCTTTATCATTACGATACGCGAGCGCCAAACCACCCTTGGCGCGACCTCTAATGCCCTTCGTGTCAAACAGGCAGAGGACAACAAAGCCGTCCCATAAAAGTGGTCCACATGCCCAAGTTTCCTGTAACAAAACAAAGTCAAATTTCTCTAAATTCATACATACTTTTTTGTTTTGTACCAGGTGTGTATGTCCTCTAGAATTCCAAGACACCAATTTAAAAAAGCTATCATCGCTAAAGGGATTTACCCATACCTTTTAGTTGTTCCAAAGTATCCCTAAGTGAAACCGCCATTGATCTCCATTCGTCCATTTCACTTACAGTTAAGTGCTAACCCCCTACTTGATTCATCACCCTTTGTTTCTCTCTTGTACTATTATTTCGAGGGTATTGCTCATCATTTCTCTCTCGCATATTCTCACCAGAATCCACATACGCATACGTGTCAATCCCCCTCTTTTGCAGAACCCCAGCTTCCTTGAGTATAAGGGCTCGCACCATAGGCGATGCAATCACTAGGCGCACAAAGTCCATCCTATGTGGATCAATAAAGTCCACTAGCTGGATATCACAAGATGATACAAGAGCTAATTCTGGGATCTCTCTAAACAAGTTCAAGATGTATGATCTATTTAAGATCGGGTAGTAGCCATCATCGAACACATAGTATAATATCAAACTTGGATCACTAGGATGATCAGACCGTCTCACTTTATCATACTGATTACCGATCTGATTTTTCCTATTCACATAATTTTCATATGCCATATCCTGCACTCTGTGGGGGTACACCTCGCGATCCCTAGTAGCATCTTCACCATGAGAACTAACAGCCCCCTGTACTCTCGCTTCATACATAGATTTTACACAGGAGCCTTTTCTTAGTTCACTATATCTATTGTCAATCGGCATACCGTTACCTATGATTACATTTTCTGTCGCCAGCATTCTTCCAGATTTATTTGACAGTATTTCCTGTATTATTTCTCGCACACTTGTCACAGTCAAAAGCTGATTTTTATCCTCTGTGACATCTTTTTTAGATGGTATATTATCTCTCTTTGTCATTATTTCTGGTACAGGCATACCTACTAGGCTTTCCATCACGCTCGCCAAAGGGTCACAGATGACTTGAACCCCTTTATATGTGCACGTCTGATCTACAGTTAAGGATTCTTTATTAATTCTCTCAGGACTTCTCTCTTCCTTTGATCTCTCTCTTTGTACATCCATTCGCTCCTCATGTATTTGCCTTAGCTTACTAGCATTCTTCGCAATTTCATTCGACTTGTCATTCACCTTCAGATCTCTGAGGGGTATCTTTATTCGCATCTGAGCATCATGGTTCTTGAATAAATCAAAAATATCAAGCATGCCCATTTCTAGGTTTTTCAAGTTAGTGTCGATTCTATTGGTGACTATTTTATTTTTCATAGCATCTGATAAATTGTTTACCGCATCAGAATAGCCAGTCACCTTTAGATCGTTATTTGTCCCTGTATCAGAAGCCAGAATCGCCCTAGGTTCCTTACATGTGCCATTCTCAAGCCCCAGCTGGGCGATATTCACCTCTGTCTTGTTGGTAGCAGGATTTAAACGAGGGATTACTGTTGTCGTCCCTCTTTTCTCCAGCTTACCATCATCCATGCACACTTCCAACCCAGCTTTTGACTGTCCTGTAATGTTTTTCCCTCCCATTGCCAAATCAGGGTTGCGTATATCAATGTCTCTCAAAGACTTTAAGACAGATGCATTCATAGCCTTTTGAGCTCGCACCTGTTTTGCCTATTTTTTTTTAGATATCTTGACATTAAATATATCCGCCACCCTGATAGGCTCATTGGCTGCAGCAGGAATTTGCAAATCTTCCAGCAAGCTATTGTTATTCCTAGTATTATGCACCTCAATAACACTCTGTTCATTATCTACAATGCCAGGTCTAGGAAGAAGCAAATGTAACTCGCTTGAGTCCTTATCACCATTGCTTAATGTATTAGGTAAAGTATTTAGAGAGCCTTCCCCTGACATTACTTTCCACTTTGCCATATTTTCAACTAGCATTTCAGGGAAAGCTGTCAAGGCAAGCAAGATTTCGTTTAGAATACGGGTCTGCGACTTCACTTCTTTTAGTATATAATCATGAATCCCATCATTTCTCTGTGGAATCTGAGGGCGACTGGACTCGCTCATAGCTTCCTCTATATTCACAATGTAACATGCTGAATTAGAACATTGTGTGGATGAATCAAAGTGTTCAGATAAACCCAGTAAAGTCATTTCTCCAGAGGTAAATATGTGAGGTGTATCTATAAATGAGACGGTATTCTGTCTTTGCTGTGACTGATTTCCCGCATTCCATCCCATATCGATCCCGTCCCCTCTTCCCAATCTCAGCTCCTCATTGAACAGAGACTGAGAGGAGGCAGGGATCACATCATCTCGATTTTCAATAATTATTCTGGCAGATTCATTTTGGGCACATTCAATCAGATCCTCATCAGAATCGGAGGGTAATGGAAGAGCTATTGCAATAGCATGCGCTATACTCATACGTCGCGTTTTTATATTATTCATTGCCGTTGCTGGATCTTTTTTACCCCTGGCAAACCTTTTTTCATTACTACTCCTACGTTCTGAGGAGATAAAGCAGTACCCACAATCAAGCGTATACAGGTATTGACCTTCACGTACCTTACTCAGATCAACTTCTTCCACCAGTACAACTCATATGGGTGTATTGCCTTTTTCTATAAATTGCCCTGATCCCGTGCCTTTATTCAGGAATAAGATTTAATGAATCTGGACACACAAAGCTGCTCGACTGCACACTGCGCAACGCAGCAAACAGCCAACAGCCGTACTTCGGGTACTTCCCAGGTGCGCGCGCAGGTGCGCAGCGCACAGCGTATTTAACACTACCAATGGGCGGGGTCAGGTGCGGGTTTGAAAAGTGGATATCCAATCAGTGCATCTGAAAGAGGAGGGGCAGAGAATCAGTAACAGGCACACCTCTTAATCTTTATGCATTAACGTTACAGTAGTTAGCTTTTAGAGTTTATACTTGGGGCTCCTCAAGGACAGGCAACTTCTGTGTTGCCTTTAAATACATCCTGTCAGCTTTGCTACGAAGGATTTCCAAGCCGCGTCAAGCAGCGCCTCTGCAACGTTCTGAGCCAGCGGTCCCAGCCAACAGCCGTACTTCAGGTACTTCCCAGGTGCGCGCGCAGGTGCGCAGCGCACAGCGTATTTAACGCTACCAATGGGCGAGGTCAGGGGCGGGTTTGAAAAGTGGATATACAATCAGTGCATTTGGGGCTCCTCAAGGACAGGCAACTTCTGTGTTGCCTTTAAATACGTCCTGTCAGTTTTGCTACGAAGGATTTCCAAGCCGCGTCAAGCAGCGCCTCTGCAACGTTCTGAGCCAGCAGTCCCAGCCAACAGCCGTACTTCGGGTACTTCCCAGGAGCTATGTTTGTTATTGGCTTTCTGATATCAGGTGGACAACTTATGCCTACCTCTTCATACGTGTCATTTAAGAAAATTCAGTTACACAGTGTTTTATTGGTTTCTCAAGCTATAAGGTCCTTCGTTATATGGACTAATACAATTGGTTTGTGCCGTGTCTTTAACATTCGGTTCAATTAGCAGCACATAAATCAAGACCCAGGTGCAAGTAGATAGGACATTAGACTGCCCTACTACCGAATTAACCCAACATCTCTCATCACCCATGCCTTCTGCCATGACATTCTCTTTGTACTCATCCTTGCAGAGTATTCTTGTCCTCGGAATGCAACGGAAGTGAGGGCACTCGCTATCGTGCCTGGAACTCCAAGTTCCAGCCTTATTTTCATCCTCGACTCACATGACAGGAGACCATAATTCTGTTCATCCTGCAAGCTTTCAAATGTTTTAAATTAATTAAGATTAAGCACCCTTTGTGTTCTTTCTTCCACCTTAATGTGAGAGGATTCATCCTCTGCACACACGTTCCTCTTCAGCCTACATAGCTGACCTCGACATCTCAGTTCTTGGCATCAGGCTAGACAGCCTCCCAACACAGCCTTCCATTATTTCTTCATGATTCTTCGGCTTATTATTTCAATATACCAATGTCCAGTTTCTGTAAATGGCGGCTCCGCCTGCATTCTATTTACTACTTATAGCTAGCCTTTTCGATGGCTTGATATATCTTGCATTTCAGCATCTGTACATTCTCCACACTTGTAATTTCTCCAGCACTTTTTACACTGTAATCTTCTTCTTTTACACTTAAAGGTTCACCTGATTCTTTGCTGCGTCATTTCTCCTCTAGGATCCATACATTGTGTTCATTCAGTATTTCAGGACGTTCTTTCTCATATGGCTTCAGGGAGTTCCCCCTGCAGGCTGTCATCAACCCAAGGGTACATTCCGTATGGTTGTCTCAATGGATACTGTCTTCTGAATACCCGCTGCAGTATTGGTACAATGGTGGGTGTCAGACAGAGCACAGTCTCATGTCTCCAATATAGGGGAGGTAGAATGGTAGGATCTCCTGCGGATGTGTACGTCTGCTCCTCTACAGGATTCGATGGATTGTTTTCAACCAAATCACATAGAACCAAGCAGACCACAATTGAGCATGAATTCCAGTGTCCATCATTTCTCAAAGACTGTCCTCTGCGTAATGTAAATCATTGATTGATCCAGAGTCGACCAAAAGTTGAGCAAATATCCCCTTTACCACCTCATTGGTGAGACCCACCCCCCAGTTCCCGCAAACAATGTTTGCACCAGTTCTCCAGCATATCTTATACACAAATCTACACTAATTGAAATTGTATCCAAATTATCATGATTCTCTCCTCAATAAGTCCTGAGTACACATTGGAGAGACCCAGTGCAGGCCCTTCCTCTTGAAGAGCGCACTCTCAAAACAGTCCTCCAGTCATTCATGTCATCTCAATTCACCTTGGCCAAGGTTATAATAATGAAAGCTCAGAAACTGAAACAACAGCATGCTGCCATCAAGCTAGAGTTGATCCACAGAAACTATCCTGCTCTTCTTAACCCAGGACCTTCAACATATCTTTCTGACATTCACCTTGAACCTTTGACTAATCCAGATCCTGGACGAATCCCAACATCTCCTACCTCGGCCTGAGTCTTTCAGTGTCCCCAATAACACCTTGACATCCCCTTTCACCATGTGTAGTGCACATGGTTCTTCTGTTGGCATCTCCGTTTAGATATGGTCCCCTATTTGCAAGATGGCCAGAATCCCTCCCTCTATCTCCATTCATCTATTCCTCTCTGCATTCCTTTGGAACACTGACAACTGTCCTCTGGTACAGGCCTCTTTTTATGCTTTAAAAATCCGGGAATTTCAAATGTCCATCATTATTGCGCTCACCAGAGTCTTCCAGGAGAACATGGCTCTTTCCCCAGACCCCAGAGGAAGTTGCTTGTCCCCACACACAGCTTGTTCAACATTCTCTTACTCAACCTATATTGGATACAATGGAGCATAGAGAATTCTCAGCAGATGTTCAGTTTTATAATATGAACATTCCCTCATAAACTAAAGTGTAATGCTGTCCATCTTGAGAAATGAGACCAAATTGTTCCCGAAATTCTCAAAGGATTATGATTCAGTAGCCCTTTCACTTATTTATCCATCGCTTTTCTCAAGTACCAGAGCCCATCCTTGCACCATCTGAGCCCGCACTCCCCCAAGTGACCCCGAAAGCACACATAGGATATTGGCATGGCCTCAGTTTTATATATCTTTAGCTTAGCTTGTAGCCCAAAATCCCACTGTATATCTTTATGGATCCAAATAAGACTGACAGCAGGCATTCCTGATCTGACACCAAGAGCGAGACATCACATGCATATGGCAATGTTTTACAGAATCCATCCCCATATTGATGTCTCAGAAAGGGTCCAACGACAGGTCATTTAACAAAGGCAACATTGGGCATCCATGTGTAGTACCATGCACCAAGGGGAATTGCCGCTGATGACAACGGGTGCACCAGTGTTGGCACAGGTTGTGCCCGCAGATCTAGCAAACATCCATGGAAACCGAGTTTTGGATAAGCACTCCCTCAGGAATATCCAGGTCAGCCTATAAAAAGGTTTTAAACAAACTTATCGACATCATCTTCACACATATTTGCACGAATCGCCCAGCACCTGTTGGCATATCCCAAGTTGCACTCTGCCTTCTTTACCCTGGTCCTTTCCACTTATTATGATCTGAATGGAAAAAAGACCTGTGAAGATCAGTTCTTTGGTATCTGCCTTTATCTTGTCTCACTTCCACCTTGGAGCGCCACAAGGTAAGCATGTTTTGCAGTTGGCATTGTACAAATTGACAATTAAAAAAATGTATGGAATAGGCCATGTTTCTATTATTGAATTTTGGATTTTATGCAATAGAACATGTTTTGTGTTGAATTTTTGATGCATGAAATAGAATATATGTTTAATGATGAATCTTTTGCAAAAGGTTAATGTGAAGCCAAATTGCAATACCAACAACAACAAATAAATTAAAGCTGTAACCTTGGATGGGTCACCCTTTGCCTTAAAAAATCCTGCCAGGGAGTGATAATAATCTTTGATCACCAGCGAACCCTTTACCACTCTTGGAACCAAAGCATCTTTTTATATTTAGCTTATAATAATACTATGCCAATGTTTGATTAGACTGTGAATCTGCGTTATCATTATTTAAATATTTAGTGAAATATACAAGAATGTATCACTTGTCTACAATTTGCTTGGACGCCTGTACTGATCCTTCAGACATGTACTATCTGCGTAGACCTTTTCGTTTAATCAATTTTTTGATATTGTTGAAATTTTACTCTTGACAATGTGTATCTGAAATTTGGTAAAATGTGTGATTTTTAACGTGAAAGAAAACAAATTGAAAGGTCGATTTTCCATTGAAAAACGCTTTTGTAAATCAGGCCCAATATATTTTGCACTGCACTTCTTACTTGCACACTCTTTGCTACCTTTATAATCCTCCAACCCACATGAGTTTAAGCTGCAATGAACTTAAGAGATGTGACTTTTAGCCCAGAGCGTATTCCTTGTAATATGCCTATATCTAATCTACATTCTGTGACTTTTACATTTTCACGTATTTTAATTTTTTAACTTGCTCTGGTACTGTTGGCAGTCATGGGGCCCGATTCATGGAATTGTTTGCACAGTTCAAAGTGACTTTGCACTGCTGAAAGTGACTTTGCACTGCCGACACACACCCTGATTCATGGAACTGTGCAAGAGTATTTTTGCAGTGCAAAGTCAGTGCAAGTGGTCATTTCTACAGTACAAAATGACTTTGCACTGACTCTGTCCTTCAAAAATACACTTTGCACAGTTTCATGAATTAGGGTTTGTGTCAGCAGTGCAAAGTCACTTTATAGCAGTGCAAAGCCACTTTGAACCGTGCAACGAATTCCATGAATCGGGCCCATGGGGTTTTTAAAGCTACTCGCTGGCAGCTGGTGAGCTAATTTCTACATGGTGTTTGGGGGCCCCACTTGTTCTGAGCAGAGAAAAACAGTTTGAGGGGCCTGTGGGGAGCATACATTATAATGGACATAAAGACACACAGCCTGGGTTAATATTTGCAGATTATTACTGTCAGGTGTATTGACCCACGTTTGAGTCATTAAGCTGCAACATTTGGTGCTGTGGGCTTAGAAAATCCAAGATGGCCAAAAAGCCCACATGTGCGCCAGAATCCAGGAGAACCGCGCAGTTTGTGCGCACACCAAAATGGTCGCCTAACCTTCCACCCACCAGTGCGAGCGTGATGGGCCAGGGGTGCCATGAGTGGAATGTGTGCCAAAGGAAAAACAGCAGTGCCTGTTAGCTTAAAAAGCGCTTTGAAATCACCTTGGTTTCTCTGAATGCAAGCTCAAAATGCCTATTTCAAACATTGCAGGATATTCAAAAATCTCACTGAACACCAGCAGACATTTGGCAGAATGAAGTTTTGTGTGCATACAAAATCTGGAAAGAAAAAGAGCCCAAAACAATGTTCATAACAAAACTGGCTGAGCTGTGGAGGTCAGCAGCTTAAGTTAAACTGAACTGAAAACCACTAAAATCGAAATGTTTAAATTAAATGAGGGACCTACTTTTGAGTGTCACATAGTTTGTAACTGTTGAAATGTCATAGTTTTGAACTTAGAATCAGCATTCTAGCTGCATGTGTAAAAATTGTCAGTTGGATTTGAATGTAGAAAACTGGAAACAAAAAGTGACATTTAGCTGAAACCTGGCTTAATGAAACTGGATTCTGCCTGACAACTACCCCCAACAGGAGTTGAAACTGGATCAACAGCTGTGTTATCAGGCCTGGCTGCATTCTGCTGCCCCCACAAAAAGGAGGTGACACCTCTCTGATTGAATTACCTGGGGACTGCAGGAAACTGAACAATGGACTCAGGCAAATGTTATATTGGGGGGGCCATAAAGTGGCTTCCTCTTGGGAGAAGTGGGAGGAGAAGTACCTGTGAGAGCCAGCTGAGCTTGGGGGAAGAGGATAAACCAGTTCTTCCACCATGTGATGTGGGAAGCCACACCCCCTTTTGACCAGGGCATAAGTTAAAAAGATAGATAACTCATCGTGCGGACAGGTCAAAATTATATAAGTAATATCATTATTCTTGTGATTTTTCTGTGCACGTTTTAAGAGGCGTTAGGACCCTGTGGTGTATTCTGGGGGTTGCTAGCGGAAAATAGGGTTGTACTCCAAATGTCTGCATGTTAAAAATCTGACACTTCATCAATCAATGTCCATACCCCTTGCGCACATGTGTGTCATTTTTGGTAAATGTCCGATATTGGTAAACCAGTCAAAAAGCGCAAAATGTTGTCATTTTTGAATGCAAGCCCCCAGGAAGATCGGAGGCGGACAAGCATGGACCATAAGGAATATATAATGTGTACATGTAATTTCAACAAATTGTGTATCTGGGAAATATGTATTTGAATCAAATATAGATTTGTGGGCAAATTGACCAGGGGAGGATCCTCTGACACATAAACAGACCTCATCATGATGACAATCCATTTCCTTCCCCCAATCATGGGAGAGGGGAGAATTGGGCCAATGACAAGTAGAGAGGGGCAGGCTCAGTTATGCCACGCACACACCCACTCCCAAAACACATAAAAAGAGACTGCTGGGACAGGTAGGGACATTCAATTCCATTCGCTGCTGAGCATGCTGACCGACGACTTCACATCCAGAGATCCAACACTTAGACTTCCAAGCTAAACATAGACTACAGAACTTTGAACCTAGAAGGCCCACTGCAAGCAAAAGTATTCTCAGCAGGCCTTCAGAATCCAGCAAACCTAACCAAACTATTCAACAGCCGGGCGAGCTGTTTGAATTCTTTGCCAAGAACTTGTGCCGGAACCGCAGACCAGACCCAGACCGCTGTGAGCAGAACCAGAGATCCAGATCGCTGTGAGCAGAACCGGTGCCCGATTGACCCGCCGAGCAGAGAGAACCGCCGCCGGACGTGTTGACCAGATCCGTGATGAGGCCTATTTCAAATTTATATTGTGAGTACCTAGCAGAACTGTGCAGAACCAATCTCTTAGTTAAAATAATCTAATCTAAACTCTTTTAACCTAATTAGAACAGCCTCCTAGAAATCGTGTCATCTGTCGATTCTGCAGCTGCAAGCTGTCACCTGTCATTTTGAGTTTTACCTTATATCCAAAAATCTACCTTTATTAAATCGTCCGTATCTATAGAACCGTTTGCCCTAGGAACGAGATTTAACTTTCCTCTGAAAGCTTAGAATCTAGGCCTTCCGATGAACCTAGAACCGACTTCCTATACTTTATCCGCAATCGCGATTTACGCACTCACGAAATTTACCGCGATTTGCGATTTTGGCTCAATTTCTCCACTTGTCAAAATAGCAGCTCCATTCTTTCCTTTGTTAAAATCTGTTTGCAACCTGGTAATAACTCATAGAGCATTGCTAAAGTGAGCCTGAACTAATACCAACAAGCATCTCACACCCTGAATCTCTAGAGGGAATTAAAATCAGTTAGCACATTTTCACTTCCTTGCCACCACATTACAAAGCACTCTTGCCTGTGTTTTAAGAAGCATACCTGTTGTCTAAGCTTGCTGGGGGGGGGGGACTGAATTCCGTATTGTATTTGATTGTATTCCCGAAGACTGTGTGTGTTACTTCCATCTCCTTGCATTGCATATAGGGGGGGGGGGTGAATTGCCACCAGGGGAAAAGTGAACATATTATCTCTTGTGAAACCATATCAGTTTATTTTCTGTACTGCATTTATTCCACCTTGCATTTCCTTGAAACCATCAAGCATTTTCAGCTACCGCATCCTCTACACTACTCCTAAGTAACCAAATCAGTGTACCCCTGTAATATTATCCATTGTTGATCACGGTCATATTCTGAAGTGTGATAGCAGTTATCAATTTATTTATAAAGTGTGATAGATATATATTGTTGAATTGTCCAAATAAACCTTTTAAATTTGCAAAACAAACCTACTTCTTGGCTCAGTGGGGTCAGGGGGATTCTAAGAGGGGGGTGTTATACAAGGGTTGTCATCCAGAGTACTGAACTGGACATAAAAATACATCAATAAGGGTTTTCCTCAGCATCCCAGACTAGGCATTGACTTAGCTGTAGTGTTGATTGAATATCGCTTACATTACTAGTCGGCCAGCCAGCCAACCAGCACAGAGCTGAAAAACTTAAAGGGCCCAATGTATAGACTAAGCGCAACACCTCTGCGCATAAAACAACTTTGTGGACAACTGCGCACGAAAGTCACTTTCCACTTTCCGTATATTCCTGGATTTCATAGCGCAAAGTAAGCCGACGTGCAAAGAAAACCGAGCTGCACAAGGTGTGAAAATGTATTTTCTATAATACCATCTGATAGTAAATATTGGCATAAGCACATTCGCATCGCACTGTAATATCACATTTTTTAAACTTGTTTTATTTGTATTTGGTTAATAAAACCTTTACAAAACATGTAAAATAAAAGTACTTGATGCATTTGCATAACATTTTCAAAATATACGATATACCAATAAAACATTAAAACATTTTTTAAAATATCACAGAAATTTAAGAAAACATTATTAAGTTTTAGAGTTCAAAGTTCATCATTTTCTAATTTCATCATGGTTTATGCGTACAGTGCAAGATCTTTTTCTATAATCCTTAATAGGTGACCTGGAGCAAAAATGTATGGGTTGTGATTCCCATTCATCAACCTTTCGCACAAAAAAACAGAACAGTCTACAAAATCAGGATTAACAAATTTCTTCAGAAACTTAGTGCGCGTTGATTTGAACTGTGGGCATAAGCGAACTACGGGGGTAATTGATAGAATTTAGCGCACAAGTGGCACACGCGGCTGGCGCACAGTGTGCGCGTGTGAATCTCTGCGCCGGCCGTGTGCGCTAAAATCCATTTCCGCGCACAACGTATTCATGGATTTTAGCTACCAAATCCAGCTGTGGCGCACAGTGGCGCAGCGACCCTGCAGCAGCGCCAGTTATGCCCCCAAGAACGCCCCTCGCGCAGGGAAAAGCTATCAAAATTCCCAATCCAGCGCAAAGGGGTGTGCTAACCCTGTACCAGCACTGCAAACAGGGAACGTGTATTACCGGGATTTGCGGGAAGTTTTACACGCGAAGGGCCCTGTGCGAGTGGGGCACGTGTATTACTGGGGTTTGTGGGAAGTTTTACACGTGAATGGGCCCTGTGCGACTGGGGTATGTGTATTAATGGGGTTTACCGGGAAGTTTTACACACGAAGGGTCCTGTGCGAGTGGGGTACGTGTATTAGTGGGGTTTGCGGGAAGCCTCACAAGCGATTTGAGCATGGTAGGTGTATTTCGGGGGTGCGTGGGACGTTTCACACGTGAATGGCCCTGTGCGAGTGGGGTACAGTGGGGTACGTGTATAACTAGGGTTCGTGTGAAATCTCACACGCGATTTGAGCATGGTACGTGTATTTCTGGGGTGCGCGGGGAGTCCTACATGTGAATTGGCAGTGTGGGTCCTCCCAGGTGTTCCCTCTACACCCTCCACGGCCCCTGCAGGTAGCCCACACCACAGGGGACTACCCTGCACCCCTGGTCATGTCCCGCAGGCAGCCCATCCACCATGGGCCTGCCCCCCAGCCAAGCCACATGTCAGCTTGCACTACTGATCACCAACTCATGTCCCCCTGCACCCCCACCCCCCAGCAGTGCGGGGCACCTGCCAGCAGGCCCCCACTCATGTCCCACTCATGTCCTCCTGCACCCCCACCCCCCCAGCAGTGTGGGGCACCTGCCAGCAGGCCCCCACTCATGTCCCACTCATGTCCCCCTGCCCCCACGTCATGGTGATCCTCAATCATGGCCCTTATGGCCAGCCTCCCGAGCCCAAAGATCCAACCAAGTATTGCATACACCCACATAGAAAAGCTAATTACATGATACAACCCCAAAGGCAAGTATGTTACTGAACACATGTCTGTCACACACACACAATGGGTGCAAGTGAATGTGAAAACCCATATCATGACATGCATGAAACCAATGAGGTAATACCACACATCGGAGTATGAAGAAAAAAATTATTAAACACAACATGAATGTAATTAAAACAAAACACACAACAATGGGAATAATTAAAGAAATGCTGCATTTCCGTAAAAGAATAAAAAACAAGAAATCATAATCCAAAGAAATCCAAAAGATATGGCATCCAAAGTCAGAGTCCAACAAAGCAAATCCAAGGGAAAAAAGAAAGTGAAATCCATTGCTCCATGGTGAAAATAAAAAAAATGAGAATAATCCAATGGCGAACTATCTACAAATGAACATTCCAGGGTCCATGAGCCCAACTGATGAAATTAAACCTACCAAAAATACTACCTAATAAAAAAGTATATACAAAAACGTGGTGCATTGTCCAAGCGCAACCAAAATAAAAAAAAAAGGAAAGGAAACCTAACACTATCTAACTATATACAATGGCGGCGGGCAAGTCCTGCGGCTCACTCTGTGGTGTCCCGGGCCAGGGCATCATCGAACTCCATGTCGATGTCCCGGAGGCGGGCCTCTGCCCTGGCCCCGAGGTCTCGCAGGGAGGCACTCATGGCCTGTTCCAACTCCCTGCGAGTCGCCTCGAGGCACTCTGCCCGCCTCAACGCCCGACGCATGGAGAACTCCGCCCTGACCATAGTGAGCCGCGCCTCTTCCGCCCGCCGCCGCTCCGCACCTATACACTGGCCCAACCGCAGCCACATGGAAGACACATCCATTCCAGGGTCCTCCTGCCCTCTGGCCGATGCCTGCCCCCCTGATGTCGATGGCCCCGAGCCATCATTGCTCCCACATAGAGTCTGCTCCTGCTGCTGCTGCTGTCCATGTGCCCTGTCCGTTGATACCTGCACATCCTCCATCAGCTGGTCTCCAGTTGTGGTGTCCACCCCTGCTGGACTGCCGACTCCCAACTCTGGCAGGGATGGGATCTCCACCAAGCTGGCTGTGTAGGTCAGGCCAGGTCCACAGGGGGCCCTGGTGGAATCTGGGCTGGAAGACGGTAGGGAGAACGACTGGCGCATAGTCTCCACAGAGGAGGAGAGGTCGGCCAGAGTGCGCGTCACATGTAGGAACCCACAAACCAGGGCCCCTACCAACAGTGCCATGTCGCGACGCTGCTCTTTGTGATGGCGTGTGTTCCCTGCCCAGGGAGAACGCACGTCATCACGAATGTCACCCGTGCGCAACGCGACACCAATCAGGACGGAGCCCATACATTCATGGGACCCCTCATCCGCAGGTAGTGGAGAGGCAGATGACATGGCACTCTACCCTACCTGCGGACGGGCCTGGGACGGGGCCTCCTTGCTGGTGCATGGTGGTGCAGTCATAGGGTCAAGGACAGGGATATGTACAGGCCCCTCCACGGTGACCTGTGCTGACTCCTGACCCTGGCCCTGGACTGCACCACTTGCACCAGTGGTACTACCCCCACCAGGCCCCATGTGCGGCTCAGTAGCAGGCTCCTCCTCCTCTGGATGTCTCTGTACCGTCTTCTGCCATTGCAAGCCCCTGTGGGGCTCACCCGGCCCTTCCGCCACAGCCGTAGTGGCAGACGCAGCACCAGCCCCCTCACTCCCTGATGATGGCAAGTCCTGGGAGGGTGGCTGGGCCTTGCATCGCCGCCCAGTCGAGGCATCCCCGCAGCTTGGCTCCATAGCGCCGTCTCTGCCCTCTTCTTCACTTGACACTGCGTAGAGGGAGACATAGAACACAAGCATCAGGGTACAGTACAATATTCCCCTAGACAGGAAGCAATAACACATGAGTGGCAGTGTCTAATGTCACTTCCATCCTGTCCCTCCACAACACATGGGTGAATGCACACAACACACATGCATGAACAGGCATGGCGCCTGCAATCAACATCAGCATCCATGTACAAGGGCCTCTATTAATCAAAATATTGCCTTCAAACTCACATGCATCCTGGCTCACACTGATCCCATGCACACACATCACCGGAGTGTCATGCATCATGCCTTGTACACCACAGACACAGTGGATAGACACAGTGTATACAATGGTGACCGCACTGCATGAGTGAATCTACACATCATCACGGATATGTGTCATGAATCCATGGCATATCAAAGTCACAGAAACACTTCTCAGACACACACACATGTGCACCATACATGTACATGACAGCAGCACCCATCCCTCACACCGCCACCATGTGCAAGAACAGACACTGGCATGCTTTCATGTGTGCATTTGCCATACAGCTCCCCATGTAGCTTTGGAACTCATGCACCAACCATGTGGTTCGCACATTACTGGTCTCACATGCATGACCATGATGTCCCTGCACACACACATCCATACATGGCCCATGTCACACATACAGGCAAGTATCAGACTACCAGCACACTGCAACATGCCCTGTCTCGCACACCAATGCTTGGCCACTTATCGCTCAACTCTAGATGGGTATTCCTCTGAAGGATCTGGGCGTGGAGCGCTGGGCATACGTGTTCCAGGAACCTCATCTGGATGTCACTCATGCTGACCCGGCCCCCCTCCGCGAGGCGCCGGGCCTTGTGGAGGGTCCTGGACCTGAAGTCCTCCCAGCGCTTCTTGACGTGCTTGATGTCACGGGTTGCCACCCCCTCCGCGTTGATGGCAACCACTATGTCGTCCCAGATCCTCTCCCGTCCTTCCTTGTTGGTGCGTGATGTTCCGAAGAGGGCATCATAATGCCCCATGACATGCTCCACCAGGACACCAACTTCCTTCACACTGAAGCTGGTGGCTCTCTGCCTCTCTCGCTGGGGGTCGCCAGTGGTCTCAGATGGTGTTTGCCCCGACATGGCGACCCCAGAGGCAGGCGTGGGTGGGTAACTGGGTCCTGGGGCTGGGCTGTGGAGCGATGGTATCCCAGTCGGAGTCTTCTGTTCCAGCAGGGGTGGACAGAGCAACTGGAACCCTGGCTGACATGCAGGCACCAAATAGCAGGGCACGGGGGCAGCAGGCTGTCAGGCAGCAGCAGATGGCAGATGGGAGCGTGCTCGGGGCTCTGGGGGGCAGGAAAATGGCCTTCAGGGCAGGAGCGTGATCTTCCGTGTGTGTACGCGTGGCCAGCTTGATACGGAGTGCATTGGCACGTGAAAAAAGTGTACGTCAGTGTGAAATCTGAGGAAAGGCCCTTAGCGCGTAAGCGCGTCAGCACACGTACGTGATTTCATTGGACCAAAGGCCCTTAGCGCGTAAGCGCGTCTGTGAAGTATCGCGCACGGGCGTTGCCCTGACACGGGTTGAAGATCCCACGTGGCTTTCCATTGCTCTGTACGTACTTTTCGTGGGGTGCGGGCGTGTGTTTTCCAGCTGTTGGGGTTCACACACTATTACTTCACAGCGGGTGGGTGTCGGCTACGCGTTCTTCTACACACATGGCAGAAGGTGAGTGGTACCCCACTCGCACAGGGCCAATCGCGTGTGAAACTTCCAGCGAACCCCAGTAATACACATACCCCACTCGCACAGGGCCAATCGCGTGTGAAACTACCCGCAAACCCCAGGAATACACATACCCCACTCGCACAGGGCCAATCGCGTGTGAAACTTCCCGCGAACCCCAGTAATACACGTACCTCACTCGCACAGGGCCCTTTCATGTGTAAAACTTCATGCAAACCCCAGGAATACAGGTACCCCACTCGCACAGGGCCCTTTCGCATGTGAAGCTAACCGCGAACCCCAGCAATACACGTACCCCACTCGCACAGGGCCAATCGCGTGTGAAACTACCCGTGAACCTCAGTAATACACATACCCCACTCGCACAGGGCCCTTTTGCGTGTAAAACCTCCCACGAACCCCAGGAATACACGTACCCCAATCGCACAGGGCCCTTTCGCGTGTGAAACTACCTGCGAACCCCAGTAATACACGTACCCCACTCGCACAGGGCCAATCACGTGTGAAACTACCCGCGAACCCCAGTAATACACGTACCCCACTCGTACAGGGTCAATCGTATGTGAAACCTCTCGCGAACCCCAGTAATACACGTACCCCACTCGCACAGGGCCCTTTCACGTGTAAAACTTCCCGCGAACCCCAGGAATGCACATACCCCACTCGCACAGGGCCTATCACGTGCGAAACTACCAGCGAACCACAGTAATACATGTACCCCACTCGCACAGGGCCCTTTCGCGTGTGAAACTACCCGCGAACCCCAGTAATACACATACCCCACTCGCACAGGGCCCTTTCGCGTGTAAAACTTCCCGCGAACCCCAGTAATACACGTACCATACTCACACAGGGCCCTTTCGCGTGTGAAACTACCCGCAAACCCCAGTAATACACATACCCCACTCGCACAGGGCCCTTTCACGTGTAAAACTTCCCACGAACCCCAGTAATACACGTACCCCACTCGTACAGGGCCCTTTCGTGTGTAAAACTTCCCGCGAACCCCAGTAATACACGTACCCCACTCAGTATATACGTGCTTTTTATTTGTGCACACATTTGTAATGCGCAGGGACGCTACAGCCTGCCTTCGTGTGGCGGACGTGTTTAGGCCTGTGCGTGTCTTTGCCCGTGCATGGGTTTGCCCTCTTCGATTCCATGAATACGCGTGGTTCACGTGCGTGTTCCGTGTACTTCCCAGCAGTACTTCCCCAGTTACGCCTTATTTTTCATGCATTATTCCCCATTCCGCGTGTTACGCCCCCTGTTCCGCCTACTTTTGTTGTGTGCGCTGCACTATGTGCGCTTTCGCTGTGCGCTTAGCGCACGCTGTTTGGAGACGTGTGCGCCAGCGTGCGCCATGCAAGGATTTGGCGCACAACCAGTGGGAAAGTAGCGCAGCACCTTCCTTGAATCGCACGCGTGCGCTTGCTTTCTCACGCTTGCGCCTCCTTGCGCCTGCTTGCGCTGGGATTTTCGGCGCAAGTTTGTTCCATGAATCGGCCCCTACATGTCTTAACGTTTCATGAGGCTCATTCCAGTCAGGAAATTCACAGTTCATTAATTGCATGTTTGGTGACAGATCAGCCCAATGACTACAACGTTCCTTAGTTCGGAACTGATTCAGTTTAAAGTGCATGAAATATGCTCTTGTGGACATACAGGGAAAAATACAAATGTACTGATAGCAGGGCAGTCTCTTATGCGTGATTTTGGCGTATTCCGAAAAGGTGGCATACTGTTTCAGTTGGTCAAGAGTATCAATCCAGTCTTTTTCAAAAATTTTTTTTATTTTTTAAAAGAGCAGGTATATTGCAAAGATCATCTTGAGATGCAAATAAACTATCTAGTAAATCTTGCATTCATTTTTTATACTGATTAACAGAATGGACCATTTTCGCTTCGATTAGAACTTGCAAGTCTTTATATAAACAATTGCTCAGAGGGTTTAATATTCTTGCATAATTACATAATGAGCGCCATAAAACCTTGCATGAGAGTGATACAAGTTCCAACTCTAGCCGTAATACACAGTTTGGTATTGATGGTGCCAGATGCAAAGCACCTTTGAGTAGGCGACCCTGAAGCGAGTCCAGGTAAGGACTTAAATCAAACAGACAAATGTCTAGGATGTAAATTAAGACAGCCTGGGCTTTCATTATTAAAAAATCGCATAACGGAATTAATGAAAAGCAGCAATATTTTGAAAAGATTAACCAGTTGGCTTGCCAAGGGGCGAGCTTTCTGGGTCAACCTTTCCTTCCACAATTTAGCAGAAGAATTGCTGCTCAAGTGATACCCTAGGTAACATATCTTGGGCAGTTGCTGAACCACAAGATTGCCTAATTTCCATTTCAATGTTTTCAGTTTCCTTACTGCGTGAAGAACAAGAATGCTTGTTTTACCTACATTGGGTGCTAGGTTCAAGTCATAGGCACATTTCTCAAATACATGCAGCTTTGCTTGCAACCCTGCTGGTGTGGAATCCATGATGATTAGATCATCGGCGAATGCTAGCCCATGCAATCTGAGACTGCCTATTCTTACCGATACAGTCCCATCTCGTTCCATAAATTCTCAAGGTCACACAAGTATAAATTAAAGAGAGTCACTGCAAGGTTACACCCTTGCTTTAGTCCAATAGATGTTTTAATGGACTCAGTTGTTGCTCGCTCTCTGGTAATTCTGACCTTGTAAGCAGTGTAGGTATATAGCCTTATGATACAGAAACTGAATGCAGCTGGAATCCCAACCTTTGACATTTTGCTCCAGAGCACCTCCCTCAGCACAGTGTCAAACACAGAAGACAGATCGATGCTCGCCATATATACAGGGTTTGCTCCCTTATTTTTGGTACTAGCCAATATATGTGACATCAAGGTTGCATTCAGAGTAGTCCCCATGTCTTTCTTAAATCCAATCTGAGCTTTAGAGAAGATGTTATTTTGTGATATAAATTTATCAAGATCATGGAGGACTAAACTCGCAAATATTTTGGCACTTGTGTCAATTAAGGATATTGGTCGATAGTTTTGAAGATCGCTTTGATTTCCTTTTTTGTACATGGGGACGATTATAGATGTTCAGGCGTATTCCCTATCCGTAATATTAGATCAAATTTGATCCTAAGAATGGCGGCCCATAAGAAGGGATCTGCTTTATTTACACATGGTGGATCCCATCAGGCTCTAGACGCTCTTAGATGGATTACGGATGTTTCAATTTCTCCCATTGA
The DNA here is from genome assembly GCF_040938575.1 of Ambystoma mexicanum. NCBI lineage: Eukaryota > Metazoa > Chordata > Amphibia > Caudata > Ambystomatidae > Ambystoma > Ambystoma mexicanum. The sequence continues at coordinate 513,140,025 of NC_090939.1, forward strand.
AGTGCATGACACATTTAGTCAGTATGCACCGGAAATGCAAAGGAAATTGTTACAGGTGATGGTTGAGTATTTACAGAATTAATGTATGAAGAAAACGGTATGTTGTCCAACAGATTTGATGGTTATTTATAAAAGAGCATGCTCACACGATACTGCATTGACTTCTTTGTCACTTGATTTGGCCTTACTGCTTAATAGACATTCAGATTTGCCTTCTTTACAATTGCCAATGAGAGAGATTCCTCCGACATTTGTTCCAAAAGTAGAGATTCCTGCTGACACCGGAGCAGGAACATCTGCCAGCACTATTGCGTCACATTATATCTCACAGTTTGTCCATGTCCCGTTTTCTAGACAAGAATTGAATAACATTAAGCAATCAGTTCCAGACATTTGGAAGAATCCAGCAGGATTTTACAAAGAAGTAGAATCTGTCTTGTGTCTGTCTGTGTTTACATTGAGCGATATAGATTTGTTGTTTCCCATGATCCTTCCTGCTGATTTATGGGAGCAAATTAGAACTGTAGATGATCAGGCAGCGATGGGTGATTCATTGGATGCCTTAGTACAAGCAGATGGGGAAAGGAAAGCCGTCGAGAAACCGCCACAGGTGATACTGATGTTGCCAGGTAGAATTGTGACTAAATTAAAAACTCTGGTGCCTGAAAAGAAAATTATATGGGATAAGTTTACAGCTTGCATGCAAGGGAAGTCAGAGGGTGCAACAGAGTATTTTAACATATTTGAGCAAGTATTTATAGATTTTAGTGGTCAAGATTTAAGTACGGAGTCATGAAAGAGGTTGTTTGTTGACAAGTTTGTGTGTGGATTGTTGCCTGAAATCCAATCACCGATTATGACTTCTGAGAGTGCATGGCAAGTGAAATCACAATCTGAAGTGTTACATATGGCCCAGTATTATGAAAACAGGGTTAATACAGAGAAAGAGCAGATGGAAAAGAGGAAGGGCGATTTGAAGACTAGAGTGTTATTACAGCAATTAGCAAGAGAATCGAGAAGTGGGAATACACAGTTTAGAGGACAATTTATGCCGTAGGGTGGCGCACAACTGGGCCCCGTGCATATAAACCAATGTGCATACTATAGACAAGAGGGTCATTGGCAAGCACAATGCCTGTTGCTTCCGCAGAGATCGAATAGCACGTATGGCGCCATGGGTAGATGATCCAGAGGCCGTCCTGGGATAGGGGGTCCTGGTAGAAATCTGTTTGCACAGAGCCAACAGGTACCACCACAAGATAATCAGCAACAGAATGTAAATAGTGGGAATAGTTTTGATAATCCTTCGAATGCCTATTTTTCCGAAGATTTTATGTCTGATGATATACTGTTCCGCTAGGACAGCCCGAAGCAGGGTCTGGAACCGATACCTATTCCCGTTGATCAGAAAGGGCCCTACATTGAAATGAAGGTTGGGAATATCTCTTCTTCATATATACAGGAGTACAGAAGTGTTCTATTCATCATCCACGGGTTCCAGATATTCCATTGTCATGGAAGAGCAACACATCTGTAGGGTTCTCTTGTAAGCCAGTGGTTAGTCCGGTCTCTCTGCCGATACCAATTTCACTGGGACCATTCACTGATTTTTGTCCATTTCTGTTGACGACAAATTGGGGAGAACATTTGTTGGGATTGAATTTATTGAAGAAATTGAATGCTGTAATTCATTGTTCTCCAGATGGAGTGTACTTGAAGATTTCGCCCCAACAAACTTCAGTTTCACAATTTTTGTCTATGCCCTTACCACCTGAATTGAATAAGGTTCCCTCATGTTTATGGGCAGTTCATGACAACAATGTTAGAATTTTACAGGTTGAGCTAGTTAAAATTGTTTTGAAACCAGGTGATAAATTACCGCGTATCCCACAGTATAATATTTTGGTCGAAAGGTGAACAAGCCTTGAAAAGTATTGTTCAGATTTCATACACTGAGGTGTGATTGAAGAAATTGCGGGGAACGTGTAATAGCCCGATTTTTCCAGTTCAAAATAAAGGGGATAATGCGATTCCTTTCCGTTTCATTATTGATTTGCGTGCAATTAATATGGTGGTCCACAATTCCCAATTGTGCCCGATATTACCACTATTATGACTATGATTCCAGCCACGGCAACATATTTTAGTGTTGTAGATTTGAAAAACGCTTTCTTTAGTATTCCTGTGCATGTTGACAGCAGATATTTGTTTGCGTTCACCCTAGGGGGGTGCTCCTTCACGTTCACTCATGTTCCGCAAGGATACACTGAGAGTCCGAGTATTTGCAGTAGAGCATCTAAAGAGCAGCTTGATATGCTTGAGTTACCTTCCACGTGCATGTTGCTGCAATACGTAGACAATCTACTTCTAGCTGCTGATTCTGAAGATGCTTGCAAGGAGGGCACCGTGTTGCTGCTCATTCATTTAGCAGAACATGGGCATAAGGCTTCATTGAAGACATTTCAGTTTTGTTGACAGGAGGTCGCCTATCTGGGCTATCTCCTGTTAAAGGTGGGACGTAGGCTGACACCTGAACGGATATAAAGCATCTCTCACATGTCTGTTCCAAATACAGAGAAGGAGGTCAGAGCTTTAATTGGCATGGCTTCATATTGTGGACAGTGGATTCAAAACTTACGTTGTTGATAAAACGTATGTTGGCATTGACAAAGAAGGACATTTCTTTGCCTTTACCGTGGAGCATGGATTGCCAGACGCTTTTGATTTGCTTAAGGCTGCGTTTTGTTCAGCACCAGTATTGGGTACACCAAATTACAAAAAGGGTTTTGTTTTGTATGTATATGAACGTGACGGGTGTGCTTTGGCTGTTTTGACACAGGAATATAGGGGTAAGAATAGGCAGTGCGGCTATTTTTCCTCCATGTTAGACCTTGTTGCATGCGCTTTGCCAAGATATTTGAGAGCTGTAGCTGCTGCTACTGCATCTGTAAAACAAAGTGAGGGTATGGTTTTAGGTCACTCTTTAACCGTGATGGTACCCCACTCCGTAGATGTTCTATTAAACAGAACACAGACCCAAAATCTCACATCAGCTCAACTAGCAAGGTACGAGCTGATTCTTTTTGCTCTGCATATCCACATTAAGAGATGTTATTCATTGAATCCGGCTGAACTGTTGCCTTCTCCACAAGAGACAGACTGCAGTGACAAGATGTCACATGATTGCCTTTATGTTACAGAACAAGAAACTAAGGGTAGAATTGATTTGACCGATACACCCTAAAAGAGTCCACAAGGGGAGCTATTTTGTGATGGCTCCTGTTTTAAGCTACCGGATGGTACATCCACCGCTGCGTATGCAATGACCAGGCTAAACACTGTTGTAGAGAGCAAACAAATTCCGCACAATTCTGTGCAAGCTGCAGAGATTATTGCATTAATTAGACCTTGAGAAATTTCTGAAGGCCTTAGTATAAACATATATACAGATAGCCAGTATGCATTCGGAGTGGTTCATAAATTTGGAAAACTATGGGCTGAGAGGGGATTCTTGACATCACATGGAACACAAATTCAACATGTCACTCTGATTGTCTGGGTGCTATCAGCACTTGTGCTTCCTACACAACTAGCAATAATGAAGTGCGCAGCACACCTGAAAGTGACGGACGATGAGGAAAAGGAAACGCTTTTGCTGACAGAATAGCCAAACAGACTGCTACTGATCTGCACTCTAAAATGTATGTGCTCTATTCAGCAAGATTGGTTACTGATACCTGCATGATGGAGGAAGCGATTAGCAGTGTAAAGAGATTCAGGCTGAAGCTATCCCAGAAGAAATCAAACAGTGGGCTGAGGGTCCAGTGGGTCTAGATGATGAGGGTTGTTGGGTGTACAATGAGAAACAGAGATGGATGCTGCCCAACGCCTATGTTACTGCTGTAGGCACAGTGATCACCTCATCCGACGTTGAAGGGACCCCCACCATGGGTAGGTATGTTAGCTCCACCAGATGGGGCAGTGGTTGAGGGACTGGTGCACAGGTGGCCGTGCAGGAATGTGGCCTGTAAGTCACCTTGTAGGATGACTAGTGCACAAAGGAGGAAGTGGCGGAGGGGGTCATGACAGAGAACAGCCCACAGAGCCTACCCGAGAACATTGCTGTTGCCAGCAAGGCCATGAGGCGGCACAACTCATTGTGATGATACTATGAGTAGCCTGCACATCATCACGGATGATCATGGTCTGCCTAGTGAGAATGGCCAGCAGGGGCTGCACATGATTCCAGATGGACACATCAGCTGCCATGGGGATGCTGGTCTGGGTAGAGGAACCCGGAAGGTGGGCACTGCTGCATCCGATGGCCCAGGGACAGGATTGTGTGCAGGCACCTCCACTGTGGGCTGCACAGCCTTATGCCCCTCGGCAGGGTTGCAGCATGCACTCTCTCCTCACCACCCCCACCTGACCCAATGGGCTGGGCTGCAATGGCCACCTCCACCACCATCAACCTGGATGACTCCAGGGTGTCATTTCCCCCATGGATGGCCCTGTGTGTTATCACCATGTCCCACTGCTGCTGAGCTATCCCATGCCTCCTTCCCCTCTGGAACATACCCCCATCAACCACACCCAATGGTCTAGGTGTTCTCTCAGCCACATCGCTTCCCAAAGAGGAGGTGTCACAGGGGAATGGCTGGGGTCTGTGCCTTGGTCTGGTGGCCCAGTCCCTGCTTCCAGGCTCTGCAGCACTGCTTCCGCCCTCTTTGGCAGCTGCAGCAACTGTGGGAAAGGAGAAATAGAACATTGACATCAGTCAACAGTGTCAAAGTATGTGTGGCATTCACAAAATTCATAGTAACATGAAGTTGCCATGGGTCAACCAGCAACAGCTACACACAAACAGGCCATGCAATTCCCATATAAAAACACACCAGTCTAGGGCCAATGATAAACCCAGCCACGACACATTCACATGTCAACACAGCATAGCGGTTCACAGACACCTACCAAGAAACATGATATGGCACAATGGCCATGCCAAGGTGACCTAACTGCAACCTGCTGTGTTGCCACGGGAGCCATGGCACGGGGCACAGGGGTGGGCAGGGAGTCAATTGATAGAGTGGCCTTCCACGGAATGCATGGTAGCACAGATGAACTGGGGTACTGCTGGGAACATATTGGTGGCCGACACCCAGTGGATTGCTGGATCTCAGTAGACACTCATGATTGTACTACGCACAGCATGGCCATGCAAATAGCCGATTGGGCATCTGCCCACACAATTACATTTACCAACTTGCCTCCCTGACAGTAATACCTGGAATCATGCAACGCATACTTGAACAAATTGCAGAGGCACACACAAGGATGCTGTAGCCCCAAACACATACACATGGCATGAGCGGGATGACATATCACATCAATATACCCTGACATGTCAATGCTCCAACATGACAATCACGAACATCCAAACACATGTGCCACCTCCAGACACTGAAGTTGGATGGCTACACTTTGTAATGGACCACACAACAATATGTGCATCATGCATGCCCCTCACATGGGCACACCATTGTGATCTGCCACCCTTACTGTCCAGGCATGTGTAACCATCAACTAACATTGCATGTGCACAGTTGGCGCAAATCTACAACTACGAACACTGCACATACCAGAGCATATCCAATCAACAAATGTCTGACATCACACATGGTGAGAATCGGCAGGGGGCTGCATGCTACTCGGGATCACTGAAACCCACATGCTGCATAGATATGGGAGTAACTGCAATCATGCAGGCCCACGCACAACACACAGAAGCATCCAGATGCCGTTTCCACTCACAGATCTGGGGATATAGCTCCAGGTATAACCTGTCCAGGACCCGCATATTGTTTGTGGAAACCTTGTAGCTGCTCGCACGGTGCACCTCCATGGTAGCACTGGCCTTGAGGGCTTGCAATTCCTTGGTCTAGGTCCGGGACCTGAGGTCCTCCCATCACTTGTACACGCTATTCAGGCAATATCTGCTACCCCCTCTGCTACCCCCTCTGCATTGATGACAGCTGGGATGGTCACCCAGATCTGTTTGTGTCCTTTAGCCCCCAGCTGTGTTGCTGAGTTGAAGCGGGCATCATAATTGACAAGGATGTCAACTTCTTTGGAGGTGAAGTTTGCAGCCGTCTGCCTGGGGGGGTTGAGGGGGAAGCTTGGAGAGGATGACAATGGCCCAGGCATTGCAACCTCCGAGGTAGCTGTGGGTGGGCAAACTAGTCCTGGAAATGGGCTGTGCAGCAGTGGTGGTGGAATGGAGAGGTGGGCGTCCGACACAGCAGATGAGGTGGTCAAAGGGCCAGACACAGGCACACAGACAATGGTGGGTCAACAGGCTCTATAGTGCAGTGCAGGTGGGCAGCAGGCACTCACTCCGGGAAGGCAGTAGCAGATAGGAAGGTAGGAGGCAGCACAGGGCAGCTGGAGGCAGTAGAATTGGCAATGGAGGCAGGAGAATGGGTGTCATCCATGTCCCACATTGGAGGCAGATGAATACAGAGCAAAGGCTCTTAGTGTTTAAGTTACGTGACATGTGCTGCATGCAGTGCACATGCATGGCTCACAGCAATGACAGTGATATTTAAGGGGTGCAACACACATCACTGTTTGTGCGCGCAAAGGTACAAAGATGGATGAGTTTCCCATACATGCATTTGGGGGTGCTATGCAATCCGTTTCCTTCAAATAACACGTACTGCATTTTTCTTTTTAGGGGTTGGCTCTGTGCATACACATGTGCATTCTTGTCCATTTTTGAGGCCTATGGTGTATCAGATACACAGTTTGTTTGTTTCGGGGTGCCACTGCATTTCGCGTACCACTTTTCTATCCTTTCGGAAGCTTTCTGGGTATCCTAAATACAATTGTTGGCTCTTGGGGTGACTCTACATATCGCGTAGCACCTCTGCTTTTGTGGTACATTGGAGCCTTACTGGTCCACACATTGATGTAATACATCACATATTATTATTATATTATGATAATTTTTTTTATAGCGTACTTAATAGCGAAAAGATTTCAAAGCGTGGACCCATGATTCGAACCTGTGTTACCCATGATTCGAACCTGTGTTACTCTGCGTCGTATTGCTTCCAAGACGAGTGTGTTGCCTCTGAGCTATACTACCCATGTAGTCTACCTACATAGACTGTTCCCTTCCTCATATTGGCCAGAACAATATATAGGGACGTATTCTATTAATCCATTTCATCTGCACCATGAGTGGTAAGGCTCCAAAAGGGAAAGAGAGTAAACCGGGACATGGTGAGAACACATCTGCCCCAGCCCCAGGTGCCCGTGGTGTGCCTTAGCCCACAGTTGACCTGGCACCGGTACGTGGACATGGTCGGAGGCAGCCAGGTGAAGCAGCACCACCTAGGGCCAATGGGTCCAAGACGGGACGCTCTGTAGAGCAGGAAGAGGCTCTATCACAAGACACAGCATGTCAGAAGCGTCCGCAGAGGAAGAGGCCCTTCATTGAAGTGGAGCTCTAGATCCTCATAGACTATGGGCCTCATTATGAGTTTGTAGGTAGCCATGCCCTTAGCAAGGGCATGGCTACCCCCAAACTCGGGTCCGGGTCCATGCTCCCTGAATGGGGAAATACCAGGATATTCTGACCTAGGAGGGCCCGGAATTTCCCCATTCAAGGAACCCGGACAATGTACATTCCCATTCCCATTTGAGCTCCCATAATGCTCAACGGGCATGGGGAGCATGCTAACATCATTAACGGGCCCGTTGTTAGCATGCTGGGCCTCTCACGGGACCCGCTAAGGACGTATGGTAAAACCGGCATCCTGAGCGGGTCCCGCGAGTGAACCTCATAATGAGGTGTTATGGGGTTAAGGCGCCGGCAGCTCTACTGGTGCCGTTAACCCCATAATGCCAGGATCGTAATGAGGCCCTATGTCCAGAACACCATCATGAGATGTACCAGTTTGAGGGCATCTCCGATACTCCAGCGCAACAAAAGGTGCATTGGAATATGGTCACAGCCTGAATCAATGCATGTGACACGCATTAATGAAAAGGTCCAGAAGTGGTTGAATGACATCACACAAAGGACAAACCAGCAGCTCAGTGACAACCCTGCCTCTGCACTGGCCACTGGAGGGGACCAGCAGAGGAGGAGCAGCTGTCCCAAATCGAAGAGGTTACAAGTCAACTCATCAGAATTGAGCAGATGCAAAACGTGGGAGGCATGGAGACCTAACAGGACACATCTGGTGAGTGGCTTTTGTGTGCATCATATGTGTGGACTATCATGGTTGAGTAACCTATATATGTGTTGTAGTACAGCTGGCCATACAGCACCTGCTCACTCATATGCTACAACCTACACCTGGGACTTTAATAGCATCTTGCCCAAGCCATATGTGATGTAGGGAAGGCTCAAGCTTATGGCAGCCTAACCAAAATAGTACATCCCTTAGATTGATGTATTCATGCATTTATGCCTGGGTGTATAAATAAAAAATAATAATGATTTAGCGTTTATATAGCGCTACAAACCCTGAGGTAGCTGAGCGCTGCTTATTATTACCCACGGTGTGTGGTGCTCTTATCGACCTCGGAAGGATGAAAGGCTGAGTTTGACCCCGCTGGGATTCGAACCTGCGTTATGTTAAAGCGAGTGCTCTACTCGCTGTGCCACTTGACTGGTATCATTAACCACGTGACACTTTGTCTTGACACTTGGTTCACTGTTATTTATGGATGAACTCAGAGAACCCTTTGTGTTTCATGCTGGAAAAACACAGGCCTTTTAAGTGTTTTATTAGCTATATGATGTCTTTACCTTGAACTGACTAATATACATTTATGCCACAAAGTTAGTCCTCAGCTCAGTTGCTACATGCATGCAATTATTGACCGCGTGTAGAGAAGATAAATTGGACATTTATACCTTGACTATAGATCGATCTGTTTAAAATATTCATGATTTTGTTTCCTTAGATTTCTGTTTTTATTGAAGTTTGTCTGCCCTGCACTTTGAGAGGTTTCAGGGAACCCTGGGGCATTGTTAATGTACCAGAAAGCATATCCAGACATCCACAGGCTCCATCACCACCACACCCACATTCATCCAGCCTCTGTGCTGCTAACCCACTATGAAAGTTCAAAGTGTGACAGAATATTATAGACAATAAACAACTGAATCAAGGATTATGTACACTGCCTGAAATGTATATGATGAGGGAAGCCAGGGGCAAAGTTGGGTAACACGTCTGTGTGGTCCCATATGCAATGGCACCATGCACAGACAAGTGAAGAAGACAAAGGTTCTGAGATGAATACCTCCCTTTACCATCGGACGAGTCATATTACTCCAGTTATCATACATGTATAAGTAAGTGGCAATTTGTTTTCTAAGTTAATGTTAGACCACTTGATCCTGTTTCTAATATTAGAACAATTCTGTTCCATATTGCCACCTTCATTTAAAGAAGATCTTATCACTATAACTTTTAAAGGAATAGTGCGCTCAAAAATGTTATTGTCCCGATCGATCGGGCAATTCGTTCTAAGCATTCATTGATTGATTGTAAAAGAAAAATCCTATGCAGCCAGCCTTAGTTTTCCTAATTTTTACACATGCCGAAATCAAGCAGCAGGGCGCGGCCATCTTGTTCTAATCTTATCCCTTGCCGCATCGCCCTAAGGTGAACTGCTCTTGCGGCACTAAATCACATCCCCTGCCCCTGAAGCTGACATCACTAGACGCGTACTGACCATTTCACAATGCGAATGCACGTCTTGTGTCAACGTTCTCTGTGCGCCTGCGAATGACTTGTCTCCATGGAAATGACAGGACGCCTCATTCCTCAATAAGTATAAACAGACCGCATCTCATCAGACAACATCTGAGTTGCTTTTTCAATTGTTTCACTGTCTTTTTCTGTGTATCCTGTGACTCATTTCTGCTCTGTTCAGCTATCTTCGTTGCTCGGAGACCGTGCAAACAGATTCTAGTACTAGTATTGCTATCAATTTTAATTTTGTCGTATAAATGGCAAAAATACAGCCCTACCAGTACGAGATGAGTATTCCAATGCGGAATTAGTTGAAATAGAAAGATGCAGAAACAATGGCACATCGGTCGATGGTTGGGAGGACGAATCACTGGATCATGAATCTGAGCCTAGTCACATGAAGACGTGTCCACCTGGTGTACCTGCAATCGGTGCAAGGTCATGCCAACCGAGGAGGAGAACTGCTGCTGCTGAGAAAACTCTGGATGCTAGGCCTACATATCGGAAGAAGACACACCTCTGCTATGCATTACAGAGCTGCATGACTTCAGGGAATCCTGCCTCACAAGGTCCGTGTTGAAGATGATGATGGTGCTTATGCATGAATTTCGCGCAACAGTTCACCCTTGCAATCCTAAATTTCATTTCACGTAGGCCACTAACATTTTATGTGTGTCTACAATATTGTCGTAACTTTGATCTATTACTGCCAAATGAATGTAGTCTGGCAATTCAATACATCTACCGCAATTTGGGGAAATCATAGTGGTCATCTTATGTGTCTTTCACGTACAACCAAGAAACAATATTTCTCTGTGCCCCAAACATTATGGATTGCATGGGTGTTCACTTTTGTAATGTGTCTACACTTTAAAGCCCACTGGCAACTATGCCATAGGATATAAGATTGCATTTTCAACTAAGGTTTGTACAATTTACATGTTCATTGGTGTTGGTGTTTCCTTTAAAAATAGTGTTTTATATTCTGATTTGCGATGCGCTGAGCTGTGAGAGGATGTGTGTGTTGATATTCTGGGTTCTGCGTCAACTAACGTTAAGACGTAGGTGATGACTGGGCGCGTTTGGCTACACAGCCCACTAACGTCATGAAAGTAGGTGGAGAATATCGCTAGGAATAGTAATGTCAGCTTCAGGGATGGGGTATATGATTTAGTGCCGGGAGGGCTGTTCACCTTATGGCGATGTGTCAACGGATAAGATTAGCACAAGATGGCCGCGTCCTGCTGCTTGATTTTGCATTTGTAAAAGTGAGGAAAACTAAAGTTAGATGCATAGGATTTTAGTTACAATCGATCAATGTATGCTTATAACAAATTGCCCTATCGATCGGGACAATAAAACTTTTGAGCGCACTATTACTTTAAGATCTAAGGCCAAGGGGTCATGATCACTGTCTAGTTATCCCAAAATACACAATCCTTTGCCAATTTGCATGTTCAGTAAGCATATAGTCTACCTTGGAAGACAAAGCGCCTCTGGAAAAAGTAGGCATTGAGGAAATGGCCCCTTGTACCTGGCCTTTGTTTGCTCTCATTCACAGTTTCATAAACATTGCAGCTATTTGTAAGGCATCTGAATGCCTGCGATTGGGAATCTCTGTGCATATATCTGGGATATTCCATACCAAATCCACTTCCTCCCTTAATTCCCTTGATGTGGTTGTTTTGCGGTGTGTGTGGTTGGGAAATGGAGAGCTGCAGTAGTGACTGACTGGGTAGCCCTGAACTGTTTCTGCCTTCCACATGTCAAGGCTTTGACTATATTGCAAATAATTCAGAATGGTGTGGGGCAGACATTTGGGCATCTGTAATTTTCACAAACCACACTGGGTTTTTTTGGAATATATAATCACATGGAATACATCGTTTTGTAGAAACTCTTAAGGACTGAGCCTCAATAATTCAGTGAAGTGATATATTTCAGGGAATTCTAACTCACTTCCACAATCTAGGACAATTTGCAGCTATTCAGTTACAAACAATTTAGGAGATGCGCCTGGACCGAAGTGTAAAACGTTCTCAATGTATTGCAAATAATGCTTTTTGAGTCCTGATCATATACTCGACACATGTTTTATTTTTCTTCAAGGCAGTACCCCCTTAAGGATATCAAGCATTTTCACATGGCACAGCAAACCCTTAAGTATGTCAACTATTTTCACAGGGGGCTGCTACCCATTTATTTTCACAGGGAGTAGCCACACACTATGTTTCTTGGCTTTTTCTCACAGGACACAGCCACTGACTATGGTCCTCCAATTTTTTCACAGGGTGCAGCCACCCCTAAATGTTCTAAGGCTCGTTTACAGGGCCCGCTGACCACTAAAGATCTCAAACTCTTCCACAGAGTGTTTCATGACGCCCTCCTGGTCTCCCACAGACTGCTGCCACACTTACAGGTGAAACAGTCCTCGCTGACACCAACCCCTCCCCCCATGAATGCCTTATTCCTTCCACCATGCACAACACCATACAGGAGAGACGAGTGGTGGTGCTCCATCTGCCTCTCTAGGCTGTCAACCACAACTACAAAGCCCAGCTCCCCAGCAGCAACAGAATACGCACCATTAACTCAGTAGTTCCCCCAAGCTGCTTGATATATTCCAAGAGGGCCTGCCCAATGATGCATGGAACACCATCCCCAATCACTGGTGTGGCGCCAGTGAAAGGGGTCTATTGCTTGCCATATGTCCTAGCACCACTGACACTGATTGGGCAGGCTGGACTGGTATAAGGGTTTGGCCATGGCAGGCCTGATGTTGAGAATATGCTGCACCACATCCATTGGACATGCTGTGACTGTCACCCTAGGAGTAGTGGCTGCATGGTTTCTAGCCCCTGAGGGCACTTGTGCCTGGTAATCCCTCCTGTGCCACTGACAAATATTGTTCCTCATAGCTATGGTCCCCTTCCCTTTTGCCTTTGCTTTACCCACTTCCCACATTCCCACCACAATCTGCTTTGTAAAAGACCTCTGGCTGCTCTCCCCTGATGGTCTTCCCTGGTGGCAGGGCAACATAGTATCACATCCATGACCCTGTGGGAGGTATAGGAGGTTTAGGAGACCACTCCAGGAGGGTCTTCCTGGCATTCCCCATCTACCATACAATGAAGGGATTCCCCCATCACCATCTATTCCGATAGCTGCTGTTCTTCCTCCTCCACCTTCCCCCTCAGGTGTGTCTACTTCCTGCGGTGCCACCGACACATGCTAGTATCTCACTGTCCCCTTTCCTGGCAGCCGTGCCCCTCTTAGGCAACCACACCATCTCCCTACTGGGTGGAAACAACTTTCCCTTCTATCTCTCCCACCTAATCAGGACCCAAATCAAACATCTCTTCTAGTGTGCTTGATGTGGCATTCCCCTCCTCCAACATGTCGGACATGCCAAGGTGTTCCTCCATTGCTTCAGTGGGGGTGTCCAAATGAGGCCCTCCCATCCCTGCCTCTCTCCTTATCTCTGCAAGGCTTACTCCGATGGACGCTCCTTGCCCCACTCCCGAGGCCCCTACCAAAGCCTCTGCCTCCCCTAATGGGTCAGAGAATCGGCAGTGCTCTCTGCCCTGGGCCCAAAATCCAAACCCCACAAGGTTCCCCCTCTTCATCGATAATGAGGTGACGGGGGTGCGGGGTAACGGAAATCCTTCCTTCCTGAAAGTATAGATGCAGTTACTTCTCCTCCCCAGCCTTATCAACCTTAGGGCAGCATTCCAACTGCACAAAGGCTGGATATGTGTGAACCTGAGAACCCAAAAGTGTGTAAGAACCAGCACAGCCCTAAGTGGACAAACAAGGGAACAAGTCAAACAAAAGAACCCCACAACTACAAACTACAACTGTAGTTTATAATCTACAACCTTCAACTACAATCTATAACTATTACAGTCCAATACAATACAATAAAATGCAATGCATGAAAATAACACACAACATAGCAAGTATATTGCTTGTTTTTTTGGATGTTTTTTGGAAAACAAATAGGTGTGTGAAATATATTGGCTTTTTAAATATTATAGAGGGACAGACATGGGGAAAAGGTACAACAGGGAAACGCACTCTGTTTTTCTTTTTAAAGGAAAACTAACACAATTTTAAAGCATACTGAAGCTGCTTCAACAACACACAAAAAACAAGAAATTACATATAAGACTTAAGAAACAAAAACACTCTAGTTAACAATTCTCAGAACGCTCCAAAAACACCAAGCTCCTTCCAAGTGTGACTCTGTCTTTATAACACCCTCCAGAAAAGTCTAGGAAAATCCCACTAACAGGAACTGAGTAGAGTTGGATATAGGCAGAGAAACTTCCTTTCAGAGATTTTCCCTCTTATTGGCTGCACAAACTTGGCCGAACTTGATAAATCACCTAAGAGGACCCTTCTTGGCTAGACACACACAACAAATGCACGTATTATTTGTCACGAGATCCCCTGATGCAAATGGGATGACGAAACATCGCAGGAGACCCGGAAGCGTGAAGCAGGTTCACCAGGGTTTCAAGTTAAAAAACCTGCCCCTTTCTCACGGAGCAGACCAATCTTCTCTAAAAGATGTGTTTGCTACCAAGGGTCTATTTTGAAAACTTTGTCCGGTCCTATAATGACACAGAGGCCCGTGTGACACACGTGCTGCATAGAGAAAAATATAGAAGTGTGTGGCATTGTAAAATGAACAGCAGATTTAATGTTACCTGTTTCTACTGCCATATTCTCTCTTTGTGGAGGTTCTGGTGATTTTCTGCTCCTATATGAGGAGAGTACTGCAGGTAACGATAACATCTATGGGGCAGATTCATGGAATTATTTGCATGGAAAATCAGGGATTTGCGCACCATACTGCACACAAATCCCTGTTCATCAGTTCATGGAATCGACTGTGCCAATCTTTTCTGGTACTTGCGTGGAGTTGGTACAGGCTCTGCACATCTCTGCAAGCACTCAAGTGCTTTGCACGAGAAACCACACAGAGCGTGGGCAAGTCCTGCGCATTGGATGGAGTAGGGACGGAACTCGGAAAATGGGGATGAACAAGAGAAAAAGTGGGCGTTACGAGGGACGGGCCGCAGACAGTCCATAGCACGCCCACAAATGTGCATGACAAAAAGTTTTCATGTATTTGACCGCGCAACCTCTTGCCTGTGAAATACCGATGCAAATCCCTCCATCTCTCCGCCACCCAAAGGCAGGCGTAAATACACTTGTGCAAAGGAATCTCAGCGTGAAGGTTATGGATGCGAGTACGCAATCGGGTATCCGATCAGACTTAGGGGTGCGTGTGCGCAGTGTAGTGTGGAGCAGGACCGGTTTACGGGGCTTCGCACACAGATTTTCCAACTTTACCCGAGTTACAATACATCGTACGCAAGTTGTTGTAGTGCTTATAAAAGTTACGGACCACCCCATTTGCGGGGGTCCGCACACACTGTTTGAAAGGTGCATCTATTCGTGCCCGGGGGTGCACGCAAAGGTGGCTGTCCTGGCTGTTTCTGCTTTGCGAGGGGGCGTGTCAGAGGCGTTGTAGGCTCGACTTGCGTACACAGTTACTTTGTGCAGTGAATTCCATGAATACACAAGGCGCACATTTTTTATTCTGCATGCAGACTTGCAGAGTGTCATTCTTGGCGCACAGCCTTTGCGGGAAGAATGCACACTTTTCCATGAATCGGACCCTTAGTCTTCCATATAATGAACATTTCCTAGTCACTAAAGCTGATGAAATTGAAACGTCCGCAAATTTGCACATCTCTCACATTCATAACACCCAATCCACTTCCTGCAATTATTAGTGCATATTGATGTTCATATTTCATGAACAGAGCTGCGTTCATTAACTGCTCATATGAATATTTCCCCCAATGTATTGAAAAGGTGGTGACTTATGTTCACAGTAAATTAAATTTTACAAAAGAAATTGGGAGCTTCGTTTACTTTTTGATTTCTGCTTTCAGTATGAGCGCTATGGCAGATATTAGAAGATTAGCATTTCCAGGATTTAAGAAGAATAGAGAATATTACTTTGCAATACATATATTTGCATTGGGGCCGTTTTTTAAATGCAAAATACACATAGATTTCAGGTTTTATCAATCAAAGCAAAAACAGACTGGTACTTGAGGGACTCTTTTAACTGTGGAATATTATTACAAGAATAGCAGCAGATTAATTTCCTCCCAAGACACATAGGTTTCTTTGGCACCTACATCTTGAAAATATATGAATTAAAAAGAGAGCAATTCCGAAGAATAAAACATGAATTCTCATAAGAGGACTGGAGGAAGGACACATTCAGAGCCAAGAATGAGTTCCACACATGACTGTCTCTAGGTACATCTGTTAGCTGGAGGCATGCAGCCATCCAATGTGAAGCAAGCCAATATCACCCACTGGGCGTTGACATCTCTTCCTAAATCAGAGGCACTATGCCATCACAAACCTTAATGTGCAAAGTAATAATGTTCTAGGAGCACTCTTCCTGTCTCTTGTGCAATGTACACCTCCCATCAAAATCTCCCCTAAACCACCTCTCAGCCTCCCATTGAAACTTCCCTTAACTACCTTATGGACGACCTGAAGCTCATGGTGGCCAGAGGAGCCATGGCAGCGCTGGAACCATTGGACCTTCCTGCGTGATTTGCCTCCTTCACGCTCTCCCTCCTCCAGAGACTATGTGCTGCAGCTTTCTACTTACATAGATGGGTTGTTTCCCTCCAGACTAGGAACTGTGGCATTTGTGTTAGCCGTGATATAAATAGGTCTATTTGAATGATTTATGTTTGCTAATTATTATGTTGTATTCACCCTCCCTCAGAGCGTGATGAGGCACAACGGAAACAAGGAAGGAATATTTTAATTGTCCCGCAATTGACCCCATCTCAGGTTCGCAAAACAAAATAAGTTCATATAGCCAGGTTGGGGGATATTTTAAGTGAAAATAGCAGGTGTCCACAACCTTTGTGGAACACTCCCGTCCCTTGCACACCCTGTAGTTGAAAACACAACCAAATTCTCTTGTGTAATTTCAAAAATAAAACTTTATAAAGGGATGATTTTCGTCATCCATGAATTTTGTACCCCAGTTGGGGTTAATTTAGACAGACAATAATTCAATGTTCAATTTGTATCGGTTCATAACCAACGTATATAACATAAAGTAAACTGATTCTTACAGTACATGGTACAAATAGTAACTATTTTTTATAGTCCTGACAACCAAAAACTTTCATTTACAATTCATGTGGCTTATAGTAGACAATTTGTACTTGATTTTAACTCCTAATCCAATGTTCACAATAATATGTGATATGCATTTTAGCAGACAGAGTCAAAGTCTTCAAAGTACAGTATGCTTTACGCGTTTCGGGCGAGTAGATCCCCTTCTTCAGAAGATGTCTACTAGACGTGTTTTTTCTTCAATTTATCTGTATCAACAGTAGAAAGTATATTGTTATTTTAATCATCATCATACATCGTAATCCCTGTCTGTCATGACTGGATTTTTCTTTATATATAATCACCTGTTTGTTTCTTAGTATGGTCTCAATTTGAAATTTAAGTTCCATCTTGATAAGTATATTCTTGTCAATCCTAAAAAAATATATATAAAAAATATATAAAAAGAGGGGTTGTAAATCCCTACCGTTGTGAGAAGTAAAGATGTTAGATATCAACAACCATGTTTGCATTCTCAAACATGTCCATTAGAAAAAGGATATTGGTGATTACCTGATCTGCAGGTCGTAGTCAGGTTTTTGGATAATCTCCCACTTTGTTTAAGCTCTATAATCCTGTAGTGGGTCTTAGCAGCACAATCAGAGAAAACGTGGGCCCTCACGGATATTTTAAGTCGCCAAGGACTATAGAAAACAAAAAAATCTAGGTGTGAGTGACAGTAAACATAAAAGTAAAAGTTGGTGTGGGAGAGGGGGCAAGAGAAAGCAGTCGCTAATGTGAAAACCTCTCTCTTTTTCCATCTCTCTCTCTCTCTCCTTCTCTCTGTCTTGTTCTCTCTCTCTTTATCTCCCCCCACCCTTCTCTGTGCCATCTTATTTTTCTCTACTGTGACTGGGGACACTGCTCTATCTAAGCCTAACAGATAGGGATGTGTGTGCTGCTCTTCATCTATCTTATCATCAGGAGCATTGATGAACATTGTTTACCAATATTCAGTGATAATATCTTTCCTAAGCCCTGCTTTCCTCTCAGGTCTAAGCTAAGTATCTACACTTAGGCCCTGATTCATGGAATCGGGTGCAGAAATGGTGCAAGGGCCGCACACCGACAAGGACTGTGCACAAGCTGTTGCGCAAGTAAAAACTTGAGCGGTACACATATTCATGGATTTCAAGAGGCATTACTAGCTGTCGGGCAAGTAATAACAAGCTGTGGAGGAACACTCCCAACACGCCTCCAGGCACACCAAAAAGCAAGTGAAAGGACTAACACAGCGCAAACCACCGTGCCATCCCTGGGCCAGCATCAAGCACACCGACGAAATCGCGTAACAACACCTCACATTCCCAGGCCGCACCCCAGATAAAACGCGCGCCCTCCCACGCATGACCAGGCTGTACCCCAGCGAAATAGCATGACAACACCTCACAATACCCGGTCGCACCCCAGATAAAATGCGTGCCCTACCACGGAAGGCCAGGATGTACCGCAGCAAAATCGTGCAACAACACCTCCCCCTACACCCTAGGCACCCACCCTGTCCACATTGCCCCCTTCTGCACATGAACCACTGTAGTACACACACCATCCCCAAGCCCCCTCACCTGTGACACCCCCTGCAGGCAGCCCCCTCTGGAAGGGACACCACCCACAGGCAGCCCCCTCCAGAAGGGACACCAACCACAAGCAGCTCCCTCCAGAAGGGACAGCACCACCAGACTCCCTCACCAGTGACGCCCCCTGCTGGCAGCCCCCTCCGAAGGGCCACCACCCACCAGCTCCCCTCACCTGCGAAACCCCCTGCAGACAGCCCCCTCCAGAAGGGATACCACCCACAGGCAGCCCCCTCCAGAATGGACACCTCCCCCAGCACCTTGCACCTGTGACACCACCTGCAGGCAGCCCCCTCCAGACTGGACAACACCCCCAGCACTGCTCACCTGTGACAACCACTGCAGGCAGCCCCCTCCAGAAGGGACACCACCACCCAGCACCCTTTACCTGTGACACCCCCTGCAGGCAGCCCCCACCAGAAGGGACACCACCCCCAGGCAGCCCCCACCAGAAGGGACACAGCCCCCAGGCCACCTCACCTGTAACACCCTCCTGCAGACAGCCCCCTCCAGAAGGGACACCACCCACAGACAGCCCCCTCCAGACAGGTCACCCCCCAGAACTCCTCACCAGTGACAACCCCTGCAGGCAGCCGCCTCCATACTGGACACCACCCCCCAGCACCCCTGACCTGTGATACCCGCTGCAAGCAGCCGACTCCAAAAGGGAATCCACCCCCAGGCAGCCCCCTCCATAAAGGGACAGCACCCCAGGCCACCTCACCTGTGACACCCCCTGCAGGCAGCCCCCTCAAGAAGGGACACCACCCACAGGCAGCCCTCTCTAGACTGTACACCACCCCCCAGCACCCCTCGTGTGACAACCCCTGCAGGCAGCCCCCTCCAGACGGGACACAACCCCCCACACCACTTACCTGTGACACTCCCTGCAGGCAGCCCCCTCCAGAAGGGACACCACCCCCCAACATCCCTCACCTGTGAAACCTCCTGCAGGCAGTACCCTGACAGTGAGACACATCACCACTGCAATGATCATCTGTTGCTCACCTGAACCTCTGTGGTGTGACAGCAGCATGATTTACATCATCAACATGTATCCTTAAAATCAAAAAAACTGCATTCACTGGAGCTATATCCATGAGTGGAGCATCTGCTCAATCACCCTTCCCTTAATCATCCTCAAACATACACATGTGACAAGTGATTGCTAAAACTGGTTCCTGCTGGCCATGCCACAATGCCATGGCATCAAAGCACATTGACCCAATGTGTGCCCACAATAGAAGCAAACATACCAACAATGTGTGCTTCATTCACAAACAATGGGCAGGCATGCCACAGCCTGGGCATGAGTGAGCTGGGTGGGAAAACACGTCTTTGGGAACTATCACATGACCGGTTCATACATGGGTGATGTATAGGGCAGTCAGAGAGTGCATGACTCACAGAGACTGGTGAATTGTGCAACCACTGTGGAATATCAAAATAGTGCCACTACTTCATTCCAGTTGTAGAGGTTGACCAACACCTGAGAGAAGGCATTGTGTGATACCACATGTTGCTTCAAGTGCATGCATGACATGTGTGTTACACATCAATAACAAAGTAATGTGCTATGATGGTGACCATGGAACACTCCTACAGTCAACCCACCTCCCTCCACCCCAACCACAGTGAAGCCAAACACAGAGTGATGCAGCACAGGTCAAAGGAAATACAATTAGACAGTGCACACGCCATATGTGCATGCTGCCATCACCAATCATTCCAGAAACAACAATAAGCATGTACGCAACCAGACACATGACTTCCAATGGAGAGAAGTACATACTCAAAATAGAACTAATAAACAGGCCGACACCCAAATGAAAAGCAAGAAGGAAGGGATTGAACAAATAAAAATATATGTTATCAATACATATGTACATCATAAATTTACAAATAAAAAATAAAGGTGTCCATGTACAATTCCTTACAAAACATAATCCTTATGCGTAAATAACTATGTACAGTAAAAAGGGGAAGGACTGTCTGAAAAGTATGGTGAAAATTTAAAAAATAAAATTAATCCTACACCTAAATAACTGTATACACAGGCAATGGGCTAGTCCGTTTCCTCATCAAAAGTGTTGCTACGTCGCTCCATCAGGGCATCGTCCAGCGCTATGTCCACTAACCCCAGGCAGGCATCCATTGTTTCCTGGAGGGCTTGCAGGACCTCCAACATATGTCTCTCTATCCCCTCCGCCTCCCTGCAAGTTGCCTCCAGGATCTCAGCCTGCCTCCTTGCCCGATGCAGCACTACTTCTGCCATGGCCATCATAACACTTGCCTCCCAAGCCAGCTGACTCTCTGCCCCTGTTTGCTGCCCATAGCTCCAGAACATGGAAGACATCCTCTGCCTGAACTCCACTTTTGCCTCCTGCCTCACACCGTGCACCTGCCCCCCTTGTGATGGTTGGCCCTGAGAATATTACCCTCCTCCTCAAAGCCTGCTGCTGCCACAGTGCCCGGTCCCTGCTTCATGTGTACACCCCCTGTGTTGCTGGTGAGAACCCCGTGCGTTTGACCTGTGCACTGCTACTGGGTGCTTGCTGTCCCTCCATTGGCGGAGATCCTGTTGGTGCCTGGCTAGGCCTGGTGACCACCTCAGCTGATTGGCCTTCGACTACCAACTTGACCAGGAATGTTAGCTCCACCAGACCGGGCAATCTGGGTAGGACTGGTGCACAGGGGACCCTGGTGGTATCTGGGCCGGAAGGCACCGTGGAGGACGACTGGCGCACAGAGGAGGAAGAAGAGGAGGGAGTCACATTACTAAACAGCCCACGCAGCACAAACTGGACCAGGATTGTTGCAAGCCAGCTAAGGAGATGGCATACCTCATAGTGATGATGTGCAAGCAGTCTAAGTGCAGCCTGCGCATTATCATGCATGACAGCTGTATGCCTCACCAGCCCGGCATGAAGAAGTATCACGTAGTCCTGAATGGAAAGAGCCGATGGCATTAGGATGTCGGTCTGTGTATGCACATCCGTCACCAGGGGCTGGCCCAAGATTTTGCACAGGCACCTTGACAGTGGCCTGCACAGCCTCATGACCAAGGGACAGGACTGCAGTGGTCATGCCCACCTCAACACTCCCACCTGATCCCCTGGGCTGTGGTTCTACGCCCAGCTCCTCCCCCTGCTCCCTCACCAACCTGCATGACTCCAGGGTGTATTCTGCAATGAATGGCCCCTGTGTTGCATCACCTGTCCCCCCCACCGCTGAGGAGTCCAGTACCAGCTTCACTCTCTTGCACTTACCCCCAGCAGCATTGCCCGATGGTCCTGGCATGGCCCCAGCCACCTCGCTCCCTGACGATGTGCCGTCATGGGGGCTCCTCTGCCTGGTGATGGGATCCCTGCTGCCATGCTCCACAGCACTGCTTCCGCTCTCTTCTTCCGATGCAACTGTGGAAAAGGAGACACAGAACACAAACCTCAGTGTACTGCACCAATGTGTGTGTGGCAATAGAAACATTCACATGAAGTTCACTAATCAAGGGAACAACAATCATCCTACACCACCACGCACATGGACATGCAATCCACATACATCAACATACATGCATGTCCATCACTCCAGACATTCACATCAGGCTACGTGCCACACTCATGAACAATCAATTGTGTATGCTACATACCCATGCATCATGTGCTTATAAACATGTCATGCACACACTTCAACAGAGTCCACAAGCATTGTGATGAGCAATCAAATCAGAGTCCCGTTAACTGTAATCCTGTGACATGACTACGTCAGACATCGAAATGCACGTGTTGCATCCAGCCATGAGTGATGGCCAGTCACACATTCCCATCTTTGCCACTTACACATGAACACCATGCATGCACATGACGTGGCTAACACTACTTCAGTTGTTACGCTTGTCACACTGGCATGT
Organism: Ambystoma mexicanum; assembly: GCF_040938575.1. NCBI lineage: Eukaryota > Metazoa > Chordata > Amphibia > Caudata > Ambystomatidae > Ambystoma > Ambystoma mexicanum. Next base: position 513,162,515 of record NC_090939.1, read on the forward strand.
CTCAGACAAAAGTAAAAAAACATGTGCATGGTCTGAAAGGAAGCAGTAGAACACACAATGAAACTGATATCTCATTCAAATCACATATGGCCCAATGCACTCATGGAGAGCACTTTCTGGGGCATGCACTCAGACATCTGTCTCAGAGGCATACTTGCTGAAAGCACGAGCGGGTCACTGACAACATGCAGCAACATCCACATGCACTTTAGAGCATTGCAAGACATGGATACTCAACAGTCGACTCCAGACATTGGCGCAACTCGCAGACCTGGGTTTGCAGCGCCGGGTAAAACTTCTCCAGGACCCGCATGTTGGTGATGTTCTGCCAGCACCTGCTTGTCCGGTGCACCTCCATGGATGCACTGGCATTGATGAAGCGCAGGGACTTGTGGGTCCTGGACTTCAGGTCCTCCAAGCGTTTGTGCATGTTCTTAAAGGTCCGGGATGCCACGCCCTCGACTTTGATGGCATCCCTTATCCCATCCTAGATCCGCTGACATCCATCCTTGCCAACTTGCATCAATGGGTCAAAGATGGCATCATAATTTTCCAGGACCTTCTCCACCAGGATGTCAACTTCCCTGGCAGTGAAGTTGAGAGCCCTCTGCCTCGCTGCCATGGGGTTGCCACTCTGGTCAGAAGATGATGGTTGTGACATGGCAACCCCCAAGGCAGGTGTGGGTGGGCAAGGTGGTCCTGGAGATGGGATATGGAGCGGTGGTGATAGTATGGCACAGTGGGAGTCCAGTGAATAAGCTGAGGTGGTCACAGGTCCAAGGAGGGGAGCATTAGCAATGGCTGGACAGCAGGCACTCACAATGCAGGGCAGGTGGGCAGCAGGCACACACACTTGGCAGGCAGCAGCAGATGGTTTGGTAGGAGGCAGCTGAAGGGCAGTAGGGGGCAAGTTTAAAGGCTTGGAGGCAGGAGCATGGGTCTTGTGTGTCTAATGTGTGGGCAGCTGGAAACAGAGTGACAGTTACTTTGCACATTTGAAATTATCACAGACATGTGAAATCCAAGGAAAGGCCCTCAGCGCGTAACCTGCGTGACACGTGCTGCTTGCTAGCATTCAGTGCACTAGGATTGGGGATATAGAAGTATGTTCAGAAGCAAATCTGACCGTACGTGCAATTGGGAGTTGACAGAGGAGTGGATCACTGCGATTTTTGGGGTGCCACACAATTCATTCATTTCTGGGACCGTACAAGCTTCTTATTTTTGTGAGTGATTTGCCTCCGCGCATACGCGCATCTACTTTTGTTTTTTCAGAGGCTAACGGTGAGTCAGGTATGCATTTTTCATACTCAGGGTGCCCCGTGTATCGTGTACCTCCATTCTGACCTTTATAGTAGCTTTCAAGATCTTCGTGTCTGCATATTTTGTGTTGCTGGGTGCCACTGCATATCGCGTAATGATTTTTCTTTTTACAGAAGCTATTGAGGTCTCGCCTATGCAATTTTTGTATTTTTTAGGGGTGCTGGTGCATTACGCGTCCCATATCCTTGTCACCAGGGGTACTTTTGAGCCTTGCTGGACCACATAAGTATGTTTTCCATCACGTACACTCCCCCCTCACTCAAATTGCCCAGGACAATTGCTTGGTGTGCGTCCATTGTTCAATTACACCTGGGCACATGAGTGGAAAGGCCCCAAAAAGGACAGGTGGCAGAGGTGGCCAGGGTCGGGATGTGCAGTGGAAGCTGCTGCCCCCCCAAGGGTACAGGGACCGGCAGTGGAAGTTGCTGCCCCTCCACAAGTGTTCAGGGATCGGCAGTGGAAGCTGATCTCTCCATGCCCCCCCTCCAAGGGTTCAGGGGCCAGCAGTGGAAACTATTGTCCCTGTCCAGATGAGTAAGGGACGTGCAGTGAAAGCTGATGTCCCTCCCAAGGGTTCAGGGACCGGGAGTGGAAGCTGCTGTCCATGTCCAGACGGTTAAGGGACCTGCAGTGAAAGTTGTTGTCACCACCCAGAAGGGTGAGAGACATCCAGTGGAAGCTGCTGTCCCAGCATCAGTGGGTGATGCCAGGGCCCAGGCCACTAGTGGTCCAACATCTGGTGCCTGGAGTGATCCCAGCCACATAGGATCAGCACCACGTGTCAAGAAGGCAAAGCCTGCACAGCAGGAAGAGGCTCAACCCTATGGCAAGGCACAGGACACTGGCACGTTGAAGAAGAGGAACTTCAATGATGAAGAACTCCAGATCCTCGTGGACTACGTGGACGATCACCGCAATGACATGTGCCTGCAACCAGGGAGCACACATACACTTGCTCAGCGTATGGTGCATTGGCAGCATGTCACGGATGAGATAAACGCCTTAGGGTATGAGAAGCACACTGCTTCTCAGGTCATGAAACAGTGGAATGACCTCAACCGCCGTACCAAGTCCAAGATGGGTGCCAACCTCGCCTCGGCTATGGAAACTGGAGGGGGGTCAACAGAGGACGAGGATATCACCCCGCATGAACAGACTATGTGCCAGTTCATTCATATGGATCAGGTGCAAAGCATGGGAGTCCAGCCAGATTACGAGGGCACGTCCGGTGAGTGACCACGCTTGTGCATCCTGAGTACGTGTAGGGAAACAAAACCAAGATGTATGATCGTGTTGCGCTTCTATCTGCATTTGAATGACTACCCTGGCTGAACCATGTCATGGTGTACTGACTCGTGCCCAGTGTACTCTAGAGTGGATACAACCCACCCATGTGTCATACATCCTTTGCACATGGCATTGTGAGAGTAGTCATCCCCCACCAGCATACACAAACGCCATTTCCAACATGCTTCCACAACGTGGCAACTAGTTAGTTGCATCAGTGATGTCAGTGACTCTGCTCTGATAGACAAGTGCTTGTGTCTGAAGCATGTGTTACACATCATGCACTGCATGGTGTAGATTGTCCATTCATACATGTATGTAGGTGGTTCCTTGCTACAGATAACTTCTATGAAGACTACCAGCAGGCCTCACAGCGTGCCATGAGTGACATTGCATTTTTCAATGCTGTGCCCATTCCCGCTGCAGCTGTGGCAATGACCCCGGTGTCAAATCTTTGTGAGGACTCATCCATGTTACCCTCCCACACTCAAAACACACTCCAAGGGTCCATGCCCCTGTCCCTCTTGTGTGGCTCTGTCCCTTCTTCCTATCTCCCAGTGCATGTAATTACTCTCTCCACATCGCAAACCTTGTGTAGGTGATACTCTTACAGTTATACTTCAACTGGGACTCCACACTCAGGCCATTTCCACATTGTGTGCACTCCCTGTGCCAGTTTAACACTGGTGTGGCATGTGGTTTATGTGCACTTGGATGTGAATATGTTTGTGTACCTGTTGACATGTGATGTAATAGCATGTTACAGAGCCACATGACCATGCCCATTGAGCATTTATTTGTCAATAGTTTGCTGTACCATGGGCCAGAATATGCTGTGAGAGAACCATGTATGCTGGCAATGTGTCCACTGGCCACATGAGCAGGAACATGGAATGTTGTTGCAAGTCTGCATATTCCATGGTCGGATGGCTTTTTGTACATAGTATGTGTATGCAATTCTCTCATGGTGACCTGCCCAGCATTGTGTTGCAGGACAGCAATGTGATACAGATGTTTACTGTTGACAGAAATCACATGAATGCTCATGTCTTTATATGTATTTGTGCACGTGATGAGGCACCAGATGCAGTTGAAGAGGAGGAACCAGAAACTGTGCCTGTCCAGACCACCAGGAGAGGAAGTGGTGTGGCAGGCCAGGAGAATCCTCTGGTGCTACAAACCATCCTGGGAATGACCAGATATGACACTGGGCCCCATTACAACTGTGGCAGCCATGGTATGAACAGTGCCAGTAAGGGACCGGCACTGTTCAAACTGGGCCGCGTCACATTACGAGTTCTGCAGCGGGTCCCACGCTGTACGCCTGGTTAGACCAGACGTGCAGAGCGGGACCCGCTAGCAGAACAGGATGCTAACAACGGGCCCATTATGAACGGGTCCTTTGTTCGCACCCTCCCCATTCCCATAGAGCCCTATGGGGGCTCAAATGGGAATGGGGACGTACCGGGTCTGGGTCCCGTGAAAGGGAATTACCGGGACCTCCAAGGTCGGAATGGCCCGGTAAGTCCCCTTTTGCGTGACCCGGATCCGAGTTTGGGGGTTGCCATGCCCTTATTACCTTAAAACTTGTAATGAGACCCACTGACTCTTATGAATCCAGTAGCTCTGGTGCTGAATCGCATGTCCAATCCGCAATGCTGTTGGAGGTGAGTGCACCAAGTGTTGGAGCAGTTGGGGCCTGGGAGTCTGCAGGGGGTCAGGTGCCTTCACAAGGGCAGTAAGTGGTGTCATTGCCATCTGTGGTGGTTATGGCTTCAAAGCCATGCTCCCAAGTATTGGGTTCTGTCCCTGGGGCAGATGTCCAAGGGAGGAATGCAGTCCTGCAGCCAGAGACAGTGGCATCACAGCAAGGGCCATGCTCCCTTGGGTCAAGCAGGCGTGGGCCCCGCACATGTGGGGATGTGTGAAAGCTGGGCCAACAGTGTGGGAGAAGTCAATGGTGCCTGCTGTGCAACAACAGGGTGCTGCCTATGATATTTTGGCTGAGGGCATGGATAGGGTGGCCAGTAACATGGTCCCACCAGCAACCCAGGTGGAGCACCAGCTGAAGGCAATGAGGCCCACATGCCGCTCACACAGGTTGCATATGGAGGCCAACATCAGAAGCGAACAGACTGATCTGAGATCTCTGCAGGCATCCCTGCTTGCAGAGGGTCGGTCCCACTGGAAGCCCTGAGGCAAGAGTTGTTGGCCCACAGAGCTGCAATCCAAGAGGAAGAGGTAGCCCGCAGGAGACTGTACCAACAGGAGATGCAACAATTGAGGCAGACCCTCTTGGAGGAACTCTGTGCATCCTGTGAGGCTATGCATGGTGGCTTTTTTTCAACATCCACCCATGTGGAAGTTGGCATGCACCCTGCTCCTTTCCCATCCTGGTTAGATGACCGCCCCCCCCCCCGATCCATGATTTTTGATTTTTACATTTTTATTTTTGTACACCCGAAGCCCGGATGTTGGCATTATATATTTTTATTTGCCCTTTCCTGGTTTATGTTTGTTTTCATTTTTTAGTTTATTTCCCTTGAGGTGTGCCATTAACATCTCAAGGCCAAGACGTGTGCAGTTGTTTACATGCAGACATGCATAGTGACGTTAACTTGCATGTTTGCATGGTGGTGGACAGGATGGCATGTGTAGGTAATTATGGGTTTTGTGTTCCATTGCACATGTGTGCTGTGCCAATGGTACTTCACAATGGCTGTTTTAATGTCTTTTCCCATGTTGTTTCAGTAATCCATGATCTGGCGGTGACTGCGGTCCCGTGGGAGACACCCTGCACCCTTTGACGTCCATGCTTCCCCTGCCCTCCACCTGGCACTGTCCTTTCTGTACCTGATTAGGAGACAGTTCCGGTGAAGGTGATGCAGGATTGACACCATTCTGGCACAGTCGACGGGTGAGCTTTAGCACTGTCTTGCATGTTGAGCATGCGTCATTGGTGTGCATGTTTGCTCCATGTCTTGCTTATCTTATATGTCCTTTGCATGCTGACATGCCGGTATGATAATTTAAGGGGTGCTCATGTTAATGTTTTACCTACCTATGTGTATTCCTCTATGGCCGCACCTACTGTGCTGTACAGCATGTCATTGTACATCTTAAAACTAGGCAGTGTACTCCTTGATCTGGCATTTCCTTGGGATTCCCTTTCTGTGTCACTCTCTCTCCCTCTCTCTATTGTGGTACACTGTACTCCTGGGATGATCACATTCTATTTCCATTCACCCTGTGGCACCCTGTGTTGCTCCTGTAGTGGGTGGTGTATGCATATTTTCTTTATGAAATCATATGTTGTCATCTATGTGCATGCTGTTACTGATATTACTATGCATAGTATTCAATGTATGGGAAGCATCTCCAGATGGTGTGCATTGTATGCAAGGCAGGTGGGTTCACTGGACAGGTAAGTGAATGGCATTTGCTGACACTTGTGTGGTGTTTGCATGGGAGTGTGGCACTGTGTGTGTTCACTTTGGATTGACTTAGCTTGTCGTCCAACACGACTTCTTAAGGGGGGCATGTTTCACAGGGGGTGCTTCTAATGATGGGTATGGATATGTTATTCAGATGGATTGAAGAGGCCACTGTTCACTGATTATAAAAAGTGTGCATTCTAACTGAGTGGGGCTTTGATGGTTGTTTGGAAGTGGGTAGCACGGTCAACTGTTTGTGGCCTGTGGCAGGAGCTGATGTTTGGGCTGATGTGTGGCTCATGGAATTTTTATCATGTGTAACGAGTGGGGTTTGAGGGATTATAGCTGTATGTCATATTTGCCCTGTCTTGATTTTGGATCAACTATTATGGTGTGCAGCACCAGTTTAAAGCCACAAAATGGTGGTATATCTGCATTTTTGTGGGATGATATGTTGTGTATTAGGGTTAGTGATGTTTGAGCATTCTCATGAATTTCCCATGCATGCAGCACCATGGTGTTTGCAGCTTCTAGTGCAACCCGGCTGGGAGCATGGCACTGCTGCATTTGAAAGCATGCAATATTTGACCATTTGTATGCTGTGACAATGAAGTCTGCATTGTTCTTGAACTAGAAAACCAAAGCTCCTTTGATGAGTAGCAATAACCCTGGAGATGGATGGGGATGCAGACCTTATTCATAGATCAATAATAGAGACAACTCAGGAAGTTGGCAAAAGGAAGACTGTTTTAATATCACGTATCTAAAACAGGGAGCATAATGAACATCAACAAATTTGCTCGATCCTCTTACTCAAACATTCTTAGTAAAAACTGAGATTTTATAAGCAATACTCGTCATCAATGACGTCTTACCTACGTGTTACCAACGTCATCCTATGTGCCAAACAACAAAAACCTATGAGAATGGGTGATTGGTTCTGAGTGAATATCTAAGTATATGATCCATACTAGTCTAAAAAGTGTGACTTTGTGATTGGTTACTTAACATCAGGTGAGGCAACTAAGCCCTCCCTTAAAAATGACCACTATGAACGTGACTAAATAAACACAATGACCCATTGGTTTACATAACTATAGAACCCCTAAATACACAGTCCTCTACAATTGGTTGCCACTCTAACCTCCGTCAGTACTTTTCCACCTACGTCTAGCAGCCGTCAGGCTGGCCATCCAAGTGCTGGTGAGTTCTCCTTAACATTAGCTTCCCACCAATTAGCATATCAATCCATCATCACCTCAGTGGTCTACTGTCAATTAGGCCCTTGAAGCTCGGCCTTGAGCTTGCTCTCAGCTCTGAGAAATTTAGGGAGTGAGAAGCACGGTCTGCCCTCGTGCATAGCTTTGTTTGTTTGTTTATTCATTTATAATGCGCGCCTAACCCGGAGGCAACAGGGCGCAACAGTACAGAATATGCAAGGTTTAAGTTACAAAGTTACATAGGTTATATAAATTAACAGCAGAGATGTATATACATTGCAGTGGAAGGTCAAATAAATAGATACATATGAGAAAACGTACATAATAGACAAAAGGATACATGTGTATGTACAGAGAGTCATGTGTGCACTAGTGTGGAGCTAACTGTCCAGAGATTTCAGCCAATTTATATAGTTAGTTCTGAATTTAAGGTAGGGCTGTATTTCTCTTATAGGTTGTGGTAGGGAGTTCCACAGTTGTCCCGCTCTAACTGGGAAACAGCTACCCCCGGCCTTAAACAACTAAAATCTCGGTATGATGAGGCTATTGGTATTAACTGTTCTCGATGGTCTGGTGGAAATTCTCCTCTGGAATCTGTCTGTGAGATAACTAGGGGCTGCGTTGTTCAGAGCTTTGTGAGTAAGGGATGCAACGTTTAAATGAATTTTATTTTGGGTAGAGAGCCCATTATTTTGGCACCTTATGATGGATATGTGAGATCTTTTAGACACGCCTAGAGCTGCTCTCAAGGCATTGTTTTGAAGGATTTGAATCCTATGGATGGTGGATTTGTTGGCACCGATGTATAAGGCATTACAATAAGCTAGCCTAGATTGAATAATGGCTCTGGCCAAAATGATACAATTGTCCTCCGAGAGAAAGGGTTTGCCTGTTCTGATGAGCTTACAGGTGTAAGCTGCGGCTGAGGCCATGGACTTCACCTGTTTCGAGAAGGAGAGCGTGTAGTCGAGGTAAAAGCCAAGTGTCTTTACATCCTTGGCCATCTTAATGAGGTTGCCATCAATTACAAATGAAAAGTAGTCTTGGCCTAATTTCTTGAGGTTGGAGTGGGTTAGGATCATGATCAGGTGTGATCATTTCATTCGTCCAACTTCATGCTTCCGTGTGACTGGAGACCATGGAATCGAGCCTTTTCATGTATTTAATACAAATTTTTTAATAAACCTCTGATGTCTTCCTTGTTGTGTTCATGCCTTCTGAACAGGATTTTGTTCTTTCACAATATTTGTATCCAATGTCAGTTCACTCCAGTTTGATAAGACCTTGGCTTCTTTGGCTCATCCATCCTCGTCTGCTGAGGTTCACTTTGTAATTCAATGTGCTTTTTAACTGTGACACACTAGAAATGAGGCCTTCTTGCTACTGCCCAGCACTGCTATAATGCGTAGTGGAAACATCCATCCTTTACTTATCCATATATATATATATATATATATATATTGGCACTTGCCGCAATCTATTCACCTTAAAGCCAGCCTTACGATTACTTAGTCTGCTTGCGTTTCTCTTGCATCATGTAAAATGACTTGATATCTTCATCTGTTTCTGTGGCATAAGCTTCTTCATCTTGATCCCAAGATGTCACTTATCCTTGATACTTTCTTGATGCCTGATAGAGTATCTGTATTTTCTGGTCTCTGCATCTCTTCTAGGTACGTCATGTCAGTTCTGTGTGACATATACTGGCGATGGTTGATGACGTTACCATTCATCCTTGCCATTTATTGGCTCGGCTTCTTCAGGGATTTCATTCAAATGACCATCATATTTTCTTTAATGCAGGTATGGTTTTCTCAATGGGAACCTTGCCTCCAGAAGTCTCTTTGCTGTCGGTATTTTCACTGGTACCGCACAGTCCATACTCTGCCCTTTGTTGGTTCAACTGTTCTGTGTATGTCACTTACTCTGGTTTCCAGCATACTGGTAAAAGGGGCGGGACATTTTGAAGTAGGGGTTCTTGGTTCCTCCTCTACAATCTGGTGATTAACAGTATACTTTTAGCATGATGTTATCGTTGATTGATGTATCACATTGCATTGTGTTGTCTGCTTATGTCTTACATTGCAGTTCCCTCGGTGGGAAGAATTATATTGTGACATCAAGCATGGTTCTTGTGGAAGGGCAAGAGGTGAGTATTTCAGAAATTGCCACCCATCCACTGTATATTCTGCGCCAACTCCTTCACAGTACCTTGGGAATGCACTTGCATCTCATATATTTTTCAAATACACAGTGTAGAGGAGGAACCAAGTACCCACACTCCAACTGCCCCGCCTACATTAACTGAACAGTTTGAACCAAAGTATGTGACGTATACTGAACAGTTGAACCAGCAAAGAGAAGAGTGTGGGCTCTGTGCAGTACCCATACGAGTACCTATACATAAGAGAATATGGGAGGTAAAGTACCCATTGAGGAAACCATACCTGCATACAAGACAATATGATGGCCATTTGAACGAGATTCCTGAAGAAGCAAAGGAATTAAAAGGCAAAGATGAACGGTGACGTCATACCAATTTAATTGACACCCATAAAAGAGATAAACAGACCAGAGGATGCAGATGATTTATAAACCATCAAGATGTACCAAGGATAAGTGACATCTTGGCATCAAGATGAAGAAACTTATGCCGCAGACCTGATGAAGATACTTAGTTTAAACGTGTACAGATGCAATGAAACGCAAGCAGCAAAGCAATCATGAAGCCACATGCTTTTGAATAGTTAGACCGCGGTAAGCGCCAACATATACATATATATATAAACATATGGACAAGTAAAGGATGATGTTTCCACTACGCATATAAGCAGTACTGAACAAAGCAAGAAGGCCTCATTTCAGTGTTGCATTTAAGAAAAGTAATTGAAGTAAACAGAATAAAAGTTCAGCTAAGGAGTTGACTGAGCCAAGAAAGCCAAGGTCTTATCAAACTGGAATTGGCTGACATTGGATACAATTAAAGTGAAAGAACAGAGGCTCCTGTTCAGAGAGGTCAAGCAAAAACAAAAGACATCACAGGACTATTGGAGAATAAAATCAAATACATAAAAAGCTTGATTTCATGGTCTGCAGTTACGTGGTAAAGAGAAGTTGGACGGGCAAGATGGTCACACCTACGCACGAAAGCCAGCTGGTGCCCACACTCCCTAAAAATTCTCAGAATACAGTACAGACTCAAGGCCAAACTTCAAACACTAATTGACAATGGACCATTGAGGTGATGATGGATGATATGCTAATTGGTGGGAAGCTGGTGCTAAGACGAGCTCACCCGCACCTGGTTGTTCAGTCTGCGTGCTAATAGACATAGATGGAAAAGTACTGACGGGGGTTAGGAGCTAACCAATTGTAGGGGGCCGCGTAGTTGGGGGTCCTATAGCTTGTGTAGCCAATGGGACAGCATACATTTAGTGACGTTCATAGTGGCCATTTTAAGGGGAGGGCTTAGTTGCCCCACCTGATGTTAATTATCCTACCACATTCTTCCGTTACTCCATACAGATATAGAGCTTATACTTAGAACGTCATTTAGACCCAATCAAACCCTCCGTTAGGTTTGTGTAGTTTGCCACGTAGGATGACATTGGTAATGACGCAGGTCAAAACGTCAATGATGGCCAATTATGGGTATAAAAGCCCTGTTTTTTTATGACGTGAGTAGAGTCAGAGTATCGAGCGATTGCTGGTGTTCGTTGTACTCCCTGTTTGAGATACTTGACATTAAAACAGACAAACTTTGCCAAGCTATTTGTGTCATCTTGATTATTGATGCATGAATAAAATCTGCATCTCCATCCATCTCCAGGGTATTGCTACTCATCTTAAAGGGCTGCCTGAGAGAACACACAGCTCACATGGTAGCACAGTTGGATGGTTTTATAAGATAACCATCGGTCGTCAACGTAAGCAACTTTAGAGTCTCGGCAATATCACAAGACCTTTGCCATTCGGCTGACAGGATGTGAAGCTCTCATAGATAGTGGATAGGATAAACAACACCTTGCAAGGGACAGTTTGACAGGACCCCTATTTTCAGATAGAAACCCCTCCCACATCTTCGAGAAGCAGATCAAAAAGCGGCTCAAAGAGGTGGTAACGATGGCGGTGATCCCGAGGGTCCGAAAAAAGAAAAACATGCGAACAGTGAGTAAGTAGACAAAAGAGTGTGGCAAAAAGATGCACGTATAGTAAATAACGGAGAGTAACAGAGGGAGGTGGGATAAAATGTAATGCAAATGTAAGAGTGTAATATATATGTATATGGGAAACAAGATATTGACTTGAGTGTGGCCGAGCAATATATAAAGAGGAATAGTCGTGAATGAGGCCACGATAAGAGAATACGCCCTGTTCCTAGACTTTAAAGAGTGCTAACAGAAACCTTTATCTAGAGTCCCATAAGTGGATGGCGTAGAAGACGGGATCGATTAAAGATGATCCAGCAAGAGATAGGTTTAAGTTTCAATCAGAGCAGATTTTAGAGGGCAAGACGAGTCTTAAGAAGAAGATGGTGAACAGTATATGTGGCCGGTCAAGTTTGTCTGTTTGTTTTATGTGATTGAAAGGAGTGATGACATCAGAGTTGAAAGAAAACACGTTCTGCAATAGAGAAGCGTGAAGTTGAGACACTGAAATTGATTGTTTTAAAATTGTATTTTGATGGTTGTTTTTTAGCAAGTTTAAAGTAAAAAATTGTGTCTTGACGGGATTGGAGCTTGCGACGATTTGTGCTCGCTCATCTCGTATTTTGATTGAGACATATTT